>NW_026521995.1:648214-1296428 GCF_021234435.1 Artibeus jamaicensis | reverse complement strand
TCCAGTCACGAGGCAAAGAAATCTGGAAGGAAGTAGAGTCTAGACTATAGATTGGCAAACTACAGTGTCAGGACCAAATCTGACCTACCATCTGTGAAACTAAATAATGTTTTATTGGAACTTCGCCATGCTCACTTCTTTATATTTTCTATGGTTGGGATACTTTCACTCTAAAATGTTGGCCAGGTAGTTGCAATGAAGACTGTATGGCCTACAAAGCTAAACATATTTACTCTCTGAATGTATTTTCCTCTTAAACTGAACTTGTGCTTAAACTAGATAGCTTTGAAAAGAATACTAAATAAAGTTTCTCTTACATTTGGAGAAAAATCCTGTCAAAACATTGCTGACTTCTGTTCTATACCTGTTTTTAAACAAACAAAAAAAAATCTTAAAAAGCATCAAAAGGATCAAACAGAATTGTAAGCAACTTCAGTGCCTCTGGAACAATTTAATGATTTTTAAAGGAATATACCAAACTTCAGCACTCAGCAACATAGAATACACAATGCCTAGCATCAAATTAAAAATTACTAGCATGTGAAGAAGCAAGAAAATGTGCTCTATAATCAGGAGAAAAATTAGTCAGTAGAAGTAAGTATAGACACAACAGAGATGATGAAATCATCAAAGAAGCTAAAGTAGCTATCATAAATAAGCTCAATATGTCCACTTATAATTGTATACAATCTATAGAAAGCTATTTTTACTAACAAGTTTAGTGAGGTTGTAGATCATCAATATATAAAAATCATTACATTTCCATAATCTAGAAGTAAACAACTGAAATCTGAGATTTTTTAAAAATCCTTTAAAACAGCATACCAAAACATAAAATTTTAGGGATAAATTTAACATAATACATACGTGGCTTTTACACTGACAATTATAAAATATTGATTTTAAACAGAGACCCTAAATTTCAGGTTTATGATGATAAAACTCTATATTATTATGAATTCAATTTTCTCCAGATGAATGTATAATTAAATATAATTCCAATCAAAATTCCAACAGGATTTAGTAAAAATTAGTAAAATGATCCTAAAATATATTTGGAAATGCAAAGTACCTAGCTTAGCTTAATAGCTGGCAGACATAGTAAGTGATTTAATACCTAATATAAAGCTATAATAATTAACATTATGTAACATTGACTTATATATAGACAGACTGCTCAGTGGGTCAGGCTATAAAGCTTAGACATAGACATACAAGCATATGATTAACTGATTTTGAAAATAATTATAAGTAAGTATGTAGTATTTTTCCCAAAAATACATATACTGAATCTAATTATAAAAAGAAACCAAGAAACACAAAATTAAAGGTTCGTATATTTCAAATATGTCAATGTAAAAAAAAGACAAAGAAGGTCTGAGTAATTGTAGATTAAATAAATCTGAAGATACATAAAAACTAAATCTAGTGCACAATGCTGGATCAGATCATGAACCAGGTAAAAAACAAAAAATATATAAAGGACATTTTGGAGCAATTAGTGAAGTCTGAATGAGGTCTATAAATTGAATAGTAACATTGTATCAATGTTAAATTTTCTGATGTGATCACTATACTTGTGAATGAATGCCCTCTATTTTAGGAAACAGATTATGCATTATTTAGAGGTAAAAGGGCATGATGGTGCCTGCAATTTACTCTGAAATGATTCAGAAGAAAGTAAGATTATACAGAGAACAAATGAACAAACTGATAATAATTTGTGAATCTGAATGAAGTATAAGTTCTCTGTGTATTTCTTGCAATGTTTCTGTAAACTGTGAATTGAAAACTGTTACAATTTTCTTAAATGTAAAATTTCTAAAAAGTTGAAACATGAAATCCTCCAATAGTATCCCATCTCAACTCAGAGTAAAAGCTAAATCCTTAAAGTGGGCAACAGATTCCCCACAATCTTGCTCCCATTTTCTCTCTCTCATCATTGACCCCCAGCCAAAGACTACCTACCAGCCATGCCTCTGTAGCTGCACGTTAGCTTTACCACTTGTTGCAGAAATGGAAAACAAACACCATGGGGACCGATGGGCCAGTTCAGTAAGAGGATATAGAGTACTTATCATAGCATTTGGACTTTGCTTAGGTTATTTTGGGGAGGGTCCAAGGAAACATAGAGTTTTGTTACAGACTGAGTACTGTCAGGAAGCAGGGCTGATTCTACAATCGGGTATGTTAATAATTCTTCTCTAACATAGGGAAGAACAGAATAGGCTAAAGTTACAATTGGTTAAAAAACTTTCACTCAGATGAATCAGGAAAGGGGAATGTTGGTCATTCTTTCAGCTGAGATGATGTTTGTGTTTTATCTGTGTTCAGGCACGGGTACAAAGTGATCTCTTCTTTTTTATCTTGATCCATCATGGTCCCAGAGTGGCTTTGTCTGACACTGATGCTCTGTGATACTGTTTGTGTTTAGCAGGAGAATCACCAGCTTGTAGCAACACCAAGGCCTATTTGGCAGAATCAAGCCAAGTCCAGGATGTCAAGGGCTGCTTATCTTTTCATCAGTTTGCAATTCTGTCTATGTGGCAAGAGAGTTCAGAGGGGCAGCTAAAGCTTCTAGGTAATGTGAGAATAGAAAATACAAACCTTCTGGTGAGTTTCTTTGTAGTAGATTAAAAAATGGCAGACCAGTTGCTTTGAGAGATCTTCTTGATTCTTCTCCTTAATAATTTGCAGCAGAAGCTTGAAGCTAGGAAGGTGCTGTGGAATCTACTTTTAATGTTAGCATGAAAGGAGATAATATCTGGAAGAAATTCCATAAAGTAGGTGACAGTAGCCTGAAGAAATTGACCAAAAAATAGGAAGACAAACTGTGATTTTCACTAAGAAAAAAATAAAAACATGGAAGGAAGTTTAGGCAGAAAAGAAACTTCAAGGCTTTAAGGAGAAAGGCCTCATGTGGTTCCAACTGGCTTGCTAATTGTAGTGCATGATCCAATATGGCGGAGGCTCTAGTTCAGAGAAAACAGCAGTTTTCTGCGTTTGTGTGTTTCCTGGGCAATGCTTATTAGCCCTGGTCTCAGGCTCCAACCAGAAACAAAGTGCAGATTAGTCCAGATACTGTTCCCGCAGCCTCCATCTTCTTCATTCCAAGAATAGCTATTCAAATATTCCAAGAGCACTTTCGACAGTCTTGGTCCGCATGAAAAAGTTGACATTGACAAAGTTAACCCTCAGATTCATTCTAAAAATATTTCCAGGAAGAATGGTTTATTCCTCAAATTTTAAATTACCCTATTTTACATTAACATTTAAAAATATTATGGTAGCATTACATGATAACATTCAACTGATTCTAACTCTATATTGGAAAAGCACTCAAACAGGGAGTCCAAAGTGCCGGTAAAATATTTATTTATGCCTTAGTAATTCTGACTTGGAAGAAATTTCTGAACAATTTGTATACCTTTTTTTCCTAGTTATCATATTTAGAAAAGTAAAGTAGTGACCCTGACCATTAAAAATCATTATTTCCTGAAGTTTTAAACTCAGCTACCAGAAATAACATGAAGACAGTCCACTGAATTACCTGGCTGTCAGGAAATGTAGAATATAATCTTTTAGGGTCTTCAGTGCATCTGATAGAGGCTTTGATTATTTGCGGAGAACTGGTGTTGTCTAAGCCGTCATGGAGGAAGCTGATACCATGAGATGGAGCTGGAGCTATAAGCTGGAAGTATGGCCTAGAGATAAATCTCAAGATCAAAATCACTTTAGAAAAATTATCCTTTGTACTTTCATGCAGTCTAATTTGCCAGTCTTTTATTATTTTTGACAATTCAATATAAAATGAAAGTTTTCCATAATTTTTCTGGTATTATATGATTACTGTATGATTTCATTAAAAAATTAAACCTTCGATGCACCTGAAATTCACTTTGGCATATGAAATGGACAATGAGATTTTTTAAAGCAAAGAAGAGGATGCACACACGTATAACATACACACAGGCTGATATTTATTGAATGCCTCTGAAAAGATGCATTAGAAATTAAGGAGTCCTCTGGAAAGAAGAACATAAAGGCAGAAGTCAGAAGAACATTTTTTTTTAATCTATGACCATTTTAGTTAACACTGTGTGTGTGTCTTTAAATAAATATTTGCTTTATCTTTTAAAGCAATAACAGGATGCTATAACAAAGGCCTGAACATGCCAGAGCCTCATCCCAGGATAAAGGAAAGGTTGAAGTAGTAAAGTTATAGTTGGGGATTCCAAAACGGGCTGAAGCTTTGTGAGTTACAAGAACAATGACAATTTCTGGACACCAGGGTTTATGGGAAATGAAAGATAGGACACTCTCAATATATAAAGAAAAAACTTATCTGCAAAAATACCTAAACTCTATATTAAATTTATAGTAGAGTGTGAGTTTCAAAATATAGAGCAATCAGGAAAAGTGAATAGTGATAAAAGAGAAATCAGGAGAAACCTAAAATTCATTCTGGATCCTTGTTGCTCCCTCATTTACCATATTTGATCAATCACTAACAACTTCCATTCTACTTTCTAAATATCTATTAGATCACTCACTTCTCTCAAGGGACACTTGTCTCCTTGATTAATGAAATAGCTTCCTAATGAGTGTTCTGCGTATCCACTGGTCCTCCCGAAATTCATATCCTACATTGTAAGCAGGGTGATGTTTTCAAAATGCAACTTGGGTCGCCACCCTGCCTGAAAGTCATTAATTGCTTCTCATCAGAGTTAAGATAAAGATCAATTTGTTAGAGTGACATATGATCAACTCAAAGTCCGTGTGCTACTCAACTTCCCAGCCTCATCCCCTACATGCTCCCCCTCAACTTCCCACCACAAACCCACTAGCCTCCTAAAAGTTCCTTCGAACACAGACACTTTAGAAATGATGGTTTACCTGTCTCCAGAACTCTGTCTTAGAAAATGTTGCAGATTTTGTTTCTATCTCCACCTCCCATGTGAAGCCTTGTTAGGTCTATGAGAGCTTCTTGTCCTACCAGGCAGCTCTCTTCACAGGACTTTAATAACCCGCAGATTGGTAGTGTACTCGTCTGCCTAATCATTTGCATAATGACCGTCCACCACAAAGCCTGTTGGGTTCACCAGAGATTTGGGGATAGAAACTGACTTTACCCAGGAAATAGTATTGTAAAAACTGTATATGGTGTCAGATGGGTACTGGATTTATCAGAGTGATCACTTTATAAGTTATATAAATGTCTAATCACTATGTAGTACATCTGAAACTAATATAATATTGTGTGTTAACTGTAATTAAAAATAAAAATATTTGAAAAGAAAGTGCTCACTATAAATTTTCTAGATAAACAAAAAAAAATAAAGCAAGGAGGAGTGAGTGAGAGCTTTATAGATGGTTGGCTGGATGACCAGTCGGCATTTTGGTTGCTGGGCAAGAATAAAAGGGATGGGGCCATATTTTGATCGGTAAACTTTGAGATACCAAGACTGAAGGTATTAGAAGAGAGTCAACCACATCAGACCTATTCACTGTGATAAAAGTGACTGACATTTCTGGTTATTTTTCTTTTGCTTTGGATAGTGACAGAAACTAATTGACTTGTTGAAAATATACATTTCTAATACTTTAAGTAAAGATTTTTCTTTATATCTGTAGACAGAATTCTACAGTCATAACCCCAGTTTAATACCATACTTTTGTATAATTTGATCCTTAACAAAGCAATTTCCATTTGTAAACCTTGCTAACCTGGTTAAAACAAATCTTGTGAAATGAAATTGAGGTGCTTATTTAATTCAAAGGGGAAAATAAAACAGACCATCTAAGCTAAATTCTATTAAAAGGAAGCAAAGCACACACACAGCATCTGTTTGCTTACACATCACTCCCATTTGTGCAGCATTTTATTTTAAAATTCACTGGGAAAAGTTAAATAAGTCAGACAAAGGCAAATACCTTATAATTTCACTTTTGTGTTAAAAAATAAATGAACAAACAAAGCTAAACAGACTCATAGGTACAGAGAACAAACTTATGGTTGCCAGAAAGGAAGGGCTTGTGTAGAAAAGGTGAAGGGATTGAGAACTACAGGTTGGCAGTTATAGAATAATCATGGGGATATAAAGTACAGCATAGGGAATATAGTCAATGGTATTATAATGACCAAGTATGGTGCCAAGTTGGTACTTGGAATTTGGGGGAATCACTTTATAAATCATATGATTGTCTAATCACTATGCTGTACACCTGAAAATGATATAAAATAATATTAAACATTAAAAATAAGGAATTTTATATAAAACATTAAAGAGATTTTTAAAATGCAAAAAAATGTAAAATTAATTAGGATGAACTATGTTTGTCTTTGTTTTAGTTTATGTATTTTTGACTTTGTATCTACCATTCATAGTGAGTAGAATGAAAAATTCTTTTAAAACAGAGCTAGAATAGGGGCTCCCATTTCCTTAAAGTATATATTATCTGACTAGGATAAAACCGCTTTTAGTACACATACATACATGTGTTGCATAATTTACATATATAACATATGCATATGTGTATTGTATGTATATGTGTGTGGAACGATTACATATATGAATTAGTGGAGGGGGTTCTGCAGGCAGAGCACCCCCATCCACCACAGATGAGAATAATTTTACCTAGACATGATCTGCTAGGGGAAGAAAGGTTGCCGATCACTCAGAGGAGAAGGGCCTTGAGCCAGTTTCTCAGTGGGCTTTTATTGGGTTTAATTTACATAGGAATACAGGGCATATACATAAAGCTCCATCATTGTCAGGCAGTAAGGATCAAACAATAGATAACATTCAAAGAATTATGAAGGCTTATTCTGAGTCAGGGTCAGGTAGCCAAAGGGCCATAAAACTTTAGGAAACGAATTCATTTTATGCTTGGACCCTGACAAGGGCATCAGCAAAATTGAGGGTATGAGCAAAGCAGTCTTTACAGGATTTTATACATCTTTATTAGGCCTGATGGCTCCAGGGAACCTGCCCTTCCCAACACAGGGCTGCACCCACCTCTGGCATTGTTTCAGGTTTAAGTCAGGTGGCGGATGTGAGCAACCAAGAGACTAGGAGACTTTTTACAGATAAAATGAGGACTCAGGCTATGGTCAGAGCTGAGAGATGAGGATCCATCATCCCCATTTTTCTATAGTCCACCAAGTCCTTCCCTGATGGCCCCATTGTGACCATTCCTGTCCTAGGTTGTCCCTTCCTTGAGGAATCTTACCCCTCATTGGCTAGCCAGTCATCTGCCCTGGGCCAAGTAGAGTGAAATAAAGGGGGCAGAGGTGGTGCCTCTGTTGGGAAGATAAGTTTTGTCTCCTTAGTAGCTTATGGTCCCAAGGTCTTTTACTGAGCCTTAGCCATGGGGGAGGGGGTTACAGCTTCTGAAACCAGGCAGGGCAGTTCCCAACAAATTAGCATATATATAAATATTGTTTAAAAGGATTGAAGAGAAATTTTAAATTGAGCGGAAACAGTCATAATGGGAACTATTATTAATTTCTTCCTAAATACTGTGTAAGAAATGTTACTTATCTACATTTTCAAATGTGGCAATTAAGAATAAGAAAGCTAAAGTGCAATTTCTAAAGTTACAATATTTACTATGTATCTGACTAGAAGTTTCCTAACTTTATTAAAAAATCATACATGTACACAACAAAATAATAACATATTATTAGTAGCTTATAATAGAATAATGCAATGTTTAATTCTTCCCACTCTGTGGGAGGTATTTGCTGTGCACAATCTAATACAGTCATCGGAATCACTCTCAGAGGTCGGTACCACCGGTGCACTGAACAGACACTATGGTACCGATCTGGGACTGGGCAATTTGTCTCAGTCCCAGAGGACTGAGACATTATCAAGGACCTAATCTGACAAACCCACTCCAAGCCAATATGCTCCCAAGAAAGGCTAAATGCCCTCAACTGATGTCTTCTTCAGCTCTGAATTCACACACAATGGCCCTGTTTTGTTGCTGCACTCACCAGTGATTCTCAGAATGGCAATGGGAAAAGATTGATTGTTTCATACCTTTGTACAGGATGGTGAAGAAAGAATATCTGAGACCCCTTGTTCAACACTGAAGGGGCAGCAGCAGGCATGAACATGGAAGCCCTGAGTGCACGATGTCTGGATTTACTGGAGAATCTTTCAAAGTGTAGAGATAAACAGACCAAGGAGTCAACATAGGTAGAATTACCAAATATTTCATCAGGACTACTCCAGCCTCCTACACTGAGGGCAGGTCACTTTGTCTCTTAGTTTAAAGCATGGTGAGCTGAAACACATGTTGAAGAATAGAAAAACAGGGTTTCAGGGATTGGCATAGGTATGTTTTATTAATATTTTGTATATTATTTATTTTCAGTAAGAATTAAAATGGTCAAATGGGAAAATCGAATTAGTGGACAAAGAGAGGATGGTACAACAAATCTTGAAACTAACTTAGGACACAAACATCATTCTGCACTTATACTAACTGGGCCAGAAGACCACCCTGAGAGTGTCACCAAAGGGAATCATAAGTAAGTACAAAAATTAGTATCTGTGAGATAGAGTCACACTATTTGCTTAAGAGAAGGAGCACTCTTTGCCACTATGTTGTTCAGAAATGTTTTCCGTGAACCTTCAACATTGTACATTAACATGTTTTTTAAAAAAGTAAACTAAAGCTAAGGGAATTAAACTTTATAACAAGCTTTCAATGAGACTACAAGTATCACAAGAGTTTTTCTGGCATTGTTTGCTGAGGTGCATTGCCCTGGCACAGAGGGTATAACTGTGAAGACGACAGTGATTGTCCCGGTGCTGTTCCTCCTTCAGTGGAGGTGAAAGACCGTGCTGGAACATGCATGCAGAGAGAGTGACAGTGAACTGAAAATGGGTGGAAGGAGTGGTGGTTCTTTGTGGGCATCTCTAAGAAAATAACACTTGAGTAGATAACCTGGACACAATGAAGAAGAAAGGCACACAAGATAGGGAATCACAAGTTCAAGGCCCTATGGCAAAACAGCTTGAAATTATGGAGGGGGGTCAGGAAACCCATGTGGTTAGATCCTAATGAGCAAAGTTCTGACCTGTGCAAGGGTGTTAGAGGGGCCAGTGGGAAGGCTCCAGGGCCATTGTAAGGACTTGGGCTTTAACTTTGAGATGAAGAGTAAAGGCAGTTTTTGCCTAGAATCATGAGATAATTGATAACACAAAAATAAAAAACACATACAAAACTTTGACTGGTGTATGGCAAGTGACAGTGGAATGGAATGAGTAGATGAAAGGAGACCATTAGAAGGCCATTGTCACAGTACAGGCTGTGACACAGGTTCAGACTCGTGGCATTAAGAGAATTAAATAAGTGCTTGGAACACAGTGAGAACTCAACAAATGTGACCTATTGTCACAACTGTGAGAGTAGTAGCATGGTAATGGTGCAAAGTAGCTAAAATTAGAAAATATTTTAAAGATAAAGCCCACAGAAAATTTTAACAGATTGAAAGTGGATAGGCAGAGCTAAAGAGGTCAAGAGTTGCCGCTGGGCACAAGAAACTGGCTCAGTGAAGTAACTATTTACTTATGTGTGGGGTAGGGAGACACTGAGGCAGAACAAAGTCTCTACTCTATTATTATTTGCAAAAGAGAGAAATTTATATTATGCTACAAATGTAAATGCTTCATATTGACAGGGCATTCAGATGCATTATCTTATTGATTGCCCTCATCTCAGTTCCCAGTGAGACAAAAAGACAATGATCCTTTCTGTAGAGACAAGAAAACTGAGCCTGAGGGAAGTATAATTGGATTCAAAATCTATAAATCAGCCAAGACATATTATCATAACATATCATGCATTAGCAAATATTGGCTGTACTGCTGAATTCAACTGTATTCTCTGGAAAAATGAATACTGAATTTCCCTTGAAATATACTGATAAGTAATCGTATGTATACTTATAAACCATATGTATACTCATAAAAAGAAAAGGGAATACTCATAAGTTACTTAAAAAAGGTTGAGAAATTGATCAAAGGCTCGAGGAATTGAAGTAATGAAGGTAATCAAAGGTAAACACAAATTGTTTTCTCCTGAAGTTTTGAAAAATACAAGAAAAAAACTAAGTAAATAGCAAATTAAAAAAATCAATGAAAAATACCCAACTTCTATATTTTATCAGAGTGCCTATTCTATAATCATGAGACTAAATAGTTTTTTTGCATAAATGAATATATGCAAATGCCAGACAATTTTAACACCATGAGTTCTACTTTTGTTGCAAGAGGGCTAACTACAGGAAGCAAAACAGTTAACTAAACAGAGCACCTAAAGTTACCACACTAAGGTCAATTCACAGAATTTCAGTGAGTTAAAGTCTGGTCTTAATCAGTTTCTTTAATCTTTCTGTATAAATTTTCTTTCATATCTGAAATAGTTATTAAAACTGACCTCAAAAAACATTTTGAAATATAAAATGATTATAAGATGTTTTAGAAAAATGAATCACTACTTAAATAACTATATTAAAACAAATTTAGGTGCACATATGCTCTGGTTAAAAATAAAATAACACTCATTAATAATTTCTTTCATTTTCATAGCTTAAATTAATGGAATTCCAAGCAATGCCAGATATTTTATACATATTATCTCCAACTCTCACAATATTTAACAATAAATATTATCTTCATTTTACACCAATATTAATTAACTTGTGTGAATTCAAAATGATAGTTAATGGCAGATCTGAAATTTAGCATAAAGATCTAACACTGAAGTTTTTTCCTTTTTCATTCTAAACATTGCATTAAATTTTAGAATGAAACAGAAAAACCAAGGAATAAGAAGCAAAATTCTATAGCTCTCTCTAATGACATTCTTAAGTAATAACCAAGTGTACAGTTATACTGTAGGTTTGCTAATAATGAAATTCAGTACATAGTGGGTGAACTGAATGATACAGTGAGTGATGGGAAAGGCAGGTGACACCAGTGGCAGTGGGGCAGCTTCCCTGAGGAGTTGGACACTGAATTGTCTTTAAAAATGGCAAAATTCATGGAAGAAACATGGAGGATCAAAAATGTCTTTCCAGAAATTGAAGGGTGAAAGACACCCTTCAATAAATAAATAATGAGAGACATGATTCACAGCATGCTTGTGGATTAAGTATCAAGTCAGTCTTGTTTTAGAGGCAAACTGATATCTTTATAGCACTTGGTAATTTAAAAAGCACTCATATGTGTGTGCATGTGTGGAAGTTTATGCATGTGTACATACATGCATATATACATACACATGTGTGTGTGATCATATTTGATCTGGATCAAACTTTAAAAGCAACTGTGTAGAGATTAAACTAGTCAATATTGGAGCCAGAACTCAAAACTCATGCCCTCTCACTCCAAAATTCACCTAGGGATTTAGTGGAGATAATTATATAGGATACTCAGCTGTCTGTCATGCTCAAAATTTCCCTCGCTTTTCGTCTTCAGTGGGATCTAGTTTAAACTCTTGAGCACAGCATTCAAAGACATTCACAAGCCAGACCCAGCCCATCTTTCTGGCATTACTATTTTAAGTCCTCACTACATCATCTACGCTTCATTCACAACAGATATGTTTACATACACCATGTATGTTTAGTTCATTCCTCTAAACACACGTGGCCGTCTGTGTACCTGAGTCCTTGATCATGTTCTTCCTAGTTTTACTTTTTTAAGATTATTTATTAATTTATTTTTAGGGAAGAGAGGGAGGAAGAGAGGGAGAGAAACATCAATGTGTGGTTGCCTCTTTCATGCCTCCTACTGGGGACCTGACCTGCAACTCAGGCATGTGCCCTGACTAGGAATTGAACCAGCTACCCTTTGGTTCTCAGTCGGGTGTTCAATCCACTGAGCTTCACCATGAAGGCTGGTGCTCTTCCTAGTTTTAGGTGCAGGCACATCACAATAAAGAGCGTATTGCAATAATGCTTTCTTTATTGAAAATCATAATGTTTTTGCTGGTGGAGAGTCTTGCCTTTAAGTTGTAAAAAACACAACATCTGTGAAGCATAATAAAATGAGGCGTACTTGTATTATCTTTATCTCTGTATTAAAAAGCTACTGTTCAGTCAAACCCAAGTAACTGAACCTTATCAGATCCATCATTCTTTAAAAGAAGATAAAGAAACTGGGTATTATAGTCTGAATAATGAATCATCAAAATATCTCTGCCCAAATCTTTGGAACCTGTCAATATGTTGCTTTACATAGAAAAGAAAACAAACAAACAAAAAAACAAAGATATGGTTTTGGCACATGTGACAAAAGGTATGATCTTGGGATAGAGTACAAAAACTGAAAAAAGAGGCTAAAAAGATGCAAATTATGAGATGGACTTGACCCACTATTGCTGCCTTTGAAGATAGAAGATGACAACCATTAGTTTAGAAGCATGGGTGGCTTCTGAAAGCTTAGTATGACCCTCTGCTGGCAGCAAGGAAATGGTGACCGTAGCCCAGCCATAGGACCACAAGGAACTGAATTCTCCCAACAACCTGAGTAAGAAAGTCTCTCCTCAAGCCTCCAGAAAGAAAGGCGCCCCAAAGACAGTGTGATTTTCACTCACTGAGACCTGTGTCAGGGTCTGACCTACGGAGCTGTGAGATGATAAGTTTATGTCCTTTTAAAGCCACTAAATCTGTAGTATTTTGTCACAGCAACCATATAAAACAAATACAGTTGGGTGTTGTAATTAGGCAAATATGAGTGTGAATCTCACTTCCCTTTGTGTAATTTTGGGTAAGTCACATTTTCATTTAGGTATATCACACATAAAAGGAAGATGATTTTACATCAAAAAATGCACCCAAAATGCCAAACAGTGCCCTAGTACATCACACATAGCAGAATATCAACAAATGATGGCTGTTATTAGTACCATTATTGTTATTCTAATTAGCATTTATTTGGAGGGACCCTCATAACACTTATGTTTATCACAATAGTATAGCACATCATATGTTTTTAAATAATTATTAATTTTCAATTATGCCTCTTTTTAAAATTTAAATTTCTTATGAAAAACAAAAGGTTTATGGTATTTAGATATGCATCACTAGAGCTTAGAACATTATGATATGTGTATATAATCCATTCAATAAGCATATGTTAAATTGAACCACAGTGGATTACTTATCTAAGATGTTTGAACTTCATCTTTTAGCATCAGAAAGCTATTCAGTAATTCTTAGCAGAGGAGTGATATGGTCAGAGTATTATTCTAGGAATTTTTATCTTTTTTAACTGAAAAATGAATTAAAATTGGGAGTAACTGGAAGCAGTGAGACTAGTTAGGTCTCAATTAGTCAGTTTATTTCATTTGATATTTGACATATTAGGAAACTGACACACAGAGGTGAAGTGACTTATTTAAGGTGACACTTTTAACTCTGAGGAGACAAAAGAGGAGATATTAAAAAAAATTAAGTACAACATTCTTTCCACTGTACAGCATTGCTACTTGTCATTCTGAGTCTGGTAGTGAACTTACTGCAGAACCTAAAAAGCAGTTATCACCTGCCAGTCAGTTCCACTTTTCAAAGGATAATAGGACAATAACTGGGCACAGCCTCCCCTGGTCCAGCTTAACTTCCAAGAAAGCACTGCCTCGGAGGGCTGAAGCTGGACATAAAATCATGTGAAGCTACCTCCGTGACTCTATGCCAACAGTAGTTTCTGGTTACATCCAGTCTCATCAGACTCGATGATGCTGAGAATAATAAAGAAGCAAGTATAAGAATAATTACTAGAGGCAGCACATACATATTCTAAAGATTTTATCTATTTTTAGAGAAAGAGGAAGGGAAGGAGAAAGAGAGGGAGAGAAACATCAGCGTGTGGTTGCCTCTCATGCACCCCCTACTGGATACCTGGCCCACAACCTAGGTATGTGCCCTGACTGGGAATCAAACCAGTAGTCCTTTGGTTCACAGTCTGGCACTCAATCCACGGAGCCACACCAGCCAGGGATAGAGGCAGCAGATATTAATAGGCATCATTCAGCCAAATAGGATTCTTTGCATCAAAGAGACACACCTCCCAGAAGCCAGCACCAGCCCATTCTTTCAGTGCATCTGACTGGGACGAGTGACCATGGGGGTCTGCACCAGGACATGATGAGAATTCACCACTTACTATCTCTGCCCCACCTTTAGGCAATGAATCACCTTGATATTCTATGCAAACAGGTGAACTGTTGTGTGGCTGTATGATTGTTTTTACAACAACTAAGTCAAGACACACAAACTAGATTATATGTTTCAAATACATTGAGGAAAGATATAAAACAAAAATATAATTTTAAAATAAGACTATTTTAGTCCTGTCATAATTAATCATAAAATATAGAACTTGCTCTGAGGGACAATTTGTGGAATATATGATTTGATCCCTGCCTTATATGAACCTAAAATCTTCCTAGTAAAGAAGACATTCATACACAAAACATACAATAAACAGTGAAGACCGGCGGTTGGCACATTACTGGTCTAAGGCAAGAGTGAGTCCTTCAGAATGATAATCGGGGCTGGTGGCTGCTGCCACCCAGTGGACACCATCCACCTTTAGTTTGGCCAAGCCATCAACAGACCAGTCCAAGCATCTCTGAGAAACTTGTGGAAATCTGGTCCCAAGGTAGTCAACAGGGTGCCCTGTTACTGGTCGTCGGGGAGCTAAAAGGCTCCTAGGATGTGCCTGTGACCTTTCTGTATAAGGAAGACAGGACTGCAGAAGCAGACTGGTTTCTCTCTTAAGCATACCACGTCTATCTAATACAATGCTTTAGAGCCTCCCCAACTCTGTGGTTAGCATACGAGCAGCCCCCTGCCCAAGGTGGGAATATCTGGGCACAATGTCACTTGGATATTCTGCAAAAGGTACTTAGTCTCCAAAAGTTCCCAGCAGTAGGCCAGTATCTGTTTCTCGAATGAATGCATTGGGTAAACCTATCGGGAAGAAGGTGAATCTAGTACCTAAAGGGAATCTTCAGCAAAAGCTGCTGGGACATCCTGGTGCCCTGCCTCCAGTACTGTGTGTTTCTCAAGACTACAGCTAAATTTGATGCATTTTCTACTCACCCTGCACAAAATCTCTGGACCAGATGAATGTTACCTCTAATACTCAGATAGTCTGATTAGGTGCTGAATTTCCGTTTTGGTCACAGGGACCACAGGACAACTAAGTTTTCCTTTCCCAGTCTCAGGAATCAACCTGTGAGCCTCAGCCTGTGTTGTTCCTCAGAATTTGACTTGGGTGTCGAGAATTGTGAGGGGTGTGTGCTTTAACCATAATTGACAGCTTTTAAGTTAGCCTGTCACAGCTTAATAGATGCTATGAAAAAACACAACACTCTGCCTTGACTGGTGTGGTTCAGTGGATTGAGTGCCAGCCTGTGAACCACAGGGTCACCAGTTAGATTCCCAGTCAGGGCACATGCCTGGGTTGTGGGCCAGGTCCCCAGTAGGGGGCACGCAAGAGGCAACCACACACTGATGTTTCCCTCTATCCCTCCCTTCCCCTCTCTAAAAATACATAAATAAAATCTTAAAAAACAAACAAAGCAAACAACATAAAAAAAAAAGCCATGACTCCTGGATCAGGCATAAAGGACAGTTTATCATCCACTGTAATAGAAGGAGGTTGAGTATCATCACTTTTTGTGTGCCAGTTCTCTGATCTCAATTTCTACATGGTGATGTGGAGTTTATGAGGGAGGGTCCCTAGAAAACAAAATTTATTTATAAAGAGTTGTGTATTTATTCTAACATGCTTTTTAAAAAAACATTTTATTTATTTATCTTTAGAGAGGAAGGGAAAGAGAGAGGGAGAGAAATATCAATGTATGGTTGCCTCTCGTGTGTCCCCTGCTGGGAACTGGCCTGCAACCCAGGAATGTGCCCTGACTGGGAATTGAACCTCGATCCTTTGGTTCTCAGGTCCGCACTCAATCTACTGAGCTACACCAGCCAGGGCTATTCTAACATGTTTAAACTTCAGTCACCTTCAAAGTGTTCCCCATTCGAGGCAATATTCCTACTGAGACTTTTTTTCTACTGCTCAAAACAGTCTTTGAAGTTGTCAATTTGGATGCCTTTTAGTGCTTCTGCTATCTGTGGTTTCACCCCTCCACATCAGCAAAACATTTCCCTTTGAGGACTTTTTCTCATTTGGAGAAACAAACAAACAAAATTCTTTTAGGGAAAAACTGGTGAATAGGGAGGGTGGGCCACAGGGGTCCTGCCGTTTTTGGTCAACAACTGCTGAACACTCAGTGTGGTGTGGGCAGGTGCACCATCATGGTGGAGGAACCAGTCACCTGTTTGCCACAAGTCAGGATGTTTCTTCCTCAGATCATGACAGCCTTCTCAAAACCTCTGGATAAAAACTTCCATTAACTATGACCTGGAAGAACAAATTCTAAGTGCACAATCCCTCTTACTTCAAAGAAACAGATAATCATCATTTTCACATTTGACTTCACTGGTTGTGCTTTTTGGGTCATGGGGAAGTGACAATTTTCCATTGGCTAGATTGCTGTTTTGTTTTGGGGATATAACCGTAACACCAAAATTCATCTCTGGTTATGACTGTGAAAAAAAAATCAGGCTCAGCCTCCAACCACTCCTTCAAACCATGGCACATAGCCAAGCGATTGTCTTTTTGTTCGGGCATGAACAAGTGAAGCACAACTTTTTCTGAAACTTGTTTCATGCCCAAATATTCAGATAAAATGTGCTGATAGGAATTCCATGACACCCCAGTCAACTCCACAAGTTCAACAATAGTCCGATAGTGTGGTCTTCCAAGACGGCTTGACAAATTCTTACTATATCTTCTTTAGTTTGGCTGGTCAAAGGACTCCCAGAATGAGATTGATCATCAATCAACATTTCACCCCATTTAAAACAAGAAAACCATTCATAAACTTGTGTTTTACTCAGGGTAGCTTCTTCGTAAGCTGTTCGTAGCATAACAACTATTCCTGCCACATTTTTTCCCAACAGGGAACAAAATTTTACTGCTGCATGTTGATTGTGTAAATTCCCCATCATGAAATGGGCAAACACGTTGAAAGAGTCTTCAGAAAAATTCGCTAAAGCCAAATGCAGCCTCTCACAGCAACACCAGCTGGTATATTGATACAGATGAGCTTCCAGAACACTCACATGGTGGGGGGATGCCTGAACTACAAGAATACCACCCTACAAAAGATAATTCTGCTTTTTTGGGGGGGTACCCTACTGTGAAAATAGTGGGTTGCGTCATAGGAGAGGAACTCTGAGTGTAAGGAACCTGAATATTTTATAATAGGCAGTGAGTATGCCCGCCCTTTGCTCCACAAAGAAAATATATCTTTACGTTTCAAGGCCGTTAGAAAACCTGGCCTTTGCTTTGGAAGGAGACAATGTCTTATCTTTCAAAGTTGTTTATTATACAAATAAGCAAAGAGCAGTCAGTGTCTTGTTTTGCAAAAATGTAAGAGATGCACGGAGAATTATCTTCCCATGTTGAGTGGTTGGTTCCTAATACACTGCCAGGAATCATGGGCTATTCCTGGGGTCTCATATGAGTTCCTGTCAGCTCAAAAGCCATTGCCACTATTCTTTTGAGGCCTATCAGCATTATATCATCAACGTAGAAAATACAAGTAAGGGTAAAGGCTGTTATTCGATATCTTAATTGATCTATTGGTGGCATGTAGGAGAATTGAAACACAACTGTGATGGCATAGTCATTGTGTTTCAGAGTCCAAGCAAGATGTTGGTAAGTTAATCTTGATTGGGTACCAAATCAACCAAGACCAAGGCATTAACATTGGCCACGGTGGTGTAAGAGATACTATCAGTTGCACATTTAATTCTGTTATAGTCACAGTGTCTGAACTAGCTGGATCTATGAGGTCTACACTAAATTAAGTTAGTGATAACCAACAGGCCATTTTTAAATGGCCACACAGGATTAATATATGGAGATATTGCTTCTTAAGGCAAAATAGCTCTGCTGTCTTGAAGTCAATGATGAAATCTGTGCTCTCCTTTTCTCCTCCCAGAATGCTATATTGGTGTTCATATAGTATGGGTAGCTGATTTGGTGGTCTATAGGGTACTAGTGCCACTATAGAATGGACCAGTGAATCAGCAGATCTGCCTGGCAACAAGTCTGTTAGTGTAGCACATCCTACAAGGTGGTCTATGCAATCAGCAAAGTTCCACCTGGACTTGATGAGCATTCGCAGTACCATCAGGTAAAACATTGATGCCAACTATACATTCAGCAGCATCCGCAGGAGAGGACAACAGGAGTCTGAATGACCTTACCCCAAGGTCGCAGTTCCTGATTTTCCCTCCCTGCTTTTACTCCATTTCCAAAGCCAGCTGGTTTAATGCCTGGCTTTCACTTTTCAGTGAATCTGATGTCCAAGAGCATAAACGTTTGTATCTATCACTTTTTGTCCCTATCCCACTGTACCTTCACTGTGCTGTAAGCTATGTTCTCCCCAATGTAAAGGCTGACAAAGCAGGGTATGGTGGCCCAGGGTCAGATGCTGGAGGATCTGAAGGAGTACCTTGTTCTAAGAGCCACACTCCTGACCTAGTTTCTCCAGTAAAGGAAGATTTCTTTCTATAAGCGAATTTGATTTTATCTTCTGTTTCCACTAGTTGCATAGTTGCATACTTGGCTTGAACTGCGAAGTTTGCCTAGTTTAGGGGACAGTGTATCTTTATTCACAGTCTCCTATGCAGGGCATCTTATTACTAATAAAAAAATTATTTGTATGTATTTTTCATTTGCAAACTCAAACTTTTAATGACTGAAACATAAAAACGGTTTTACACAATTCCAAGTTGCTGTTATTTCACTTCTTCTCCCACTTATCTCCAAAACTGAAGATCAAAAGAAAGTCAAGGTTGGGAATGGCTTGTCTATATAACAAAATTGAGTATAATTGCTCAAGTTTGCTATATACTCTATGAAAATCCTACATGAAGGTCACAAATTTAAGTCTTCCAAAAGACAGCTCACTATAAATACTGAACAGAAGAAAATCTTAAATGCTCTTACTGGCTTCAATCTCATATTTGGATACTAACAACAAATTTAGTAGAATCCTCCAAATTGGAGAGAATGGCGGGAGGAGCAGATCTTAACCCTACCAGTCATTCTCTGTGTGAGGGACTCATGATCAGGGCTGTCATTCCCTGAAGTTATCCAGCCAGGATGAAGCAGCTTTGACTAGTATCCTCCATGGGATTACATGAAATTTCACTGGCCTTGGAGAAGTGAGCCCATGTTAGCTATAACACAGCCACAGAAATATTAGAAACCCAAAAGAGCAAGCTTGGTTGTGGGGTAGATTCTGTCCCCTGCTGAAGCATGAAGTCATGTGTGAGATGGCCACGGTGCTGCTGTTCACCCTCGAAGAAAACAACTTTTGTCACTTACTCTTCTTACAGAGGCTCTAGCCAAGGTTCTAAGTGCTCAGCAGTCTTGTCTAAAGTGATCCTGGACTTTATTTCTCTTTCTCTATTTATAGGTTGGCATCTCACTAGTACAGAGGCATTGTAATATAGACTGATGGTTCTACATGTCCCATACCTGATACATTCAACACCAAGGGCCCCATTCCTTTTGTAATGAGCAACATACAAGTTAGTTCATCTCCGCCAGGGAGGAACCAATCATTGATAGACTTTATGGTACCTTGACTCACTCGTCTTTGTAAGTAGCTACAGAGACTGCTCAGTCTCCAGTGACTGCTTGGCACACTCATCAAGGACATGAGTAGGGCTGATGACAGGCTCTCTCCTAACTACAGGTTAAAGTCAGAGAGTAATGGTTGAATTTTTTGTAGAAATAATGACATGATGAAGTCAAATGCTATGTGATGCATACTATAATAAACTCTAGTTTTCTGGATTTTAATACTGTATATTGTAGTGAAGATGACAAACGTTACAATGTCAAAGTAAAGCCAATATGAATAGAAATATGTAAATTTGAAAAAAGTCCTACTTTTTAGTTAATAATAAGTTGATTTAATGACTCTACTTTTTTAGTAAGGCTTACAAAGTTGACACAAAGATTAACTTAAGAATGTATGAATTTGCTCCTTTGTCCAAGAGTATAACCAGTCACTGGATGTGGGGGATATGCTTATTTAACTCTTTCCTCACAGTCTAACTCCAACATCTTTGCTGCCTGTAAGAAATATGAAAACAGAAAGCAGAAATAAAACTTCTTCCTCCCTTTTCACATTTACCTCAAAAACAACAACTTAAATGTGTACCATCTAAGCCTCTTGCTCATATTACCTTAAACAACACCCTCTGTGTTTCACATGTTTACAAAGGAATCAGTAAAAGGAACCATCTGATACACAACCAAAACAGGACCTAGTAAATGCAAAATATCTTCAATGCCTCATGTAAAACCAACATTCCATTACTCTGACCGCCTATCAGGAATCTGATAACAATTACAACTAGTGCATTGTCTTGCATGGAATAGGCGTTCGAAATACCTGTTAGACTGAAGAATATTCACAATTTTGATGAGAATTGTTTGTATACAAATTGGTTAGTCTTGGAGTAGTCAGAATATGGTAGGAAATGAATAAAATGAAACAGTGAATATTTGCCAAGCTATCACAAAATATTTTAAGTAGTGTAGACACCTAGAATTCTACTTTCAAAGTTGTGCTTTTCATTCAACTGGCAAACATAACTGTTAGCTCATTAATCGCAGTGTTCCAATTCCCTTATTTCAGTAGTTTTTGCAGGTAAGGTTTTGGTGTTTGGTGTGTTGTATGGTTCCTAGTTCTCCAGGCACATAAGGCTTAATGCTGTTTTCGGTTATATACTCGCTGACAAGAAATATCTCTCCTCTATAAACATGTCCATCATTTAAGGGTTCTTTCAGAGAAGGAAATGAATGGCAGCCTAACTTCAGCCAGGTATTAACCTGGAAGCCTACTGATTGGTTGCAGTGAATAAGACAAACTACTCTGTGGTTAGTTTGTACAGGAGAGCTCCTGAGTGCTCTCCGTGCTGCACAAAGCCACAGTGGAGCAATTCATTTATGCGGCACTTCTGTTCATATTCCTCCAACATTAACGGTGCCTGGGCTTTTGACAGAACAGAAAAGGAAAGTCTTCTTACTACAAATGACATACTGTAGGAAGAAGTCAGGAAAGCCCTGACCTGCATGTCTCAGGCAGTTCGGTGTCGATTCACAAAGCAAAAGGCCCCAGGTTGGAATCCCACTAGGGGCACATGCCTGAGTTTCAGATTCTGTCCCCAGTCAGATGCTTATAAGAGGCAACTGACTGATGTTTCTCTCCCTGTCTTTCTTCCTCCCTTGCCCTCTCTCTAAAAAAATAATTAATTAATTAGTGAATTAATTACAGAACGTGAGGAAACATTTTATCTTCAGCAGAGAGCGGAATTAAGAAAGTTGAGGTAAGATGGCAGCACAGGTAAACACAGCTCACCTCCTCTCACAACCTCATCAAAATTACAGCTAAAAGATAGTCAGCCATCACTCAAAACCATCAGAAACTGAATTGAATTGGAGTCTGACAATTATGGAATTGAAGAAACCACATCCATCCTGACTGATAGGAAGGATGGAGACTGGGAACAGGCTGGTCCCACATCCACATGTGGCGGATACAATTCAGGAGGGATAACTCAGAAGTGAGGAGTCTCAGCCCCACACCAGGCCCCAGAGTCCAGGCTTCCAGTGCCAGGAAGTTAAGTCCCCAAACTTCTGGCAATCAGAAGTTTGTTGTTGTTGCTGCTGCTATTGTTTTCTATGAAAAAAATAGCAGGGCCCTGGCTGGTGTAGCTCAGTGGATTGAGCGCGGGCCTGCGAACCAGACAATCGCGGTTCGATTCCCAGTCAGGGCACATACCCGGGTTGCAGGCCAGTTCCCTGCAGGCCAGTTCCCAGCAGGGGATGCATGAAAGGCAACCATACATTGATGTTTCTCTCCCTCTCTCCTTCCCTTCCCCTCTAAAGATAAATAAATAAAATCTTTAAAAAAAAAAAAAGAAAAAAATAGCAGGTATTGAGTTGGTGGAAGAAACTTCTGGAGTTCCAAGAGGTTTCTCTTAAAGAACCCACACAAGGACTTACTCAGATTCACTCCCTCTAAGCTCCAGCACTGGAGTAGCAGCTTAAAAGGCACTAGTGGCATACAGGGTGGGACTGAAGTATCTGGCATCAGGTGAAACTTGGGAGACAACTTTCTTCCAGACAGAAAGGCAGGCAGAGGCCACTGTCTCTTTACTGAATTCTTCCCCTCTAGAGCCACAGAGCCATAGAACCAGTTGGGAGGTGCCATATCTGAGACTCCATCAACCTGGCTAACACTGTTTTCCCTGCCCTGGAGATCCACTGAGACTCCATTCCACCCAGTTTATGGGCTCACCCATAACTGTTAACAGTGACTTTTCCATATGAGTGACTGGTCTTGGCTCATGTTTTACAACTTCCTAAATCCTCTCAAATATGAAACTGCTGGCCTCAATGAGTCCCTCGCCCCATACCTTTTGCTAAATGGCCTCAGGCCTGGTACTAGAGCAGCCAGCCTAGACTCATGGTTTGGTTTTGCCTGGGAAACTCCAAGCTCAGCAGAAGTAGCAGCCATCTCAGATTGCTTTTTAAACCAGGCAGGGTGGTCCAAGGAAAACAGAATTGGGGGCTAATCTTGGCCTGCACCACCCAGAAAACCCCAGAGCCTGCACACCCAGAGGGTAGCTACAAACCACTTCGGAGCACCACCACCCTGCCCCTACACAGCTGATCCTCCACAGAGGGCAGAGGTTGGTGGTCAGTGGTCACAGCCAGTCCTTATAGCTGATTGGCCTGGGTAAATCCCTCCCATTGATCTTCTGAGGTTCAATTACAAGAGGGGGGTGTACTCAGCCCACACAAAAAATGCAACTGGAGTGCTCACCTTGGGTGATAGGGGAGGCTGTGACACTGGACCCTAAAATATACCTACTGCATTAGGTCACATTACCAAGACCAGGGAGTCATAGCAGCTCCACCAAATACATAGAAACAAACATAGGGAAGCTGCCAAAATGAGGAGACAAAGATTATACATGTGATCATATCAATGCCAAATTAAATTCCACATTGTATTTAGACAAATACTCTGTATGAGAGTTGTTCATTTAAATCAGCTGAGACTAATTTTAGGGTTTGGCATCTGGATGAATGTTCTGTGTGTCCTTGAAATCAGTGTTTTCACTACAGCTGCCTGATTTCTTTTTTTTTTTTTAATTTAATCTTTATTGCATTTTTTCCATTACCATTTAGTTCGCTTATACCCCTCTCCCCCCAGCAATCACCACACTGTTGTTCATGTCCATGGATTCCCACAAATTTGGCAGTTTACATGATACCCATTTATTATCTCAAAGTTCTGGTTGTTAAAAGTTTAGCAAAGGCTACACTGAGTTCACTGCTTAAGGTCTTACAAGGCAAAATCAAGGTTTTGGTTGGGCTGAGCTTTATGTGGAGTCTTTGGGAAGAACATTCTTGGAAGCTCATTCAGGTTGTTAGCAGAGTCCGGTTACTTGGGACTGTCAGTCTGAGGTGTCAGCCAGGGTCTGCTCTGCTGCTTCTGTAAGACGCACACACTCCTTCTACAGGGGCCTCTGTCATTCTGAAAGCAGCCACAATTCTGCCTACCAGCCAGAGAAAGTACACTGGTGTTCAGACTGGGGATTGTGATGGATTCTGTCAAAAATTGCATGTGTCTGTTTGATTTGTTAATGAACGAAGCAGCAGCCTTGGCTGCTGACAGGGTATCAACAAGATTGGAAGAACAGGAAAAAGGGAGAGAACTGTTTTTTGAGGCAGTTGTGTGTAAAGCTTCACGTCTGTGTTGTAGAGGTTTTGTTTTGTTTGGCTGTTTGTTTGGGTTTCCCACTCCACTGTGTTGACATGGTAACGACAATTATTTCTGACCCTATGTTTTGGCTTGGCATGATTGTCTAAATTAATCATAAGCATCATTGCACTCTTGTGTCCCCATTCAAATATGCCCTCCACATTCCCACACTGCCTACTCTGTTCCAGCACCTGCCTCTAGGAATTAGCAGCCCTCAGACGGTTTATTCTGCAATGTCTCCTGCTCATGTCCTAGGGAAGGTGTTTCTGTTCACAACTGCAAAGCATGACATGAGCTATACCCTTCTTTAGATACTCCTCTCTGAAGTACATCTAGGGGAAATTCCTTAGCAAATCTCGTATGGATATGCTGCCTAGACCCAGTTTCCAATGTTGGTGTATCTTCTAACCCTTCTTTTTCCCTTCCTATCATAGGGACCATGACACAGAATAGCTGAATGAGTCTTCCTTTGTAATTTTTAAACTTATTAATTTAAAACATTAACCAGTGCTACACAATTTTGTGCCTAATTCTTCTCTACTTATTTTTATATTTAAGACTTGTCTTTTCAACACTTCTGGAAGTTTTTTGAAGACCAGGGGATAAAGTTATTTTCCTTTTATCAAAGTCAAGCATAGAAGTATTTGTATAGATAGTTGTCCGTGAATATTTCTTTTTAAATTTCTTTTAATTAATTAATTTTTATTGTTGTTCAAGAACAGTTTTTAAATTTTTTTTTATTTTAATTCTTGTTCAAATACAGTTTTCTGCCTTTTTCCCCTCCCCCCTCCCCCCATCCCAGCCCTCCCCACCTCCTCCCCCCAAAGGCATTTCCATCCCCCTTGTTATTATCCATGTGTCCTTTATAGTTGTTCCTATAAAGCTTTCATTCTTTGTATTATATATTCATTTTGTCATTGAGCACAAGAATTCAGCTACATTCTATCTGGGACAATATGGTCTCTTTGTTCCTCTAGAAAATATGATTTGTGCAGGCCCATTTATCATTAGCCCTATATCCCCATTTAGTAGTCCACTCTACCTAAAATGCTAGAAATTTGTATGAGTCTATCAAGAAATACCCACCTAAATTAGTTTGTTATTTTGGTGTTCCTGATAACAAACAGATTGAGTATCACTGTTATTTTATTTCAACATCTTACAGATGCCATGTCAAAACTGTACCAATGTATTGGAAATCATCTTAAAACAAAATATCTTTGCTTGAAATGCTCGACAGAGTTACTACTGAATTACACTCATACTACCAATTATAGAAATCTTTGCTGTCTGTTATCTTAATTGAATATGACAATATCATAAAATATTCTCTTTTTCCTTTCCTTCCTTCTTTCGCTTCCTCCCTTTCTTTTCAAGAAAATGCCCAATTGAACTACCAATGTCTCCTTATGCTAAGGAGTGTATGTTGGATATGTGTTACATATGCTAAGGCTTAGAGCAGTAGAATTTTCACAAATAAAATGGCTTTGATTAAAAGCGATGCAATGCACACAAGTAATACCAAATCTATTTTTTTTTAAAAGGATTGTTCAAAAGTGAAGAAAGTCGTGGTAGGAAAATGGAGACAACTGTATTCATATGTTAAAAATGACTTTTAAAAAAGTCAAGATTTATCCTAGTGAGGAAAAAATTGTATGGCACACCCTACTTCAATAACACCATTACTAATGTAACCTTGATTATTATTTTGGCAGATAACTAAGGGTACAAATGTCAAAATTATAAAATCCATATTGAATTTCTTATACCTATGTGCACTTGAGGATTCTCCTTCCACTTCCCCATAAGATGAGCTCACAGGAATTGGAAAGAACTGCTTCTATTCAGCACAATGATCCCTAATAAAGATTAGAAAAAACAAAACCCAGCTTGGTATTAATTATGTGTTGCATTTTTTCCTGTCTCACTAACTTTGTATTGTCTTTAAGGTCTCAGCACAAGGTTGTTCATGTTTATGCACTGTAGCAAA
Source organism: Artibeus jamaicensis (assembly GCF_021234435.1). Taxonomy (NCBI): domain Eukaryota; kingdom Metazoa; phylum Chordata; class Mammalia; order Chiroptera; family Phyllostomidae; genus Artibeus; species Artibeus jamaicensis. Next base: position 1,270,483 of record NW_026521995.1, on the reverse strand, counting down.
ATTTCCATCTTTGCATCAGTGCCCTCAGCATTGCTCTGTGCCCATTTTCTTACTTTGCACACTCAGATTATGCTATATTTTTATATCTACGTACAAACTCTGTCAAAGAAATTCTTAGCTTTAAATTGTAACACTATGTCTTTGTTTATTGAACTTAGTAAGACGAAGAGTCAGGCAGTAAGGAAAACTTTGTTATTAAACTCATCCTATCGTCTCTGCAAAGAGACATTAATTTAGGTCTATTACTTCTCCAGAACAACATCAAGCACATTGGGTGAAAATACTCAGCCTCCTACTGTAGAACTGGATGCCTGAGTCTAGGGTTACAGCAAGAACAACCCTTTTGTCTGCAGCATCTTATTTCCATTCAGACATAAATATTTCTGGCATTCTTTTTAAAATCAGTCCTGTCTGCTAAGAAATTGAAGTATATGACTACATGTGAGTGGTCAGCTATGCTGCCCTTTTTGGATGTAAAATATTTACTTGATGGACTCACTGAAAGGTTCAGTTCATTGGAAAAAATAAAAGAAAACAGCTATGAAAGTTGGCTGCCTCCTGAATCTGGTAATTAAATTCCCACGGGCATGTTTGGTATGGAGTGTTGGCTGTTTTCAGCCCACCCTGTGCCTTCCACTTCTGACTCCCAGTCAATTGTATTGTGTGCTTTCACCTTTGCCTGCATTCATTAGTCAAATCCCTCACCCCAAACACTGTTCTGTATGTGTGTTTATGCTTTTGTCATCTGTTAAAGGTCAATATTTACCAAGCTGCTCAATCTTTTCTTTTAATTTATACAACTTAATACATCTGTGTCCCTTATATTAAAAGCAAGTCTGTCAGCAAGAGGCACATACACATGACCGCCCTGAAGGCAGAAGAATTATCCAAGGATTTTTGTGTACTGTGCTTGGAGTGGAACTTTGCTTTTGCCTCTGTTTTCACTTTACTTAATCTGTTTAACACTCAGTAAAATGCCTTTGGTAAAACTATCACCTACTAGGGTATTTGTAAGAATTAGTGCTGTAAAGGTAAATTTTGTAGCCATGTTGGTATATAGTTTCTAATATTTTTTCTCAATTTATACTTCTCACTCTGTTCTATTGGGGAGGGCTCATGCCTTTTATGACGTAACCCAGATTACTCTAATCTAGTATCTACCAGGCCTCCACATTTCTAAATTCACTATTTCCCCTAGTACTTAGGAAAGAGATTAAACATTCATTTTATGTACTATGGAAAATCCAGAACCCTCCTCAATATTTCCCTGGATTATAAACATGTATAATTGTGAGTTGTCCACCCACATAAATTCTACTCCTTCTCCCTACTGGTAAAATTATAGTACTGACTACTTTGTTTCTTAATCCAGAAACCCAACATTTGTCTTGATTACACCTCAGGTTCTACCAATCTCTATGTTCAGTTCCTTCTACAACCTAAATCTCTCTCTAATCCATTTCTCACCATGTGAAGCAATGATCAATTAATCTCTAGTGTTAAGGAGAATAATGCATACTTGGGACTGAAACACAAAAGAGGACTGGATGCCCTTTCAGTATCATACTGGGGTGTTAACAGACCCATCCAAAGATTATTTTATTTTCTAGGTGAATGCCCCATTTTTGGCTTTGCTATTTACTATTAAGGTGTAAGACATTAGGATGTCACATCATGACTTACAGACTTATGATCAACAGCGATACAAGTAATTTTTGTAAAAAAAAATAGTTCCAAAGGTTACAGGTTTTTATTTTTGTCCAGTAGGACATAAATCATTTTTTGTTTCTAATTTTAAAAAACTCTTCAGGTCCTTAAATGCTGTTTGAATCCATTTTAAGCTCTTGCTGAATTGCTCATTATTAACTGATTAAGTAATTTGACATGATGTCTTCTATATTACCATAAGAATTGTGATTTTAACTTTTAAAGTTATAGTGCAGTTACTGTAATGACTTTTGTTGCTCGTTTTAATCTGGTTTTCTTACTGCTGCTTGAGCGACCTAAGATGCATATGCATCACAATAATTGTTCCTAACTTAAGACATTCCAGTGGCCTTCTGCAGTGCCTATAATGTGACTTAAAATTTGGCTTTTGTCCACCTTTTTTTGTCTTACTGTGGGGCAATGATCTATTGTGCTTTTGTCTTATTGTATTAGCTAGAATTTGTAGTACAGTCATGAAAGGAAGTAGTGAGAGGGACCATCCTTGCCTTGTTGTGGATCTGAGTGGGAACATGTTCATTTTCTCACCATTCATTTTAGTGTTAGCTGTAAGTTTTTGTAGAGAGTCTGAATCAAGCTGAGGAAGATCTCTTTTATTCCTAGTTTACTGAAAGGTTTTATTATGAATGGATATTGAATTTAATAATTTTTCTGTATCTATTGATATGATCATGAATTTTTTTCTTTTTTAAACTGTTGGCATGATACATTATATTAATTTTTGAATGTTGAGCCAGACTGGCATACCTGGGACAAATTCTACCTAGTCATGGTGTATGATTATTTTTATACATGGATGGATTATAATATTTACTAATATTTTATTGAAGACTTTTACATCTACGTTTATGAGAGATATTGATGACTAGTTTTCTTATAATTTCTTTGTTTTCTGTTGGTATTATGGTAATGCTGGTTGAACATTGGGGTAACTAGGGTAATGCTGGTCTTGGAATGAGTTGGTAAGTATTCCCTTTACTTCTAAATTCTGAAGGAGAGTTAAGAAAATTGGTATAATTTATCATTTAAATGACTGGCAGAATTCGTCACTGAACTCATCCAGTTCTGGTGCTTTGTTTTAAAGGTTATTAATAATAGATTTAATTTCTGTAATAGGCGTGGGGTTATTTAAATTGTCTATTTTTATATGAGTTTTAGAATATATGTCTTTTAAGACACTGGTTAATTTCATCCGATTTATCAAATTTATGAAAATATAGTTGCTCATAATATCCCATTGTTTATTCTTTTAATGTCCAAAGGCTCTATAGTGATGTTTCCTCTTTCACATATGACATTAGTCGTTATTGCCAAAAGACTGAATAACATATACCAGGTCCTACGAGTGTACTAGGGGCTCCTACTCACTGAGGCTTCTGGTCAGTTGAGGTTGAGGATGCCCTGAATTTATAATGACTTCCGGAGCAGACCAGGGAAGCACAGAGTATATAAAGAGGACAAAGACAGGAGCAGAACCTTTATCTGAATGAAACAGCAGGTGAAAATCTCAAAGCATTACTTCCTCAGTCTTATTTTACATGAATGCAAACATGACAACTGAAACTTTAAAATCAGAGTTATTAAAATTACACGTCATAAATAAAAGGACACGTCACCTGGTTTGGAATCGCATAAACCTTACCAAATAAGTGAGGAGTAAAACCATCCTGCTATTCTGAATTTATGCCAGTGCTCCTTTCATACTCCTTTTCTCTTTTCCCCCTGTATCTCTCAGACAGATAGACACACATACATACAAACTGCAATCTGTCAAATATCAGATGCCTTATACATCTGAGTATTGTGCAAGTTGTTCAGGCCTATTTTGAACATTCTCATTTATTTTTTTCAGGTGCTTAGGAGAATGTATAGAAAGAACACACTGTGAAAACTGTCAAGTTATTTGGATTTTTAAATGCAGTGATATCTGAAAATCTTTAGTTATTTTCCTTAATCATTAAAGTTATAAGGCATTTAAAAGAATATACACATTCTTGACATGAAGACTATTTTTAAGTTTAATCATCTATAGGCAATTTCTCAAAATGCACACACATTTGAATGTAGACATGTATAAATTTCATAGTATTTGTGTTAACACTTAAACAGATATCAGAAAATTCCATTTAAAACTTCGCTCAATTAAAAATACCTGTTACTCCCTGAATTCTCATATTGCCTTTTTTGTCCCATAGAATTAACAATAACTTTATTTTTAAGTGAGGTAATTATGAAAATTATAGAAAATGAAAAATATTATATATCCCTAAGAAGAGCTACTTAGAGATAAGATAATCAACTAGTGTGCTTGCAACAGATTCAGTAACTTAATTGAATCCTGTAAAATGAAATCTATTGCAAGAATATGATCAGCACTCTCTCCTTCAGACTAGATGCAATCATCTCCTTGAGACAGTATATAAATGATATTTACATATCTTCAGTCACTAATGTAATAGTATGAAAGTAATAGAGCCATGGTATAATCTATATTATTTTTTATGAATATTTTACTATGATTAAATGGCACAATTCCTAATATGTATCTGATATTATTTCTTTCATTACCTCTAATTTTGCATATATTCACCCTTGGCATAAAAATAAAAGAGATTTTATAAAGAAAAATTTAAAGCAAAGAAGGAAGTGGAGATAAACTATTTCTTTTTTCTTTTGTCTTATACTTTCTGTTCCCTTATTTTTTTCAAATAGTTGACAGTAAAAAAATACTGGATAACATTAATTTTTACATTAGATGGCATTTTACAACACAAGAAATTATAAGTTATATAACCATATAATTTATGTTATACAAATAAATTTAATTATTTACAACATAACTGTCATATCTCCTATTTGCAACTGTACAATAAATTTATGAGTGCATTTTTTATGGGAACTTCATAAGTAAAAAGGCCATTCAGAGTAAAAATCTCCATCTCTCAAATAAAAAGCACATAATGTGGGGTTTTTTTCACAAGAAATATGATGTAGAAAGTTTTAGGAGATCATGCCTGAACTAATAGACAATAATTTTATGAGTCCTTGGAGGGACAAAATGAAAAATCACTTGTCCGGTACATGGAGATGAAGACATAATGAGTTGTCACAGGTTTAAAAATTTGGTACAATATATTGTACAATATTGGTAGGATATATTAAGTAATTTAAACCACACAAGGCTTGGGCAATGAAAGACAAAGTTAGTAAGTGAAGGTATGGCAAGGGAGCAAGATAGTTTGGTGGCAGCTAAGTCAGAATTGAATAAAATTAGGTACTTATTATTGATAATTGATATTTTTTTCCAAAGATCCAGAGGATTCATAAAAGCAAGAGACTCACAAAAGGCAAGATAGTAACTTTGCTCTTTAGAAATGCACTGCTGTGTACCGACCACATGTGTGTTGACACGTGCAAGACCAACTTTGGGACACTGTACAAGGTGCTTTAGCAAGAGGTAATTAGCCTACTGTTTGATTGGCAAATTGACTGGAAAACCCTAACGCTGTAGTAGAACACAGTTGGCCTATGAACAGTGAGAAGATAGACACCCAATGCAGTTGAAAATCCATGTATAACTTTTGACTCCCCCAAAACTTAGCTACTGATTACCCTTCTCTTAATCAAAAGCCTTACCTAAAACATAAACAGTTGGTTAAAGCATATTTTATATGTTATATGTATTATATACTATATTCATATAATAAAGTAAGTTAGATAAAAATGCTATAAAAATCATAAGGAAAATACATCTACAGTATTGCATATATTCATTGAAAAAAATCCCCACATTAGTGGACCCACACAGTTCCAACCTGCATCATTCAAAAGATAACTATGTAACCATTAGTCATCGAGAATAACTTTCACCTATGTAAATACAGGGTTAAAATTTGAAGTAATATTTCTGACTATACATGACTATTAAAATGAAGCAAAACAAAACTCAACTACCAAATGCCTTAAATTTAAGCTCTTCCTACTTTCTATAATGTTATGCAGCCTTGAACAATCAATTTGGGGTGAAGAAAGGATTCTTAAAATATGAAAGCCAAACTGATGATCTGCTTTTAGTTCTCTTCTTTAAATTTGTTTTCACCATAAATAAACTCATTTTCTTACTCATGGTTTCTAGTACCACTGATATGTAGCTAACTCCTTAATCAAAATCTGCAGTCACCTTGTCTTACCTGAGCTTTAGACTCCCTATCTGACTGCTTAACATATTTCTCTACCTGAATATCCTTTAGAATCTAAAATATAACATGTCTAATACTCCTGTTACAGAACAGAGGGGGCCGAGGATGGTATAGTAATACTGAAAGGACCCCCCAGGTTTGTTATGTCTACTGCCCTATAGGAAAGACATCTCTCAATGCCAGAGATTTGTGAAAAGGAAAGGAAATATTTATTTAATGCTATACAGACTTAAAGTAGTGACACAACATCCTCACCAAAATATCAAAGTCCTTTAGGATACCCACAGATGCCCGCAATGCTTTCTTCTCCCCCTGCCCCTAATTCAGGGTACTGTAACTCAGGTAAAGAAGCACATGTCTGTGTTTTAGGCTGCTGGAGAAACCAAGCTGTGTCGCTGTCCAGGCAGGATCTCTAATTAATCTAAAGCCATGTGGCACCTTCTCATGGCCTACTGGCAAGAGTTCTTTGTACCCATTGTTCCCAGGCAAAGTCTCTCTTGCTTCCCAGGCCACATGGCCAAAGGGAGCACCCTGAAGTTGCATGGTCCTCTCCTCCAAAGCTGCAGGGGTCTGCACTCTGGTTAAGCCACGTGGCTCTCTCTCAGTGGCTGCTGTGTCTCTTTAAATCCCTGAGACAGTCCTCCTTTGCAGTCCCATTTCCAACTCCTCCTATAATGGGCTACACTTGCCAGCACTCTCATATTATTCCAAGTTTACTGAGCTGCCATCATGAGTCTGGGCAGGTGTGGCCCCATGTCGTGGAGCAAATAACCTCCAAGTTCTCACGCAGGCACTATAACTCAGGGGACCTGCCCCCAAGTAACATCTTGGGGGGAAGTGACTTCCATCCCCCTGGCTCCAAGAATGGTCATGGCTATTTAACACATCTAAGCAAACAGCCAGAGGCTATAAATATGTTCTATGACCATACCGTGGATTAGCTGCAAGGCTGTGGCTGTACAAAACAGCCCTGCATGTTTCTTTTTCATGTGTCCCTTCCCTCAATTCACACCTGTGGGGAAGGGTGAGGACATCGTATATGTCTCTCTAATATTTCCTAGACACCTTGAGTTCTGGACCCCATTCCAAATCCCCTTTTGGGTCCCCCCTCCTAGCTGTACCCTGTATCACTCCCAGTCTCCCACACTTCAGTAAGTACTTATTAAATCCTACAAAGAGGGCAAAGAGAAAGCATCGGTTCATTACGGTCAATTCTCCTTTGTCAATAACCACCATCTAGGTTGTTTCTACCCAATACTTCTCAAATATGTCCCTTCATCTTTTCATATTATCTCAATTCATATTTTTATTATCTTTCATCTAAAATACTTTACTAGCTTTTTCTTCCCTCTAATTCATCCTACATGTTGTCAGCTCCTATTATTTTTCTAATTAACAGATAAAGTATATCACCCCCAACTTCCTAAAAGGTTTTTGTACTCAAAGTTTACAAAGCTCCATTGAGCTGAAAGTTGAAAAATATTCACTCTCTTCCACATGTCATTGAAAACCTGTTACACTTGTATCTAAACCGTCATTCCCCAAATGCAGGAACAATCACAGGGAGACTCGCCGTTACCCAAACATGTTCTCTCTCTGCATTTGTGCCCCAGAGCACCCACTGCCTCCATTGTGGAACGGCCTCCTTCACTTTTTTATGATCCATTCTTCGAGGTTCACTTCAAGTGTCACTTCTTCTGTGACACTTTACTCACCACTCAGAAAGTATTCTTCATTATCTGTAGCCATATGGTATGCTGACCACATAACTACTGCTACACTAAATACATTTAATTTAAATTAATTATTTTAATTACTTAACTTGGTCTCTAACACATTATATGCATCAAAGCACTTTCAAATAAATAAGTAAGTATGTATATAAATAAATAAATGTGAGTGAACAAATAGTGGTTTGGTACTAAAGAGAAACTCAGGAGACCTGGATTTCAGTCAGAGCTTTACTCATAACTAGATGTGCAATCCTTTAGAAGTCTGTTTACATGCTGTAGAACTCAGCTTTGTTATCTCAGAAATGTAAGATTTCGTTATGTTACATAATTTCAAAATCATTTGTGTCTCAATCAAAATATTATTTTTCCATCTTCTTTGCTCCATGTCTTAAATCAGGAGGCAAATGGTCCGTAGTAATCTTATCTCAGTATTTTTCTCTAAGCTAATTGGTGACTCACTATTTTCCTCTATTTGAGTTTGAAACCTGTCAAACCAGACATGATGGCTTTCTGTAAACCAGTCAGAGAGTCTTCGCCGGAAGCTGACTGCGCTGGCATCCTGATCTAGGACTTCCAACCTCGTTATATGAGAAAAAAATGTTTGTTGTTTAAGCCCCAGGTATTTTGTTATAGTTGATTAAGACACCTCGTCCCATTCTGGATGACTGGAGCATGGTGAGGATAAAGCTCAGCACACTTTACCCCAATCAAAATGCATTCACGTTCCATCAAGGACCAGTGGGGAGCTTTACCCCAGGGCTTGTAGTGAAGGAGACTAGAGTCACCCTTGGATGTTTGAAGTTCATGGAGTTATAAAAGAGACAAAAGCATATAAAGCTGAGGCAAAGTACAGTTCTTACATAAAACTGAGGCAAAGAAGAGTTCTATCTCAAGTGAAGAATAAAATACAAAAAATGTTTAAAACTCACAGGTAATCATAATATGGTTTGATCTTTGATCTAGGTGGGAATAAAAGTCAAATTCTTTAAAATTAATTAATATCAGCTATCTGTTATATAGGTATTTTTGCTTATTTGCCATATATTGTATAAGTATTTTTGACTGTCCATGTTTGACCAGTCCTAGAGAATAAGCAAACCATATCTGAAACCACACTTGTCCCTATGCTGGCACCAGGTGTCAGTCTGGAGCAAAATCACACCTGCTGGGAGGAACACACACATAACCTCAGCCTCACAGAAATCACACCAGTGGCATTCTAACAGACATTGGCTCACCATCAAATTCACAAAACATATAGTAAGCCAATGTGGGGAGAAATAATCTCCAACCATTTGAATCAGGCCTACAAAGACTTCAAAGTAGATGTTATGAAAAGCAGACTACAAGAGAAATTCATTTACTATGTTTAAAAAATAAAACAGGTTGCAAACATGACTCTTGATAAAATGTTCAGGTAGAAAAAATTTTTAATAAAATTTTTAAAATCTTAAATTAAAATTCAATAAAAAGACTAAATAGAAGAATAAACATAGATAAAAGAACACTTAGAAATAAAAATATAAATCTGAAGGTATCTGTAGTGAAGTAAAAGACAAGAAAATGGAAATATAAAACATAGTGTAAGACATAGAAATGATAGCACGAGAAACCCTAGCAACATCTAATCAAAATTCCAGGAGAAATGAAAAGCTAAATAAAAATAAAGAAAGATGGAGGCATAGGTGGAAACACTGTACCTTCTCGCACAACCAAGTTTAAAAACAACAAAGTTTTAGCAACAAAAATGCAGCCAAATCAGAGAAAATTGAACTATATGAAAGTCTGACAACCACCAACCCTTCAGCCAAACCGGTAAGAGGAGCAGAGCCAGCAGAAGAGCAGGGTCGGAGAGGAAAGATCCACCAGACCAACCCGGACGTGCAACCCAGGTGCGCAGGCAGCCGTGGGTGGATCCCAGGTGTGGAGTAGCAGCGGGCAGACCCACTGCAAGGCGGTGGACCCACTGAGGACTGACCGTGGTCACACATTCGCAATAAACCAGTGAAGGAGCTAGCAGTGAGATAGACTGTGCAGGCCGCAGCTGCAGGAAGCAGCAGAGGAGATGGCTATTCTCCCTCCTTGACTCCGCCCCCACATGCAGCATCACAAACCAGCAACCAGGGTAGCCCTACCCTGGTGAACACCTAAGGCTCTGCTCCTCATACCTAATAGGTGTGAACAGACCAAAACATTATGGCTCAAGAAGAACTCAAAGCCCCAGGGCCCATAACTCTAAGTGACAAAGAAATAGCCAAACTTTCAGATGCACAGTTCAAAACACTGGTGATCAGGATGCTCACAGAACTGGTTCCTCTAATTAGTCACAAATTAGAGGAACGTATGAAGGCTAAACTAATTGAAATGATGGGAAATGCACAGGAAACCAATAGTAATGGAAAGGAAACTGGGACTCAAATCAAAGGAGTGAACCAGAAGGAAAAAAAATGACCAAACAGAAAAAAATGAAGAAACAAGAATTCAAAAAAACGAGAACAGGCTTAAGAACCTCCAGGACATCTTTAAACGTTCCAACATCCGAATTATATGGGTACCAGAAGGGGAAGAGGAACAGCCACAAGTGGAAAATTTATTTGAACAAATAATAAAGGAGAACTTCCCCATTCTGGCAAAGGAAATAGACTTCCAGGAAATCCAGGAAGCTCAGAGTTCCAAAGAAGTTGGACCCAAGAAGGAACACACCAAGGCACATCATCATTACAGTAGCCAAGATTAAAATGAAGGAGAGAATCCTAGAAGCAGCAAGAGATAAGGGGACAGTCACCTACAAAGGAGTTCCCATCAGACTGCCAGCTGATTTCTCAAAAGAGACCTTACAGGCAAGGGAGGGGCTGGAAAGACCTTACAGGCAAGAAGGGGCTGGAAAGAAGTATTCCTAGTCATGAAATCCAAAGACCTACAACCAAAATTGATCTATCCAGCAAAGCTTTCATTTAGAGTGGAAGGACAGATAAAGTGCTTCTCAGATAAGATCAAATTCAAGGAGTTCATCATCACCAAGCCCTTATTACAAGAAATGTTAAAGGGACTTACCTAAGAAAAAGAAGATAACAAAGATGAACAGTGAAAGGACAGCAAACTCACAGTTATTAACAATCACACCTATAACAAAAGCAAACTAAGAGGACAGCTAGATCAGGAGCAAAACCATAGAAATGAAGATCACATGGAGAGTTAGCAACAGGGGAGTGGGAGAAGGAGAAGGGGGGAGAAGGTACAGAAAATAAGTAGCATAGACTGTAGATAGAAAATAGATAGGGGGAGGGCAAGAATAGTGTGGGAAATGTAGAATCTAAAGAACTTGAGACACATGGTCATAAACTAAAGGGGGGAACGGTGGGGGAGGGGGTGTGCAGGGTGGAGGGGAATGAAGGGGAGGAATAGAACAACTGTAATGGCATAATCAATAAAATATATTTTTTTAAAAAGTGTTGGGAGGTATGGACAGCCACATGCAAAAAAATGAAACCCGACCACCAAATTACACCATATACAAGAATAAACTAAAGGTGAATAAAAGACTTAAATATAAGTAACCACAAAAGTCCTATAGGAGAACATAGGCAGGAAAGTATCAGACATTCCTCACAGCAATATTTTCACTGATATGTCCCCTAGAGCAAGGGACATAAAAGAAAGAGTAAATGAATGGGATCTCATCAAAATAAAAACCTGTTGCATGGCTAAAGAAAACATCACCAAAATGAAAAGGGATTCAAGAGTATGGGAAAGTTTTTGCAAATGGTACCTTGGACAATGGTTTGATCTCCAAAATATATAAAGAACTCACATGGTCCACGCCAGGAAGACAGACAACTCAATTAAAAAATGAACAAAGAACCTGAACAGACACTTCTCCAAGGAGGACATACAGAAGGCAAAAATAATAGTAATAATAAAAATAAAAATAAAGACATTCAGTATTCAACATATCCTCAAGAAAAACCCAAGAACACCAGAGAAGATCTTAAGAAGAGTAAAAACAAAACCATAGATTTCTTAATGAATAGTAATAACAAATTTATCAGTAACTACAGAATTCTAAAAAAAAACTGGGAAAACACCTTCAAAAATGAGAGAAAATAATTATCAATCTAAAATCGCGTGCCCATAAAACAGTCTTCAAAATGAGGATTAATTATTAAAGACATTTTCAGGTAAACAAAAAAATTAAGTTTATCATGAAAAGGTCCCTGCTAAGAAATTGCTAAAAATGTTTTTTCAGAAATAAGTCAAGTGATTCTGCAAGGAAAATCTGAGATGTTAGAAGAAATGCAGAAGAGAGAAATTGGTACAGATATTGTTAGAAAATGATAATATCTGTATGTCAAAATTTGATGGAAAAATATCAAAATAGAAATAAAACATTTGGAAACAACTACATGTAAACAAATAGAAGGGAAAATAGAGTTAAAGCATTTTAAGTTCTACATAATATTGAAAAGGATGATAGAGATATCAAGTTACTTTAAATCTTAGTACATATAGATATTAAATTCTATGGTAAATTCTAGATAAAATTGAAAATTTTTCAAAGTAGAAAGGAATAAAAATGTGTAAATAAGACTTACTTCATCTTTAAACAAAATCTAAGCAAAAAAATACAATTCCTACAATTCCCATACATCCCAGAAACATTTAAATTCCATCCCAATAAATTTGAAATAATAAGTAGAACTCAAAGGGAGAAATACTTCCAAAGATAAAGGCATTTTACAAGAATAGAGGGTCTTTTAAGCAAGAAAAGGAAACAATTCTAAGTGTATATGAATTGAATTCCACAAAGTGAAAGCTAACAAAACCAAAGACAAATTCACAATTTTAGTTGTGAGTGTTGTTAGCACTTCTCCTCCAGTCTTGAATTGAACAACAATAAAAAAAATAAGTTATAAAAGAAAAAAAGGCGAGACAGGAGAGCTCTCTCTCTGCCAGGTGAGGACAGAGCTAGAAGGCGGCTGTTTACAAGCCAGGAAGATAGTCCTCACCAGACACTGAATGTACCCGTGCCTTGAACTTGGACTTCCCAGCCTCCAGAACTGTGAGAAACAATAGCTTGTTATTTTAAAAAAAGAATATAGACTAAAAGAATTAGTACTTTTTTCCATGGCAGCTATAGAAAACTACTTGAATAGGCAAAGCATTTGCTGATAGTGCCATAGAGGGAGTCCAGAAAGCATTCAGTCAAGTAAATCCACTTTTGCCTGTGGATTTCACTTCATCATCATCATTATTGTGTTCATCATAAAGTGCATCTGATAAAGCATAGTAGAGAAAGCTTGTCTTCAGCCAGGCTTTGTGAAATTCAAGACTAATTAATAATGAATTCTCCATTAATTCATATTATTTAAACTTCAGTATGGTTCTAGCTCCAGATACAGAGGTGTCTCCCATACAGTGTAAAAATCTAGTGCTTATGTTCTTTCAAATTAGTATTTTGGGCTCCTTTGAATATATTCTCAGAAGTGGGATTGCTGGGTCAAAAGGCAGGCCCATTTTTAATTTTTTGAGATATCCACACGGTGCTTTCCACAGTGGCTACACCAGTCTGCATTCCCACCAACAGTGCAAAAGGGTTTCTCTTTCTCCACATCCTCACCAGCACTTGTTTGTTGATTTATTCGTGATAGCCATTGTGACCCCTATGTTCATTGCAGTGTTATTTACCATTACAAGATTTACTATCTTGTCAATGTATCCAAGTGTCCATCAGTAGATGAGTGCATATAACAACTGTGGGATATTTACACAACAGAATAGTACACAGCTGTAAAAAAAAGGAAGAAAGTTTTTTTACACTTTGTGACAGTATAGATGGACCTGGAGAACATTATGCTAAATGAAATAGAGCAGTCAGAGAAAGACAAATATCATATGATTTCACTCATATGTGGAATCTGATGAACAAACTGAACTAACAAGCAAAACAGAGAAAGACTCATAGATGGAAAGCCAGACAACAGCTAAGGGTGAGGAGAATAAAGGGTAGAGGGATTCAGCAAAAAAGCTAGGACTCATGGACGTAGATAATGCTGTGGTGACTGAGGGGGGGAAGGGGAATAAGGGAATTATGCATAGTTTTGTTTATGCCTCAACATATTTAACAACATGTTATACTTTTCAATTGACTATTTAGAACTAACAGAACTGTGTTCTGAGCATTGTGAAATGTGTTTTATTTATCTTACCATGGCAATCAGCTATAGAGCATGAATTTATTTTTGTGACTCTCACTCCATAATGTCCTATTGTGTTCCATAATGTATTATTTTCTTACTTTGGCAGGTTTTATGACTTGCATCTTTCCTTTGTTTCTGCCTTATAGTTTTCTGCCTTAGCTGGATACAAGGCGTCACAGAAAAGAGTCCATTTTCTGGAAACCCTTAGTATGATCGTGTTTATTTGTGTGCCAATATCATGTAACCCCCAAGTGTCCCGTGGCCACCTTTAAAAATATTCCTTAACAGATAGCAGGCACACACATCTGTCAACTATTTTCTTTACCTCTTTATCCATCATTCTCTTTACTTATCCATCCATCTCATTATCGCCATCTTGAATCATGAAGTCTGAGGATTTGGAAGAATCTTGAGTCCACAAACACTTAGATAAGATCATGTATACCTATGTATGTATGTATACATGCATGTGCATATATACTTAAATATATGTTATTTAAATGCTTTCTCATATTATTTAGGAAATAAGGTGTGATACTAAATAAAAGAATGCAACTACCTCAGAAATTCTGCATAGAGCTTCAGGAAATACACTCACTGGTTTGTGATAGCTTGTAGAAAACAGCCTATAGCATTTGCACTACTAGAGTTTATACCAATCATTAAATCTTTAACATAAACACATATCATTAAGGATATTACATTGAATTTTAAATTTATCTGAATAGGCTACAGTATTAATATAATTAAAATTTGAGTTGTATATGTATGATTATGTAATATAATTTCCAGTATATTAAAATGTTCTCTGTATTACAAGAAAATGGATTTCTACATCATTACTTTATTGTACTGTGCATGTAGTCTAATAATTATAAGCATTAAAAATAGTTTATATATGTGGTCTAAGTTGAAAACATTTAAAAAGTAGCCAATACATGCACATATATAAATGAACTTTCTTTAGAATGGCAATAAAGATGCCAAAATTAAAGTCCCTTCCCAAATAGCTTCTCAACCAATTTCACAGTACAAAGCATAATTTATGCTAAGTGAACAGTAAAGAAATACATTTTATTCAGTGTAATTTCTTTTGCACTATCCAACATAAAGGTGAAACAAACTAATCACACATTGTGTTGAATTAATAAATGGGTGTTTTTATATATTCAGTGGAAATCTAACTGATAGAAAATCTCAAATTCCCAATTTCCATGCTGCACCTGAAGTCTAACTGAACAGAAGTCTAACTGAACAGAAGTCTTTGGCTAAGATATACAGAAGAAGCCACATCCAGACTGATAGGAAGGACACAGTTGCAAAAAGGGCTCTCTACTGCACCCAGAGAATATCTCAGCTGCAAAGCACTCTCTCCCCCAAGAGTGAGGGGCCTCAAACCCATGCCCAGTTCACCAGCTCTGAGTACCAGTGCCATTTGGCTGTGGAAATCAGTGGAGATTTGGTTCACCAGGTTGAGCCTGGAGACTGCTAGAAACCCAAGTGTCCTATCAAAGAGCCAAGGCACAAAATGTCATTCACGGGCATTTACCCTGGGCTTTGGCAGAAGGATGGTAGCTCAGATTGGACTAAAGTCATCCAGAGAAAGATTGGATTCTATGACATCAGGGAGAAGGTTGGAAGGACAGTGACTGTTGTCTCCATGCTGTTGACCATCTCCCACATCTCCCACAGACTTCATCTTCCCTGGGTTGAACACTGCCCTCCACAGGGCATCAGCCTGGGGAGATGTACTAACTCCACCCTCCTGACTCTCTGTGGCTCCACCCTACCAAGTTCGTGCCCAGCTGAGGAATCAGCTAGTTGTTGCCAGCCTGGGCCCACTGCAGCATTTCTTTAGGGACCCTCGGGGGACTCAGGCCAGCTCAAGGGTGTCAGACACACAGGGAGAAACTGAGTTGTGTGGCTTTGGGACAGCGCCATTTTTCCCAGTGCACCCATGCCAGTGTCAAAGTTCTTGAGCAGGGCCCTCCCTCCACACAACTGAATATTAATCCGTTTTAGCCTGATGAACTCTATTGGCCCTGACCTAACAACTCACTGAAAGCCCACCAAAAAGGTCCACAGAATCCAGACTTATGCTGAGTGACTTCAGACCCATCACTGGTGTCAAGTGTGAGTCTCTATCAACCTGGAAAAAGCCACTTGCCCCTACCTGATGACTAACCGAGAACCTGCCTCATGCAACTCATCTTCTGAGAGAAACTCTTTCCGTGGCTGAGACTAACAGGCAGCCAGTAGATGAAGGTAGATCTCAGAGTCCCCTGGGGCTTTTCCTGAAATTCCCTAGTCTTAGTAATTATGGGAATTGGCCATGGTACACAGCTTGACCACTCCCATATGCATCCAGAGCCCAGCAGAAGCAGCCATGAATTCTGGATCACTTTGTAACTCCTAACAGGTAGCCCAAGGCCAGTCAGAGGCAGTGTCTGACATTGATCTACATCAGAATCTTACCCAAGAGATCCCAGAACCAGCACACCCAGTAGCTGACTGCAGACCACATCAGAGCATGAACCAATTAGCTCTACAAGCTGTGTTACCAAAGGGAGATCTCAGCAGGCACAAGAACCCTGAGGGGGCTAATTCTGTTTCGTGGGATCAATGCTTACATTATGGTTGAGATCAGTTCTTACCACCAGCCAGGCTGAGAGTCAATCCTATCCATGAACAGGCTAACAGTGATTGAGATTTGACTACAACAGGAGGGCTCACATTACCACCACAAGGGACATTTGGAGCACCTAGCTCAGGTGATCAGGGAGACTTAGCAACTGGGCCCCACAGGACACTGGCTACATAAACTCACCCTACTAAGACTGGGAGACATAGCAGATCTAAATAATAAGCAGAAACAAATACAGGGAGGCAGCCAAAATAGGTAGAAAAAGAAACATATCCCAAGGAAAGAACAGGAGAAATCCCCCCAAAAAGACTTAAATGAAATGGAGGAGAGCAATGTACATAATAAAAGTTCAAAACAATGTTTATAAGGATGCTCAAGGAACTTAGAGGAAAGTAGTTGAACACCGTGATAACTTAAACAAAGAAACAGTAAGCATTAGCACAATATGGATACAGAAATCATAAAAAAGAACTACTCATAAATAAAAACTACAATATCTGAAATGGAAAATATACTAGAAGAAATCAACAGCAGGTTAGTTGAAGCAGAGGATTTAATCCATGATTTGGAATACAAGGTGACATAAGACACCTGATTAGAGAAGCAAAAAGAAAAAAATGATGATAGTTTAAGAGATCTCTGAACTCCATTAAACATAACAGCATCCACATTATAAAGGTACCAGACAGAAAATAAAAACACCAAGGGACTGAGGACCTATTTGAAGTAATAACGAATAAAAAACCCCCTAATGTGGTGAAGGAAGAAGGCACAAGTCCAAGAAGCACAAAGAATCAAAACCAAGATGAAGTCAAAGGCCCACACCAAGAATCATCAATGGAAAAGGTTAAAGACAAATAGAAAATCTTCAAAGCAGTATGAAATAAGAAATTAGTTACCTACATGGGAGCTCCCATTAGACGGTCAGCTGATTTCTCAACAGGAACATTTCAGGCCAGAAGGAATAAGCACAAAAATTCAACATGATAAAAAGCACCTACCAACAATTGGGAGGACTCTATCCAACAAGGCTATCATATAAAATTGAAAAAGAAATAAAGATCTTCCTAGACAAGAAAAAGCTAAAGAAGTTCATTACCACTGGACCAGTATTACAAGAAATGTTACAGGTACTTCTATAAGAAAATGAATGACAAAAAGGTAACATAATTATAAAGAATAAAAAGGCCATAAATAGGTACCTATTAATAATCATTTTATATGTAAATGATTAAATGCTTCAATCAAAATACAGAATAGCTGAATGAAAAAAATGAACAACAAAAAAAACCCTCAAGAGCCATTTATATACTGTGTACAAGAGACTCATCACAGAACAAAAGACACACAGAGACTGAAAGTAAAGGGACAGAAAATATATTTCATTCAAATGGAGAAATGAGGAAAAAGTTGGGGTATCAATACTTACATCAGACAAAACAGACTTTAAAAGAAAGGCTATAATAAGAGACAAATAAAACCATTACATAATAATAAGGGGATCAATTCAACAAAAAGAACTAACTCTTGTGATCTTCTAGGTACTCAAAAGAGGAGCACCTAAATATGTAAAGCATATATCGATGAACTTAAAGGGACAGATCAACAGTAATACAATCATAGTAGGGAATTTTAACACCCCATTTCCAGAAAACCACCAAGGAAAAAGTGACTTTTAATAATGCATTAGACCCAATGGTTTAATTTCTATTCTTAGAGCATTTCACCCCAAAGCAGCAAGACATACATTCTTTTCAAGTGCCCATGGGACATTTTCTGAGATAGTTTAAGAGACCTCTGGGACACTTCATGTTAGGACACAAAGCAGGTCTAAATAAATTTAAGAAGATTGAAATCATCTCAAGCATCTTATCTGCCCAAAATGGTAATAAACTAGAAATCAATTATGAGACAAATACTGACAACAAAAACACATGCAGGCTAAATAACATGAAGTTAAAAATTAGATCCAAGAAAATATCAAAAGATACCTTGAGACAATGAAAATGAAAAAGAAATGACACAATAAAATCTATGTGACTCAGCAAAAGCAGCCCTGAGAGAGAAGATCATAGCAATACGGGGCTATCTCAAGAAACAAGGAAACCTCAAAGAAAGAATCTTGCCTTACAATTAAGGAAACTGGAAAAAGAACAGCAAACAAAGCCCAAAGTGAGTCGAATAACAAAAATAATAAATATCAGTGTGGAAATAAACAAGATTGAGTCTAAAAACCAATACAAAAAAAATCAATGAAACCAAGAGTTGTTTTCTTGAAAAGATAAACAAGACTGAAAAAATTTTATCCAGACTCATCAAGATAAAGAAAAATGAGAGGACCTGAAAAAATAAAATCAGAAATGAAAGTAGAGAAGGGACAACTGAACCACAGAAATACAAAGGATTATAAAAAAATACTACAAACAATCATATACAAAAACTGGACAACCTAGAAGAAATGAATAAATTCTTAAGAAAATACAATCTTCTAAAACTGAATCAAGAAGTAATAGAAAATGTGAACAGACTAATTACAAACGAACAACAAATTTGAAGCAGTAATTAAAAAAAAACTCCCAACAAACAAAAGTCCTGAACTGGATGGCTTCACAGGTGAATTTCACCAAACTTTCAAGGAATTAACACCAGTCCTTCTCAAACTAGTTCAAAAAAAGTCAACATGAGGGAAAGCATCTAAACTCATTTTACACGGCCAGCATTATCCTGAGTCAAAACAAAACAAAACAATTACAAAAAAGAAAAGTATAGGCCAGTATCACTGATGAACATGAACATAGGTGCAAAAAAAAAAAACTCAACAAAATATTAGCACACTGAATTCAGCAACACATTAAAAAGAGTATATACCATGCAAAAGTGGGTTTTTTATCCTGAATTGCAAAGATGATTCAATATCTGCAAGTCGATTAATGTGATACACCACATAAACTAAAGAAAGGATAAAAACCATGTGATCATAACAATAGATGCCAAAAAAGAATTTGATAAAATCCAGCACCCATTTATGATAAAAACTCAACAAAGTAAGAATGGAGAAAATCTACCTCAACATAAAAAGGTGATATATGACAAACCCACAGCTAACACCATACTCAAAGGGGAAAATTAATAGTGTTTTTCATAATATTTGAAACAAGTCAGGGATATCTACTTTCACCACTCTTATTTAACATATTTTGGGAAGTACTACCCACAGTAATCAAACAGGAAGAAATACAGGTATCCAAACTGGAAAGGAAGAAGTAACATTGTTATTATTTGCAAGCAAAAAATAGAAAGATAAATACCATATGATCTCACCTATAAATGGAAACTAATCAACAAAACAAGCAAGTAAGCAAAATATAAACAGAGGCATGAAAATAAAGAACAAACTGAGAGTAACCAGAGGGGAGAGTGCAGGGGGTAATGGGGGAAAGAGGAGGAAGGGTCATCAAGGAACATGTATGAAGGACCCATGGACAAAGCCAAAGGGGTAGGATTGAGGGTGGGAGGTGGGGGTGGGTAGGGCAGGGGAAAGTGGTGGAGGGAAAATGGACACAACTGTACTTGAACAATAAAATACAAAAGAAAAGAAAAAGAAAACCACAAGGATTTCACCATAAAACTATTAGAAAGAATAAATGAATTCAGTAAAGTAGTAGGATACAAAGTAAATATCCAGGAATTGGTTGTAGTTTTATACACCAATAATGAACTATTAGAATGGGAAACTAAGAATACAATCCTATTTACAATTGCATCCAAAAAAGATCGGTGTAAAGAAATAAAATTAGACCACCTTCTTACACCACACATAGAATAAACACAAAATGAATTAAAGACTTAAATGTCATAAAACTATAAAAATCCTAGAAGAAAACATAGGGAGTAAACTCTTGGACATTTCTCGTACCAATATTTTTTTTCTGATATGTCTCCTCAAGCAAAGGAAACAAAAGAAAAAATAAACAAATGGTACTACATCAAAATAAAATATTTTTACACAACAAAGGAAACCATCAATATAATGAAAAGACACTGACTAGGAGAACATATTTGCTGACACATCTGATAAGGGGTTAATATCCAAATTTATAAAGAAATTAATAATACTCAACACCAAAAAAACACAATCTGATTTTAAAAAATGGGCAAAGGACCTGAATAGATGCTTCTCCAAAAAGACCATATAAATGGTTAATAAACACATTAAAATATGCTCAACATCACTAATTATCAGAGAAATGCAAACTAAAACCACAATGAAATATCACCTCACACCTACCAGAATAACTATCATCAATAAATTGACAAACAAGTGTTCCCAAGATATGGAGAACAAGGAGTCCTCATGCACTGTCGGTGGGAATGCAGATTGGTGCAGCTACTGAGAAAAGCAATATGGTGTTACTTCAGAAAGTTAAAAATGGAACTACCCTAAACCCAGTGATTTCCCCTCTGGGAATTTATCCAAAGAAACTTGACACAATAATTCAAAATAATATATGTACCCCTGTGTTCATTGCTGGATCATTTACAACAGCAAAGATTTAGAAGCAGCCCAAATGCCTACCGGTAGATGAGTGGATAAAACAGCTGTGGTACATTTATACAATAGAATACTACTGTAGTCATAAAAAAGGAGAATATATTACCTTTTGTGACAGCATGAATGAACCTGGAAAGTATTATGCTAAGTAAAATAAGCCAGTCATAGAAAGACAAATACCATGTGTTTCACTCATATGTGGAATCTAATGTACAAGCTGGACTAACAAGCAAAATAGAGACAGACTCATAGACAGAGAACAGGTTGACCTTTTGGGGTGGGGGGGCTGGAGAGGTTGAAGAATTGAAGAAAAAAAGTAAAAAAACAAATCACTCATGGACATGGACAACAGTGAGGTGATTGCAGAGTGGAGCATAGCAGAGGGAGGTGGAAGAGAGTGTAAGTGAGATAAATGGTGTCAGGGAAAAATACCTGGGAATAAATTTCACCAAGGAGATAAAAGTCCTATAGGTGGAAAATTATAAGACACTTATGAGAGAATTTTAAAAAATACAGATAAATGGAAGCCTACAAGGTCTGTCTAGAAAAATTCCAATCGCTGATACGATGAGAATGGTTTGGTGCTACACTGATGTTACCTGACAGCCAAGGAAAGTGGACTGGAATGCACATGTGTGAACAATGACTTCACTGTATTAATCAGTGGGGACAGTAGATGCCATTGAGTGAGCATGTGCACTGTGTGGCCATATAGCATTCAAAATGACTGAGAGAGTAGAGTGATGACTCTGCATCAAATTTTGCATTAAGCTTGCACATTCCTTCACCACAATTATTTGGGGATGATTCTGAAGGCTGAAGCTATGGACAACTGGTGACTGGTAGCTTCAGGGATGATTCTGAAGGCTGAAGCTATGGACAACTGGTGACTGGTAGCTTCATCACAACAACATGCCTGCTTATGCATCAAGTCTCCTACAGAGTTTTTTGGTGAAACATCCAATCACCCAGGTAAGTCAGCCCTACTACAGCCCAGATTTGTTGCCCTGTGACTTCTGGCTTTTCCCAAAACTAAAATCACCTTTGAGAGGGAAGAGATTTCAGAACAACAATGAGGTTCAGGAAAATATGACAGGGCAGCTGACGGCAATTGGGAGAACTATGTGATGTCCCAAGGTTCCTACTTTGAAGGGGACTGAGGTGTCACTGTCCTGTGTACAATGTTTCTTGTATCTTCAATAAATGTCTCTATTTTTCATAGTACGTGGCTACATATTTTCTGGACAGACTCTATACCATACTCATGGATTACTATAATTAAAATGACCATTCTACTCAAAGTGATCTATAGATTCAATGCAATTTTTATCAAAATACTAGTGGTATTTTGATGGTACTGTTTTATACAGTACTAAACAAATACTCTAAAAATTCATATGGAACTACAAAAGACCCCAAATAGCCACAGCAATCTTGAGAAAAAAACAAAGTTAGAGGTATCCTGCTGCCTTATATCAAACTATACTATAAAATTGGGCCCAGAAATAAACCCATCCTTATATGGTCAATTAATATATGACAAAAGAGGCAAGAACATACAATGGGGTAAAGACAGTCTATTCAGTAAATGGTGTTGGAAAAATTGGAGAAATACATGCAAAAAAAAAACTGAAACCACCTTCATATACCACATATAAGAATAAATTGAAAATCTTTGATAGACATAAATGTAAGACTCCAAATCATAAAACCCCCAGAAGAAAACACAGGCAGTAAAATCTTTGACATTTTTCTTAGCAATATTTTTTCTGATCTATTACCTTGGGCAAGGGAAACATAAGACAAAAATAAACAAATTAATCTACATTAAAACAAAATCATTTTGCACAGCAAATGAAACCATCAGGAAAGCCTACTGAACAGGAGAACATATTGACCAATGATACATTCAATAAGGGGTTAAATTTCCAAAATTTATTTAAAAACTCATAGAATTCAATATCAAAAAAGCACAGAGCTATTAAAAATGGGTTGAGAACCTGATTAGACACTTTCAAAAACAATATACAGATGGCCAATAGACATATGGAATGATTATCAATGTCACTAGTCACCAGAGAAACATGATTTAAAACCACAATGAGACACCATCTCACACCCATCAGAATGGCCTTCATTGACAAACCCGCAAACAAGTGTTGCTGAGGGTGTGGGGTAAAGGGAACCCTGGTGCACTGTTGGTGGGAATGCAATTGGTGCAGCCACTGTGGAAAACATTTTGGAAGTTCCTCAAAAACTTAAAAGTGGAATTGCCTTATAACCCAGTGATTCTACTTCTGGTTATACATGCTTGAAGAAACCCCAAACACTAATTCAAAAGAATATATTCATTCTTATGTTCATTGCAGCATTATTTACAATAACCAAGATAGAAAACAATCCAAGGGCCCACAAATATGTGAGTGGATAAAATTGGTGGTATATACACAATGAAACATTACTCAGCTGTAAAAAGAACAATAAAATCTTACCATTTGGCAGTATGGACGAACCTAGAGAGTATTATGGTCAGTGAACTGTCAGACAAAGACAAATACCATGTAATTTCCCTATATGTGAAATCTAAAGAGCAGTGGCCAAAACCAACTAAGCCACACTGTATAATGTGAGACAATCAATTTTGGTTTTCTTTTTTTAGATTTTTATTTATTGATAGTTTAGAAGGAGAGGATGGAAAAGAGGGTTGGGTATCAATTTCCACTTATTTATGCATTCATTGTTTGATTCTTGTTTGTGCCCTGACTGGGGATTAAACCTACAACCTTGGCATATCAAAATGATGCTCTAACTAACCAAGCTACCTGTCCAGGGCTGGGAGATAATCATGTTTATATATATACTTCCCATATATATGTGTGTGTGTGTGTGTATATATATATGTGTGTATATATATATAATCTCATAAAATGAAACATACATCTGTCTTAGGATCAAGCAATTGTAGTCTCAGGTATTTACAAAAAAAAATCATACTTCTGTAAAGGAATATGTGCACAAATTTTCATAGCAGCCTAATTCATAATATCCAATAATTTGAAAGAACTCTTTTGCTCATCAAGAAAATGAATAAGCAAATTGCTATATACTCATAAAATAGAATATTTATTCACTGATAAAAAGAAAAAATAGTGATACACTCAACAATATGGATAAATTTCAAAAACCTTATGCTGAGCAAAAGGAGCCAGACACACCATTTATGGGAAGCTCATAACAGGCAAATCCAATATGTGCTGATAAACACCAGGACACTGGTTGACTCTGATTGATGGCATAGGGAGCAGCATTACTGAGGAGAACAAAGCAAATTTCTGGGGCAATGAAAATGTTCCATATTTTAATGTTTTTGCATTATACTGGTGTATGCATGTGTTAAAATCCACTGTATTTTATATTGAAAATCTGCACATCTTACTATATCTAAATTATACTTAATTTTTAAAAAGGAAAAGAAAGGCTAAGATGAGCAAGATCAAACATAAGTCTTGAAGAGACTGGGGGGAGAGAAAAGACTGAATGCAGGAAAGGCAATATTCAAAGTTAAAACTGCTTAGAATATTTCAGAATTCATGAAGCACATCAGTCCCCAGATTCATGAAGTTCATTGACTCTCAAGCAAGACAAATAAAAAGAAGCCTACCCTAGTTCACATGTTTTAGTGGAAAATCAGAGAGAGAGAGAGCAGTGGGGGAAGGACATTACATACAAAGAAATGGCAGTTAGACTGGGAGCTGCTTTCTTGACCATGACAATCACTGGAAGCCAAGGGATAGTGGGAAAACATCTCTCAAAAATATCTAACAAAAAATGATTCCTATGCTAAATCTGAACATCTACTGCAACTACCTTTCACACGTTACATTGATATTAAAGCACTGAAGCTAATTAGAAATTAAAAATCCTCATTAAAATAACTTCTTATACATATAGTTCAGAAAGCAAGAAAATAATCTCAGAAAAAAGATTTGAGATATAAGTAAAAGTTAGCAATAAAACTGAATCTAAAATATTAAGCCTTTTGCCTTCATTAAAAATTTTTGAGATAAAAATATTTCAAAAAGAGAACGTGGTTGTTTTGTCACAAAATTTTAAATCTTCAGTTTTGGAATATTTTTCCCCCAGTAAAGAAAGTTTATTTTTTATTGTCGTTCAACTACAGTGGTCCCCATTTCCCCCCATCATTCTCCCCTCTCCCCCACCCCCACCTCCCACACTCAATCCTACCTCCTCCCTGCCCCACCCACCCCCACCTCCAAACCTCAATCCTGCTCCCCTTTGGCTTTGCCCATGGGTCCTTTATACATGTTCCCTGACGATCCTTCCCCTTTTTTCCCCCATAACCCACCTCTGCCCCTCTGGATACTGTCAGTTTGTTCTTTATTTCAATGTATCTGTTTATATTGTGCTTGCTTGTTTTCTTTGTTGATTAGAGATCAAAGGCGGTGTCTTTCACCGCCTGGCTTACTTCACTTAGCATAATGCTCCCCAGTTCCGTCCATGCTGTCACAAAGGATAGGAGCTCCTTCTTGCTTCTTGCTGTGTAGATTCCATTGTGTAAATGTATCGCAGTTTTTTTTATCCACTCGTTCTCATTTACTGGTGGGCACTTAGGCTGCTTCTAACACTTGACTATTGTAAATTGTGCTGCTATGAACATTGGGGTGCACAGATCTTTTGAATTGGTGTTTCAGAATTCTAAGAGTATAATCCCAGTGGAATTGCTGGATCGAAAGGCAGTTCCAGTTTTAGTTTTCTGAGTAAATCCCATACTGTTTTGCAAAGTGGCTGCACCAGTCTGCATTCCCACCAACAGTGCACTGGGGTTCCCTTTTCTCCACAACCTCTCTAACACTTGTTGATTTGTTTATTATAGCCATTCTATCCAGTGCTAAGTGGTATCTCACCGTGGTTTTATTTTGCATCTCTCTGATGGCTAGTGATGCTGAGCATCCTTTCATATATCTCTGGGCCTTCTGTATGTCCACCTTGGGGAAGGTTCTGTTCAGGTCTTTTGCCCATTTTTTTAATTGGATTGTTCATCTTCCAGGAGTGGAGTTGTGTGCATTTTAAATGATATTCTGATTATACAGTTTTATTCTGATTATCCATATATTTGTTAAAACAGACAATGTGCACGGAAGCCCAGATATCAGATGAGTAAATAAAATAGATAAAATAGCACACAGATATCCCAATCTCCCAATTACCCTAAAATAAAAGAAGTGGCTTACATGGAAAAAGTCCTAAACTGAAGGACATTGTCTTGGAACAATGATATAGTTAAAAATTCAAGTATTTTAAACTGCCTATCTCTCCATTGCTATATAAATAGGGTATAGCCCACTGGCATTTTAAACAAACATTTAAAAATATTCCAACTTATTAAGTTCATTGGGATATGAAATATATTTAGTTTCACACAATCACATTTTTCTTCGAAGAGAAATACAACATTTGTTGTTTCACTATTCTCAACCATTTGAAATAGATAATCACATGATCTTTCTTGGTTTTCATTTAATCAGAACATATTTTGGGGTCTCAAACAGTAGAATAGTTTAATTTTAGCTTGATAACCAAGAGAATGCAAAATGTAATTTCTAACTTTATAATATACACATTTCAATAAGGGTCAAATTTATGAAAAATACAAACACATATTATTTAAGAGATTAAAGATATCATGCTTTGTGTTTTGGAGTTCCTAACAGAGGTAAACCCAGATAATGAAAAATTAACATGATACAATTTCCCGAGCAAAGACATGAGGGAGGCTTAGGAGTATGTTGTTCACCTTTGTGTGCTCTGATGCTTTTTGATATTTCATTGGCTCATTTCCAAGCCTTCTTCAAGTCTTCGCTCAATAAACCTTCTCATGTTAATTTTTTATTGTCTGAGTTCATCTGTATCATTTATGTGGTCTGATTAGATTTGGAAAAATTGAAGATCTGTTACCATTAGAAGTTATTTGCTGTCACAGCACTCAGCAATAATTTAAATATTGCCCACAGTTACCTAGAAAGAAGTACCCATTAAAGCTAAAGATTTAGAAGTCAGTGATATGTGTAAGTCTGATTCGCCGGTTGTCCCCCTTAGAGTTCTATTACATGTTTACATAAACAGACTCAGGAGAGAATCCCTCGATGACATATTCTAAGGCAGGGGTGTCAAACTCATTTTCACTGGGGGCCACGTTAGCCTCAGGGCTGCCTTCACAGGGATGAATGTAATCTCAAAAGGAGTAGTTACATTTATATATCCTAAAATTACATTCAGCATTTTGAAGGCAACCATGGGGCTGATGTGGCCCCCAGTGAAAATGAGTTTGATACCCCTATTAAGGGTTCTTCCACTAGTTTTTTAATCTGCCTCTTCTTCAAAGCCAGATGTCCTTGGTCAACATGTATCTTTTTAGATTTCCTTACATTCTAATCTCTTTTTCATTTGCCTTGCTTCCCTCTTCACAATTTTCCCCAACACTTTCTCAATTCTGGGTGCACTTAATGTTCACATTAAGCAAGATCATGGCTACATATGGAAGACACAGGAGAGGCATACTCAAGACAAATGCACAATGAAATAATGGCTCATGGTGCCTTTGCTGCTGCGATGCTTCTGCTAACCATGGCAACATCCATGATTGACAGCCTCTGTATTACCACTGCATAACATTTCAAACGTTTTTTTGTCTAGCAGTTGTATTTGCAATAAACTTGAGATTTTTTTCCTGCACAATATTTTGTTTAAGCAGTATTCTAGTGATTTGGGGGTAATATAAATGCATTTTTCAATATAACCACTATCTCTTTCTCTGCCCCCCCCCCAAAAAAAAAACAGAGTAAGAAGAGATACATGCATTCTATGAATGTGAGTATTAAAACCAAGAGGTATTCTACTTGGAAAATATTCTGAGAAGTATGTTTCTATCTTTATTTTTTACTCTCCCCAAGTATACCATAGCCAATCAAGATATGAACTTCTGTGCATTTCAGATCTATTTATTTTCTTTTCATTGCTTATTATAAATAAAATCAGAAAATTTGGCAATAAGATATTTTGGGACTTTGGTGAGAGTAGTTCCTTTGAAAGGAACATGGGCAGCAAGGGTCTAACACACTGCTTTGAGCAATGAATGAAATGTGACAAAGAAAAACCAGCAAGTAGGCAATATGCTTCTAATAAATTTAAACTAGTAATTTAAATTTCATAGTCTCCCCCAGCAGGAGTTGCAGAAAATGGAGAAATAACTGAAAACCAACTATATTAGCCAAGTATTTTAAAAATATGTTATTTCAATTATTTTCTCAAATCATTTATAAGTAAGTTAAAATAATCCCATTTTTACAGATAAGAAAGGTAAGAATTAGGGAGGTTCAGTAGATCGGGTGACTGACTGCATAGGCAGTAAGCAGTGCCGAGATCCAAGTTCATGTCTTTGAACCTCAAATGCATGCACTCTGCACCAAACACTATGTATAGAATTCACTAAGTTACAGAGCCAAGTACAGACAGCCAGATTTCCCTAACTCAGAACTCTGACTGATTTGTTATGACAGAATTCTCATCAGTAGAGCAGCCTTTTAAACTACTGCCAAGTATTTCAGGGAAATGAGTTCAATCCCCAGTTGGGGCACATGTGAGAGGCGACCAATCCATGTTTCACTCTCACGTCAGTGTTTCTCTCTCTCTCTCTTCCTCCATTTTCCTCCCTCTAAATCAATAAGCATGTCATCTGGTGAGGATAAAAAATAATTGGAGAGGTTATCAATAAATGATAAGATTGAATCATTATAATATAATATAGCATAATCAATAAAATATATTAAAAATAAAAAATAATAATATAGTCACATGCTTGTGACCTTTGCAACAAAAAAGCTGTCAAAACCAAAGTTAGAAACATGTTTTGATAAAAATGCAAATAATGGAGGCTTATTCTCAAATGACTACACTGCCTAAGGAATACTGATAAAGGTGTCCCAAAGTACAGGATGATATAAAGTGAGATGATTTTATATAATAAATGCCTATAGTATACTAGCCATGGGACTAGACAAACTACATAGGCCATTACCTCTTTTTATTCTTGAGAGCCCCACACCCTGAGAAATTTGCTTTATGGTTGAGGAAGTGGAGTCTCAGAGCAGCTGTGCAGTGCACAGCCAGTGACACGGGAGTCGGTGACGAGGCTCCGGTCAACTGGGACATGGTACTTGTGCTTCCACATTTGGCCTAGGGGTACATTTCTGTGCTTCTGTTTAAATAATAGAACTGCAATTCTTGAGAAATCTCAAATTTTACCCTGATTAATGGAACCCCATTGTCAGGGGAGGCCTGAAAGTGCCATGAGTGCTCACGTCACCTCCTGTGTTGCCTCACAGTGTGGCCATTAGCCGTGAGTGGCTGTTGACCAACTGAAATAAGGCCACTCCAAACTGAGTGCTCTTTCAAGTAAAATATACACTGGATCTAAAGACTTAATATAAAGTGAGAATGAAAAATATTTTATTAATGTCATATTACTTTTGCACTGAATATTTTAATATGTTGAGTTAATGAAAATATATTATTAAAATCAATTTTACTTTTTGAAACATAACTACTAGGAAATGTAAAAGTATGTATGTTGCTTACATTTTCAATTCCTGTTACAGTTCTGCTAGATGTCCACGACATTGGCCAACCCTGCACCAACTTTCATGAAGACCAAAGGAAGCAGTTGTGGTGTTTTATTTAGTCAGGATATACCCCCATATATAAATGCATGATGCATACAGACATACAGATATACATATGCACTTGCATTTAGTTTAGAGGAATGTTAATTCCATATGTTTTTATTTTTCATCTGCAGCAATTGAATATAGGCCTTACAGCTGAGGTTGTTATAAAAACATTAAATTATTTTGCCTCAGTTTTCAGAATGCTCTAAATAACATAAATAAAGACATTTGGTGATTTTTGGGGGGAGGGGCTCTTTCTACTTCAGCCATTCCTACCAATTGCTGTACTTTAAATCATAAATACTGTATTATCTTTTTAGCTCTTTATGTATTTCCTTCCTTCCTTCCTTCCTTCCTTCCTTCCTTCCTTCCTTCCTTCCTTCCTTCTTTCCTTCCTTGTTTTAAAAGACCTTTCAATGTATGTTTATTTTGGGAAAAAATTAAAGCAAACTAATATTCAGCTTAGCTCCTTGTTTTCTTGGTAATATTGTATCTCAGATACTCAGCTACGCGAGTTGCCTGCTTCAGCCAAACCATCCCCACTCAGTTCACCTCCATGGTCTGCATGACACCATCTCTGACTGATCTCATACTGCTAGACCTGCCATGGTGCTCCTCCCACCACATTCACCATCTGGTCCACAGTGCTCACGCTTGGACTCCTGTCTTACAAACTGAAGGGACATTTCCTTCCTATGAACTCCAAGTGTGATTGGTGCCAAACTTCTGGGCAGCCTCTAAAGAAATCTCAAATTAGATGTCCTCAACTGGATGTTTTTTTTTGTCTTCTCTGCATCCTTGTAATATTTTGTGTATTTTCCTGGTACTTATTATAGTCTACCTAACATTAGAGTTGAGGTATTTTTTGTTCCCTCTTATCAAACTGAATTATTCTAAGGAACAGACAACCTTTTATTTCTATTCATCAAATATCATAATAGCATAAGAACATACAAAGAACTTAGTATTATTAGTATGTCTTTAATTTGAAAACTAATAAATATTTTCTAGATATTTTTAATTTTCCTTTTGGAAGTTTTTTTTTAAGATTTCACAGATTTTCGAATTTAATATTCCCAGTAAGATAGATTTATTCCTTTTGCATCCCACTTAGCAGTTTCTCATTCAAGTTTGAAATGACTCAACATGAAACTTTACTCCCACACTATCTAAATGTTTTGAGGTTATTTTTTTATTATGGTAAAAACTACTATTAAAAACATCAGACCTGTATAAGAGCTAGTATACCCATTGCCCAAACAGCCACACATAATGGAATGGAAAGCAAAGTGTTTCTGGAGGAAGCAGATTAGTCAGAAGTACCTGCAGTGACTCTGCATTGCATTCTCATGTGTATCCTTATTCTTCAACACAGTCTGGAAATGTTCCTTCGTTCTCCTCTATGCCATTCCATACAGTGCTGCTGCCAACATGGTACACAAAAAACCTGCTTAAGTGGATGTCACCTGCAAACTATTTATATAGAAACGTTCTTTTGTCCAATTAAAAATGCCCCCTTTGAAATGAAAGTGTAAGAATAGACATGGTAATATTTCTCATTTCATCTACCATCTTAAAAGCCAAAGCAAACAAATTTATTCTTTTAAAAACATTTTTGTTTTCATTAAGTATAAAATAAATAATTTAGCTACTATAAAAATAATACCTCATGGTTCAAATATAAATATATGTCATATTATCAACTGACAAAAATTTGCTCTTTTGTCATTTTAATAATAAACATTGCATTTATTTTCATCTCATACCTTTAATATATTATATGTATTCATGGTGCTTGCTATTTTCACTTTTTACCGTGTTGTCACTGTTTGTTTTATATTGAACATCTACTAACTCAAACTTTTAATATAATTCTTTAAACAAATTATTGAAGAGTATATGGACATAGTCAATCATCCAAACTACTTAAATACATAAACTCTGCCACTCAAATTGTACTGTTTGTTGGCCTAAAAACAATAAAGAGCATAAGCACAATGATATCTAATTAAAATTGAGTAATTGTGCCCTTGGTGTTTTTTTATTTTATTGAATGAATTTTATTCAATTCATTCAATTCTGTATCAGATACAAACAAAGGGTTCTTCTCTTATTTTATTGGTATAAGAAGAAGCTGACTAAACAGAGAACTTAGACACTGCTAAATATACTAAAGTTAGAAGAAAATTTGGAACAAAATTTCATAAGAAAAGACTTGAAAGGTGACATTTTAGAATACAAAGATTTTTTTCATTATGAAAGCAGTAAATGACTAGTCATTTATATCACACCTTTTCCTTTCCATTTTTACTTCTCATCTTCTAACCTGCAAAAAAAAAAATGTACCTTTTGGGAGAGGCACTACTAGGAGTCCTTTCATGGACTGCTGGGATGGTATACAACTCTTCGTGAGCACAGTGTTGTCCAGTGTAATATCAGCCAGTGTTCTTTGCCAACTCTGCCTTCAGATTTGAGTCGGACATCCTCATCACCAGATGGAGTTAGTCCCTTCCACTGCCAGAAGTCACCTAGTCTCCAGGGAGGTGAACTGGGATCTTTGTTTGGTTTGAGACAGATACCTGGGTCAAGAGGAGGGCCCAAACCATTTTCATAGATGTGATCATGAAAAATTATCTGTGACTAAGGAGAATATTATATACCATTAATATAATTAATTCCATTTTATTTTTTATTATATCATATTACCCTCTTCTTTATTCACAGAGTCCAGAAGGAAAACTAAATCTCTATGTCCTATTGCTCTGCAGTTATCTAACACCCAAGGAAGGTAGGCCAGACTTAACTCACATGTTGCTATACACAGAAGACAGTACAATAGGGATCAAATAGAAATTTAATTGAAGAAAATGAGAAGAGTTTACTTTCTGTGTTTTCTGAAGGCAGGATTCCTTGATAAACCCTTAACATCTACTATCAAAGGAATAAAATATGATTTAAAAAGTGATGCATTATATAAAAGATTTTTCATGATTAAGAAATAGCAGGGCCTAAAGACAATCACATTCAATTTGATGAAACTTAAAATAATTTTCTCTGAAATAGTAAAGTACTCTATTGCTTATACCACTACATTCTTGCACTGGAAACACATTTTTAGTCCTACAAGATCCTCCAGGCTCCACTATTTATAGCAAAACCACCAGAACAGTAATTACCCAAATTTTACTCAAAATGCTAAAAGCATGCTTTAGATTAGCAGCTTTGGGAGGTTTTTCCTGAGTTAAAATTAATAAATATTTCAATATTTCTAAGATAAATTTGCCCATATTTTTAGTGACTATTACGTAGGAGGGGAGAATAAAAAAATGAGAGAGAAAAAAAAGTACAGGTTAGAAACAATAAGAACTCAGAGGATTTTTAAGCTTTTTCTTGTCATTTGTGTGAATGAGGGAAAACTATAATGTGGGTTTTCTTCGCACAGGAAAAGACATTATTAGAACACTAGCAGTAATGCATATTATTCTCTAGAGAAAGAAAAACAGATGTGTTGAAAGGGTAAAGAATGTGATTAAACAGTCTATGCAATGCACACTTCAAAGAGCATCAAGAATAGGTAAGCCTTGTAAATGACGCTATTCAAATTTCCCAGTTGATGACCCTTTCAAGTATCACACATTTCTTCTATTAACCAGTAATGTTGGGGGGAATGTGCTGTATGACCACGGTGCCTTGTCCAGGGAGGACTGGAGAACCAGCCGAGGGTGGCGCCACTCATTAAAGTGCAAAACAAAAGGGGCCGGACTCTCAGGCAGCGTCAGCGGGCATGAGAGGAAACAACCTGAGGGGCGCATGTCTGTCTGGGTCCCACCCAGCCACAGACTGGCTCTGTTTTGACTTATAATTTGGACAAGGAGCATGAGACAAGTGTTTACATCACATAAATTCTTTCTTATCTTCTCAGGACCACTTTCTGGATGGTGCCATCAGGTTCTCATACAAGCAAACATCTAAACACCACCATTTCTGCGGAGACCACCTGGTGACAGCATCACCTTAACACGGGCACCGGAGTGAGTGAACGCCTGCTGAGCACTGAATTCTGAAGGGGCCTTTCCACGGGGAAATTCTAGTTACTCAGAGGTTTGATCTCCTTCCTCATCAATCCCTGTCTGAATTCCTCCTACCACCCATTTCTCAAAAGGAAGAAAACCTCCAATTTGATGTTTTTGACTTGAAGGTGTTCCTCAAGGTCAAGTGACAGACCATTCATGAAAACTGGGGAGGCCGCTCTGCTTATCTAATAAACATATTTCATATGTGAGACCGGATCGTTCCCAGCATGACCTTTTCTTACTTCTTTGTATTAAATCTATGTCATAAATATTCATAAAATAAACCATCCATCATTAATTTTTGACATTTCTTCTAGGCTCACTTCATTATTCTCACACAAATGTTTGAAACAGTAGGGACTACAGTTCTGGGACCAGGAAAAAAATAGAAATGGGTGAAAACCTTGGTGATTACAGTATGAAAAGAAAAAAGTCTTTTGAACACCTTCAGAGGATGTATCTAAATAGAGAAACTTAGAAGTCAAAATGGAATTTTACATATTTCGTGTTTAATTTTTAATTTGCTCTCTAAGACTAGAATTTATTTCTGATTTTCAGATACATATTTAAAGATACTCAAAAAATAAGCCAGTTAGAGAAAGACAAATACCATGAGACTTCACTTATACGTGGCATTTAATGAGCAAACTGAACAAGCAAAATAGAGACAGACTCATAGATGGAGAGCAAGCTGACAGCTTGGCGGGGGGTGGTGGTGGCTGGCATTTGAGGGTAGAGGGATGGAGCAAAAATGAAACAGACTCATGGTCATGGACAACATGTAGTGATTGTGGGGGACTTTGTAAAGGGAGCAAATAGTAAAGAAAAATACAACAAAATTTAAGATACTCAATGTATATAAAATCTGGTATGTTTGGGGTTTTATTTTTGAGGAAAGTATCAAATAATCTGGAAGATACCAAAACAAACAAAATATATTTGATTAAAAGTTATTTTTTTGCTGAACTAAATAGTTTAATATAATTCTGTATATATAATCTGTTACATTCATTCTGGACTGCTAACTGAGTTATTTCTCTAAAACCCTGATCCAAGCATGTCATGCTTTTGAAGCAAAATCTGTGGAACTTGGTGGCATAACACCTGTCTGTCTAATGTACCTAAAGGGATGAAAGAAATGAGCTTACTGTCCCAGAGTTTACCTATGAAACCAACTTAAGCTCGCTGAGAAAAACTGCTGAGACAAACTCAAGATGTAACATGTGTTCGGACTGTGACGGTGGAGGATGTGCAGGTGGTCGGCAGGAAACAGGGAACAAGCCCCTGTCGTGGGCGCAGGTACAATGGGGCTGCCCCTGAGCAACAATTTAATAGGTCTCCTTCCCAGGTTTGGGCTCTCTCTATTGTGGAGAGAGGTACAGGAGAATGCTAGAATTTGAAGATAAAAAAGAATTAAATCGTGCCATAGTCTGTGTCCCAGCCTCATTCTCTGGTCAGCTAGCAACTTTCTGGATGCAGCTGGCTTTTCTTTTAGTGCTCACAGTTTGGAAACACACCAGTGAGAATACATGTGCATGGATCTTATGAAGACTGCACTTTTCATTCTGAATATAAATTAATGGCTACTTATTTACTTACCAATTCCTCAAAAACAAGATTCTTCTGACGTGAACTCTGAGGCTTAATACAATATATGTAAAGCTAAGTTTAGTTCCTAACATAGCTGACCCGAATTTTTGTGGGGTAAAAACCATCCAGCAAACAACAAATAAAGCAAAGTGGAGGATCCTGTAAATACATAGTTATTATGTGAGGCTGTTTGGCCCTCAGAGCCATATAACCTTATTTATAATTTTAACACTTTATAAACTTTTTGTTCACATTTCCACAGGATAATGACCAAATCATTTTTTTTTCTGCCTAGAGAAAGTATCCCACTTCTTTTTAGGGACAAGTTTAATTTTTCTTTTTCCACAAAGACATCTTCAAACATTTTATTGTAGCTTCAACTATCTCTAATATTAATCTGTGGACATATTTAAATATATATTTCTCGTTGTTTATTTTTTGATGCTCAAATTCCCATAAGTCCAATATGCACTAAACTTGCTAAGTGAAAACAACTGCTATTCTGCGCCTCCTGTTTTAGCCCTGGATAATGACCATGACATGTCTCCATGGTTTCCAAAATCCCAGTATGTATAGAATATATCCATGGAATAAGTTTTTCCTACAGTTCCAACAATCCTTCCCTCTCATCCTTCTCTATTCCTCACAGCTTATCCTAAGCTGAATAAATCCAAACATATCTTTGGTCTCATCCTGACCCTTTCATTTTCCATATTTGACTCTATCAGAAGTTGACTATAATATTTCTGGTTTTTTTCCATAGCTTTCAGTTTTTGCTCCTTCTACTTAAGACTGGGCTTGAAATTCTGGCTGCTGTCATGGGCTGCTGAAGGAACAGGCTCTTTATGAAGATGTAATGACCAGACGAATTTCACAAGGTGTGATCAGCCACTGGCCCTGTGCCTGGGGCCAGGAAGTGGCTAATTTTAAGATGCCAGTCAAAGTCATCATCCTGCTGCTGCTCCCAGGAATGAAGATCAAATTCAGAATCACAGAGCTCACTGAAGATACATGGAAAACATTTCCCAATTTATGGTAGAAAGAAAGAGGAAATTAGCTGACTTTAAAGCATGCAACCCAAAAGTACAGTGATCTTGCCACATCATATAATATTCAAAACTTTACAGTATTATCCTTACAGCAACATTCAAATAGAATATTTTAATTTGCTACACACAGCTATTTCAATGGATTGTGTAAGTTTATTTCTCCACAATTTTTAAAATCAGTGAGAAAAGATTTTAGCGTTACATGCGTTTTTTCTCCAGGCACTTATTTGGGCAATGTTATACTTTTCCTTTTAGTTTCACTTTTGTTTTCTTCCTTTCATTGAATTTTTTGGGGTGATGCCGGTTGATGAAATTATACAGGTTTCACATGCACAGTTCTACAACACATCATCTGTACACTGTACTGTGTGTTCACCACCCCAAGTCACAGACCACCCATCACCATTTATTCCCCCTATGCCCTCCTCTACCTCCCCCACCTTTGCCCCCACCCAGCAATGACCACACTGTTGTCTGTGTCCAGCAGTTTTTTGCTCTTTTTATTCTTGCTCAGTCTCTCTACCTCCCATCCAACCCTCCCCCTCCACTGACAGCTGTCAGCCTGCCCTCCATCTATGAGTCTGTCTCTATTTTCCTTGATAGTTCATTAGATTCCACTTAGGAGTAAAATCATATGGTATTTGTCTTTCTCTGACTGGCTTATTAAACTTAGAATAATATCATCCATGCTGTCCCAAAGGATAAGGTTTCCATGTTTTTCATGATACTTTTCTCTCCTTTATCTTTGCTTCTCAGGGGTGGGTAGAGAATTTAGGAAGTTTATTATACTGTAAACAACTTATCTTGAGAAATACTGCCTAAAGCAAAAGTTATTAAACATTTTAATTATTTTGTAAATATATCCTCATTTTGGAACTGAGAAAATGTGAAACAGAAAAGGTAAAAAGGGTAATAATGTAATTTATTATAATAAATATTAGCAATTACTAAGTGGCATTAAATACCAAATCTCTCTAGTATTTAAAAAAGATTTTATTACTAACATCGCTTAATTTTTTCTTTCATCTCCAGGACACTAAGAATTATTGAATTTAATCCTTATTGAATTTCTGCTTGAGGGATCGATTTTCAGTTTTGGAGATTTCCATAGTTATGTCCTCTAGCTCAGATATCTTTCTTAGCTATGTCGGGCTATGGATAATCCCAACAAAGGCATTTTCACTTTTGTTACAGTGCTTTTGACCACTAGCATTTCTGTTTTGTTCCTTATTAGGATGGGCACCTTTCTAGTTTACATTGCCCACCTGTTCCTGCACGCTATCTATTTTACCCATGAGACACGTCAGCAGATTAATGTTATTTTCAATTCCACATGTGATAAAAACAATATCTCTGCCATACCTGAATCTGATGTTTGTTCTATCTCTTCAAATTTGTTTTGCCTTTTAGTATGTCTTGTAATTTTTTTCTGGATAGCCAGATATGATATTCTCAGTGAAAATGACCACTGTAAATAGGCCCTTATAGTGTGAGGAGAGAGGAAACATTCTACAGTTTTATGATTAGGTGCCAGTTTTTA
The DNA here is from genome assembly GCF_021234435.1 of Artibeus jamaicensis. Taxonomy (NCBI): domain Eukaryota; kingdom Metazoa; phylum Chordata; class Mammalia; order Chiroptera; family Phyllostomidae; genus Artibeus; species Artibeus jamaicensis. Next base: position 1,232,437 of record NW_026521995.1, on the reverse strand, counting down.
ATGGGCCTATGTCTTTGGACTGTGAATATCACAAGGGTTTTCTTAGTTTTCCCCCTTAGGAGGAACAGGATGGCCGCAGGGGTTAGCATTGGGTATTTTCCTTCCACCAGTTAGTCTTCAATAATACCCCTTTAATTGAGGCTTTTGTTAGTAGTTTCCCTTGATGGCAGGCCTTGTTAGAAAAAAGAGTGCTGTGCTGGAAGCCTCAGAGGACTTTTCTCCAATATTGATTATAAAGCCTGGTCCAATTCCTGGAGGTAAATATCACAGTATTGTGGAGTCGTCCCTGTAAGTGAATCCCTTGGGGTTTTTAACTCTCGCACTTGTCCACACTGAGCCTCCAACAACTCATAATGACAGAGCAGGTATTCCTCCCCTGGTGCTGGTTCCTACAGCGGTTTCTGCTGTTGAGTCTCTGCTCTGATAGGTGTTACTCTCTGTGTCCACCTGTCTGTCTCTCTAGTCTCGGAGGTAGCAGTATGCCCTGTGCCTGAGCCTCCCTTCTGGATCCCATGAAAGTTGTTTACTTTCTCAGTCTGTTCAGCTTTTTGCTTGTTAGGACGCAGTTGCAACCTCCAAGATTCCTATATAGAGAACTAGATAGTTGAGATTATACAGACATTGTTTTATAATCCTGTTCAGGAAATTGTAAAGCTAACAATGTAAGCTGTTACAAAATCAAGCATTGTGTAATTGAGGGAACATATAAAATTTTATGTTTACGCTATTTTTTTATAGTCTTTGTTTTGAGTAAATATGCATGATATAGCATTAAACCAATGCATGATTAATTTAACCTTAAGTAATCAACCATATTATTTAGAATTCTGTAATTCTAAATAACAGCAATTCTGTATTATTTTGTTTGAATATTATAACTGAAAATGGATATTTGTAAGATCATAATTATATTTGACGTGGTGTCCAAAAGTTAAAAATACTTGAGGAGAACCCAGTTGCAACATGTCGATCTGTATTTACATAAAGATTTCACTCTTAAAGAAAGCTCATTTGAACAATTGAACAAATAATTTTTAGGTAATGTTGTCTAAATGAGAGTAGGAATGATTTTGCCATGAAAATCCTCAGGTACATGCTCTCTTATACACAGGGCAAAGAAAGGCAGGAATATATCCTGGGTGAAGCCACAAGCAAGTTCTGGATGAACAATCAACTCAGCGTTCATTGTACTGGACTCTAAGAATTGTCCAAATTGTGTGAGGCATGAAAACCATGTTTTGTTTTAATGGATATATTCTTACACTGAGCAGAGATTAGATAAATATGTTTAAATATACAAAATAATCTTTATTCTCTTTGCAGTTAAGAGGGTGGAGAATATGAGAACACATGTGTTTTACCATGGTTTCTGTACCATTTTAAAGCATATAAGACTACTAAGATGAAAGTCAGCTCAATCATACCTCCCAGCAAGGAACTTGCCCCACAATAAAGAATGGCTTAATATTATTATTTTTAGCTTTTGAAAGAACTACACATGGGTAGGTTTAAGGAGCATCAGGACTAATATGCTTTTAAAAGTGGTTTAATTTAACAGTCAGGCTAATACTGACTTAGAATATTTTCAAGAATAGAGAAAATTTTTCTGTCATAATTTCTGTCACAAATGAACAAGCTGGCATTTCCTATACAATTCCTAATTCAGTTTTAAATTCACATTGGAAACTTATTTTGGTAATTTACTCTTTCCTAAAATAGACTGTAATCCTTACAACTTTCTTTATTCCAGGGTAGGACTGGGATGTAAATCTCATTAAAATAATACCAAGTCCCAATTTAGCGTCTTGTTTAGAATCTGAACTGTTGACTCGGTTAAGAATTGTAAAATGAAGTAACTAATTCAGTTTCCTTTGTGTTGGAAAATTCAGCAGCCCATGAGGAGTGATTATCATGCAGACCAGCATGTAGAAAGGACATTTGTATAAAGAATGATTGTGCTGCTAAAAAATATATATATATCATTGGTTTCAAAAATCATACAAATGCCACTGCATGAATATATACATCATAAATCTCATTTTTTCTTTTGATACCTACTATACTTTGGAAGATATGTTTCCTTGGAAATTTTAATTCTAGCATATCACTGGGGAGAATACAACAAGCAGGTATAGGTTTTTTGAACTTCCCATCAGTGTGGTGAAAGAGAATAACTTACAATTTCATATTTTCTTATTTCCCATGGTTGCCAGTGAAGAGGAGCAGCCAATAGTCTTCTGTGCAGATGTCGACTCCTGGCATTTCATGGAATAGGTGATGCCAGTGCCACACAGGTGTGTCATCAGGAAGAAATGATCACCTTTGTCTATAAGTGTATCATCAATCAAACAAGTTTCTATTCATCCAAATGCTATAATTTTTCCATTAATCATTATCTTTGCAAGCATGAAATGACTTTTATTAAAAAAATAGGTTATATTCTTTCAAAGTAATCTAAGTCCTTTCAAAATCCTACATCAGATTTGTAATAGTAAGATCTCACCAATCTATTCATTCAACATAAATTTATTGAGTATATGCTATAAATAAAGTACAATTAGGAGAATGGAAAACTAGCCCTGGCAGATGTGGGTCAGTGGATTGAGTGCTGGCCTGAGAAACAAAGGGTCACCAGTTTCATTCCCAATCAGGGCACATGCCTGGGTTGTGGGCCAGGTCCTCAGTTGAGAGGCAACTACACCTTGGTGTTTCTCTCCCTCTCTTTCTCCTTCCTTCCCCTCTCTCTAAAAAATAAATAAAATTTTCAAAGACCTTTGAAAAACTCTTAAATAAGTAAAATAGGAAATTAAAAAGAGGGCTATTGTGTATTAAATAAGTACTTTCTGAGCATTCTCTTTACATGTGTTATTTTATTTAAGTCTACATCTTTATATAATACTTATTATTCATATTTTGGTTGATGGGAAATCTAAAATTCAGAGTTAAAGTATTGCTTAGTATTACACAGTAAGGAGCAGAGCTAAGAGTTGAAAAATAATATGATGCAGCCCTCTCCTACCATCCAGAAACTACTTTACCTATTATTACTTATTCGACAAACTCCCTATTTATTATTAGTCATGATCAACACAGCACTAAAAGAATAAAAACTAAACTACTGAAATTCTTACTCCATTATGGGTAATTCTCGCCCTGTTACAGTAGGCAGAAAAGGGAAAATGACACAATATTGTGAAGGTCTAATCATAACACAGTACAGTAGTATTTTTTAAATATTTGATTCCCATCTTTAAGATAAAAATTGAGAATTGAAACCACCCAGTGAGTGGGAGACTAGATAACAGAGGCCTAAGACCATTCATATAAGGTGTTATTAAAGGATCCAACAATATTTATACTGACATCGCCATTACAAACATGAGAACCAGCAAAATGAAAAGATGTGCAGAATTGGACTAACTTCTATTAATCTCAGCAACTTATAATTCTTTGATATCATTATTTAATTACTTAACCTTTACATCATATTTTGACAAATTTTTTATATTATGTTAACAAAAGAGAGCTATATTATTTATTTTGTTTAAATAATTGGTATTTTTTCAGTAAAAATGAGTATCAAAGAAAGTGTGTAGAAGAGACAAACTATAGTAGCAATGAAACAGGAAATATAGATCCTGTATATAACAAAAGGATGATACAAGAATACTATGCACAACTCCACGCGCTTACAAAATACTAAATAATTGAGTAGATTTATAACTATTAAGGAAACTGAACTCAAAGTTTTAAAAGTCCTGAAAAATCTCCAGATTCTAGTGGTTCAACTGGAGAATTCTACCAAATCTTTAAGACACATAAATCAGAGAAGACTTAAAATTATCTCAAGTTTCAGATGACATGATTGTCTACACTGAAAAATCTAAGAAATGTCTTATAAAACACTGATGACTAACAAATGAGTCAACAAGGTCAAAGAATACAAGATCAACATACAAAATTAATTGTGTTGATACACACTAGCAATCAACCTAGAAACCAAAATTTAAAATGTAATACCATTTGTAACCCCTCAAACAGTAAAACATGTAGTTGTAAATCTTATGAAATATGAACAGTACTTTTGTGTGGAAAACTACAAAACACTAATAAAATAAATCAAAGAAAATCTCAATAATGGAGAGACATAGTGTGCTCACACATTGGAAGACTCAACATAATAAAGATGTAATTTTTCCCAAATCGCTATACATATTTAATGAAATTATCAAAATTATATGACTTTTTGTAGATATAAGCATGATTTATCTAAAATTTATGTAGAAAGTGAAGGAACTAGAATAACTAAAACCATTTTGGAAAGAATAAATTAGAAGGAATCATTATACCTGATTTCAAGATTTGTTACAACATAGCTTTAGTTACCAAGACTGTGTGGTACTGGTGAATAAATAGACACCTGGACCAATAGAACAGAAAGTAGAGCTCAAAAATTGCTTCATGCAAGTACCACCAACTAATTTTGAAGAAAGTTGCAAAGACAGTTAAATGAAGGGAGAAGAATAAACAATTCCTGAAGCTTAGCCTGGTTTATTAATATGATACCTGACCTACTTTTTACCATAAGCCCTCAAAGAAAACAAAAGCCATTCACAGTCCATGGTTCTACTAGACAAGGAGCTCTACAGTTTTCAGATTAGACCTTCTTTTTCTTTGCTTCTGCTCCAGGGCTTCTTAGATTAGAGGTGCCCAATGTTTACCAAATGAATAAATGAAGGGCAATGTCAGGAGTTCAGTGTTAGTCACAGAATGCTTGCTTACATTTTATGTGTTTATTGACTAAGAACAAAATAATCGCCTAGGTCAGTGAGTTTTGTTGTCCAGGATGATGTAGCTAGTGCACTGTGGCCCTCCCACAGGGCACTCTGTACTTTTAAGTTTGTTTCTGCCACACTGAGCACAAATATGATACTATAAAATGTTTCAGATGGGACATCAAACTGGATCTGGTAAATAACAAATAATATAATCTTTTTACTGTGAGCAAAAAGTAATAGATACTAAGAGGAGTTGTGTCTAGAAAGTATCCAGCCATGTAGAATGAAAAATAGAGACACTTAATGAGGAAGACACAAGAAACATTGTAAATAGGACAATGGCACCTTGCACCCCTTGAAAGTAGGCACTATAGGACCTCACACAGCTCTCCCAGTGCCTCTTCCATTGTTCAAAGCACTCCACAAAATCCTTCATTGGAATTGCCAACAGCTGCCTCATCATGTTTTCCTGAATCTCATCAATGGTCTGAAATGTATTCCTTTTCAAAGGCGATTTTACTTTTGGGAAAAGCCAGAAGTCACAGGGTGCTAAATCTGGGCTGCAAGTCACCTAGGTGACTTGATGTTTAGCCAAAATCTCCGCAGGCTGATGTGATGCATGAGTGGGCATGTTGTGTGATAAAGCTGCCAGTCACCAGTTGCCCACAGCTGTGACCATTTTTGATATATTACATATCTTAACCAATGAAGAAAACTGAGGTAATACTTCTTATTAATTGGCCTAGAGAGGCAACTCGTGATGGACAACACATTGCCAGTCAAAAAACAGTTAACATGGTCTTGATCTTGCTGCTTCTTTGCTGTGCCTTCTTCAGGAATGAAAAACCAGGCAACTTTCATTGGGACTGCTGGCCCTTCACTTCTGGATCACAGCCATAGATCCACAATTCACCTCTGGTTATGACCTTTCTGAGGAAATCTGGTTCATTGGTAGCAATTTGAGTCAAGTCATTAGCAACTGCAACACAATGTTCCTTCTGCTCTGGTAGCAAAAGCTAAGGAATGAATTTTACCACAACATGTGTATGCCAAGATCCTGCATCAAAATGTTGGACACAGTAGTTTTAGAATTCCCAGATCAGCTTCTAGTTCTCACACTGTCAGTTGCTGATCTTTGTTGATTGCAGCCCATAGACGTTCAACATTCTCAGATGTTCTGCTTGTTACAGGCCTTCCAGGATGTGGATCACTTTAAATAGATTCTTGACCATCTTTGAAGAATTTGTGCCACACTTTTATTTGTGCTGCATTCACTGAATCATCCCTAAAAGTCTTCTGAATCAACTAAATAGTTTCCATGGAGGAATGTTTAAGCTTAACACAAAATTTGTTGCAGATTCATTGTTCTACTTTGCTCAGTCATTTTGAATGTAAGGGCAACACAGTACACATGCTCACTCAAAGGTGTCTACCACCCCCACCGACTAGTACTGTGAAGTCACTGCTCATGCATGTACATTCCAATACAATTTCCTTGGCCGACAGGTTACACCAATGTCATGCAACTCTAGCTCCTTGTATTAAAGATAGCTGGACTTTTTCCAGACAGACCTTATATGTCACAGCATCAAACCATAGCTCCACTCCCCACAAAATTTTCTGTTTACTTGAAAATAAGAGAATTCTGCTCTAACCAGTGAGAGAGGGCAGTTAGACTGTAAACAAGTCATCTCAAAAAGGTAAGAAGATGCCCTGGTTGGTGTGGCAAACTGAAGGGTGGCTGATTCGATTCCTAGTCAGGGCACATGTCTGGGTTGCAGGCCAGCTCCCCAGTGCGGGTGCTTGAGAGGCAACTACTCATTGATGTTTCTCTGTCTCCTTCTCCCTCCCTTCTCTTTGTCTAGAAATGGATAAATAAATTCTTAAAAAACATTAAAAGAAAAGTAAGAAACAGAAAACCTTGAAGAATAATTAAGTACGTAGGAAAATGTTAGCTGACCATTTATGGAAATCATATAACTAAACTTAGGTAATCATTTCATAATAAATGTAATTCAAATCATATAGTATACCTTAAACTTATACATGGCTGTATATTAATTATAAACCAATAAAATGGGAAAATAAATTAATTAAATAAAATGCAAAGAATTTAAATGGAGATTTATGATTTTATTCAGTTTATTCTATTTTATCATATCATTTGTCATACTATTAATATACTTTTAATATACTCTATAATTTCCTTTTTATATATGTGTGTATGTGTAGAGACAAACTACATTTTCTGTTCCTAACTCAAGAGTCTGAGGAAAAGGATTTCTGTCTGTTCATTTGCTGATAAACACACACTGCTTGCCACACAACTTCTCAAGGAATATATGTTAAGTTAATTTGACATTTTCATCTTTTCTATTTCTCTTCATCATTCTTGACAGGATTTTGAACATTTTATCCATTTTTTCAAATCCTCTCTGTCTTACATTTGTATTCTATTCCATTAATTTGCATTATTAGCTAATTAGTTTCTAACATAAAGGTTTAGTCTACAAGTTTTTTTCTAAGTGTTCACTTACCTAAATCCCATAAGACTTTATGCATTACTATTTATTTAAAGCATTTTCTAATTTGATTGTGATTTTTTTATTGGAAGATGGGAAGAATGAATTACTAATTGTGTCCATCTCCTACCCAATAGGGATTATTTTAGTTTATGTCTCATAATTGGTTTCCAGTGAAATTCAGAAGAGATTACCTATGTTACTTTAATTCATTAAAATGACCCAAATTTTCTCAATGTTTAAGGATATACATTTTTTTGTAAATGTCTGCAATTGGTAACACAGTGTTACATTTGCCCATTAGGTTCAGATTACTTACCAATTAAGTTGTTCAAATATCCAGCATCTTAACTAATCACAGTGAATTAAATTATTTGGTGTGTGCCTGAAATACTCTTAATTGTGTATAAATAGTAAATATACTCATTAGAATGTAAACAAAAACAAAAACATATTTGTTTGCCAAAGGAACCTCTGTATCAATGGCAAGTATATGCTCAAATCAGATTTTAGAGTTCTCAGATAAAGAATTACTATCTCCTTTAACTATGTCTTATATTTAAGACATAGTATTTATATTCTAAAGCAATAAATAACATTCTAATTTTTCTGCTAGATTTTGCTTTCAGAGTCTACACTGACAAACAGAAAATTAAAGCAATAGTTGCATTTGTTTGTAAAGAATTATTTTCTTCTCTTTCACCAGAGATGTTCTATGCCTTTAAAAATAGTTGAATTTCTAAATTCTTTCTTCTACTCCTACATAGCATATTTCTACCTAATGATATTTCAGAAGTTTTCTTAGAACTATGATATATGTTCAGCCTTCACTTAGAATTCTCAAAACAAACAAACAAACAAACAAACCCCCAAACTGCAGAACTTAAGCTTAAATTCATGGTTGGTTGCCAGCCAAATTTCTGCAATCAGTTACTGTGGTGATTAATTTTCTTTTCTTTTTTATATTTCTGTGTCTAATTAGAGATCAAACTCCACAGTATACTCAGAATAAATTATTGCACTCTTAAGCCAGATAGATTTTAGCCCCTTATAACTAAAATATAACATTTAAGACAATAAAATGGGATAAATGTTTAAATACATAATAAAAATAAGCAATGATGTAAAAAAAGAACTCACACTCATGTAATGAGAACCAGGATACAAACGTGAGTTATTTTTGGAGGGAGAGGCCTGGAGGGAGAAAGAGAGAAACATCGATGTGAGAGAGAAACTGGTTGACTCCTGTGTGTGCCCCAACCAGGGATCAAACCCATAACATTTTGGGGTGGGTTCATAACCTACGGTACAACACTTCAACCAACTGAGGCAACCCAGCCAGGGAAAAAGTTCTCTTCTTCCTGTGTAATATCTGGAACTAATTCAACTTTCTTATTCTAGTATTACTGACATAAGTAGGCCCACTAAAAACTTAAAGTGATTCGGCAGTCAGTTCACCATAATGCATCTCTAGTACAAACTTCCCTTCAAAAGCTTATGATTAATTTTGTTTTTATTTTCCATACAAAAGAACTGCCAAGACAGCAAATTTCAGTACATTTCTGACCCTCTTAATAAATCAACATACTTTTCCAAACACACAGAGAAGACTCCTAGATATTTTCACATTAGACCATAAATACAAAAAGTTCAAGAAAAATTTAGACAGAAATAAATTAATACTTTAAGTACTAAAAAGATTTTATTAAATTATGTCTTAGAAAAGCAATCATTACTACTTGAGTTTTATTTAAACTCAAGAGAATATCTGCTCTGTTGGACCAATAAACTAATATATTTGTATGATATCTAAATGAAAATGCCAATGGAAAATATGTAAAAACATTTGATGAAAAAACAAATACATCAGAAAATACTAAATAAGGTAGAGATAAATATTAAAATTAGTACAAAATTTGAGATTAGCCAAACATTTTTACTCAGTTCATATGATAATAATGGATATTGTAAAACAAAAAAGAATAAATAATTGAAGGAACAAACAGTCATATAAATAGGATATGTATAACTTTTTTTTTAAAGATTCAGTTTTCTACAGAAGTGGTATGGTAGCTAGGCAAAGCAGTGGTTCATAAGTCAAAGTATGTGGGTCCTGGGACCAACTCAGTAGACGCTAGTTTGATGAACTTTGACAAAATCTTAACCACTGTTGTGCATGACTCCATCTGCAGAATACACTAACAATATCTGGCCCACTAAACCCTCAGGGCTTCTGTATATTCACTGGAGACTAACAGATAAAAGGGCTTTGGAGCTTTAGAGTTCTATATAAATGTGATCTCTTCTTATACTGAAGTTATTGTTGATACTCCAGATGTGGTTTCAAGAGACAGAAAAAGATCAAACTGTAATATACTAGCTCAGAAAGTGTTACTAGTATATTGCAATACTTTATCAACCTTTATTTTGACAATTTGTATTCACCTCATTTGCAATGAAATGAGGCAACAACTGGACTGTATTACATAATTTTACAGACTTACCTGAATGGGCACATATGGCCCATTAGCTAAGGATATTTTAATGGCTCTGTTTATTATGAGTCAATCTCCTACAATAATATTACATAGCTAATATGTATCTCCTTTAGGAGGTCACTTTGTCTATTTTATGTAATATCCAGGTATTCATTTTTGGTTTCTAAACAACTGATCAAACTCAAAATTTATACAAAGGAATGACAACTCCCTGAAATGCATCAAAGCAAAGAGGTGTTAGCCCTGCAAGAACTGGTTCTGTTGGATGTTTTACTTGTTTTTTTTCTGAAACATTTTTCACATGGAAAGTATTTGTTTCCATTCTGTTTGTTTTTGAAGACACCTGTTTTCTAATTTATCTCCAATTACTTCATACATCAAACTATCAATGGGCTTTCAATGAATTCTGGTTCTAAATTAAGCACTGAGAGAGAAAAAGTAATGCATTTTTAATAGTCAAATAACCCTACCTGCGCCAGGGCTGAGCTATATACGTACTCCGTACATTTCAGCCATTTACACACCACATAAGGCAGTGCGGGACAAAGGAAAAAGGAAGGAAACACTTTCACTTACTGCACATGAAGGTAGTATCATCTGAATCATCAGCACAATCGTTCGCAAAATCACACAACTTGCCCTGTGCAATGCAGTGCTTATTAGCATATATATGAATTCTTGAGCAGTACATTTCCTGTCTGGGCTGAGGAATGGAGTACAATTTTGAAAGGAAATGTCATCCTCTGCTACATCCCACATGTAACGGACACTGTGTTTTGCCCTGAAGACAATCTAAAGAGAGAAAGAGATGATAAGAGCTAGAGCTACAGCTAGAAAAGGAAGGAAGGAAAGAAGGAAGGGAAGGAGGGAGCGAGCGGAGGAGGAGGGAGGGAAGAAAGGAAAGGAAGGAAGAGAGAAAACCTGTGTCAATTGAGCTGTCCATCAAGAATTCAAAACTTGGAGCAACCACTAAATATAGGACATTAGACTTGAATCTGATAAAAATGCTTCATAATGAAACTGACCCAGGAAGCTTGAGGGTCATTTAGATCTGCACCATCCTCAACATCTAAGAATGTGGGAGTGGTAATGCCACCACCTCTTATCTAGATTTATGGGACAGGTGGCCTAGAAAACTGACAGGAGTCACCAACCCACCACTGCAGCTCTCAGGTCCAAAAGAAAACCCCTGTATTTCTAGAACCTCGGCATTCATGGAGGCAGGGGGCCAGTCCAGTGGTGGAATGTACCAAGAAAAAAAAGATGCAAGCACATCCTTGACTCTGCTTTGCCCAATTCTTACCATTCTTCTGTTCTGTCCACCCCTAGTATTTAAAAGCAAAAAGTTATCAAACCTCAATACCATGAATTTTTTTTAATTGCTCACATCCTTAGAACTGATGTTATTTTGATTTACCTTTGATTAATATTATATGATGAACACAACTCTCATGTGCCTTATCGTTTGGCAGTGAGCTCCCACTGATGTGGACTCCTATTGAGTCAGAAGTGATGAAAAGTAACAGGAGTCAGTAAAGTTGTCAGGAAGGTTACCTTCTGCTTGTGACATCACCACTGCCCAGAATAATAATAAACACAATTTCATAGAATATAAAATGTTACAAATCATTCAGAGTCAGGTTTCTAAGTGAAACTAACTCAGAGTTTCTCTGCAGGCTCAACATGTATTTGTGTGTTCATGTGAAAAATTCTCACATTTTAAAGTATATTTACAACAATTAGAAATCAGTTAACAAGAAATTTCAGAGTTACTTCAGTGATTTTACACAAAATAGTTATTGTGATAAACCTCCCAAACATCTTTTGACCAAATTTATAGCATTATTTTTCTTGAAATAAATCATTATATATTTTTAATATGTTATGCTTTCATACTACTGTGTAAAAAGCTGGGTGATTTTCTTTTAAAATGAGTTGAAAATCATCTGCCACCAATTATAAAAAAATAAAAATAAAAACACAATTTGTATGTAAATTCCTACATCAAATTTACATAACAGGTATAAATTGTTGTTCTTCATAGCAAATGTGCTAAAAATAAATTTAGAAAATTTATGAAGAGTTTGGAAGTGATTAGAGAGATAAAACTGGAAAAAATAATGAGTACAACTTTCTTATAAGGTAAATTGAATCCTAGAAAAACAGTGATGCACAAACTGAAAAACAGACTCTATTCTCTGGATACATGTAAACATTTAAATATGAGATGCAATGCATTGTGAATAAGAAATCAGAAACCTCAATGGGTGCTATAACAGGTTAACACTCTTACTAAATTTAATAAATTTATTTTTGGCACATTTGTTATGAAGAACAACAATTTATCCTTGCTATCTAAAGAAGACTCGTGGGCATGGACAATGGGGGGGACTGATGGTGGGAGCGGAGGGTAGAGGAGAGCAAGGGGGGAAAAGGCGGGAGAACTGTGACCGTAGAATGATTTAAAAAGTAAAATAAAATCAACAAGCACTAAAAAAAGATTCCATAGACTTTGATATTAAATGTGATTAAACTTTTTAAGAAGAGTAATTATGATATTTTTTTCCTGGCAGAAGAAACCCAGGGCCAATTATTTTGTAAAATTGGGAAGACAATAGAGCATAGCAGGTAGATTATGGATTTGCAGATGACTCTCACCTGTGTCAGAGCTGGTAGTTATTCCTGTATTCTAATCTATAAAATGATGATAATAATAGTGTGTACCTTGTACAGTTATTGTGAAAACTGAAGGAATAAGTATTTTTAAGTCACAGAATAGTACTTAGCACTTAGTAAGCATTATGTATGTGATCGCTGCAGTTATAAAAATTATTATAATTAAAGATTCTCTTTAAATTTGCAGGTTCCCAGATAAAACTCTGAAAACCACCTAGTGTTGATTTAGCATATAATTTCTAGAAATATCTTTTACTCAGGGGCCAGAGCCATTCTCTCTCTGAGACTTAAAGGGCATGGTATTGCAAACACGCAAGAATCACAGACGGTATTCCAGATCATCACTCTAGCCCCACTGCATAGTACTTTGCTTTTCACATAGTAGGTGCTTAGTAAGTTTTTAATGAAAGAATAAGTGGATCATATTTTATTTTTTCACCTTTTTTAAAAACATTTTTTATTTATTGATTATACCATTACTTTTGTTCTATTCCCCCCTTCATTCCCTCCCTTTAGTTCATGACCATGTGTCTCAAGTTCTTTAGATTCTATATTTCCCCTACTATTCTTACCCTGCCCCCTATCTATTTTGTATCTACAGTCTATGCTACTTATTTTCTGTACCTTCTCCCCCCTTCTCCTTCTCCCACTCCCCTGTTGCTAACCCTCCTTGAGATCTTCATTTCTGTTTCTGCTCCTGACCTAGCTGTCCTCTTAGTTTGCTTTTGTTTTAGGTGTGGTTCTTAATAACTGTGAGTTTGCTGTCCTTCCACTGTTCATATTTTTTATCTTCTTTTTTTAGATAAGTCTCTTTAACAATTCATATAATAATGGCTTGGTGATGATGAACTCCTTGAATTTGATCTTGTCTGAGAAGTACTTTATCTGCCCTTCCATTCTAAATGAAAGCTTTGCTGGATAGAGCAATTTTGGTTGTAGGTCTTTGGTTTTCATTACTTGGAATACTTCTTTCCAGCCCCTTCTTGCCTGTAAGGTCTCTTTTGAGAAATCAGCTGGCAGTCTGATGGGAACTCCTTTGAAAGAGACTGTCCCCTTACCTCTTGCTGCTTCTAGAATTCTCTCCTTCATTTTAATTTTGGCTAATGTAATGATGATGTGCCTTGGTGTGTTCCTTCTTGGGTCCAAGTTCTTTGGGACTCTCTGAGCTTCCTGGATGTCCTGGAAGTCTATTTCCTTTGCCAGATTGGGGAAGTTCTCCTTTATTATTCATTCAAATAAGTTTTCCACTTGTTGCTCTTCCTCTTCCCCTTCTGGTACCCCTATAATTCAGATGTTGGAGTATTTAAAGATGTCCTAAAGGTTCCTAAACCTCTCCTCCTTTTTTTGAATTCTTGTTTCTTCATCCTTTTCTGTTTGGTCATTTTTTTCCTCTTTCTGGTCCACTCCTTTGTTTTGAGTCCCAGTTTCCTTCCCATCACTATTGGTTTTCTGTGCATTTCCCTTCATTTCCCTTCATTTTTAGTTTAGCCTTCATATGTTCCTCTAATTTGTGGCTAAAGTCAACCAGTTCTGTGAGCATCCTGATCACCAGTGTTTTGAACTGTGCATCTGAAAGTTTGGCTATTTCTTCATTGCTTAGAGTTATTGGCTCTGGGGCTCTGAGTTGTTCTTGAGCCATGTTTTGATCTGTTCACACCTGTTACATATGAGGAGCGGAGCCTTAGTTGTTCACCAGGGCAAGGCCACCCAGGTCGCTGGTTTGTGATGCTGGATGTGGGGGCAGGGTCAGAGCGGGAGCAATGGCGGTCCTCTCTGCTCCCTCCCCCCCATTTATCTGGGCACAAATGTGCGACTGCAGTCAGCCTGCTGCCTTGAGCTGGGGCCTGCGCAATTTGTCTCAATGCTCATCTCTTCACTGGTTTATCTGCACACAAATGCACAACCTAGGTCAGCCTGCCTGCCTTCCCCATGCCTTTCCTGGGTCTGCTTGTCGCTACCCCGCACCTGGGATCCGCATCCTCGGCTGCCTTAGAGCCTGGGTGGGGTAGGGGGATCTTTTTTGCCCAACCTGCTCTGCTGCTGTCTCCGCCCCTCTCACCAGTTTAGCTGAGCGGTTTGTTATTGTCGGACTCCATTTTGTTTGATTTTCTGTGGCTTGGCTGTGTTTATTGTTGTTAAAACTTTGTTGATTTTAGATTTGTTTGTGCGAGGAGGTAAAGTGTTTCCACTTATGCCTCCATCTTGGTGGAAGTCCCCTGCATCATATTTTAAAAGAGACATAAGCAACATGGGCATATTTCTCTTCAATCAAATTTTAATGTGAAAAATTAAATTTTGGAAGGGTACATTAGTAATTCTTTCCTCCCGCTTTACATCCTCATTTTATGTTATTTTGAAGGATGTTATTATACAAACATTCTACTTACACAAAACTAGTTAAGATTTCATTTCCTCCAGTGAAAGTGTATGTATAGCAGCAGTAAAACCTTCTACTTGTTGTTGAGGGTTGTCCTGCCTCAGGTAAAGATCTTCGAGTTTGAACAAGCAGACTTTATTTAATAATAAATTTGATATTGTGCAAAGCCATTAAATTCCTATCCAAAATTTACTTCTTCAGGCTGAACTTATCTCTTATTCATTTCCTAAATTATCTACAAATAGCCCATAAGAAAACTGGTTCTAGTGAGAGGCCAAAAACATATGACATTTATTACACCTGTCATTCCCAAAAATGGGGATAGTGCTCTCTCAGTGCCCTTCTACAGCTGTGCGTAGCCTGTGCTTCCCCTGGTGCTGAGAGGGGCCGGCCCATCAGAAAGAGCACGTGATGGTTACTGAGTAGCACACAGCACACAGACAGGGTTATTGAGTATACATGGCAGAACTGGCTACTTCTGCTGTATACACAGAGGGCTGGAAATGTAATAATTAGCAAATATAATCTTTTTCCAGAGATAAGATCTTCTAAATTCATAGAATCAAGCCCTGTAGCATTAAGACTAATAGATACTTGCCTCATTTTCTAAGAAAATCCCCTTTCTGCCAAAAAAAGGTTTAAGCCATAAATGCATTCATGGAGCTCTTGTTTTCTTGATGATCCATATCAAATATATTGACACATAGCTATATTTTCTTTGCACATTTTAATCTATGTTCTCTTTTTTAATTGTTAGATATACACAGGTCTTATGCTCCTAATATTATTATAATCTACATGAAGACAAACACATCACATAGTATTCTTTCTCCTCGAAAATGTTTTAGAGTTAAGTAAATCTATTATCTCTAGTAACATTCAACAATATAATCTGTTTCTTAAAGTCTTTCCCTTTAATCAATTTTTAAATAAATTAACTAAAGTGATTAGAGTCTCTGGGAGTATATTTATGAACTAGAGGGAGGTGTTCTTTATATATGGGACAGTGATTGTAGAAGGGAAGATAGTTATCATTAAAATTAAATGTCCCTTGAAGCATGGAAGAAATGAGAACATTCTGGAATTGTAAATTCCTATGGAAAATTATGTATTCATACAACACATCAGAAATGGAATGAGAGGACAAGACTATGATGGAGAAAATAGAGAGTAAAGAAAAAATTAACAAATCTCCTTTACTACCTACGTGTTTGGATTACAAACCTGTGTTTCTGAATGAATGCCTAACAACACTTCATTTTTCCTCTGTGCACCTTGCTCTCCACTTTGAGCCCACAGTTTAGAAGTAACATTGTCTTTCTTGCTGAGTACCTACAGAGAGAAGTCAGGTAAGAAAGCGCTGGAATATTCTGTCTTGATAAATTTTAAATATGTATAATTTTTCAGTTTAAAATTTTTTAAATATGAACACTTTGTAACTTCTGATACAAAGTTAAAACATTTTTCATTAGATGTCTTTGTTTTCTCCACAGCACTGGGTTTCCAGGGTACCTCACAAGGTTTGCATAATAAAAGTGAGCCCGAATATCTATCAGCCAAGTTCAAGTGTATCATTTAATTAAGAACTCTACATTAGCTTTTTGAAAATCTGACAGCAGTCGCCCTCGCTGGATACAGCAGCACCCTAATACACTAAGGTCATGGATTCAATCCCTGGTCAGGGTATATATATAAGAAAAAAAACAATGAATGCATAAATAAGTAGAACAAAAAAATTAATGTTTCTCTCCCTTCCTTCCTCTGCCTCTCTGTAAAAAAATCAATGAATAAATTTTAAATAAGAAGTAAAAACATAACAGAAGGAACAATTAGAATTTTATATTGAATAATATCCACTTAGTTGAATAAAAAGCAGAAATTATTCCCTAAATCACTCTTTGGAGAATGATCTTCCTCTTTGTTTGGGTCCAGTGGGGTCAGTGATGGTGTCATGGAAGGAGTGCTTGTGTGGGTGACAAGGTCTCCCTACCCAACAGCCTTGGAACTGCAAACCCTCCTGGACACTCTGTCCCCATTCTAAGGGAAATTCAGATCAGTCTTAGCGGACAAATGACCTTGGCTCTTCCTCTAGAATGATAGAAAAGGGGCCATCAAGAGAGTAACAGAAGAGATAGTCTGCATTTGAACATAACGGACTCAGGTGCTTTACTTAATTATTTCACAATACTTTTTAAAAATAGGATGTGTACAAATCAAAGAATTATTCAGGTGAAAGGTATGTCATGTTTTTGAGTTTTCAAAGTGAAGGTAACTTTTAGTGGGTCCATTACCTATTATTAAAAACTTAAATATAAATGGCTGCTTTTATAGTGGTAGAGTCTTATGTACTAAATAGCATGTGGCTAGCAAATACCACCAAACGCTTGGTCTACAAGAGTCATCATGTAATCAAAGTCAAGACAATGTCATTTTTCAAAAAAATAAAAATCCACTTTGATGGATACTAGAAAGAATATATGGGGAGTAGATTTTCTTCATATGAATATTACTCTGTATGCAAATCACTAAGGAAAAATGTGTTTATGCAACATATTCATTCAATATTCAGTTATTTGACCATATACAAAAATAAAAATCATGTTTCACTGTTTTAACTATTTGATAAATATAAATAAAATTTTAATAGTTTTATATTTTTAATCTAAATAATACAAAATCTTACCTAAAAAATGAAAGCACATTTTAGATAATTAATCTCAATTACAAGATGTACTTGGTAAACAATTCTCATTTTTCTAAATGAGAAATAACACTGTTCAAAAACACTACAGTAAATTGTATTGATTGTTTTGCCTAAAGTTATTTTTTGAAAGTCAATGTAAAATAAATGATAAATTGCAACTTCAATCCACATGACTATCTAATGCTTTCAGATTACTAAACACACACACTTACATATACATGGAGAAGTTTGCTTTTAAATTGTTTTTGGTAAGAAGTTGCAACTATAATAAAGAAGACAATTCTTCCAAAATTCACCCTACAAATTTAATGTTTCTAATCAAAAACAGCATTTTTAAAATAATATATGTAATCTAAAAATTTATTTGGAAAAATAAGTATTTAACATGGCTAGGAAAATCCTAGATTAAGACAGTAATAAAAGTATAGTAATTAAAGAGTAATTAAAGTTATAATCAAGTTACTGGGAAAGTAGTTAAGGAGCTGCCTTTCATCATATTTCTCTATCTTTACAGGGAAAAGGACAGCAGGCACCATGGCCAGCGTGGCCGAGTCGGTTAGGCACTGTCCAGCAAAGCAGTAGGTCACCAGTCCAGCTCCTGGTCAGGGCACATGCCAGAGCTGTGGGTTGAGTCCTAGGTAAGGGGCTCATAGCAGAGACAACCAATCCATATTTGTCTCCCTCTCTCTCTCCTCCCATTCCCCTCTCTCTAAAAGCAAATAAATAAAATCTTTCTTTTAAAGAGCATGGGACTGAGGAATCAGACATATCTGGGGCCTTGTAACTTTAAACAAGTAATTTTTTAAAAAGATAGAAAGAAAGCAGGTAACCCAAGCATAATCTCTTTGCAAATATGCTAAACATAGATTTCTTTCTAAATAAATTAATGGTATTTGATAAGGGAACAGTCCTTATCTATGGCTTCTTTTAGTGAGATATCCCTGGTTTCAAACTGCTCATGGTAAACAATTCTGAAATTCTGGAATTTATTTTTCCAACACAGCTTCCTAGAAAATGTTATATAAGCTATAAAACTGAGTATAAATGAAGATGCTTCAGAAAATTGAGTTGGCTTCTTCTATTTAGATGATATATTTATACATAGTACTAACCATATATTATATAGGCATTTCCAATATGGTAGGATAGGATCTGAAGATGTATTTTCAGATTCCAGGACCTCTCTCTCACTTGTCTGTACAACCTAGTATTCTAAGAGAAACCAGGACCCAGTGGAGAAATATTTAACTCCATGGATGGAACTAGATGAAAAGACAATGAGGCTGGAACATCTTTTTTGGCCAGAAAGAAAGAAAATACACAAAGATTGATGGGGCTAGTCAAAGAAACATAGGAGTCAGCTTAAAGAGTCTCCCATGACCAAGCCTGGGGCAACTGAATGCAATAGGAATGCATGAGTCCACACAGATATAGGTCCATAAATGGGTTAAAAATGGATCAGTAAATGGAGAAAAAAATTTTTACAAAATAACCAGAGGGTAGGTGGGAGGGGACAATGGGGTAAAGGGGGAAGGGCTTTCAGGAACAAATATAAAGGACACATGGACAAAACCAAGCGGGGGGAATCAGGGGAGGGAGGTGGGAATGGCTGGGCTGGGGGTAGTGGTGGGGGAAAACGCAGACAACTGTACTTGAACAACAATAGAATAATTAATAAGTGAATTAATAAAAGAATGATAAAACTGCAATTAGGTGATCATCCTAGTAAAATTCCATCAAAAGTACAAAGGGTGCAAAAACTAGTGGGTAAAATTCAATTGAGGTCAGGATTTTACATACTCTCAAAATATCTCTTCACAAAATATTAATTGATAACAAAGGAAACAAAAGTATAGAGACTCATGACACCATGTCCAAATCAATGAGATGCAATTTAAAAAAAGCAATATTGGTGATGTTACAGAAAAAGAAAAACATAACGTTCAACCAATCCAAATTTGGGAACATTATAAAATAATTGAATTATGATTTTTAAAATATAGATGTCATAAAATTCTGGGAAAGATTAAGAAATCATTTCAGTTTGGTAAACACCACAAAGAAGTAACAGCTGGGTATGATATGTGATTCTGCATTAAACTGACTTTTATTATGAAAGGTGCAACTGGGACAGTGGGCCAAGAATAAGATCTCTGAGGGAGGGTATACTGTTGCCTTTGAGATTCTTGCAAGCTTGTGTGAGTTTGAAACAGTGTATTTCTCACAAAGAAACAATTTGGAAAAGACTGCTGGAGAATAAGCACCACTACCACCAAAACAATATGCAAAGTGCACATTCAATTTTCACTGAAGTGTGAATAGTCATTTGCACTATTCTCAGAACATCGATACTGAAACCTGCATGATACATTTCAGTATATAACCATATTACACAGAAGCTATAATTTCAGAATATAGATAATAATCATAAATTTACTAGTTAAAATATATATTCAACTAGCCATTCAGATCCAAGTCTGCTAAAGCATTTTTCCAATCATAGCATATTGAAACTAGCAAAGTGTTGATAATTGTCCATTTTCATTTAGTAGATTATATTTTCACAATACTAAATTATGCACTATGAATTTTGATATGAAATTTGTTATAAAATTCAGAAAATGCAACCTTCTAAGCAGAAGACTACCTGGAGAGGACCAACAGAGGCACCATTCACATGAGTCCTGAAGACCAGGGTGCATTTTGGTCCCGTGAGGGAAAGAACAGGAGTGAGGGCCTCAGCCGTGTCACCTGATTCTCCATTTGAGCGATCAGCATATGGGTACCAGCCATCTGTGGTATTTCCTGGGAAACGATGAGGTATTTATTAAAAATAATAATAATAAAATATAGCTTGTCATTGATCATATCATTCTATAATTTTTCCTAAAACTAGAACAATGTGTTATAGCATAATGATGACTCATAACCTTCAGTAGAAATAATTCTTCTATTTTGATTTTGAATCCATGTATCAACTGGTGCAATGTATACAAGTTATTGTGAAGGTTTAAGTTACCAGCTCTAATCTGTAATAACTCAGCTGACTTATTTTTATAATGATACTACCAATACTCTGAATACATTTGCAGAGCTTATTTTCACGTAGGTAAAATGAGACCCTAAAGCACTGAATACCTTAGGAAGAAGCATTAAAAAAGAATATATGTATATGTATGTCTATGCGTATATGAATATGTATGTGTATATGAGTATACATATGAATAAATAAAGCATAAAAACAGAAAGGAAACTGGCTGAGGGCTCTGCCCGTGGGTCTAAAAGGATCCAAGTTCAAATTTATTCTCTATTAATTTAGCTCAGTTTTACTTAAACATATTTTAATAAGCTGGTAGACAATTTTTAGTGTTTTTTTCTCTCCTAGTTCCAAATAAAAGAGGAAAATAATGATGGAAACCATTAAATATAATGTAATCTTGCCATACAGGACAGAGTGCAGGCCTCCACTTTAATTACCAATTCAAAAAAAGATAAGAAAATGTTAAAGACATTTTAGGTAACCCTTAGCTTTTTTAAATTAAATTTATTGGGATGGCATTGCTTAATAAGATTATAGAGGTTTCAAGTGTACATTTCTATGACACATTCCTCACAATTTGGGCATTCTGGTATTTTTTCTTTTAACTGATTAGATTTTTTTACCACTTTCTCATGTAAATACAATATTAGATTGCATAGAGTTTAAACTTGCTAGTTATTAAAACTGATTTATTTTGAAAGTTTTATAATTTGAGCAAAGAAATATGAATCATTAATAGCAAGTGGAGAGAAAGACAGAAGTGCTCATTTGGTCCCCACTTATTTCCTGGGAGAAGCCTTCCACTGGTTCCCGTCCAGGGCACTGGGAACATGACCGTGAACAAAATACACAGGGCTTGACCTCTGGCCTCATCATTTACTATGTGGGTGAAGCTTAGGTAGGTTACCTAACCTCTTAGAACATATTTATTTCTTCATTTGTAAAGTGGAATAGTTCCGTGTGTGGCCTTAGTAGAAATTAGAAATAAAATGAATGGACAATGTAATACAACGCCTGCCATATCTTATATGTTTAATAAATGGTAGCTGTGATTTGTGGTTATGTTTCTGTCATTAGTTACTGCTAATGTAATAAAGGGTTTAGTGTCCTGCAAACCATAGAAGGTATAAATTATCACTGCTACAATTCTGGCAATGATCAAAGCATCTAGTCCATGGTTCAACAGGAGGTACCTGTATTGATTTCCCAGAAAGTACACAATAAGAATAACAGTCATTTTTAATTTTTCCAATCGATTATAACTCATGAAGATTCAGTCACAAGAATAAATATAAAATAAATTGTTAAAACAAATTCTTTTAATTATATATCCCTGAAATAGTCCCTCATCTGTGAGGAAAAGAAGGGAGACATAACAAAAGATCAGCTTGAAAGTTTCAAACAACAAAACTGCATCTGTGTGTTTACACTGTGCTGTGAGAGCAGTTACCAGTGCAGCAGTATGTCTTCAATGAGGGGGTACCCCTCCGAAAATGGAATTATCTTCTGTAGATGGGCCCCTTGTAGTTAGGCTTCCCAAACTAGGTGAGTTCCTAGGAACCCATCTGTATCAGTGTGCCAGCTGGCATTGTTGTGAGAGGCTGCATTTGGCTTCCGTGAATTTTTCTGAAGACTGTTTCAAAGCATTTGCCCATTTCATGATGGGTGATTTATGAGCACACCTGCCCACACTGTATTGAGTGTTCAGCATTGTTTGACCCAAAAACGGCATGACCCTGCATGCCCCACCCTCCCTATTCACTGATTTCACTGTGAACAACTTCTCTTTTGCTCCCCTTGATGAAAACAAGTCTCAAAGGGAAAGGTTTTGCTGAGGTGGAAGAGGTGAAACAGAAAACAGCAGAAGTGCTAAAAGGCATCAAAATTGACAAATTCAAAAACTGAGCAGTGGAAAAAACATCTCGATAGATGTATGGCATCAAATGGAGAGTGCTTTGAAGGTGACTGAAGTTTAAACATGTAAGAACATAAATATGCAATTTTTTATAAATAAATCCTGTTTTTATGGGTTCCCCCTCATCTGCATTAACTCAGGGCACATGATGTATGTTTGATTCTTAATGGAAAAATGAAGAATCACAAAAACACTTGCCTGTATCTGGGATGAGATTACTCAACCATGTACCTGCAAAGAAAATCAACTTCCCTCCTACACGTAAAATGAGTACGGCTGTAATGATCACACCTAACTGTGCTGTCACCCATAAAATACCAGCATTGCTCTACCAACCTTCATACTGGCTTTTGCCACATAATGCATAAAGTACAGTGTTTTATAAAAATCATCTTTTCTAATGAAATACATCATAAACCACATAGTAGTAAAGCTTTGAAGAAAGTAGTGTTATACACACACATGTTGCAAATGTAAAGAGCCCTGGTGATGATGAACAAGTCACTAAAAAGTCATTATAAATAAGAGAATGGTTTGAAGTCCATGCTATTTTAAAGAAAATCTAGGTCTCATCACCAATCAGTCTCTGAGTCTTACCATTATGCGATTGAAATATTACCCCTCTCCATTTGACAATCTCCTGGGTATTTACACTAATTAAAATAAAAAGAAAAATACACTTGCTTGATAAAAGTAAAATGTTATTAAGTTAAGTCAATTGGCCTTTGATCTCGTAAATGTACCAAATTAGAGACATATTCTCCATGTTTATTCTTTAGGTTGAGATATACCTTTTGATTCATTATAATACTGTAGGCTATTTTAACATAACTGATCAAAATTACCTACAAAGAGCTGTTGTAAACTTTATTAGCTTCACGAATAGCAGAAATACAAAGTCTTCAATAGCATCATTCTAATAGCCTGCACAGTCTTACCCTAGCGCAGGCAGCGAACCACTCTAGTGATGCGGATGGCTCCCGGCCTCCCCACTGAACTCCGCTGTGTGTGATGAATAAAGTCCCTGACCCACCAGGTGCCGGAGCAGGATTCTTAAGCCAGATCAAAGTTCTGGTGTGGTGTTTTTAGAATATAAATCAAGGAAAAAATAAACTTTCTTCCGTGAGTGTCAAACCTCCTTCCTAGCTGACTCTCCAAGGTTTGAAACCAGTTCTGTTTAACTCAAAAATTGTATTTGACCTTATTGATTCTTTCTAAAATGACCTTCTGACTCTGCCATCCTGCTGAGAAATCTTCACTACATTTTTCCTGACTCAGAGTGAGATTCCTGAGCTGAACTACATGTTGGCAAATAACAAGCTTCAGTAAATTCTACATTGATTCACTACATACACTATCCAGATCAACTGACTTTTTAAAATCAAGACTTTATTGGCAGAGGAAGCAGTGAATTAATTTGCATTCTAGTGCAAACTCTTTATCTAGTCATGTATTTGTAACTGACAATCCACATATTGGCAGTTCACTGGTGCAAAACCAGGGTCAGAGGATGTCTCCTATAAAGGCCGTACACTAAATATTCTAGGCTTTGTGGACCACACGGTCTCTGTTACAAAGATTCAGCTCTGTCTTTGTAGCACAAAAGTATCCATGGGCTGCTTAAATGAAGAGTTATATTCACGTTCCCATAAAAAACTATATTTACAAAAACAGGCATCAGGCCATAGTTTGCTCACCATTGTTCTGTGGATAAAGTCTCACCTCATGGGGATCTGAGGAAAAACTTTATGTCCAAATATCTGGCTTAAACTTTAATACACTACCTCACTCAGACACCCAGATTTATACTCATTCTGTATGCTCATGCAATTACTCTAATACATCATGCGCTTTCATTTTTTTCCTGTCTCCCTTACACCAGTGTTTCTTCTGGACATACTAATCACCCTGTTCTCAGTCTCTCCTCCTCACTGTCTGATTTATCCTCCACAACATATTTCAAGTATACTCTCACTTCCAAGCCTTCTTAGAATTCCTAGACTCCAAACTCCTTAATTCAAACCTCCTCATTAAAAATTTCACAGCATTTATATAAAACTTTTAAAAGATTTTTCATATTAGCTTTTCATTCATTGAACATGAAGCGATATGCCCTGCTAGATTACAAATACATTAAGGCACACATTTTAACTAATTTGTCATAGTATGTAGTGTACCTTGCAAAGTGGTCTAAACTTCACTGATAATAAACATTTCCTGTATCTGTTGCTAAGTAAAAGTAGTTTAAAATTCCTTCTATTCCACATCAAATTCTCCTTTACAAATGCAAGGTATCTAATTTTTTTTTAAAAAAAGGACTTACAATTTTAGAAGAGTGCTTTTGGATTTTTCTTTCCTAGTCTCATAAAATAAAAATGAAGTGATGAACATCTGTTGAAATTTTATATAATTACCTAGGGGATTTACCAGCTCAAAATTCAATAACAAAAGTACCAAAGCCAACTATTTTAATCAGGAGCATCCTCAGGTCCTGTTTCAGTGTATATGACATTCACTGGAAAACAATTTTTTGTGAGGCAATTAGAAAAACTTCTAAAAAACTAACTTAAAAATTTTTAAGTCTAAGAAATTAAACAACGCAGCTGTATTTATGTATCTTCTAATTCTAAAACAGGATTTTAAAAGGCTCACTAACCTAAGTATATTCTTTATAAAATGGATTTTAAGCCAAAAAAGCACTGGTTTAAGATGTGTAAAGTAAAACCCTGCAGCCTTTTAGATCAGTCTTTACATTAGTGTGCCTTTAAATTAGGGAGAATTAAACAACTGTGTGTCGTCAGAAACTCACAGCAGACCTGAGAAGCAGGGTTGTAAGCATTACTGCTTCATATGTGAGATCGCTGAAATTGAATCGTTTGTCAGTGGGGGTTCCCCTGGTGAGTGCTGAAGCTGGGACTAGACTGAGATCCACAGCCCATGTTTTATATTCTACACTAGTTGTCCTGTCAGAGCAGTGTCTGAACCAGTAACACCACCTGGGTACTTGTTTAGATGCAAATTCCTGGACCCTACCTCAGTGGGACCTACCGAATAAAACTCTGGGGAAGAGCTCAGTACTCTGTTTAGCAAGTTCTCCAGCTTATTCTGCGCAGGTTAAATTTTGAAACTCACTGCCCCAAACCACTCCCAATAAAAGTTAAAATGTCATTTATGACTCCAAGCTGCTAAGTCAAAATGCCAATAAAAAAATCTAGAAAAATAGATATTTGAGCATTAATGTTTCCTTTGCAAAGTGAACACTCTAGGAAAAATAAATAACTAATAAGATTAAAACAAAATTGTGACATGATTTTAAAACAACTCATTTTCTATTACATACTGTGTAGAAAATAGGTCTGTTTTTCTAGGGAAATAAACAAAAAAAAGGAAGAAAAAAACTAGTTGGGAAGTGTATAGGTTGGAATTCTTAGTCAAATGTATTTGAAAAACACAATATATAACATTTACACACACACATTTTTTTGTGTAAATAGCTCATCAGGAGTATTATAAGCAATACTCTGTCATGTTGTAAGCACTCAATAAACATTTGTCAAGTGAGTGAATAAAACAAAATTAAAGACTTGTTTTTGAGAATCACTAGATAATTAATACCTTCTAATAAAAAGTTTTGACCTAGATTTCAAAATATATCAGAAAAAGCTATCAGAGATAAAAGGTATTAGAAAATGATGTAGAGGTGAATACTCCAAGATGACATAACAATCCTTAATGTACGTGGGCCTAACAACAGAGTGGAAAACTAAGTGAAGCAAAAACTAATCGAGAAAGAGGGTTACTCACTATCTTAGTTAGAAACTGCAACACTCCTCTATCAGAAACGCACATATACTGCATGCCAAAGATCAGTAAGGACACGGGTAATGAAGCATCATCAGTCAACTGCATGCAACTGTTTCCATAGACTACTTCATTCAACAGCAGACTACACACTTGTCTCAAGCTTACGTAAAACATCCACATCTAATGAGGAATATTGCCCAAAATACACAAGGAATTCTTAAACCTCAACAGTAAAAAACTCAAATAATTTGGCCCATTTCTCAACCCAATTAAGAAATGGGCCAAAGACTTGAATAGACACCTCACCAAACATTATACGTAGATGGCAAATAAGCATGTGAAAATATGCTCCCTATGTTATGCCATTAGAGAAATGCAAAACTGAAACAATGAAATACCACTACACACCTACTAGAGGGATCAAAATCTAATGCTGAAGAGAACATAGAGGAACACTCAGTCTCATTCCCTGTGGGTGGGAATGCAATATGGTACCGCCACCGTGGAAGACAGTTCGGTGGTTTCTTACAAAACTAAACATATTCCTACCATGTGACCCAGAAATCACACTCCTTAGTATTTACCTAAAAGATTTGAAAACTTATGTCCACACATAAACCTGCAAATGGATGTTTCTAGCAACTTTATTCATAAAATGAATAATGTCCCAGACATTAAAAAATTGGATATTAAGCCCTGGCTGGTGTAGCTCAGTGGATTGAGCACGGGCCTGCGAACCAGACAGTCGTGGTTCGATTCCCAGTCAGGGCACATACCGGGTTGCAGGCCAGTTCCCTGCAGGCTAGTTCCCGGCAGGGGACGCACAAAAGGCAACCATACATTGATGTTTCTCTCCCTCTCTCCTTCCCTTCCCCTCTAAAGGTAAATAAATAAAATCTTTAAAAAAAATTGGATATTATTCAATGCTAAAAATAAATGAGCTATCAAGCCACGAAAAGACACTTGGGAACTTTAAATGCATATTACTAAGTCAAAGAAGCCAATTTAAAAGGCTACATACTGCATGATTCTAATAACATGACATTTTGGAAAAGATGAAACTGAAGACAGTAAAAGGTCAGTAGCACCAGGGTGTTTTGGGTGGAGTGAGGATAAACAGGCAGAGCACAGGAGATGTTTAGAGCAATGATAATACTCCATATAACACCATCATGATGGAGAGATGCCATTACACATTTGTCCAAACTCATTTAATGTATTGCATCAAGAGTGAGCCATGATGTAAAATATGGGTTTGGGATTCTGATGTGTCATTGCAGGCTCATCCATTGTGACAGATGCCCCAGGATCCACTCTAGAGAGTGAAGCAGGGCTCACCTAGCACATAAGGGAAGGATTTATAGACACAGAGGCCAGTACACATTACAAACAGAAACAAGGTGAAAAAACCAAAAATGCTTAATAAATTTAATCTGTTACTTAAATGACACAGTCATTACTTTATTATTTTCAATATCAGACAAAAATAAGTTAAACAAGAATTCTTAATATGTCCTGAAACAATATGGGTCAGCCCTGTTTGTAGGAAATGCATTTATTCATTAACTTTTAATCTTAAACATCATATACATAAATATAGCCTCAAATCCCCTCTAATTTGCTTGGTATAGCTTACCAGTATTATCTCTTTCTGTAGGTTCCATGACATGAAACAGATCGAGAAGCACAGCTATGGTCAAGCCTCCTTTCCTATTTATCTGCTAGTAAGTTAAGGTGTAGAAATATAGGAACAGAAAGGAGACTGGGAGTGAGTAGAAGTCCATTTCTCAGTCTCAAAAACATAAATCTGTCATGGAGAGACAACTTCCCTGAGATACCTCTGAACAGCAGTTTGCTCATTCCGTAATCTAAAAGGGTAAGACTGCTGCTGGGGGGGGGGGGGCAGTGCAAAACAAATCTTCAAGGGACCAGTCTGTGTAAATGGGAAAGAGGCCCGTCAGATGTAAATGACAATGAAAAATATGCAAACGAGCCAAGGTTTTCCAATCAGATTCTTACTCCTTTATATTACCTGTTATCAGGGTCTAAAAGAAATTAAGGTGTACTACACTTAAAACTAAAATGATTCCTATTTGATTGTTCTTTCCAGATGTTACAGGCAGTGCTGCCTTGAGATTTTAAATACTTCCACCTTTGCACCATTTTTTTAAAGGCCACTCTCAATGCAACTAGAAGTTAAATTAGTAATAGAACATGAGTACATATGGGCTATGATGTCTAAAATTATCTACTAAGCTGACCTTCAAATGAATACATTTGAGAGCAGATGAGTTGGTTCTAGTTCTTAACCTCCTCACAACCATGTGCAAATGAGGAGATTCATGCTGTGTCACTACTTCCCTGTGCTTTGCCACCAGAGCTCAGTATCAGCATTTTCATGCCTTGTACACTTGGTTAAGTATGATCATGATGTATCATTCTTTGACCTTCACATCATTCTACAGCTTTCCTCATCAGCCATGATTGGTTATTTATAGCATCACTGATTTCTGATGGGAATGTCAGTTTAAATTCTGAATGTATAAAAAGTAGATCATGTTAGCAGTATTTTAAAACATAAACAAACACTGCCATAGCGTTTTGTGGCTGCTGGGTTTTTAATGATATGAGTACACAATGTCAGAACTAGAATACATGGAAATGCAGTCCTAGTAATGAAATGGGAATGGTACAAGCTACAACAGTTAAGTACTATTAAAAGGAGACTCTTTTTTTTTTTATTTGAACATGAACAGTAAAATGGTCTGGTCCAGGATAATTTAGCAGTTGATTTTTCCATTTCATAAAAAGCCTACCATGTCCTTTCATTTTATACCAGGCTTTGAAATATGCTGCTTCTATTGTCTGGAATTACTGGGTGTTTATATATATATATATATATATATATATATATATATATATATATATATATATAGAAATTTTGTTGTTAAAACCTCAATTATTGAATTTAAGTGTTCATTTAAAAATTTTTATAATAAATAAGATAAATATACATTGATTTTTTAAATCTATACTTTCTAATTAACTTGCTATAAGTGTTCACAGATGTCATGAGTTCATTACATCCTAGCTCACAGTACAACTGTGTTTAGTCAGAAAATTTTGTATTTAATTTTTAAAAAACTGAAAAGTAAACCCTTGCAAGAAATTTAGATCTCTACTTTAAGGAAAACATTTAAAAAATCAGTTTTAAACCTAGTGATTTTCCCTAAAGAAATTCTAGCTCAAGATATTTTTGCACTCTTTCTTTTTTACAATAAGTTCATATATCTCATGTAAAATATATCCAAAGTTAATAAACATATATCTATACATACACATTAGGAATATAATACATAAGGGAATAATCCACAAAAGCATTAAAATTATACCTACAGATGCTTAGAAAATAGTACTAATTTTATCCTCAAAATTTCATTATTGTCACCATCCTCATTTGGCTTTATCTTAACCTTATCTTTATCTTTTGAGGACTCTCTTCCTTTGGTCCAAATATTAAATGCTTTAACTTTGTTTTCTTATCTTTTCATTATTCATAGTGTCCCTCTTCTCCCATAGCCAGCTGGCATGACACCAGCCCTATGCTAGACATTGACTAAAACAGTCAAAGTACTCAGCCTCCTTTCCCTTGGGAAGCTTAGAGTATCATGAAGAAGCAGAACAAGTACACTGATATTGATTATGTTCTGGGAGATGTGCTGTAATACAGAGAATACCCAAAGAAGAAGTAGACTGGAGAGAGAGTTTAGGAAGTTTCCAGAAGAGCTGACTTTCACCTAATTTGGAAGGATGATTTAGGACATTCATGTTGTATCACTACTTCCATGTCATGGATATTGAATGAAGGCATCATGGCATAAAATTGTCACATTTGGGGAATTAAAAGATTCGAATGGATAGGAGAGTAAGCTGATGAGGAGGCCAAAATAAGAAGCCGTAGCCAGACAAACAAAATCTTAATGATGAATGTTATCTAACTTTACAGTAGCAATCATATTGCCATATATTACTTATATAGAATCACTCTTTTGTATACTTTAAACATACACAATGTCATATGTCAATTATATCTCAATAAATCTTGGGGGGAAAAGATCTTAAGACCAAGTTGAAGAGATTAAGAAGACCTACACGAGAAGTCTGCAAGTTGTCTGAAACTAAAAAATTTGTTTCTACAGAAAATTCCTGATTGGAATTCTGCCATCCCGGATTTCCAAGTTAAAAACCAATGGTTCCTTTAGCTGCCCCTTGTTTTTCACCTCGCAATTCCAGTTAATCACCCAGCTGTACTGGGTTCCCATCATACATGTATCACCGCTGTTGCCTTCTAGTGCACTCTCCATTTTAGCTGTTGAACTTTTCAATGCCAGAGTTTCTATCTAGTTCCTTTCAATAATATCTATATTATTGATATTTCATATTCAGGTAGGCATCTGTATAATACTTTCTTTTAATTTTTTGGCAATATCTTTAGTTCTTCGAACATATTTACAGTAGCTGATGTCTAGTAAGTCTTTGTCTAGTAAGTGCAATGTCTAGGCTTCCTAAAAGAACATTTCTTTTGACTGCTGCTTTCCCTGTGTGTAAGCCAGACTGTGACTTTCTTGAACTCAGGAAATCATATCTCTTCACCCAGGTCTGTTGCTCCTTCTATTTGCTGCCATTTTTGTTGGTATTTTTTAAATCCTCAACCAAGGATATGTTTCACTGATTTTAGAGAGAGAGGAGGGGGAAGAGGAAGAAAGAAAGAGACATCAATGTGAGAAACACTGGTTGGTTGCCTGCCATATGCAGGCCAGCCTCATATTGAACCCACACCTAGGTATGTGTCCTGACGGGACTGAACCCTCAGCTGTTTGGTGTACTAGACAGTGCTCCACCAAACTGAGCCACCGGCCAGGGCTTTGTTAGTGTTTTAAATAGGACTCCCACTTTTTGCTACAGCATGGATGAAACTGGAAAATATTATTCTAAGTAAAATAATCCAGGCAGTGAAATACAAATACCACATGATCTCATTTATGAGAGGAATCTAATGAACAAAAGAAACTAACAAACAAAATAGAATCACAGGCATGGAACCGTGGAACAGACTCAAAGTGAACAGAGGGGATGTGGAAGGGGGATAATAGTCAGAAGAAGAGGAAGGGACTAGACAAAGAACATGTATCAACGACCCATGGATGTGGACAACAGTGTGGGAAGAGGGCGGTGGGAGGGGCAGAGGAGGGCAAAGAGGGAAAAATTGGGACGACTGTAATAGAATAATAAAAAATGACTAAAAAGGATTTATGGACTAATTTTCTATAATCTTTATTCATTGGTATATGCAGCCTCTTAAGACTGCCAGGTTAGACTTGTGGTCACCTAATGATTGGATAGTAATGTCTTGAAATGCATTGAACCAATACATTATCCAGTTGTCTCTGAGGGGCTCCCTGTAAGTTTTGGGGGTGTGTTTACAACACACTAGAGAGCAGTTTATTTGCCTTTGTCCTCACTTCCTGTTTGTACAGGGTCTTTTCAGGTGTCTTCTGGACATCCACACAGCCTTGTGCATGTTCATGGTCATCTGGATTCCTAGGAATGTTGTGAATCATATCAAAGCCCCTTATAGACCTCATTCCCCAGGACTCTTTTTTTTTTTTGAGTAATTTGATCAGATTCTAGTGTGCCACAATTTGTAATGGTCTCAGGTAGCTTCAAATAATTGCACTTGATTATTTTCAACAATTCCCTTGAGTCTAAGGCTGTTCACATAGCTGTGAGGTCAAATAAGGACAGCCGGAGAATAAGTTGTTTTCCATGACCTGCCAGTCAAATAATAGTTATCTGCAGATTGAGCTTCTGGGGGGATTGACACTCTTTCTTCCCCTCCAGTGTCTATTAAACTACTTGTTTTCATAGCAACAGAAATTACAAGGCTATTTCATGGTTTTCAAGTTAATTATGGGTATTATGGATAGATCAGGATGGGGTAGGACAAGTATGAAAGAAACAGCATTTTTATAAACATTCCTGGGTTGTTGCTAACCTTCATTTAATTTTCAGAGTTCTGAAAAAAAAGATATTTTTTGCCTGTTTTAATGAGGAAGCAGATTTCCAGAGGTACCAGCCATGCCATGCTGGAAGTGCCCACTGCTCTTGCTTTTAATGCTACTTATTTTGTATATACTAATTATTTATATATTAAGGCCAGAAACATGATTATTTCATATAGTTAGTAGTCATTTATACTAATTCATATATTTATCTTTCAGTTTTAATTTATTAGTTTATTTCCCTATTTCTATCTAGAATTATTTTCCTTTAGCTGTACAATTTCCTTTATTCCCTGTAGTGTGACTCTGCACGTGAAAAATTCTTTTAATTTGTCTGTAAATGTCTTTATTGAGTCTTTACTTTTGAAAAATATTTTCCCAAGTATAGAATTCTAGGTTTGCCTTGTTTTGTTTTTATACATTGTGCCTAGAAATAGGCGGGTCATGTGAGGTGCTCGATGATACATGACTCCACAGCACAAACGCTCACTTCCGGCAGGCGAACTGTACAGCAGCACATTACCTTGATTCCAACGTGGAGCGAACTGGCTGGAGCTGGGCCCCCCTGCTGGAAAGCCAAAGCTCTGCAGTTTTTCTTAATCTCCCAGCCATCTATACTTCCCAACATCTCAGCATCCCAGCCTCTCTGCCAAGATATTGTGGGCTTTTCTTCCCTTAACAAAAAATTACTGAATGTATTAGGGTGGCATTGTTTAGTAACATTATATAGTTTTCAAGTGTACAATTCTATAATACAGCATCTGTATATTGTGCAGTGTGTTCAAAGTCAAGTCTCGTTCTGTCACAATGTATCCCCCCTTTACCCTTCTCTCCCTGCCCCCACTACCCTTTCTCTCTGGTAAGAGCTATGCTGCTGTCTGTGTCTATACACTGTTCTTGCTTAATCTTTTTGCCCATTTTACTCAGTCCCCCAAATCCCCTTTCTCCTTGACAGCTGTCAGTCTGTTTTCTGTACCTATGAGTCTGTTTCTGTTTTGTTTGTTTATTTTGTTCATTAGATTCCACAAATAAATGATACCATATGTTATCTGTCTTTCTCTGACTGGCTTATTTCATTTAGCATAATGTTCTCCAGGTTCATCCTCCCTGTTGCAAAAGGTAAGATTTCCCTTTTTTTTATCACTGAGTATTCCATTGTGTAAATGCCCCATAGTTGTTTTATTCACTCATCCACTGATGGGCACTTGGGCTGCTTCCAAATCTTGGTTCTTGTAAACAATGCTCCAATGAACATAGGAATGCATATTTCCTTTCAAATTAGCGTTTCAGGTTTATTCAGATAAATTCTGAGAAGTGCAATCGCTGGATCATAAAGCAGTTCCATTTTTAATTTTTTACAGTATCTCCAAACTGCTATCTACAGTATCAGCACCAATCTGCACAGGAGTTCTTTTTCTCCACATTCTCTCCAGTGCTTGTTTGTTGGTTTACTGATGATGGCCATTCTGACTGGTGTGATGTGTTATCTCACTGTGGTTCTAATTTACATTTCTCTAATGATTAGTGATATTGAGCATCTTTTTATATGTCTCTTGACCATTTGTATGTCCTCTTTGGAGAAGTAGCTATTTTAAATGGTCCTTTGCCCATTTTTTATTAGATTTTTGGGAGTATTGAGTTTTATACATTCTTTATAAATTTTGGATATTTACCAATGAGTTGTAATGGTGAATATGTTCTTCCATTTGGTGAGTTTTATTTTTATTTTGTTGATAGTTTCCTTTGTTGTGCAAAAACTTTTTGGTTTCATGTAGTCCTAGTTGTACATTTTTGTTGTTATTTTCCCTGCCTGAGGTGATGCATCAGAAAAACAATTGCCATGAGAAATGTTTGAGATCTTACTGCCTATGTTTTCCTCCAGGATTTTTTATGGCTTCGAGTCTATCCTTTAACTCTTTATTTTATTTTGAGTTTATTCTTATGTAGTAAGAAGGTGGCCTAGGTTCTTTTTTTTTTGTATTTATCTCTCCATTTTATTCAACACCATTTATTAAATAGACTATTTTTACTCCATTGTATTCTTTTCCTCCGTTGTCAAATATTAATTGACTATAAAGGCACAGGTTTATTTCTGAGCTCTCTAGTTTCATTGATCTACATCTGTTTTTTATGCTACTACCATGCTGTTTTGATTACAGTAGCCCTGTAGTATAGTTTGATGTCAGGTAGTGTGATTCTTTCAACTTCATTTTTCTTTCTCCTGATTCTGTGGCTGTTGGAAGCTGTGTGGTTCCATATGAATTTTTAAAATATTTGTTATAGTTCTGTGAAATATGCCATTGGTATCTTGATAGGAATTGTGTTGAACCTATAGATTGCTCTGGATACTATGGACATTTTAATAATTTAATTCTTGTTATCCATCGACACAGTATATGCTTCCACTTTCGATTTCTGTCTTCAGTGTCTTACGACTTTCTAAATACAGGTCTTTTACATCCTTGATTAAGCTTATCCCTAGGTATTTTTTTTAGATTTTATTTATTTATTTATCTTTAGAGGGGAAGGGCAGGAGAGAGGGAGAAGGAGAGAATTATCAATGTATGGTTGCCTCTCCTGCATCCCCTGCTGGGAACTGGCCTGCAAACCAGGCATGTGCCCTGACTGGGAATCAAACCATGGTTGTTTGGTTTGCCGGCCCACACTCAATCCACTGAGCTATACCAGCCAGGGCCCTAGGTATTTTTTATGCAATTGTAAATGGGGTTCTTCTTTACCTTTTCTAGTCCTGCCACACTAAAAGAACATATTCTTCCAGGTTCTATAATCATTTTGTTCTCTTACAGCTGACTGATTGCATTACTTTTTTGGCACCAATGATTTCCAATGTTCACAGGGAATGCACTCATCTGGTTATCATAATAGAATGTTCCTCTCAGATGTCATTTTTATTTCTTGTATTTCTTATTTGTTATCTTGCAAAGCACCTTTTTCTCAAGAGACCTTCATTTGTATTTAAAGTACTACCAGTCCTCCATCACAAGGTCCTGAATCTGGAAATCAAAGATTTCCCTGCCAACCACTTGCTCTGAGTTATTATGTTTTTATATTATAAATGTTTGAATGTATTATGAATGTTTATTCTTTCTATGATGGGTATAACCACCACTTTATTACTACTTGGTGAAAATGCATAGCTGTTTAAAGAAGCCCAACAATCAGTTTTACCACAATGTGTCTTCTTTATTCAGTGCCTCTCTATCTCCCACCTCTGTGCCCAGATAACACTGTACCTTTTATTGTAATTCTTATATTCCCTTTTAAATGATATCTAATTTTTAAAAATTTGTCTCATCTATATTCCAAAACTTTAAAATTCTTGCATCCCCTTTTGTTACTTGCTTAAAATATTTTTCATAACAGGTATGCAGAAGTCTTTGTTTCATTTTTTAATATTATTTTAATATAGGGACTGATGATCAGAAAGCAACCAGATGTGTTCTTTTTAAAGTTTTCAGTTTCTTGACACTAAATGTTATATTAGTTTCAGGTGTACAACATAGTGATTAGACATTTATATAGCTCCTGAAGTGATCAACCCCACAAGTCTAATTCCCATCTGACACCATATATAGTTAGTGGAATTTACTAACTATATTGCCTATTCTGTACCTTATATCCCTGTGACTTTTTTTAGTAACTGGAAATCTGTGTATCTTAATCCCTTCCCTATTTTCACCCATTGCCCCAACCCTCATTTGTTTTGTTTTTATATCCCACATACAAGTGAAATCATACAGTATCTGTCTTTCTCTGTACAAAAATCTCTCTGAAATTGCATTTTAACATGCTTCAAAAGTAAAGCATGTTAAAAAGTAATTTTACTTAGGGAATTTTATTTAGGAAATATAAATGATATGATTATAGTTTGTGCATTTGTGAATATCTATATGTAGTCATTACACTACATTCATGTATGTATTTGACTAGATATATAGACACAATTACAAAAAAATGATACAATTTTTAAAACCTACAATCTAAATCCAAACTTTAGTATCCAAGAATCTGTTTACTTGTGATGTTATGCCACAAACAAAATATCTAAATATTTTAGTTGCTTAAAGAAAACATTATCTATATAGCTTTTGCTTTTAATCTTCTAGAAATTTAAAAACTTTTAAATTATCTTATGCTGAATAATAAAGAGAAGATAGAATTACATCATCAAACTAAAACAATTTTAAGTATATAATAAATTAGTCTAATTAAAACAAAGTTTACAGAACTAGTACATTTCTAATAAGATCATTAATATTGCTTGCATTTCCTTAAAATAATGTTTATATTACTTAAATCTCTACTTGTTCAAAGTGTAATACTAGCTATAAAAACACATATGGTATAGTGTAACATCATAAATGAAAAGTTACACAAACTCGCATATGATAGGAAGACCAAAAAAAGACTGGAGACACTAAATGAGACCACAGATAAAACGTGATCACTAAATTCATTCTCTGAGTTCCATGGAATGACTGACATTAGATAATGAAGAGGAAAGTACAAACAGTAATATAATTCAGAGCCTCAAGAAAACACGAAACTAAACCAATTTTTAGTAAAATTATATCATGTGCTCATAACAGACTAAAAACTCATTTTTCACATCTATCTTCATAAAGAAAAAAGGTATAACTTAACTAGTGATTTATTCACTTACTTTCTAAGGGTTATTTTGTTTAAAATATACTGGTATACATCAATTCAATAAATCAATACATTAGTAACCAATAAGATAATTAACTGCATCCTTTACAAACTTATAATAATTTATTGTGACATCATAAGGCTGAGTCTTTTCAAATATCAGCCAGGGCTTTATAATGAGCATATGGTTAAAGCCAATTCTTGT
The DNA here is from genome assembly GCF_021234435.1 of Artibeus jamaicensis. NCBI lineage: Eukaryota > Metazoa > Chordata > Mammalia > Chiroptera > Phyllostomidae > Artibeus > Artibeus jamaicensis. Next base: position 1,195,185 of record NW_026521995.1, on the reverse strand, counting down.
TAACACTAAAATACTGAGGGGGGAATCAATAAAAGCTTCAAATAATCTTAAATTATTTCTGAAAGATTGTCCACAAGATAATGAAGACCTCTATACTTATCTCTACTGAAAAAAGTCATGCCAAAGCCAGTTAATTTCTTACATAAAACACTGAAGTGGAAAAGTCAGACTCCCAGTCTGCCAAGTTACAAAGTATAAAGCATTTCAGAACAACAAATATCTAGAAATTTTAAAGGGCTGTGATTCTAGAAGAGAAAATAGTTACCTTTGGTGAGGGCAGGGGAGGTATAAAAGAGTCCAGTCTTCTGAACAAATAAGAAGTTGGCAAAGGTAAAAATGTTCTGGTTAGAAGCCCATTTCTCAGAGTCATTCCGGTCTGAGTCAGAGCAAGAAATAGTACCTGGAGCTTGTGGTTTGAGGTTGTACAGATGAAGCCTGGATTTCAGTGTGTTTTATCAGTGTCTCCGAGGAATTCCAATGGGCTGCAAGTTTTGAGAACCAGGTCTTGACTAAATAATAAACAGGTTCCCAAAGCGTGGTTCCCAAACCAGCAGCATCAGCATCACCTTGGAACTTCTTAAAAATGTAAATTTTAGGGTCCACCCCGAGACCTAGCTAATCAAAAGCTCTGGAAGAAGCCTAAGAATTGTGTCTTAACAAGCTCTCCAGGTGATTTTGATAACATTATTAAGAACAATTAAGCTCTGCCTGGTGTGGCTCAGTGGATTGAGCTTGGGCCTGTGAAGCAGATGGTCGAGGTTCCATTCCCAGTTGGGGCACATGCCTGGGTTGCAGGCCATTTCCTAGCGGGGGACACACGAGAGGCAACCATACCTCGATATTTCTCTTCCTCTCTCCTTCCCTTCCCCTCTAAAAATAAATGAATAAAATCTTTTAAAAAAGAAGGATTAAACTACAACAATCTCAGGCAAAGCTATATGAGGTTACTTTGATTGGTTTATGTCAACAAAATCTAATTTTTGCACATTAAGGGAAAAGGAAGGCAAGAACGGTTTGGGGTTTTGAACACTTCTTGGTTATGGTTCCCTCTCCTGGTTGCCATCACTAGCACGTCATCTGTCTTTTCTTCTTTTTCTCCAGAATTGTTTATAGAGTACCACTTTCCATTTCTCTAGCTCCTGTGGCATAAAACTGCAATCAGCTCCTGTCAAATCTTTTAAATGCTTTGCTTTTAAGCCAGAGAGATTCATCAGAAGCTGTAGGACCATGTTTAACAGCACAGACATTATTAGCATCTGCGAAATTTGTATTTGCAGTTTCCAGCTCTCAAGATTACTAAATGGGATGCTCAGAGGCAAGCATTGCTACCCTTTGGTTTGCTCACTTGTAAAACAGGGATAAGAGTACCATCCCCCAAAGTTCACTGGGGGGACTTAACATGCTTATGTATGAAAGGCATCCACACAGCTTGTCCTATAAGAAACACTCAGTGAGGACTGCTTCCATTTCCCAAACTTTGTATTATCTGAAATCCACCACTGTTCATTTATGAGACCTCCCTGTTAGTTTTGTGCATTCAGAGAGGACATGCTGGAAAACACAGACCGACTTAAATATCAGAATTTACTTATAAACTGGACACTTCCCCCAATTTTCATTAATAGTATTCATTTAACAGTATTGTTCTTTGAAATATGCAAATTAAAAGTAGGTTTTTAAGTATAAAAATAAAAATAATTTATTTTTATTCTATTTAAAGCTTACTACTGATAAATAAAACACCTAAAGTCTCTAGAGAAAAATTATTTAAAGAAGAAATCATTGAATTCATGTAATATCTTTCTTTAACTCATACATTTAGATTATGAATTGGCAAGCACATTTGTACTGGTATCTAACATACCAAAAATGCATGCAAGACTATGCATTTTTTAATAAATACACTTCATGTATTTTATAGATATTTTAAAAATAAACACTATGTTAACAGATATGTATCCATTTGTGCCTGAAAAAATAGTAGTTATTCTATGATCTTTATTATGTTAAACCTTGATCACAATCTTCCATCCTTTGATTATATGACCTTTAAAACAGAAAAAATATATATAAACAAACCTTTAAAAATGATTTTTAGTCTAATCTGTCCATTACCCTTGATAACTAAGGCAAAACTACTCTTCTTGTCTAATAATATAATGAAGAACTTAAAGAATACTAGTTCTAAATAGCAACCTTACTGAAAAAGAGAATATGAGAATAAGAAACTATATGTTGGGTTTCTTATGACTACAGTTCTGAAGGAGAGACTTAGTAAGATCAGTGTGTACGATACTGAGGAGGAAAGGTATGCTAGACAGCATTACTAATGAGAACTATCTCTACTTCTACCTTGTGGTTTAATTTAAATGTCATATAAACTCTCAGGAATACTTTATGTTCTTTATGTTCTAAGGGTCAGAGACATTTGGATAGCTGCATTAAAGTCATATCATTCTGTAAATAAATATCTTCTTAAAATGCAGACTACAAACATCACATTCCAACAAAAACCTTCACACCATAAAGAAGTAGCAGTCTTCTCATATGCATATTTCTATGCCTAATGAATGAATAGATTAAAAATGTAGGAGATAATGAAATTTTTTTCTGCTCTATTAAAGCTCACTGTTTATTTTCATACTGAACCTTATGCAGACCTTATTAATTACTTTATAATTTCAAAGTCTACAGAAAAGTTTAAGTGCATGTTAGTGAATTTCTTTTAAATAAATAGAAGTTAGAAAACAACACTTTTATGGTAATCCTTGGTGATTGAAAGTATTAAACTAAATTAATAATGCTTCTAATGTAGATTACAATGTCAAATTAAAATAGAACTAAATCAAACCATTACAGGTAAAGAAATAATTCCATTGGAATACAATGAAAAAGTCTGGATGCAGATTAGAGTAAGATATGCATTTAGCTAGCCAAGAAAATGCTTTATAAAGCAATCTCAAGAAAAAAAAGCATTTGAAAGCACTTTCCTTAAGGCTGAAATTTCGGAAAGATATGAAAAAATTATCAAGGCCAGTGGATTCTATGAGACTTTTAATCTAGTAGGAGAAAGAAATAACCCAGATGAACATACACAGAAAAAAATTGTTGGAATTAATGCTGAATAACTGAAAAGTGAGGATAGCCATCAAAGCTATTACTGAAACTAATTATAATTCTAAAGTCAGAGAAAAAGTTCCTTACATCTCAAACTCCCCTCCCCACCATGATTCAGCTTACTTGACAAACATTCTAAAGTGTAATGATTCCATTTCCTCCCTGGCATCTTGATCACAACCAAAGACATTCTCCACCATGCCCAGTAACTTTCGGTCAAGGTTCTCATCGATTTAATTCTGATATAAACACTCAGTGCCCTTAAACTTTAATATAATGGCATTGCTTTGGGGGATCTACAATGTTATTTTCCAGATGTATTCTGCTCATAATACCTTGTTACACTATCTTTCACTGTCATCAAAGACATGATGCCAACCTCAGAAACAAAACTTACTTTTACTTCTTTCCTAAATGATAACTTGTTTTCATCTTTTATTTCTGTAAATTTCTCTATTCCTTTCTAGAAACTCATCCTTTTCCCCTTTATGCCTGATAATAATTCATAGTGCATTTGGGGTGAGTGTATGCTACAAACAGAGCAAAAAAATTCTTCATTAGTACTTAGGGAAGCAATTCTTCATGATAAATTGTGAAAAATAAATCGCGGTTTGATTCCCAGTCAGGGCACATGCCTGGGTTGCAGGCCAGTTCCCAGCAGGGGACTCAAGAGAGCAACCACACATTGATGTTTCTCTCCCACTCTTTCTCCTTCCCTTCCCCTCTCTCTAAAAATAAATAAATAAAATATTTAAAAAATAATAATAATAATAGCATTGCCTCTGTTAACCTGGAGCTTATGGCCCATAGTAAACACAGAAGGTCTTAACTTTTCAGAGATACTATTTCTCTCTAGTTCATGTCAATAAAAACCCCTCACTTATATCAACTAATTTCCCTCCAAGTTTCAATCCTGTCTATACTCATATACCAGATTTAATTTTAATTCACTTATATTATCTTGTGATTTACTTATATAAAAACCCTGAAGTCATTCCTATGCTCCTGAACAGCCTCCACCACTACCACCTGCCTCCCGCCAACTGCCAATATTTAACTCCTTAGTGTAGTATTTCGGGTTCTCTGCAATCTTATCCATCATATCCCTCTAATCTTAACCACGCTGCAGGAACTACACATTTGAAGTTGCATTATGGGACATGTACTTTGATGATTGTTTTGCAATCATTTTTTAAATGGTGGCTGATCATGACTTGTATTAAATATATATTCTTATGCCCATTTTTTCAGAGCAGGAAACTAAAATGCAGACAGTTTACACCATCACCTTCAAGTTCACACACCTATTCTGGATTTGGGTTAAATGTAATGTTATTTTATTTCAGGATTTGTTCTCTAAAATAAGCCAAATAGTGGCCCTCTAGTTACCTGGACCCTGTAAAATCTGTTACCTTATATGGCAAAGCCTATAGGAATGTGATTAAATTGACAACCTGAGATTGAGTGATTAACCTGGAAGGATGATAAACAGAATCACAAGTGTTCACATAAGAGAGAGTCAGAGGGAGATTTGACACAGACAAAAGTGGCAATGTGTCCCAGGAACAGAGGGAAGTCTCATGTGACCACAAGCCAAGGAATGCGACAATCACTAGAAACTCAAGGAGACGAGACAGTTTCTCCCTTACAGTATTCAGAGGGCGAGTAGCCCTGCCAATATCTTGATTTTGGCACAGTGATACTGATTTAGAACTTTTGACTTCCAGAACTGGGAGAAATTTGATTTGTTGCTTAAAGCCACCAACTTTGTGAGAGTATGTTACAGTAGCCGTAACTAACACAGGCACTGAATTCTGCTGTGCACTGCAGCCTTCGGGGAAGCCCCCTGGTTCCTAAGTCAGAACCAATCTGAGAAGGAATCTGAGAGTGATAGCCAAAAGTCTGGGTTCAAGAACATTACTCCCAGGTCTGTGGTGGACTGAACAGAAAGATCAAACAATCCAAACCTGAAAGAAATGGGTGCCCAGAGGCTGAGATACTCTTCAAAACCAGTGCACCGAACTAGAGTTGGAGAAGAATGAAAGAACACTTAGACCGAAGGTAATACTAAATGTTTATTTTAGCCTCCTTCGGTCTTAAAATACTAAAATAAAAACGATTGTTGAATATGGCAGGGTTAGTCCCATGAGATGAAGGTAATTGGTTGTGCCTGAAGGGAGAAATGTAACAGCAAGCTAGTAAGGTAGGATGGATGACTATAGCCAGATGGATTCACACCAGAAGAATTAGTATTGTTATAATGTCCATACTACACAAAGCAACCTACAGATTCACTACAACCCCTATCAAAGTTCCAATGGCACTAACAGAAATAGGAAAAGTAATCTTAAAATTCTTTATAAAAAAAGAAGACCCCAAATAGCCAAAGCAATCTTGAGAAAGAACAAAGCTGGAGGCACCATACTTCCTGGTTTCCTACCATATTACAAAGCTATAGCCATCAAAATAGTATGGTACTAGCATAAAACAGAAACACAGATTAATGGAATGGAATAGAGAGCTCAGAAATAATTCCACATGTATATGGTCAACTAATGTTTGACAAGGGAGCCAAGTATACTCTATGGAGAAAGAACAGTCTCTTTAGTAGAATGTGTTGAGAAAACCAAATATTCGCACTAAAAAGAATGAAGTTAGATCCTTATCTTATACCACTCACAACTATTAACTCTAAAGGAATTAAAGACATGAACATAAGAACTGATTCTATAAAAATCCTAGAAGTAAACATAGGGAAAAATGTCCTTGATAGTGACCTAGGTGATGATTATTTGAATGTGACACTAAAAGCACAAACAACAAAATTAAAAAGTAAGTCTACATCAAACTAAAATAGTTTCTTCATAACAAAAGAAAATAGTGACAAAATTAAAGGAAACCTATAGCAAAAGAGAATACATTACAGGTTACATCAATGCCGTATAAACTGCTCTCGTGATATTAACAATGGCTTGGCATTTTCTGGACAAACTATATGTATATATTATCATATATGTATGAATATTATTCAACTACAAAACAGAAAACCCTGCCATTTACAACAAAATGAATGAAACTTGAGCGCATGATGTCTAGTGAAATATGTAGAACACAAAAAGGCAAATACTGAGTGACTTCACTTACATATGGGATCTATAAAAACTGGGCTATAGAAACACATAGAAGAATGGTAGTTGCCAGAGGCAGAGGGGTGTGCAAATGGAAGGATAGTTATAAAACAAATAATTCTGTACAATATACAGCCTGATGACTACAGTTAACAATATTATGTACGTGAAAGTTGCTAAGAGAGTCTATCTTAAATGTTCTCAACACACACACACACACGTGCACACACAAAAGGTAACTATGTGAGTGATAGATGTGTTAACTAACCTTATTGTAAACTATATAATGAAAATAAATGTTTAATTTTTGAATGCAATCGTAACCATAATATAAAAATTATTATCTTATTATCAAACAATGATTTTTGGTAACATAACAAAAAATCTTACACCATATTATAAACATATTCTTCTAACCTTACCCTGAATAGCAAATATTCTACCTAAATACATTATTTCAGATATGGTTTACAAGTGTTATTTTCAGCACTGATTTCTCTTAACTTTCAGGTTTTCAAGCCACTGCCATTGATTTTTAAAAGTACTTGTTAAACTAAAATACACTGAAATAAAATAAAAATTAAACAGATTTAATTCACTTAATCAAAAATTACTAGTATACATGCAAATATAAAGAATAGGTGCTTAACTCAAGGGTGATCTAAAAATCAAAGCAATTTTCCTCCTGCTTTGGAGGCCCGATTACGCTTCCCATTCAGTCCCGCGGAAACACGGACAGATGCTGCTTCTCACCCACGTGTATTAAAACACCGAAGATAAAATTATAACCCTTAATTTAGATTTTGACCATTTGCACTTTCGTTTTTATTTCAGCAAAATTGTTTCTAAAGGCTGGTATTTAACCATCATTCAAGATTTATAAAACTGAATCTTTTAGAAATTATGTTGGAAGAGTAATAAGGCATCTAAATTGGACTATAAAATATTAACTGATCTTCCCAGAGAAGGCTCTCAGAAAGCAATAACTCTGGTGTTTAATGATAAGAGACTAAAGCTTTAAAAATTGTTACTCTTGCAGAGCAGAAAACATTAAAATATTTTCAGTTTTACTGAAGCTTTCATTCACATTTATATCCAGCACTTAGCTACATTATTATATGCACAGTTATGTCGAAGAGACAATTTGCATTATCTATATGACTTTTGGTTTATGCTATCAAGCCAGCGATATCATCAACCAAATGATACCACTGGAATGGAGGTACGCCTGCCACAGTGAGGACTATAACTCATTTCAACCTGACAGATAATGATCAATGTTACACACAAAAAAAAAAAAAACTGAGAAAAATACTAAAGAAATTGTGTTCCATCTAATCAGCATTTTGAATGAGATGATTCATATTTAAATAGTTTTTCAACAATCCATCATGAAATTCTAAATTCCAGACTGTTTTAAAATATCTGTCTTTTCCAGATGATCATGAGATTGGGACTTTCACTTTGATCCAACAGAAGGGCATGGGTCATTTTGATTAGAATTGGGAGAAGAACAGGCAGACACAAAGGTCTGAGAAACCTTTGGGTGTTGGGTGTCTCATACAATGAGTGAGGCAATGCAGAGGGTGCTTTGAAATTATATGTCTTTTAGAATTGCTTGGAATAAAGAGTTTTCTTCCAAACTACTTCTCAATTATAATATAGTCACTTCATAGCACACAAATTCTATGTTATTTTTTAAATACAATGACCTTAGACTAATTTTTCAAAATGTCTTCATCCTGAAACACTTTGTACAATTTTTTAAATTGGTCTCTAGATTTAGAGGAAAATGAGTCTACTCTGTTCAGCATCTGCATTAGGGGGTAAGAAAGCCACTGTCTGTCTTTCAGCCATTCCTCCCCTCCGTCCTCGCTGCCATGGAGGACCCTAAAACATTTGTAGACCCACACAGAAATTACATTACAGTGTGCCAGCTTTATTCCCTGAGTTTTTGACCTCAGTGTTTCAGAATATGCATGTAAATATATTTTCTACATGTATACACTTTCATTGACCCTCAATCCACATCTTCAGGAAACTTCTCTAAGTCTTCTGTGAGCACCATTAGAAACGCTAACCTAGCGTATGTATGCACGCTCCACTCCACATCATTCCACATGAACGATAGTGTGGAGACCATAATGTCACCCAATGGGAGGATTTTATATTCCTAATAAATCTTAATGTTAAGCCTTATTGAACCACTAAATGAGCATTTAGTCAAACAAAATGAATTTGAGGATCAAGGGCTCATAACATTGCTCTCCTTGTCTTTCACAGTAAAAAATGAATAAACTGGGTCAAAGGCTTTTTCTTTGAGATAAAATAATCATAAAATTTATGTTCCTTAGCTGTGAACCAATTTACATGCTATGATACAATTACCTTGGCTCAATGGCCTGGCCCAGTAAACTGACTGTTGAGGTCAGAGTAGAGGATACTGAGATCAGATGAATTTACAAACCGGGAGGATCATTTCACAGTGTTTCCAAATCTACAATATTCTAAACATATTTAAATTTGAATTATCTACAAAACTCAGATGCTGGGGTGATTCAAATATCCTGATTAAATCATAAGCAAGTAACAATTTTTTAAATTCTCAGCCAAGTAGGACTAATGTTTTTTCCCAAGTTTCCTAGTACCTCTTAGAGAATGAATGGAGATAAACTCATTTCTTCTTCTGATTTTTTTCTTTTTATAAGATTGGCTTTTTTCCCAAAATACTAAGATAAAAATTTTCTACTAAATAATCTTTTTCATGGCATAAATTAAAGAAAATGCAAATTTCAGCCAATCCCAATCTCAAAAGAACATGCAAATTGCAACTGATATTTACACTGAATGTACTTTATTTCATTATTTCACTGGATTATGACTTGGAACAATATTTATTTCTGTATGCTTTGATTTCAATCCTAGAAAAAATTATGCGGGTGCACTTAGTTGTCCCTGCTGAACAGGGTAAAGGGAGGAGCCCTTCACTGAGACCTCTGCTGAGGCCATGGCCGCACATGCCCAGTGTGAGAGAAAAAGAGATGAGCTTCTTTAAGTCATACATATAAAAGTGTCCAATAAACCATCTGTATGCAGGGTTGTTACTCTCCCACAAAAGAAAGTACAAAAGCAAGATGTAATCCTTATTTTAGACCACACAGTGAACTCCAGATTATCAGGTACAAAGATTAGACCATTAAAATGTGAACAGAAAACAGTAGAATATCACTTAAAATACCACTTTATTTAAGCTTTGGTCATTGCATTTTCACAATAAAAAAAAAAAATCACATCTTAAGACCTTTTCTAAGGCTGGGCTACCCAATGAGAACTTCTCTACATACTTCTACACCACCGTAAGTTTTCTAGACTGTTTATTCCTTCACTAAGTATATAAAGGGAGATAATATTTTCAAATAAGTGCATTTTTTCTTTTGCACTTGCTTATGAATGGTCACCAACCTGTGTTAGGAGCAGTCTTTGCCTTAAGGATCATGGAACGTGCAAAGAAAGAAGAAATCAGTGTGTAGCTTTTTTATTTGTAAAACTAGTTTTGAAAACAGTTCAGACACCATGGTCTTTAAAACCTGGCTTTAATTTTCTAGCACCAGACACCCATGAAAGAAAAGCATTTTCAAAATTAGAATAGTTCTGTTTAAATACAAAAAATGAAATTTGAAAAACTGAACTTGGAGTTTTACTATGTCATAGAGTAGGGTATATGATGCATAAGAACTGTTTTTTACCACAAAGTAAAAAATGTCAATTTTTTACTTCCATGAATCTCAGAGAAAGGGGACAAGAAGGCTAGAGAAGATGTAAGCTCAGAGACTGCTTCTCCTGCATGACTCACTGTGTAACTTCATACAGGTACACAGCCTTGCAGGCCGCCTAATATAGACTCACTTATTTTGAATTCATAACTTGGCTTAGCTTAACCTGAAACCTGCTCAGATCACCCTGATTGTTAGAAAGTATGCTAACCACATCCTAGGATTGGTGAAGAGTTTGACAGAAGGGCTGAGACTTAATTAGGTAAAATTTCTGATACACCTGTGCCCTCCCTAGCTTAGGCAATTGCCAGACCTGTCTCTTAAGGGAAACCTGGGGATGATTTGCAGAACCACAGGGCTAATCCCACTCCAAACGCCCATGGCTGGCCTCAGTGGCCTGGAGGGCCCTCTACTGACCTTCTCATAAATTTTTCTCATTATATCCTTATTGTAATACTAAAATCTTCTCCCAGGAGTGGAGATTTCCTGCTGTTTTTGAACATGAATATATGTACAGGAATATTTGGTAATTGCTGAGGCACAGGAATGTGCCCACTTATACATGTGATGTCAAGTTCACCATAATGTTTATACATGATTTTCCTGAAGAAAGACAAATCTCAGTTCAAGAATGCACTGCCCTGGGAGCGGTCCCCTGTGTGTTCCTTGTGAGCTGACTAGCAATAAAGTTTCTTCTCATAAAATCATCTTGAAGTTGGCTTTGGGCTGGCAATTGCTGAGTGATGGGGTGTGGTTCGGTCAGGTAACAATCATCACGCAGAAGACAACTATTAAACGTTCTCTGGTTATTAAGTATTCCTGGTTAAAATATCTAATTTTGTGTTTAGCCTACAATTATAAAGCATAAATCATCAACTAATTCAATCGACAACTAATCATGGAGACCTATTATACACTAGTTAGTCACTTGGAAATAATGCAATACAGTGGGATATCACAGTCCCTGTGATTATTCAGGGAATACAAAGTCTTCTGAGGGTGGGGGGTGGGAGGGGTGAGAAACAAACATTAAAAACTAATTAAATTACTGTGTTTATAATATGTGACTGTATCTCTATCTATACTTTTACCACTTAGAAGTGATAATCTAACCTGCCTTTTTCTTCATGGAAATACAGATTATTAATGAGGTATGATTTATTTGCATGAGGCAGAGAAAGCCTCTTACATTAATGAATGAGAAGCAACCTGATAAAATTTGTATATTGAAAGTTCAAAAATTACTTGCCAGCTGCCATATGCATTAAAACAAATATGTAGTCACTGACTTTGTATGATCCACGGATGACCTATGGCTTTCTTCCCCATGATGAATACTGATTCCATTGCAAGGTGCTCACCTGAGTGTGTTCGAATCTGGAATTAAATCTTCAGGGATTGGCCGGCACCATTTACACAGGCTTCCTTTTCCAAAGTTGCAAACTTCCATTGCATGAATTGGATGCGACAAAGAAGAGATCAGCTAACCAAACTGAATGCATCAATAAATGGTGATTTCTAGCTGCATCACCACCTTCTTACTTTTGGGATTTTTAAAAAGAGTCTCAGTTTTAGCATAATTAAAATAATGAGGCAAACAATTTGTATAATTACTAGAAGTGTTTTAGAGAAATCTAAGTTACATTCAAACAGCTATAGTAACTGAAATACGGGAATAAAAAATCTGCCTTCATAGGAGGTGAGACTTTTAATGAGCTCCTAAGGCAGCAGCTGAAGCTCTGCCAGCACATTCTGCTGTAACACTTACATCACTTGTATGACCTTTAAGTTCTGATAAGTCCATTCTTTTTTCACAATATTAACAAAGCAAAACTTTAACTGTCTCTGAAAGAGTTTTTCCAAATTCCAAACTACTTACATTCAAAACAATAAGGTTTACAATAACTTTTATATTGAACCTCTTCATTGGAAAATTTTCAACATTCTTGTAATGACTATATTATCACACAAAATTACAATTTCGTTTTTTTAATACAAAGGTTGTGTGGGAAAATGCTCTGTCTCCCTCTAAATGTTTTCATGTGTCTATTGTCAGTCCTAAATCCTCCACTGCTTGAATAAAAGATTCAATTCAATGAGTTCTTGTACATACTGTAGAAAGCATGGTATGCACCAGCTTTTAAATGGCATAAGCAGTGATGATATACCACTATACCATTTAGAAGCTTGGATTCAAGATTTAATGTAAAACCTGAAATGAGAACATCCCTTCAAAAAAGGTATTTTTAATAATGGCATTCAATGTGTTAATCTTTGATATTAATATCGACCATATAATATTTATCTTGTACAGAGATTTAGGACTCAATTAAATCCTATTCTTCATATCATTGAAAGGATAAAATTATAAATTAAAAAAAACTATTTGAGGGCAGAAAGTTTCAGTCAAGCAAGAAGAATAAAGATCTGCTGTACAGCATTGTAACTCTAACCATCAATAATGTGTTTTACACTTAAAAACATGCTGATGGTAGACCTTGTTATATTCTCCACAATAAAAAATATTAAAAAAAAAACAGTAAGACTGTATGTGACAGACATATGTATTATATTTCATCTTACAAAAAGATTGAAGAGGCAAGGTCAGAAATAAAATGGTAATAATTAAATTAATTTATTCAAAGTAAGTAAATATCTGTGATTTAAAAATAGTAATTTAATAGTAGACATTTATTCATGATATTTAAAAAACTTATCAAAACTTTACTTCCAATTTAAATGACATTACTAAAATTGCAAAATTGAACTAAGAGGAAAGTCAATATGCACTAAAGATGTTCACTAGGCATAATTAATTAGATTTTGTATAAATTTTACAAACACCACAAGTTATGTGTGATCATAAGAGGATTTCAGTGTCTTCCTGTGGGAAAGTCTAAATACCACAACCACTTTCATTATCTTATCTTCCATCTATGTTGCACAGCATGTATCTCTGGCCACATGAGTTAATTACTGTCCCATCTCATCCACAGTGTAATTTGGCTTTCATTTTATGGGTTATTTTAGTTTGGATTAATAAATTAAATATTTCATTAAGAAGCAATCTTTCTGGGTTAAAAGAATTAATATGAATCTTTTTTTTATTTTTTACATTCTAGCATTTCTTGACAAGGCTGACATAAGGCAACAAGGTAGGGTTTAACTAGACTCTATATCATCTATATGTTCTGAACCTTTACTATTATTAGGACCCTTGAGATATATATGGTCATATAGTAAATTCACATGCTACTAAGTAAAGAGCAGGGAAAGGAAAATATCACAATGTTTACACCTCTTGATCCTATGCTTTGCCCACTGAGACATAGATTAATATTGCCCCTCCTAGACTGTGTCTTTCGCTGAGAAGTTCACTTTCAAATGAATAATTTTGCTTTGATCTATTCTTAGAAATCAGTGGATTGTCAGATGTCAGTAATGAAAATAATCTCTCAATAGGACACAAATATTGAAGAGCCAATCTGAATTTGAATAGGTTTCTTATGGACTCTGAATGTTTGCCATAGCAGCCATTTTATATGTGCATTTTGGCAGAGGAAAATTTGAACAAATTTATGTAACTTGATGGTTTCATCATGCTTCCTCCCTAAACATTCCTATTTTATATGTGAATAGAAGAGAGACCCACAGGTGAATGAATAGAAAAGAACTTGTACATAATAGCCTTACAGTCAAGTGAAACCCATGAAAACCAGTGTTTTGAATCCAAAACATAAATTTAAAAAAAATTTACCTCTTATTGGGCATGATGGAAGAATGTATGCTGATTTTTCTGTTCTAATTTTCTATAAAAATAGCTTTTATATCAAGAAATTGCTCTAAGCCAGGTTGAAAATTTCTAACTAGGGCACTAGACTATGCTGCTTAGACATTTGGTTATCTGTTTTATGGCTATTTTTAATTACAAATTCAGGAATTTACCTACCTCAGAGTGATTTATCTGGTTTGTCAGGGCAGCCGTTCCTAAAATCGCATTTCCAGATGTGTTCAGCGCAGTGGTCATCGGACCCTCAGGCAAATTCACCGTCTGTGCAGGTATGTGCAGGTCATGTTACTGGGATTGAAGTTTCTGGCAGACTTGGAAGGTCCACTGGTAAATTACCTTGATAAGAAAGAATATTCAGGTGTCATTGATCAGAATCTTTATTTCTTTACAGACTTTACTTAATAAGCTTCACATTCAACATAATAAAGAATATTTGGCAGTATTTGCTAATCTACTGAACTTCCTTTTGTAAGCATGTAAGTCAGGTTCTCGGTCTTAGCGATGGCAAATAGTTTAGGAAATCTTTGATTATAAAACAGGTGGAGATGAAGACAAAAAATATTGAAACTCTATTCAGAGCTCACTGAATAAATAGAACCCCTAAGAAACAGGGCTTAGCATATCACCAGGAACCAAGGGAGTTCCAGATGCTGGCATAGAAACTGGCATCGAGGTCTGATTAAACCTCCTTGTGAACCAGGCAAATGAACTCTGTTCTTCCACTGCTGCAATGAGCCCAACATCTTGTCTTTGTGTGGCACATCCTCCCTCACACAGTCAAGACTGAAGGTTGCAAGAGAAACCCACAATAGAAGTATTTATTTATCCAGAAGCATTTAAACAATTGAATAAATCATTTCTGAAATTAAAGGATTTAGAAAAAATTTATAGAAGCTAATTCATACAGTAAATTATTTAATAAACATTTACTAGTCACAGTTCTGTAGCACACACATAGTAGGTGAAATAGATGTAAAGCCAAATATGCAATCACTGCAATTAAATGGTTTACAGACTACTAGAGAAGGCAATCAGAAAACAATTTCATTACAGTTCTATAGCATAAGTTTATGACAGATTATTATGCATTTTGCTCATTTGTATATATAACAATCTTTTAAGCATGTATTTATTACTTATTATTATAGCACTTATCATTGTGTGACTAAATGAGTTAATATTGTGAAATACTTAGAATAGTGACTATAGACAGTGAGCACCATGTAAGTCCTTTTAAATAAACTGTTGCTTATATTTGAACTTGAGACAGCTGGACTCATTCGGTATATAATCTTCTGCGAACTGATCTTTTACTCAAGATTGTATGTTAAGCCATCCATGGCCATGTGCATTCTTGCAGTTCAGTTATTTTGACTGTTCTATAATATTTCACCACATGAATATATTACATATATATTACATGCTCAGCTGTTAATGATTTTTGAGTTGATTCAGTTTGAGGTTCAGTTTATTTGTTTTATACATTTCTCCTTCTGCATCTAGGAATGGAACTGCATGGTCAGAGAGTGTACACAATTCAGCTTTACTAGATAAGGCCAAACTGTTTTCCAAAGTAATTGCATCAATTTCTATTCTCCTCATCAGTGTATATTCTGGTTACATTACACACTCACCATCCAATGGTCTATCTGGGTTTACCCATGTGTTTGCCGTTTTCTTTACTCTCCATTCCCTTTCACATACGTGTCCTCATTTAGTTCATTCTGTTTGTCTGCGGCTCACATGGGTATATAGTTCATTTGGGAGAATCAAAGAGCCTGGTGCAGTAAAGTCATTTTTTGCTTAGTTTTGGATGTTGTTCTCTGAAAGCCTTTTTTTCATTCTCATTCTTGAGTTTTGTTTTGCTCTAGACTATGTTATAATTTCTCAGAACTTTGGATATAACATTCATATCTCTTCATAACACTTCATACCCTCCATTCTTGCTGTGGTGGTCCTTTTAATATTATATTTTAATTTCTGACTGTTTTCAACATAATCTTCTCTTTTCTTTGTTGATTTTTCTAACTCATTTCTATGATTCTAGACCTGGATTTATTCTGGTTATAATATTTGCATAAGGTTCACTCACTAGGCTTATTTTTTAATTTATGCTTTTATCCATGTATGATTGGTATACAATCTCATGTTGATTATATTAGTGTCATGTGTACCATACAGTCACTTTCACATTTTTATACCTTACAGTGTGGTCACCCCTCTAAGCTTCTTAAATCCATGTGTTTTTATCGTTAATAAAAATCCATTAATTTTTTATTGTTATTTGAGTACAATTGTCTCCATTTTCTCCCCACCACTCCTCTCAACCCCAGTGATCCCCACTTCCCACCATCAATCCTAATCAACAACACAAACAAGCAAGCAAAATGTAACTAGAGACAGTGAAATTAAGAACAAACTGATAGTAGGATCAAGGGTGGCATGTGTTAAATTAATTCTTAGTGGTTATACTTTTAAAATTGCTTTTTGTCTATTTTCTTTTTCTCTCTAGAACTCTGTTAGCTTTTGTGGTTGTTCTTTCAAATAAAGCTGTCTCTCTTATTTTCCTTCTCTATGCTGCCCTTTGAAAGTTCCTCATAGCTACTTTCCATTTGACTGATTATAATGTTGATATTGTCTTTGATGTATTTAATTTATCCACTGAGTTTTTTATTTCATTGATTTTATTTCTCATACCAAAAAGACTAATTTGTTCTTTCAAAATTTTGTGTTTTTTTTTTAACAATGTCATGTTATTTTCTTAAGACTAGGAATCCCCTAACATTTCAAATTACTTGTTCATTACTTTTCTATTTTTGTGTAACAAATTTCTATAGACCCGGAAGTTTAAACTAACAAACACTTATTATCTCACACAATTTCTGTGAGTCTGAAATGCAGAAGAGGTTTAACTTGGGGCATCTGACTGTGAGTCTCAGAAGGTTGTCATTGCAATGTCAGACAAGGCTGCAGTCCTCAAGGGCTTGACTGGCCCTGGGAGCTCTGCATCCAAGGGGACTTGCTCACCTGTGGTGGGAATTAGAGCTACTGCTGGCAGGTTTCAATTCCCGGACTTTTTTTACAGGGCTGTTTGAGCATCCTCTGGACTTGGTGTCTGGCTTCCCTCAGAGTGAATGATCCCAGAGAAGCCAGTAGGAGCCTAGCTTTGAAGTCACACACAGTCATTGCCACATGACTTCCTAGGTCAATCTTACTCAGCCTGAAAGGGTAGTGGTACATAGGGCATGCATACCAAGATTAGGGGGTTCTTTTGGAAGCTGGCTACCACAGTTTTACATGCTTGATTTTTCTGTGAGGATCCTTTACCACCTAGTTAGTAGAAGAATCCTTCCAGATAAACCTTGAGTTGTTTATTTTGGGACGCTACTGGCACCCCATCCCCAGAGTGTCATATCCCTTCTGCCCCCCTTTCCCACTTCCTGCCTCTGATCTATCCGTACTTTGTTGTCACCTAACTCTGGGGGTCACGTTATGACTTCTGTTCTATTTTTAAATACTCTCTTTGTTTCTCTCACCTGGGGATTTTTCTTTTCAAAGCTCAGATTAACATTTAAATAAATGAATGTTATATTTGACATTTCTTAGTATGTGTAGTATTGTAGTTTTTAGACATCTGGTCTTCCATCTTATTAAAACCAAGCATCTTACTGCATCGTTGGGCCTGATTTCAATTTAAAGTAGCAAACAGTTAGGAAGAAATCATGGACATGAGTGATGTCAGAGGCTGATGAGACAGTATTCAGGAAAAGTAGATACAACTCATTTTCCACCCTAGAAACAACCCAGAGTGATAGATCAAAAGACCACTACTCTTAAAAATAAACTAACATTCTGCAACCATTTGTACATTCTAGCAGAATGTGCAAACCTTCAAAACAAAGTAAGCCATACATGTTTGTATTTGAGAGTACCAAAAAGAGAAAATTGAGAAAAGTGTTTCTTCCTCTGAAGCCAAACTCTGAAATGGTGGTGTTTGTAAGTAGGAAGATGGACTTGTCCCTGATTCCTTAGCATCTGCTGTGGAGAAGTAAAACAGAATCCAGAAAAATGATTTAGCCAAGACATCGTTTGAGACTAAGGCATGACAAGTACCACAAAGTTCCTGACGTTAGCCAATACTACATACTGGATAAGACAAACAAGAAACACCTTTCTCACAGTTCTAGAAGCTGGAAATCCAAGATCAGGTGGCCAGCACAGTTGGGTTTTCAGTGAAGGCTCTAGTCCTAGTATGTCCTCATATGGCCTTCTTTGGTACATGTACACAGAGATATATCTCTTGTCTCTTCCACTTGTTATCAGGACACTAATTTCATCATGAGGATGACACCTTTATGACCTAACTGAGCCCTAATTACCTCCCAGGGGCCTCACCTCCCAGTGTCACCATATTAGAGGTTAGGGCTTCAATATATGAATATCGGGGGGACACAAATATTCAGTTCATAACAGATTGATGATGATGATGATGATGATGATGATGATGATGATGATTTTGCCTAAAATTGCATGGAAAGGCTAAAGTTGGTAGCAAGGATAGAGTCAAATCTCTAAACAGTCAAAAAATACACTAAAACTTTGCAGATGAAACAAAATTGCAAGGGCGAAATGCAAATTACTGAAGCCTGCACTCACTAAGAAGCAGAGATTAATCTGGTTGATGTGATCTTCTTCCACATCCCCAAGCCACAGGCAAACAAACACACCTGCATACCTGTCATCTTAAATACATGACTCAGGCTCGAGGTAGATCCAATGTTCTAAATCCTTGCTCTGTGTCTTCCTAACAAGAAAGATGATGTCCTTCATGCTCCACTAATACAATCTTTCTTATAGAACATATTTCCAATTTTTATCTTAGACTTTCCCCTTTAAAGTTATTCCCACGATATTAGGTGATCAATAAAACTAATATTTTAAAATCTGTGGTGGTGGGGGTGCTTTGCTTGCAGAGCCTCTCATCCACCTCGGATGAGAATAAGTCGACCAAGACATGATCTGCTTGGGGAGGAAAGGTAGCCAGTCTCTCAAAGGTGAAGGACCAGGAGCTTATTCCTCAATGGGCTTTTACTGGGTTCAATTTGCATAGGAATACAGGTAAAGCTCCTCAACCATTGTCAGGCAGTAATGATCAAACAATAAATAACATTCAAAGAATTATAAGGGCTTATTTTGAGTAAGGGTCAGATAGCTAAAGGGCCATAAAACTTTCAGGAAGCACTCATTCTATGCTTGGACCCTTATCATTTAAATTGAGAGTATTCTTAGCAAAGCAGTTTTTGCAGGATTTTAGGCATTCTTTCTTAGGCCCAATCACCTGGGGTACCCACCCTCCCCAGCACAGGGTCGTACCCACCTCGGACATTGTTTCAGGCTTAAGGCATGATTTCAGGCTTAAGTCAAGCAGGGGAAGTAAGGTAGCCAAGAGATTAGGAGACTTCTCACAGACAGAATGAGGACTCAGGCTATGTGAAAGCTGAGGGGTAAGGGTCCATCACCCGCTTTTACTATAGCCTACCAAGTCCTTTCCTGAGGGTCCCTTCATGACTGTGCCTGTCTTAGATCATCACTCCCTTGAGGAATCTTACCCATCATTGGCTAGCCAGTTACCCACCTGGGACCAAGCAGGGTGGAGTGAAAGGTGGCAGAAGTGGCACCCCTACCAAGAAGGTAAGCTTTGACTCCTTAGTGACTTGTGGTCCCGAAGTCTCTTACTCAGCCTTAGCCATGGAGGGTTAAAGCTTCTGAAACCAGGAAAAACAGTTCCCAACACTCTGGTTCTTGATAAGTTACTATCAGCTTTAGCATAACTTAGCGAATTACTTGACTAACATGCTTGTTCTTTATTGATCTCTGGGTAACAATGCACATGTTTTTCCTGTGCCTTCTTATGTAAAGAAATATATGTAATTCAAAAATCTACTTGAGCTTTAACCATAATCAATCTTCAAAAAATTGAAAAATTTGAAATATGGGTAGCCCCAGAGTAAGACATAATTTTTCCTATTGCACTTAATACAATAACTTAGAGTTACAGCAACAAGCTGAAGCAACCATATTTAGCATGATTATACTGAAGCATCTGTGTTAAGCCTACTTTCTGGCAGAGTATGTTTCACTAAAACATAGCTATTCTCTGGCTATGATTTATAATAATTGTAATTCAGCCATTTGCATTGCTTCCCTCACCCCTTTTTCTGTCTCAGCTCTTTCTGAAATACTTATGCTTTAATCATGGATTGAATACAAGTTTTCAAATAGTACAAGGTATTTGCCATTTTTACAGACATTGCACTAATTTAAAAGTGACTATAAGTAAGTTGAATGATCAGTTGGACCGTTTTCAAGCTAAAATCTAAATATTTTATCAGATTTCTTTGTTATTGGCATTTAGCAATTCTCTCACCTAAAAGGTGATAAAATTGTAAAGTTTTAAAATTAGGTTAAATTAGTTATTTGTCCATTTTTTATTTTCTAGAAACAATAACAACACTAAGTTGGAGGGACCATTAACTTTGGGTGATTCTCCCCTTGGAATATACAACTCACTTTGTGAGACTACTAAGGATGCTAAAACTAGAATATTTAAGATGGCAATTACTGAATCTCAAATTTCTTGATTTTTGTCTTGAAGTCTTTTATTAAGCTTCAAATATTTCTAATTATTTTGCATTTTCTTCAAAGTCTATATTTCCTCTAGGAAATATGGAACAAAAGAGAACCTCAAAAGAGCATGCTTTGATGTAATTTATTGTTCTGAGAAAAATATAAGGAACACACCAAACAGCCTAGCATAATACAGTGAAAAGCTGCAGGTGACATCTTAAAAGTGAAGACAAAAGCACTCACACTTTTTTCCTTGTCACTTTGTCCACACCGAATCAAACGGCTCTCTGTAGAAAAAATGGAAACTTGAACAAGCATTTAAACATAAAACTGATGAGATAGTAAGACTAATGAAGAGGGATGCCAAAATCCCAGTCAACTCAGTTAGTTCAAAACCAAAAACAACAAAAAGCCATTTATCAGGTATGGGAGGGCATCACACAAATTGTTCTTAAGCATCCTATGAATATTTACCATACTTTCTCAACTTCAAGGCATCATCAATTTCAAGACAGGCTCTGACTTAGTAACAACTCTCCTGAGAAAAGTAAAACACTAAATACCTTGAATAGTGAAAGGCTCTCTATTATTAATACTTCTGAATATACATCCTGAATTCTGAAAATTTAAATTAAATGAAAAATGAAATGTGCAAGCAGTATGTTGTGATACCATATAGTCATGGCTTTATTTTTTTTGAAATAAAGCAGCTACCTCAGCAGTGATGCTGGAAGTAAGAAAGTGAGCAGTTGTGGATTTGCTGCTGAAAGGAACACTTTTTGCTTCCCTTGATTCAGATGAAAAAATAATGTGAAACCGATACTTCCTTTGGGATATTTACTCTTAAAACTGAATGTCTGGCAACAATTCTTACCTAATTATGTATTCTGGAGACCTGATTCAAGGTGAGGGGAGAGTGATCTAACTCTGCTGTCACCCCCATCCTCACCTACTCTGGGAAGGGCCAACATCACCATGCATGGATGCAAAGAAGAGTTAAGACCCTATCACGTGGTTAAGCTGCCCACCTACCCTAGAAACGTAATTAATCCTGCCTTTTCTCTGGAATCCTCCTAGACCAGTTTTTAAATAAGAATCTATATCATCAAAGTATTGAAACGAAAAAAGTATGATTCCTAAATGGGAATGAATTTGAAAATGGAGTTAGAAAAAAACAGATGTTAGAAGATAAGAAAGACGTGACATAGAAAAGCAAATAACGATGTTCTAGGACAAAGTGAGAAGAAACTAAGTTTATGACATAAACATTATTGGGGAAAATTAATGCAAGTGTACAGTTCAAAACCTCACTATTTGAGTTAACACTTTTGAAGCAGGGGCATAGCAAAGGTAGTGGAAAAAGCAGAACAAATGTGAGAAATATTTGGGAGTTGGAGCCAGCTAGATTTGCAGGGGGCCAATTCAAGGGGAAAGTCAAGAACGCTGGGGGATGCCAGGCCTGGGTTGTCACAGAACACTGATGTCATTAAAAGAAACAAAGAAGGCATGGGAGAAAGAGGTTGATTTTGAGAAAATAGGTAAAAATAAACTAACTGCTTCTTTCTTATCACTTTTGGCATATATAAAATAAAGGTTATTGGTGACAAGTACAAATTCGTACTTTGGAGATCAGGTCAAAATTTTGTGTCTGTATGTCTTTCAGTTTTTTATTTGGCTTGTTTTATTAACCAAGGAGGAAAAAATGTTGTAGATATTCAGTTTATGTTGAAAGCAAGTCATTTCTGTGTATAAAAGTCCATGCACTGGTCCTACCTCAGCAAACTTGTTGACAGGCGAAAAACTGTTCATCAAGAACAATATTTTTATCAAGAGCCTAATTTTGATTTGCACTTCCATCTTGTGGCAAGATTACATCAAATTCCTTTGTGAAACCTATGGCTACAATAGGCTTTTTGGTTTCAACCTGAAGTTTCTTTTGTTATGAGGCCCACATTAAAACCACACACTTCAGACAGGTTTTAAAATTGCATATTTTTCTCCCAAAACTTGAACTAGAAAATCAGGACTAATGGTCTGTAACTGATATTTCACATCTCTGCCTTTGTTTCTGGCAGTGCTTCCCTCTCCACCTTGGAACCATCAGCCGCAGAATGTATTTAACAGATTAATTGTAACAACAACAGTGTGGACGGTGCTCATTTGCTTCTGTTCTTTGTTGTTTGCTGCTCAGCCTGGGATTCTCCCCAAGCTGACAGTACGAGGTGATTTGGGAAGAATCTCTGACCTTTGACATCAGACAAGCCTAGGTGAAAATGTCATCCTGCTCTGTGTATTCTCCTCCAGGTCACTTAGGCTCCTTATGTTTAATTTTTCACATCTTTAAAATGGAAATTGTGCTCTTGTCTTTTCTAGCTTAGTAAATTCACTGAACATTATAATAACAGTGGTTAACACTATGGTCCAAGGAAGTAGACGTCATATTTTGGCCATGCATAGTAAAAAGCAGGTTATCTCCTCAGTTTGCTTTGTAAGATTGAGATAACAAAGCCAGCAATTCTATTTAGCATTCAATAACTATTCATCAATGATGAACTAGGTACTATTCTAGACCCTTAAAAAGTTATGAAATCATGTGAGATGATACGTGTGAGGGGTAGGTTATATTATTGTGCCCATTTCTGTATTCCCTGACTTTGTCCATCTTCCTGCCAGTGGAAAATACTTCCCTGCCCCGTTTTCAGGCTCCATCACATAACTTACTCTGACCAACGGACAAGAGCAGACATGGTGCCTACCATGTCCCAGCAGAAGCTTTAAGTCTGCTCTCTCTTCCCTGCCTCTACTTTGACAGCAGCATGTGTCACACAGGGACTTGGTCCTTCAGCCTTGGACCCATATAAATAGGGCACATGGGGCAGAAATACATAGTTTAGAGCTACACAGAATTATGCAGAACTACAAACAAGAAATAAATATTTTTGCTGATACTGTGCTACACTAACCAATACTTAAGAACATGGAATAAATGCTTGTATTTGTAAGAAACTGAGATTTCACTATAAAAAAATCAACCTGACACATGACATCATATCTTACATGTAGAAATACTTAATATTTTAGCAATAAACTAAAATATATAAAAGTTTATAAACACAAAGAAATTGACATCTAAGCAACATTTGTTGAGAACTACTATGTGCCAGATGCCATTTAAGCTGCTGGTAAGGCAGTGAATAGGTAAGATTTGTGCTCTCATGCGGCTCACGTTATTGTGGGGAAAAATAGAAATTTAACTGTAAGAGGGATACATGTTGTAAAGTAATAACAGGGCAAGGAGATGGAAAGTATCAGAGAAAGAAAGACGGCATTTCTGTCTCTGTGTGTGACTGTGTAGTGTTCTGAGAAGACTTGATTAACCTCTGAGCAGAGATTACAGAGAAGTAAAGAGCCAAGTGGGTATCTGGGGAAAGCATATTCCAGGAAGAGGGAAGAATAGCTGTAAGAGCCCTGAGGCATAAATGAGTTGCAGTGGTCAAGACTTAGTCAAGAGGCCTTATAGTTGAGAGAAGTCAATCAGAGGCACCCTTCCACCCTACTGGAAGGTGAAGTCAGAGAGGGATGAAGGAGCCAGTCATTTATTTCTTGGAAGCTTTTGGAAGAAGTTTGGCTTCTTTTGCTCTAAATGAGATATGATGGTTGTAGGAAAGCTCGTAATGACAGGGTGACATGATCTTATCTAATCTTGAAAAGGATCATTCTGCCTGCTGTTTAGAAGACAGATGATATGGTTTAAGGGTAAAAGCAGATGGATCACTTAAAAAGCAATTGCAGTAATTCATTCAGAGCAAGGCGGCATGGACCAAGGGAAGGATATTGACAGTGATAACATGCAGTGAACTCTGGATATATCTGAAGCTAGTGGCTGACCAGATCTATAAATTAAGAATAAGAAACTAGAAATAAACTATCATTTAATTAGATAAGGAGGCATAGAGGAATGACAAAATTGAGGTACAATTGGTAATCAAGAATTTACTTTTAGACATTGAGAGTTAGGGTGAACTTGTTCAATTCTGATTTTCTTCTTGCTGCCATTCTAGAAAAGGATTTGGGTTTCTGTCAAGTTCTCTGGGCACTACTGCACTGAGTGGTTACGGTAGTTAATCCTGCCAGAATGATGAGGTAGAAGATCAAAGCTGTGTCACATTGCTACGAGAGAAAGAAATGGAATCCAGCCCTCTCATTATGTCTGGGGAGGAGCTCTGACGAATAATGCTATTGTCATGTTCTCAAAGCTGAGGTTAAGTTTTGAGCATATGACAATGCTTTCTACATAGATTATTGCAAATGATTTTTAAATATGCAGCCTCTGATCACTCTAGGAAGAAGAATACTATGCCCTTCTTGTAATGTATTTTAAGAGCCTCAAGCCACACTGCCAGAATCAATCCCCAAGACCTTGACATCCAGTCCTACTGAATCATTAAGCACAGAGAGGAATGCTTCCACTGGGATGTATTTACTTTGTGTTATTTTCCCTACCTATCATTGAAATTCCTATTAGAAATCGAAGTTGAGATGTTGAGTAAGTGGTTAGTCTATGTCTTCAGTTCAGGAAAATTCTTGAGAATAGAAATATATGTATCTGTGAAACATGCATGAGTTTGTTAATGGAAGATGTACAACATGGAGAGAAAGTGGTTGACAACCATTTTAAAGAATATGTATGCATGTGTATATACATCTATGTATACACGTGTGTATATGTATATGTATGTACATACACGTGTGTGTGTGTAGTCTAGCCTGAGAATAAAACACCACTGAAGGTAACTAAGAGGTTCACAAAATCTCAAAAAAAATGTAATTACAAGGCAAACAATTTGGTTATTAAAACCCCTCAAATATAATGGAATTACAGTTTAACTTCAGACATGATTTATTAATATTTTGTATGTGATGAGAAACAAACATAACTGATCCAACCTTTTTACCATCTTTGCAAAAATTCCAAGGTTAAGTACAAGCAAAGATTTATAGTAATCTCTTCCATGGATAATATATTTGATAGAATATAATTGAGTATACTTTAGAATATTTGTTGAAGTGAAATGTTGATTTCCTTGGTGAGTTTTTTAACTAAACAGGTTTGAAAATAGTCATATATTGAAATATGCTTTTTTACAAGGATAGAGGTTATAGCCCATAAAAAACAGATCACCAACTGCAATCCCTCCTGTGAAGCCATCTCCCACTGAAGTCTCTAACAAATTCTAAGGACGATATAAGTGATTTCTTGTCACTATATAAAAACTCATTTATAGAATTTCATTGCTGAAAAATAATTTGGAATTTACCTAAAAAAGTCTCTTCAGAACCATTAAAAGTACATCTTGCAATAGTCTCCCTAAGTACGCAACTCGTGTCTCTCCCTGAATACTACTAGTAACAAGCCCATACAAGACTGACATCTACTTCTCTCTACCTTCAACCATTATTTCTACACTTGCCCAGTTTTCTTCTAATCCCTTAAACATTAAAAGGAAAATTATTGGTCCCTTTTCCCACCTTTGCCCTAATAGTTCTTCTGTTTCCAAGTTAAACCTCTTCATCCTTTAAGAAATCTAATTTGCTGTCAGTGGTACTTGCTGGAATGTACATATCGAAGAGCTTTAAAATTTCTCTCACATAGACCTTATTCTGTAACACTTAATGAAGCTGGCTAATCACTTTAAATCTCCTTCGGAACCACATTAATCACAGTGCACTCAGATGACATCTGTGCTGCTACAAGAGCTGCAATGCCACCAAAACTCTATTAAAATATGAAATACTGACAAACCACAGCAGTATACAGCAGATTGTGATTAGGGTTGAGATTTACTATAACAGAATTAATCATGATGAATTATTTTAATACTTATGCAAATAAGTTGCATACTTACTAGGAATCCTGCTATAATTTAATAATGAGCTTCAAGCAAACTCAAACTTTAGAAACAGTTTCTCTTTTCCCACTATTAGATGCATATATGTTTCTATTTCCTTTTTTCTCATAAATGATGTATGTGGGAGTTGCAATTTTATTTCATTTTTCAAAATCTATCTTCCATTAAAAGTTGTCTTATATACTATTTACAGATGTCTTAGTTAAAGGGAACTTTTAAAAGGTGAAATTAATGACATCAAGCCTTTTGACATCTTCTTCCAACTTTCTAGTCTTTCTTGAGAATTACCAGATTTTCCCCCTGATTTGCCACTAAAGGAATTAAGCAACATGGAAAAGGTTTATGTATCTAACTAACAGGCAAATACAGTCCATCTAATATAACCCGAGGAACATTTAACAGTGGTATACAGGAAGTATCTTTCCCTACAAACTAAAGCTATTGTGCCAAATTCTTTTTGTTTATTAGAATTATTGTATGATTTTGTATAGAGTATTCTTTCTGCATTTTTGTTTTCTCTGCCTATCATATTTCTTTAAATCCTGCTGGTGGTAAAAAGAACCATGCATTTTATATTTGGAGTAGTCCTTGTAAAGCAGCTGCAGGATACTTTCTGTATAGTATATACAACAGGAATATAGTATATATATTCCTGTATAGTGAAGAACAGGAAAGTCTTGAGACCAATTAATTACTAATAAATTTCTTAGATTATGATGCATCAATCCTACTGTAATACCATATAGGGTATGCTAACAGAAGGCTTACAAGATGCAAGAAAAAGGAAAAACTAAGATATATAAGAATAAACTTCATTGGACTTCTGGGTCAAGATGGAGGCATAGTGAACATGGATTACCTCCTTGTACAGTCAAGCAAAAAGTACAACTAGACTACAAAACAAATATCACCCAAAATCATCAGAAAATCATGCTGAATGAAAGTCTGACAACCAAAGAATTAAAAAAACCACATTCATTCAAACAGGTGGAGGGGTGGAAATGTACAGAGAGGCACAGGGACACAGACAAGTAGAATGGGGGATCCCAGACCCATGTGTGGTGGATGAAAATTGACAGGGATACCTTGGGAGTGAGGCATCCCAGCCTCACATCAGACCACTCATGCCAGGGTTCCAGGGACAGGAAGATAAGTCTCCATAAGTTCTGGCTATAAAAACAACTGGGGGTTGGGGTGGTAGAAGAAGCTATGGGATTCCCAGGAGTATCCTCTTAAAGAGCCTGCATCAGACTTAGGACTCACTGAGACTCACTCCCTTTGGGCTTTTGCACTAGGGCAACAGCTGGAAGGGTACCAGTGCATACAGGGAGAAGTTTAGGTGTCTGGCATCAGGGGGAGTGCTGGGACTCAGCTGCCTCCCAGAAAAAACTCCAGAGGCCAGGCAGCAGCATTTTTGAGCTGTCTCCCACACAGAGCCATGAAGTGGTGACACAGGTTGTCCCTTTCTGGTTTTTACCTAAGGCTCCACCCCATCCAACTCACCAGTTTACTTTTCTACCATAGGCCACACAACTAATAGAGAGAGTCAAAGCAGATCTATTTAATACACAAAAACAAACATAGGGAGACTGCCAAAATGAGGAGACAAAGAAATATGGCCCAAATGAAAGAACACAACAAAACTCCAGAAAAAGAACTAAATGAAATGCAGATAAGCAATCTATCGGATGCAGAGTTCAAAACACTGGTTATTAGGATGCTCAAGGAACTAACTGGGTACTTAAATAGCATAAAAAATACCCAGGAAGAAATGAAGTTTACACTAAGTGAAAGAAAGAACAATTTACAGGGAACCAACAGTGGAGTAGATGAAGTCAAGAATCAAATCAACAATTTGGAACAAAATGAAGAAAAAACATTCCATCAGAACAGCAAGAAGAAAAAAGAATCCCCCCCCCCAGAAAAAAGGAGGAGAGGCTAAGGAGTGCTCTTCTTTTTTCCTATAGAAAACTGGGACATCTCCAAAGGTACCAATATTCAAATCATAGAGGTGCTGAAAGAAGAAAAGAAAGAGCAAGAAATTGAAAACTTATTTCAAAAAATAATGAAAGAAAAACTCCCTAACTTGATGAAGGAAATAGACACACTAGTCCAGGAAGCACAGACAATCCCAAACAAGATGAATCCAAAGAGACCCACTCGAAGACACATCTTAATTAAAATGGCAAAGGTTAAAGACAAAGAGAGAATCTTAAAAGCAGTAAGAGAAAAGAAGAGTTACCTACAAAGGAGTTCCCATAAGACTGTTAGCTGATTTCTCAAAAGATGCTTTGCAGGCTAGAAGGGACTGGCAAGAAGTACTCAAAGTGATGAAAAGCAAGGACCTACAGCCTAAATTACTCTATCCAGCAAAGCTTTCATTTAGAATGGAAGGGCAGATAGAAGTGCTTCCCAGATAAGGTAAAGTTAAAGGAGTTCATCATCACCAAGCCATTATTATATGAAATGTTAAAGGGACTCACTTAAGAAAAAGAAGATCAAAACTATGAACATTAAAATAGCAAAAAAAAACTTTACAGCTATCAACAATTGAATCTAAAAAAATGAACTAAGCAAACGAGCAGATCGGAAAGAGAATCAGAGCTGTGGAGATCATTTGGAGGGTTATCAGTTGGGAGGAGGAAGGGTGAGAATAGGGGAGATGGTGCAGGGATTAAGAAGTACAAAGTAGTAGGTACAGAACAGGCAGGGGGATGCTAAGAACAGTATAGGAAATAGAGTAGATAAAGAACATACATGCATGACCCATGGACATGAACTAGGGGCAGGGATTGCTGGAGGGAATGTGGGCCCAGTACCAGGTGGAGATGCCCAATAGCCAATAATTTTAAAGAAAAAAGAAGAAGAACAAACATCATTGACTTGGCTACACAAATAATGACTGTCTCAATTATGAGGAAATATAGAATAATGATATCAGAATCTACAATTTATTTTTAATTGAAATTTATTGGGGGGGACATTGGTTAATAAAATTATATGGGTTTCTCATATAAAATTTTGTAGTACAGAACATGTATGTTGTATTGGTATTCACCACCCAAATTCAAACTGCCTTCCATTACCATTTATTTCACCCCCTTACTACTTCTCCATCCCCCTTTCTTTGGTAACCTTCATACTGTTGACTCTGTATATGAGTTTCTGTTTGTTTTTCTTGTTTATTCATTTGTCCCAAAGTTTATATACTTATTGTAATACCAATGTCTTAAGAAAAATTTAGCATATATATACACATATTTAATTCCATTCAAGAGTATGGGATCAACTGTTCCAAAGTATTCCTTTAGTTTAAAAATTGGCCACTTACAAAAAAATGACAAATTTTCCCATTTGTGGGCTATACCAGGTAGGTACAATGGCTTTTCTGAGTGGATGCTGTCTATACAGGCATATTTGTATTAGAGTTTACTTCATATTATATGATAAACATTTTGATACTATTTCTATCAGCATTCAATGCCAATAGGAAGACACAGAAATAGTCTGAGGCAGAGGACAGTGGGTTTATAGAGCTCTAAGACATAATTTGATTATAAATTTTACCAAAATACCTTCAACTTCCTAACCCTCTAAATGTTAGTGCTCTTGAGAAATAACAAAGTTTTATGTTGAGATATGAAAAATGTTAATTTGTGTATAGAATTGCTGTCTCAGTCTCTTTTTACTGAATTTATTGGGCTAACATTGGTTAATAAAATTACAGCTTTCTGTGGTACTGTAATATATCATCTACATATTGCATTGTTTGTTCACCACCTAAGTCAAATCCTCTTCCATTACCATTTATTCCCCCTACACCCTGGTCTACCTCCTCCCGTTCCCCTTCCCCTCTGGTAGTTACCCCACTATTGTTTGTTTGTTTTTGTTTTTTTGCCTAATCTCTTCGTCTTTTTTACCCATTCACCCTCTATTTCTGCTCTACCAGCTGTCAGCCATTTTTTAAAAAGCTTTGTAGGTAATAAATTACACCTTGATAAAAAGCTATGAAGTTGAAGTTCAATTTTAGTTTTCTTATATTTAATTTAGTCTTACAGAAAGCTTTGCAAAGTATCCTGAGAAACTAGTTCTAAAAAATAATCACACACACACAAAGAAGAGCAAAACCAAATGTCTTATTTTGGAAAACTTACTATCACTTCTAGTGATTTTCCCAGAATAAATGTAAGGATAGTCAATATAAACATTATTGTATGTGAGACAGTATTTCCTATGGTAAAAATTAGGAGAGCCAAATTTTACTCCAAAATTCCATTAACACTTACTGAATGATTTAAAGGGCAACTGAAAATTCCAGTTTGGTCTAAATGAGCTGCTATATCTCTAAAGGCCAATTCTACTTACATTAGAATTATTATTGGCTTGGAAATTTTATTAAGTAATCTAGCTCTTCTAAATTTTCTTTTCATGGGCTGCTACACACTCAAATAAAGATGGAGTAGCCTTGTCAACTGCACTGAAACTTTTGTTCTACTGTAACTAAAACTCAAACATTAAGAAGGTTCTAGAGATGTACCTGAATTCATCCTTCCAGGAAACTCTAAACTATTGGCCAAAATTATTTTCTTTGTTTAATTGTTGTTCAAGTACAGTTGTCTCCATTTTCCCACCACCACTTTCTCTCATCCCCACCTACCTCCCACCTTTGATCCTTTCCCACTTTGGTTTTGTCCATGGGTCCTTTATACACAAAAAGTTTTAAATGACATGTAAACTGTTGTCATAATATATATGTAACACACAATATAATCATAATTTTTTACCAACTATATTCAATTTCCTATATATGTGATACATGTGTGTATATGTGTGTTCTTTATAGGTTTTAACAACTCAGAAGATAGAAACATGGAATTAATTCAAATGCCCATCTACTTTAGCCATCATGTGTTTGGAAAAGAATTTAAAAAATAAGCATAATATATCAATATTTAATATAACGCATCTTTAGAAAGACTCAAAAAAGGAATTCTTGTTAAAAATTTATAAAAGCACTGAGTGGATCACAAAACTATGGTACATTTACACAACAGAATTCTATGCAGCATAAAGAAAGAAGGTGCTCCTGCCCTTTGCAACAGCATGGATGGAACTGGAAAGTACTATGCTATTTGCAATAAGTCAGGCGGTAAAAGACAAATAGCATATAATCTCACCATTAACAGGAACCTAAACAACAAAATAAACAAGCAAACAAAGTGTAGCCAAAGACACTGAAATTGAGAACAGGCTGACAGTGATCAGATGTGAAAGGGGAGGGGATAATGGGGGAAAAGGATGAAGAGTTTACAGGAACAATTATAAAGGACATGTGGACAATAACAAGGAGGGGTGGAAATGGGGGAGGGAGGTGGGAGGGCTGGGGTGGTAGGGAGGAGTGGGGAGGAGGCAGAAAACTGTACTTGAACAATAAAGAAAAGGGGGGAAAAAGCACATACCATATGTAGAGCAACTGGAACTCCTATGCATTGCTAGTGACCATTCAAAATGGTATAGCCAG
The DNA here is from genome assembly GCF_021234435.1 of Artibeus jamaicensis. NCBI lineage: Eukaryota > Metazoa > Chordata > Mammalia > Chiroptera > Phyllostomidae > Artibeus > Artibeus jamaicensis. The sequence continues at coordinate 1,163,320 of NW_026521995.1, read as the reverse complement.
CTTGGAAAATGATTTGACAATTTCTTATAAAATTAAACACATACTTCCATATGATGTGCCAATGCCATATTAAGTATTTGATTACTCAAGGAAATAATGACACGTCTAAACAAAAACCTGTTCACGAGGTTTATAAAAGCTTTATTTATGATATCCAAAATTTGGAAGGAATTCAAATATCCCTTAATTGGTAAATAAGTAAGTAAATTGTGGTAGATGTTGACAATGCAATAAAAGGGAACAAACATGATAAATCCACAACTTCTGATATGACAACTTCTGTAAATCTCAAAAAGCATTATACTAAGTCAAAGAAGCTGGACCCATGGACAAAATCAAAGCAGGTAGGATGGAGGGTGGGAGATGGGGATGGCTGGTTAGGTTGGGGGGGATGGAGACAACTTTATTTGAACAATAATAAAAATATAAATAAACTTAAAAAAAGAAGTTGGACTCAAAAGGCTATATATATTTTATTAACCCATTTATATAGCATCTAGAAAAGACAGAGCTATAGAAAAAGAAATCAGATTAGTGCTTCCAGGGCTTGAGGAAGAGAGAAGGGATTGACTACAAAGAAAAATGGAGAATGCAGAGAGATGAAGAAAGTATTTTCTATTTTGGTTGTGTCAGTTATCACACAACCAAATTACAGAGCTGAAGTTTACAGAGTTGCTCTCCTGCAGATGACAGATTTTACTTATACAAATTATATCTCAATAAATAAGAAACATTTATCCTATATTTATTGTCACAAGTCACCAATACTCAACTATTATTTTTTCACTGCTAATTTAATGCATGGCATTTGATAGTTAGCATACAATAATCTGAAGTATCTCAATCTATTTCTCAATTCAACTATGAAAATCTTCTCTTGCTATTCACTAATAATTTTCTAGAGAACAAATATTTCTATTTTCTCCCAGGGTGTCCACTATTTTCATTTGGTATTTCCAAAACTAAAAATATAGAAATGATGAAAATGAAAGACATTATAAAAACTCTCTGTAGCTTGTTTTGACAACTGGTAAAAGCTGAAGTTGACAAATCCCTATACATTCACACAACTATTCTATATTTTATTATAAACCTAAAGTTTGGAATGCTCATAGCAATCAGCTTAGAATCAAACTTTCTAGGCTAATATTCAAAGAAATATCAACACGAAAAGTTTTCATCATCTTTGGATGTTTTAATATAATTCTGAGGCCAATAACTTTGAAGTAAAACTCAGAATTTTGCCCAAAAAATTTTGTTTCTCTCTTTCTCTGGGCATATCACACATATAACAAAGTGTAGAATATACTTTTTATTTATTACACTTTACATATGAACATCATCTATTATTAAACATAAGCCATAAGAACACAACTATCCTGTGCATACACAGAGCACAGAAATGTATAATAAAATTAAAATTTGTGGTTCAAGTAGAGATGAAATAAAATGCTGGAACAGATAAATATAGTTAAAGTACTATAAAAGGATTACTTTAAAACAAATTGATGTCTACCTCATCTGACTAACTTCCTATTTTAGAAAAAAGTCATGGCAAATATTTTGTTGATTTTTTTGCATAATACTGTATTTCTTCTTAGTTAATGTATAGGCTGATGAGAATTTTAAAAACTATTTTATCTATTTATTTTTAGAGGGTAAGAGAGGGAAAAACAGAAGAAGAGAAACATCAGTGTGTGGCTGCCTCTTGCTCGCCCCACACTGGGGACCTGGCCTGCAACCCAGGCATGTGCTCTGACTGGGAATGGCACTAGTGACCCTTTGGTTCGCAGACTCGCACTCAATCCACTGAGCTACACTAGCCAGAGCTGATAAAATTTTTTGATTCCTGGACTTCCACCAAGATGGAGGCATAGGTGGAAACCCTGTACCTTCTCGCACAACCAAGTTTAAAAACAACAAAGTTTTAGTAACAAAAAATGAAGCCAAACCACAGAAAATTGAACTATACAAAAGTCTGACAACAAAGTCCAACAACAACGAACCATTCAGCCACACCAGTAAGAGGGGCAGAGCCAGCATCAGAGAGGGCAGGAAAGATCCCCAAACCCAGGTACTCAGCCGAGGATGGATCCCAGGTGTGGGGTAGCAATGGGCGGACCCCGTGAAGGCACAAGTAGCAGGCTGACCGCGGTCACACATTCGCATGCAGATAAACCAGCAAAGGAGCAAGCAGTGAGACAGATTGAGCAGGCTCCAGCAGTGGGAAGCAGCAGAGGGGACTTCTATTGCTCCCTCTCTGACCCCGCCCTCACATACAGCATCACAAGCTAGCAACCTGGGTAGCCCAGCCCTGGTGAATACCTAAGGCTCCACTCCTCATTCGTAACATGCTTGAACAGACCAAAACATGGCTCAAGAAGAACTCAAAGCCCCAGAGCCTATAAATCTAAGCAACTGAGAAATTGCCAACCTATCAGATGCACATTCAAAACACTGGTGATCAGGGTGCTCACAGAACTGGTTGATTTTAGTCACAAATTAGAGGAACAAATGAAGGCTAAATTAATTGAAATGAAGGGAAATGCACAGGAAACCAATAGTGATAGAAAGGAAACTGGGACTCAAATCAAGGGAGGGGACCAGAAGGAAAAAAAATGACCAAACAGAAAAATATGACATGTGGTCATAAACGAGAATTCAAAAAAATGAGGAGAGGCTTAGGAACCTCCAGGACATCTTTAAATGCTCCAACATCTGAATTATAGGGGTACCAGAAGGGGAAGAGGAACAGCCACCAGTGGAAAACTTATTTGAACAAATAATAAAAGAGAATTTCCCCAATCTGGCAAAGGCAATAGACTTCCAGGAAATCCAGGAAGCTCAGAGAGTCCCAAAGAAGTTGGACCCAAGAAGGAACACACCAAGGCACATCATCATTACATTAGCCAAGATTCAAATGAAGAGAGAATCCTAGAAGCAGCAAGAGATAAGGGGACAGTCACCTACACAGGAGTCCCCATCAGACTGTCAATGGATTTCTCACAAGAGACCTTACAGGCAAGAAAGGGCTGGAAAGAAGTATTCCAACTCATGAGATCCAAAGACCTACATCCAAGATTGCTCTATCCAGCAAAGCTTTCATTTAGAATGGAAGGGCAGATAAAGTGCTTCTCAGATAAAATCAAATTCAAGGAGTTCATTATCACCAAGCCCTTATTATATGAAACGTTAAAGGGACTTATCTAAAAAAAAGAAGATAAAAAAAGATGAACAGTGAAAGGACAGCAAACTCAGTTATTAACAACCACACCTAAAACAAAAGCAAACTAAGAAGACAGCTAGATCAGGAGCAGAACCACAGAAATAAAGATCCATGGAGGGTTAGCAACAGGGGAGTGGGAGGAGAAGAAGGGGGGAGAAGGTACAAAAAATAAGTAGCATAGACAGTAGGTAGAAAATAGATAGGGGGGAGGGCAAGAATAGTAGGGGAAATATAGAATTTAAAGAACTTGAGACATGTGGTCATAAACTAAAGTGGGGGAGTGGTGGGGGAGGGGGTGTGCAGGGTGGAGGGGAATGAAGGGGGAACAGAACAACTGTAATGGCATAATCAATAAAATATATTTTTAAAAAAGAATTTTTGATTCGTTAATGAGTGCCTACTTTGTCATTGTGTCAAGTGTTTCCATGGTTATTAAAGAGAAAAAAAAATGTCTCTGTCCTCCAATATCTCACCATGTAGGTCAGAAAAAAATAATAACAACAACAACTAAGTGGGAACACCCTGACTCTCAGGGGCTTAGTTTTTCCCAGACAGTGCTTTCAAGTCAAACAGATTGCCAATATTTTTAAAGTAGAATGTTTCACAAGAAGATACTGTTGCAACCATCTCTGTGACTCCCTCCTGCATACCCACTTCTCAGGCTAAGTGTCAGTTACCATTTATTATTTTATACATGACTTAGTTCTCTCACCTCATGTCCCTTGGCTGGTTCCCACAGGCATTTGGGTTTGCAATTCCTTGGGCGTGTTCAGACAGAAATTGTAAATGGTCTGAGACTTCACCCTGCTCACAAGCTCACCACTGTTGCCTAGACATATACTGGCAGAGACACCATATAGTTTTTATTTAGAGAGACAGTAGAAAGCATCAGCTCGAAATAATAATAATGCCATATGAACATAGAGGTGCATATATTCTTTTGAATTATATCAGTATTCATATAGCTTAATGTTTATCTGCCTCTTCTAGGAGACTTGAAGGACAAGCTGTGTGAGGCTCACTGAGGGTCATAACACTGTATACACAGCACCTAGCACAGTGATGAGTACACAGTAAGGATGTGCATATTTTAGGGGAAAATAAAACTTCCAATTTCAACGAAAACTTCTGATGTTACTTTCGATGTCACACCATATTGTCCACATGGTTTACATGGCACATGATTATCAAAGATATAAAAACGTGTAAAATATACTGATTGTCCCAGTATTTCATACCACACATCCCAACTGTTGACAAGCCCTGTTTCTTTTTTCTTTTACAACTCGTGTGTCTGTTACTCACGCAGCGCTGTTCCTGGATTCCAGTTCAACATCCGCCTGTGTTTATATGGTGCTGCTGTCCTCACCCACCTTTTCCACTCCTGAATTTATGATGTCTCCCTTTCCAGAGCCTTCCTTTAATTTCCAGCTATTTCTCAAGCACCACTTTCTATCTGGGTAAATATAAATTTCATTTATTTTGCTAAGTGAAATCAGCCAGGCTGCAAGAGACAAATACCATATTATCTCACCTATAAGTGGAACCTAATCAACAAAACAAACAAACAAGCAAAATAGAACCAGAGGCATGGAAACAAGGAACAGACTGACAGGGACCAGAAGGCAGGTGGGCAGGGGATACGGGAGGAAGGAAGGGAACAGCCTAGTTAAAGACCATGTATGAATGACCCATAGACATGGACAACAGGGTGGGGACTGACCGTGGGAGTGGGGATGGGCGGAGCGGGGGACAGCAATGGGGGAAAATTGGGACAACTGTAATTGAACAACAAATTTAAAAAAGATTTCTTTTAAATTTTCTGCATGTATTAGATAGCTATATTAGTTTCAGGTGGGCTTCAAAATATTGTTTTAAAAATAATTTATGCATAAAATGGGACCTAAGATAGCATTCAGAATCCAAAATATTTATTTTCTGTTTGAATAAATGAGAGCCAGAAAGTTTGAATAACTCACCCATAGGTCTATAAGTTGACTCTGTTGGCAAAAAGATATCCAAAGCATTCAAATAATGGTCTTATTTTTGACTGGCTTAACAAGTCCAAGTACTTTAATCAAATTTTTACTTTTTGTGTTTTAATTTTTATTATGCTTCTAAGCTTGTATGCTAATGTGATAGTGACAGATAGGAGTTAAATGAAAAGGGAAGCTCTGCAAATAATACAAGACAAATTTAAATAGTTCTTTCTGTTTAGATAATAATTCTGATAACAAATAAGTAGCATCTTATGGCTAGTATGATCAGCTACATTTTACATGAGAGTTCTTTGGTTTATCTACTGATAAAAACCTTTATTTGTCAATCCATTTGCAGGAAGAACTTTCTAGATCTTGAGTCTGGGAGATTGGATGCATTTTCCAGGCTGGCTGGGCAAATTCAACTTTTTTGCACATATACATGTATATTTGCTCAAAGTTTTTGCAGAAATCATTTATAAAAATTTCATCAAACCAGGTGACAATTCTTCTTTCTACAACCATTTGTATAATAGGATTTCTGATGTTGGTCAATAGCAAAAAAAATTATTTTATGTCAAACTAAATAATAGAGAACAATGCTTTATTTCTAACTGATGATTTTCTTACTTACTTTTCTTATGTTTTCCAAACTCATCAAGCATCACGTTTTTGTTCAAGCAAAACTAAAAATCAAATATCAGTGTCTAATAACCTTACTATATATCTCCCCCTTAAAAACAAGAAATTAATGATCAAACTTCTCTTGTTGCACTCTGGTGGCTGGGCCGGGCAGCCCTTGATCCAGCTCCAAGGAGAATGCCCAAGCACAGCCACCTCAGTGGCACCTGATGGGAGAGAAGTCTGAGTTCTCCCTTTCACTCCTGCCCTCTGCTGTCATGTCTTTGCAGACATGGTGATGAAACAAGAACTGACTTGGGGTGGTGAACACATAATACAATACACGATGAAGTATTTTAGAACTATACACCTGAGACTTTTATAATTGTATTAATCAATACACCCCAATAAATAAATAAATAAATAAATAAATGTCACCCCAATAAATTCAATAAAAATTTTAAGAAGATATAATATATGAATGCCGCTCAAATCAGATTTCTGTCTGCTTAATCTTCCTATCAGGAAAATATACATTATGAACAAACTTATTTATTTTATTGCTCAAAAAAAATTTTGCCTCCTTTTCCCTAAACTCTGGAGGATGTCTGTTTGTGTCTTGTAGCCTCCTCCATACCATCTAAGACTTGAGAGATAATTACTTCCAATTTTGATGAGCTCCCTGTAAATTTTTACTCCCTAAAAACCTACTCTGTTTTCTCTAGTTCTCCACCATTACCTAAGCTACACCTAAAACAGCAGTGCATCTCATAGTGAGCTCTCAGTAAATAAGCTTGTGTAAAATATGAATATCCTTTAATGACATTTCAAAGTTGAAACAAAATTAGAACTAGAACAATATGGAGGCCACTTAGTACAGAATTTATTTAAATTTGCTCTTCATCCTTGGGATTTTAAAAGATGTACTTGTGCAATTCTCCAAGCACCCTGACAGAAATCATGAGCCCCCGTGATGCAGTTTAAAGTCAGTTGAGATACTATTCTCACTGCTCTTTTTCTGATTGTCCAGTTCACTGCTCCCTGTGGGAGGCACAGATAGACATCCACATGACAGGGACACCTGTCCTTGCTATGAACTCATATCCAAGGTCGTGCCATTTTCATATATGTTACAGAAACCAAGATACAATACCATTAGGCAACATTTTGTCTGGCAGATTAACTCTGCTGTAACCACGTCTCGGTGTAACCTAAAATCCAAACACACATAGAAAACAGCCAGGTTGCTGAGTTGCATGTTGACATGTCTGTTTGTTCCACAGAAAATGCAGGTAAGGGATGGTCTTTAAAAAGAAACCACTAGCCCTAGAAGTCTCCTGATTTTTAGTCACATGGAAATCAAAGCTTTATCTCTAACTAATCTCTTAAAGTTAATTTTCCATAAAATTATCTAAGCATACAGGAAAAAGTGAGACCTCTGAGGGAAAAGACAGTGGGGGAGTAAGTCTAGAAAATCATGTATACTATGTGCAGCATGATGTGATGTGCTGATAAAAGAGAATGTCACCCAACATGTTTTCAAGTATGGGTAAAGGACTATTCTTAGAAAACTATATATTCATTTATGATACATTTTTAGATAGAAGAATGAATAGTCATAATACACAGATCATTAAAAGTGATTTTTTGTCTTAATTTAAGGGTAGTTCACTCACTTTCTTAGATTTCACACGAATCTGAGAGTTAAAAGTAGGGTTTTCCTCTGAAAGCTTCGCTTTCACACTCCTTTGCATCTCCTTCATCCTTGTGTCCCTGACCTTTTTCCAAACTATTCTATTAAATTTTCTGAAAATATACATTTTGTCTTCAACCTCATCAGAGAACCATCATGCTATGTCCTGACCTTCTGAGGTACAAGAAGACAGGTTCTACCCTCACCTTGTTTTTAGTGTATATTTTAAAAACCAGATCATCAATTCCCGATATACCATTCAGTTAGTAGTCAGTGTGTTCTGCCTCCATGGTAAAGGAGAAAAGGCCAGTTAGTGTTGGTTGTTTAATTATACAACCATTTAAACAATTGTAAGCAAATTGTAATGCTTGGAAATATTTAAAAATTATGTTCAGATTGGTAATCTGAACATTGGTAATCAGGAAAAAACAACAATAAACTATTATATCAAAGGATGACATGTAATTTCTAAGATCAACAAAACACCTGCTTCTATTCCAATATTAAAAGAATATAAGTCCTCGTGGAATCCACAGTGGATTGTACTAAGGATCAGGAGTCAGCAAATTTGTAAATAGTTTTCTTTTTAATTGGAAGGTTTATGAAAAAGAAAGGCTGTGTTTTGTTTTTAATTGGGAAAGAGCCATACCAATTTGTTTTTATTCCCCAGGCTGTTTTCATACTACAGGGACTCTGTTGAGTTGGCATGGCAATGACCCTGCATCCTGTGAAGTCCAAAATATTTACTTAGCTCTTGATGGGAAAAGTTTTCAAATGCCTAGTATATAAGAAAACTGGCTGTTGGAATCAATAGCACAATTAAAAAGTCCTTTCATAGTTTTTAATTTTAATTAAATAATTAAAATATATAAAACTATCTTAACAACAAATCCCTTAATATTGAATAATTGAGACTAACCTGTTTAAAGCTAACTTTTTATAAACCATATATCCTTTCTATGAAAGTAAAGTTTAAGAGCTTTGTATTCACTGAAGTTCCAAAACTGGGGAAAAATGTGTTAGGAGTATTTATAGATCCTCTCAATTTTAAGAGAATCCTAGATAAACTTTTGAAATGCAAAATATATTTTATATAATATACTCTGAGGTATACTCTTAAGTGAACTCTACCATTAGATGAGGCTTATATAAAGAAAAGGCATAGCTACAATAAAATTTTAAAGTATTTTGGAAAATTACAGCTTTATCTGCAAAGCCAAATTTTGTATATAATGACCTTCCTTTTTATGTGGTGTGGGTGGTTTTGTAGGTATGCATTTAGGTTTTAGGTACATGGAATATCAAATATTTTTATCAAATAGGATACCAAATAGAATATGGAAATATTTTTCTAATGTGAAAGAAAATACAGAAAGCAGGCAATTACTTTGAGAGTTAACTCCAGAAGAAAGAGTGAGGGGCAGAGTGATACAGGGGATGAAGGAAGGCTCATTACAAGGATGGTTTATCAACCTGGCTATTGCTGTGTTGGAACCTAATAGACCCTCACTACCAAAGTAAACCAAAGTAAACTAAAGGTTGTCAAATTGGAAGGAGAAAATGGCTCCATCTCTTACTGGTCATGGGTGGCATAAACTCTCCTGAACTCCTGGTTTGCCCTTGCATGAACATCCCACCTCCTGAAGTGACACCTGCATGATATTCCATCTGCTTGAGCCATGAGTTGTTATTTTTTCACACCTGCACCAACAGGTCATAGCCTGAGATTGAAACTTGTGCTTGAAGAGTCACCTATCTTCTATCTGCTCATTGCTCTTTACACTTTAAATATTCTCTCTACGTGATCTAATCTCAGGTCTCTCATTTCACTCTACACTCCTGCCCTAAACTTCAGATTTTTCCCCCCAGCCACTAAGATATTTCCACTTTGATGTCCTACAGAAACCTCAAAGTTTTAGAATGTCTTAAATTAACTCATTGTTCTCTCTAAAACTTTCTTCTACCTCTTCCTTTCCCCATCTATTTGACATTTCAACATATGGCTCCTATTGGGATGGTCCTGCTTTTTCCACCAGAATCCTGAATTATCCTTAATTAATTATATATTTATATATACACACACATATACACACACATGCACTCTAATGGTAGCCCTGCTTTAACATTTTCTCTTCCCAAGCAACATACTAATCTATCTAATAGTCCCTTCTGATTGGCTGAATTAACTGATTAAATCCCTCAGTGGCTCCCCATCTCCTGCAGATCAATGCACTCATTCTTGATCGAAGCATTTCAGACACTCCCTAATCTGATTTCTATCTCCCTCTCCCTGGCTTAAACTTCATGTCATGAATTTCAAAACTGCTTAGTGGTTTTTCACATCAGGATATTGTTTCTCATCTGTACATATTTACATAGGCCTCCTTGTTACCTTAATTCCTGACCCCAACCCCAACACAGCCTATCTCCTACTGATAGTTTAAAATGGAAGTCATACATCTTCCTAGATACTGCCATACTGAGTCAGATGTCACTCCTTTTTTATTGTAATAATTTGTCTTTGTGTCTCTGTCTCACTTTGACTCCTTTAGAACAAGTGTTCCATGAGAACAATGATCATCTACTATTCATGTTTGCACCCTGATCAAGGGACATAGTACCTAGGAACTTGTAGGACCTAATATTAATAAGTGAGTGGATATATCAGTAGACATGAATTAGCACTTAAATAAAAGAGTTCCTTTTGACTGAAGTTAATATTTACATGGGAAGATTATACACAACTGTTTGATTTTGTTATTCATGTTCCATTTCTTTTAAGCAATTATATCAATATTTTTTGCTGATATAAAAAAAAATGTAGAACAGCCCTGGCTGGTGTGGCTCAGTGGATTGAGTACCAGCCTAGGAACCAAAGAGTTGTGGGTTTGATTCCCAGTCAGGGCACATGCCTGGGTTGTGGGCCGGGTCCTCAGTTGGGGGCACAAGAGAGGCAACCACACATTGCTGTTTCTCTTCCTCTCTTTCTCCTTCCCATTCCCTCTCTTTAACAATAAATAAATACTTTTTAATAAAAAAGGTAGATGAACTAATGGCCATCTCTAAAATATATAATAGAACTGTTGATATCTATCATTAAAATTTGAATTATTGGAAAGAAATTTAGAAAAATAAACTGTGGTCTTAAATGCATTTAGGGGCTCAAAAATAATAAAATTCATGATAGCTTATGCTAAAATTTAAGGAAAGCTTTTGTTAAGATATGATAAAGCTAAAGTTTAGTTTCTTAATAAGGATTTTTATGACTCTTAAAACATACAAAATGAATCACGGAGTTCAACTAATTGTGGATATAAAAACTGAATTTGTACAATTTTATAACTAGAAACAATTCATAACTTATTTCATTAATCTGATGAGGAATTTGGTCATTAGAAGATTAAGTAGCATCTATAAGGTCATTGGGTCCCTCAGTGGAAAATTTGAACTTTAGAATCCAGGTATACTAACTCCTGGCTTGATATTATTTCCACTTTATCATGTTGTTTTCCAGTACTTTTGAAGATAAAAGTTGTAATACTACATTTGCTTTAGATACCAGCACCAAATATCAAACTCAGCATGGTAGCATAATTAATATATATCTATCAAAACAAGAAAATTCTATATTAAAGTCATTTAAAAATAATTTAATATAACTAATAGGTTAGTCTAACAGGATAACCTTTAAGAAGGTTACTAACCCCCCAAAAGAGAACAAATTGAAAAAAAGATAAATTATTTATATACAAATATGTTTATATAAAAACATGAAGGAATATAAGCTAATTCATTTTATTCCAATGCTTCAAACTGAGGCAAGTTGACTTTAGAATTATTGTCATTTTTCATTACAATCTTGTTGTTCATTACGTTACACTATGCTTCATAGTAAATATAAGATCAATTTTTCATCTTAACACATGCTAAAAATATAAAGGATCACCATGTCAAAAATCAGTAAGAAGAATATGCGTTTCCAATTATGTTTTTTAAGGTTTCTTGGAAAGCTTTTAAAACTGAACAGTCTTATTCAAATACAATGATTCTTCTACAATGCAAGAATTGTGTCTGTGAGGAAAGATAAGAAGTGTCTTAAAGATAACAAAGTGTGAAAAATAAGATGCTATTAACTAAAAGCATGGGGAACAAGCTGACTGTCTGAACCATCACGTTTTATCTTTGGAAGAGAGAAAAAGCAAGCAGTAAGAGGTTGGGAGTCACGTATTCATTTATTTGGGCATCGTCACCACTAGATTCATTGAAATTCATCTGCATGCTTGCTATGTGCTTTTGATTTAGCTGATACAGTGAAAAACATAAGGAATAGGTCCTTGTTTTTTTTTTTAGGTAATTATAATCAAAGTGTTAATATTAGGCTGATATTTTACATAAAATGTATATCCATAACATTACATTTCAAGTGACTATTGGGAGGATTAACAACCCATTTCAGACTGTGCAACAAAGCACACACTGGTGTCACTTGGCCCTGGTTGAAGTTTAAGAGAAGTTCTGCTTTTTTTAAATCATTTTTTAATTAGTGTTTGAATACAGTTGTCTTCATTTCCCAACCACCACTTTCCCCCAACCCCACCTACCACCCACCTCCCACCCTCAATTCTACCCCTCTTTGGCCTTGTCCAGGGGTCCTTTATACATGTTCTTAGATGATCTTTTTCCTTTTTCCCCTGCTTATTTCCCTTCACTCTCCCCTCTGCTTACTGTCAGATTGTTCTTAATTTCAATCTCTGGTTATATTTTGCTTCCTTGTTTGTTTTGCTGATTGGGTTCCACTTAAGGTGAGATCATATGGTATTTGCCTTTCACTGCCTGGCTTATTCCACTCAGCATAATGCTCTCCAGTTCCATTTATGCTGTCGGGAAGGGTAGGAGCTCCTTCTTTCTGCTGCATAGTATTCCATTGTGTAAATGTACCACAGTTTTTTGATCCACTCATTTACACTTAGGCTGTTTCCAGCTTTTGGCTATTGTTAATAACACTACTATGAACATTGGATACATAGGTTTTTTTGAATCAAGTTCTTAGTTACTGACCTACATTGCCCCTAAAAGAGAACTTCTCCATTCAAAGGAATGGAGAACACAATGGCCAGTGTGGATGGAACTGGAGAGCATTATGCTAAGTGAAATAAGCCAGGTGGTAGAAGACAAAGACCATATAATCTCATCTATAAATGGAAGCTAATCAACAAAACAAGCAAATGAGCAAAATAGAAGCAGAGACTTGGAAATAAAGAACAAACAGACAGTGACCAGAGCAGGGTGAGCAGGCTAGTAGGTAGGCAGGGGAAACGGGGAAAGGGCAAGCAAAAGAACACAAAGAGAGGACTCATGGACACAGACAATGGGGTGGAATTGACCATGGCAGTGGGGGACAGGGTGGGGGTAAGCAATGGGGAAAGGGGTGGGATGACTGTAACTCAACAATAAATTAAAAAAAAAAAACTGAACTCTGGGACGGTGCTGCAATCTTAAAAGCCTAGTTCCACTACTCAATGTTTTTAAAACTTTTAATTTTGACCTAATTTTACACTTATATGAAAATGTACAAAAAAAAAAAAAGAGTCCTCTCATATCCTTCAGTCGAATTCCTCTAATGTTAACATTTTACAGAATAACACTCATTTTCTCCAAGAGTAGAACCTGTTCTTAGTGTTTTGGGGAGATTATAAAATAATAATGTACAAAACACCTCACCTGATATATAGAAATTATTAAACAAATATTAGCTGTAGTTGTTCAAATTGTTTTACATATACACGAGTAAAGCTTTGCTACAAATAGAGGCTACAAGGTAAACAGTATGTAAAAGCTCCATTATCTGGCTTTGGGCTTCCATGACTAATTAGCATTATAGCCAGAACCTAATGGAAGTATGTCTCAGGCCTGATTTCCTGTGAAACAGATTTGAGATAAGAGATTTGGGTACAGAACTTTCACTGGGGACTCTCCTTGAACCAACAGCCTAGGGGAGGGATAGCAACATGGCTGAGTAGAGAGCGCAGTTGGGCTGTTCAATATGATGCAGCCGCAACAAAGGCCTCAGAGAACTGGATGGGCCTTTCGAGTAATATGTTATTGAGGCAAGAATACCGAGCTCTTAAACCCTTCATTGACTGTCCTTCTAATATGAGCTGTCTCCAAAGAGGGACATCACACCTTGGCAAGTCGGCTCTCCGGAGGACGATTTCTAAAGAGAGAATCAGCTAGGAGCTATGGGCTGCCAACACTCTCAGCAGTGGGTGGTGGGAGGTCCTTCAGTCTTGAGGGAGCACTGGGGTCACACACAACAGTATCCATGACAAACTATTTATGAGAAACTGTTTGCTCAAGTCTAATTCATGGCCAGTGAATCAAAACTATATACTTTATTCTGTTAGGTGACAGAAATTAAAAAAGATAATTAAAATCAATATATTGATCTTCAAAGTCTATTAAAACATTGGTCTTTTGCAATTTTTTTTATCCTCAGCCAAGGATAGGTTTATTGATTTGAGAGACAGAGAAAGAAAAGGGAAAAGAGAGAGACAGGAACATCAATGTGAGAGAAAAACATCGATCAGTTGCCTTCTACACATGGCCCAACCAGGGACTGAACCTGCAACCTAGGTATGCGCCCAGATAGAAATCACAACCTTGTGGTGTGTGGGATGATGTTCCAATCCACTGGGCCACCCCAGCTGGGAGGGCCTTTTGCTATGTTTTGCCTTGGTTTTGTTTCTTTAAGAACCTCTAGAGATCAATAATTAGTAATACATGTTTTGGACAGTACCAAATTTCAAGGACCTTTTGTCATGGACCAAATGTTTTCACTGATATTTTGGATAGAACCAAATGTCCTGCTGTAATCAAGTTCAATAAAAGTTTTCTTCAAATAAATTCTATAGTTTTTTATTTACATTATAAATGATATGTATCTTGAGTTTCTTTGAAGGCGCGGTGTGAGGTAAGTGCTGAATTTCATATACTCCATTTAATATCCAGTTTTAACAGCAACGTTTTAAAAAAGACTTTTATTTCCCTATTGAGTTACAACTGGCTATAAAAGAGTACATCTCTTTCTGCAGCAAATATGCCAAGCTTTTGACTGAGAGGATGAAGGAGGTCAAAGAAAAATGTCAGAGACGGACTGCCAGAGATATACACTGTCCACTCCAAGTCTGAGCCCAGTCAAAAATTAGATTTTCTAAAAGTAATAAATAAGAATAAACATAAAAAAGAGTGGGTCTCTTTCTTTTTATTCTATTAAAAGCAGCTTTATAATATCTTGAAATCTGGAATGTTAAGTCTTCCAACTTCATTCTTTTAAACAATGCTTTGGCTAGTCTAAGATCTCTGCATTTGCAAAAAAATTTTAGAATAAGTTTTGTGATTTCTTCAGAAAGGCCTATAGAGCCCTGGCTGGTGTAGCTCAGTGGACTGAGCACAAGCCTGAGAACCAGAGGATCTCGGTTTGATTCCCAGTCAGGGCACATGTCTGGGTTGCAGACCGGTTCCCTGCAGGCCAATTCCCAGCAGGGGATGTATGAAAGGCAACCATACACTGATGTTTTTCTCCCTCTCTCTTTCCTCTCTAAAGATAGATAGATAGATAGATAGATAGATAGATAGATAAATAAATAATTTTTTTAAAAAGGCCTATAGGGTTAATTGGGATTATATTGAATTAGATCAATTTAGGAATAATTATCATCTAATAAGTATTAAGCCTTTAATTGTGAAGTTCATATATATATTTCCATCTGGGGGCTTTTTCTTTAATTTCACACATTAATATTTTGTACATTTTAGATCTGTATATTTTTATATAATTTATTCCTAAGTATTTTATTATATTTAATGTATTTTGAGTTTTTATGTAATATAATTTTCTAATTGCTTATTAATTATATATAGAAATACAATCATATTATTTATTGGCCTTTTACCCTACAACTGGCTTAAATCTACTTATTAGTTTTAGCACTTTCCTTCATGTTCCTAGGGATTTACCATGTATACATTCATGTCCTCTGAGACTAAATATAGTGCCTGCCTTTCCTTCCTCCCTCCCTCCCTCCCTCCCTTCCTTCCTTCCTTCCTTCCTTCCTTCCTTCCTTCCTTCCTTCCTTCCTCCCTCCCTTCCTTCCTTCCTTCCCTCCTTCCCTCCCTCCCTCCCTCCCTGCCTCTCTCTTTCTCTTCTTCTCTCTCTTTCTGCCTTCTCTGTTTTCTTTCTCCCTTTCCCATTCACTAGATTGGACACATAGTACAATATTTTTAAAAAGTGAGGATGGTGAATATCCTTGCATTCTTCCCAATCCTATTAAGTATTTCATCATAAATATGATGGTAGCTGTAGATTTTTTTGGTAACATACTTACCCAGTAATCAGTTTGAAAAGGTTGCTAAGAGTTTTTATCATAAAAGTGTGTTAGATTTTGTAAATTTTTTATGCCTCTATTGAGCTGATTACATAATTTGTTTTTTATGTTGGGTTGGCCAAAAGGTTCATTCATTCTTTTGTTTCCCATAAGATGGCTCTAGTAGCACTTAGTTGTCTTTAATGTCATTCAAAAAAATTTTGTTAGTTTGTGACAGTTGTCATATCAAAATTGGTGAATTTTTTGTGTAGCCATTTTAATATTGAAAAGGAAGAAAATACACATTTTCAGCACATTATTCTTTAATTATTTCAAAAAAGGTAAAAAAGCAACGAAATGCAAAAAAAATTTTCAGCAGTGTATGGAGAAGATGCTATGACTGATCAAATGTGTCAAGAGTGTCTTGGAAAGTTTTATGCTAGAGATTTCTTGCTTGACAGTGCCCCATAATCAGGTAGACCAGCTGAAGTTGATAGTGATCAAATTAAGACTTTAATTGAGAACAATCAACATTTACCATATGGGAGATAGCCGATATACTCAAAATATCCAAATTAATAAAGTGTTTGGTGAAAAATGAAAGTATGTCTTATATTTACGGAAAAAACTAAACAGACTTTTTGACCAACCAAATATTTAGTACCATTATACATTGACATTTTATTATTCTATTACATGATAAGAAAAAGAAAAATCCGTTTGATGACCACCATCAGAGAAAATGCTGTTTTTCTTTTTTCTTTAAAATAAGGAGGCATGAATATAGAGCAAATGGCTTTTGTTTACCTAGCCATATAGAAAGAGATTAGATATTTTATAATGTTTATTCCTGTTCAACAACAGCTTTCAATTTTTATTTTTAAATTTAATAACAGTGACTAGTACATTTATTATTATTATTAGATATTTATTATCATCATTGCTAAATTTGAGTAATTACTGTATGCCACAATCTTTTCCAAGAATTTTATATTTATATACTTTTATGTATATAGGTATACACAAAATTATATATGTACGTATATATACACATACATACATATAATCTTTGCAAAAACTATGTGAGGTAGGTACCATTATTTTATTCAATTATAGGTAAAGAAACTGTGGCACACAGAAGTTACATAATTTTCCTAAGGTTACACAGCTAATAAATGATAGAGCCATGTTTGAACTTAAAGTTTTACTCTGAAGTTCATATTGTATTTTGTTCAATAGCTTGAATACAGTCTATGATATAGTGAAGAGTTATATTATACCAAAAATAAAACTTTAACCTGACCTACTTGAAATGTATAATAAAATAAACTCACATTTTATACCAAACAGTAGCTCCCGATTGATGTAAAATTATAGCACTGCATAAATTTTAGTAGTAGTATAGTATTGTAATTGGTAATGCAAGCACAACAGTACAAATTGCAGTGCTACCATGCACAGAGCTGACTTAGATAGAGCAACACATGAAACACCTACCTCCATCATTAGCAGTTATCTGAGCAGGAATAATGCCAAGAGTTGCAGAGCAAGCTGTCATTACCTATGAGAGCAGAGAGATCAGAGAAGCTGAGAAAGAAGCTAGAAAAAAATGTAAATGTAATCATATCAAAGATCAGTGAGCCAGTGACAACAGTGAAGGAACAATAGAGTCCTGGAGGTCGAAACAAGTAATTACAGAGTGCATTTAATAAAGAAAAATAAATCTTGTCCTAAGACAGAGCCTGGTACTCTTTCGTGGATTTTGATGGCTTTTGACTGTGCTTTAATTTAGAAGAGAATATGAGGGCATTGTGGGCAAAGGTCTGCTCTGTAGTGATTGAAGCAGTAAGAACACTGCAGTTAAAGAATAATCATACTACTAACACATATAAATAAATATCATTGTAATGTATTTGTACATGTACACATGTGCATAAAATAGTGAATTTAGAGAAGTAGAAGCATAGAAATAGTCCATACCCAATAGGGACAGGCTGATATACAAGGATACCCATTCCAAATTTTCTACAATAGTCCTCATTTCAAATCACCTAGCTAGGTTCCATAAACCTTTGACATTTCCTGGGAATTTCAGTTGCTCCAAGTACAAACAAAATTTCCACAAGCAGCAACTCACACAGAAACTGGGAGGAAAAGTTTTTGTCAGATATTCAGTATAAATAGAGGCTTTAGGTACATTGTAGCATTCCCCAATAGATCATAAGTTCGGGGTTATGTGGACTTACTTATATTGTTATCATTTTTTAGGACTTTTATCCACATTCATCCTCTACTCTTAACCCTCCTGAAGACTGGTTCAGAGATCAATAAACATTTTTATTGCTATTTCAGAATCATATCCAATCATATTTTCCCCCTTGGCAGGGGGCTTTATATCATAAAATGCAATTTTATGGAATATTATAAAATATTTTCTACATGAGTACAAAGGAGACTTAAAAATTTTTAAGTTCAATAAAAAGGTTCAAAATGGCAACAGTAAAATATGTTTCCAACATAAATAGTGACATAATAAAGCAAACTAAAATGTGTTTTTCAGTAAGGAAAAAAATTACGTGGAAGATAATACCTTGATTTCTATTTCAAGAAAATTATTTTCTAAAGTTTATCATCAGATCCCACTTTGGCAATAATTGACAATGCTTTTCTGAAAATAAGTTCAGAATAGCTCTTAAAGCAGTTCCAAATGGCAATCCTGCTGTAAGGACAATTCCATGAAGACCAAGAACATTGAATTTCTTTTTAGACCCTGAAATTCTAGGAAGCACTAGAAAAAAATATGTATTGCCTACAATCTCCTTTCATCTTATGAAGAAATATTTTTACTAAAAATTTCAATATAAAAGGTTGGCTATAAACCAAAGTCATTGATCTGACAAGTTTAAGAAAAAATAAAGTAACGTGTCACTAATCTATTGTGTGAGTTAATATATTCCATAAACAACCCTGGAAGGAGGGTGCCTTCAGAGCATAATTGGTATAGATCGCTTTGCTCTCACTGATAGCAATACAATATTTTCTGCTGAATGAGAAAAAGTTTAAAGGCATAAATCAAGATAAAGCAATCACCTGACAAAGAATGACAAAAGGTCCCATCCCTTTTTCTTAGTGAATGCTGCGGCACATTGATTTTCTACTGAAGATAACAAGCAAAATCATGTGTCATCAGTATCAGCCAGCAAAACTATTTGGTTCAATATGTTATACTGTTAAAAAAAAAAGAAAAAAACAACTTACGGAGAAAAGGCAAATCTGAAGTGTTCAATATGACCAAAACAAGTTTGGACCAGCAGAGAAAAACACATTTGAAAGACATTTCATGGAGTTTATTCCTAGAGAATAAACAATGTATGTCAGAAAGGAATAAACTGTTGCTTTGGTTTGTCCAGCTAGATACAGGGCTACTGTCTAAATAAGAAGATTCTTATACAGTGTGTAACTTAAAAGTATAGTTTTTAGCAAAATTATTCACCATTGATAACTTAATATACCTCTTCATATGGCAGCTTCACACAAGTTAAATACTTCCTTACGAAGAAGAGACAGGCAGGGCAGCTGTTAGCATATCCCACACTTTTCATGCAAGTTCCAAAATGGCAAATAAATCCCACAGCTGAGATTTCAACCCCACTCAGAGCTCCTTGACTGACAGCCTTGCTGAGACAAATTTGCATCAGACATGGCCAGCCTCCTGCTCCCCAGTGGGTCTACATTCTCTCACTCCATCCTACCGAACCTGGAAAGAAGGCAGGGCGAACTGACTTGGAAGCATCCGTGAGTAGAAAGGGCCCAAATGGCTTGGATAGGCAGCATCTGGGAAAAAAGAAACAAACAGAAACATAGTTACATAAAACTCAAAATACGGTATTGGTCATGAAAGCTTATAAGACACACTGAAACTAAATCATTAATTTTTAGTTAATAATTTTCCACCTTTTCGCATCAACCAACTGTCAATTTTGAAAAATTCAGTTCCCCAACCAAATCTTTCTTTCTTTGTCTTTCTTTTTTTCTTTGTTGCTTTCCAACATGGACTATTGAAATATTTGAATATTACCATTGCTTATATTATAATTTTACAGTGTTCAATGATCCAAAATAATATATATTACTAATAATACAGGATTGGCCCTTGACCAGTGTGGCTCAGTTGGTTGAGTGTCATTTTACAAAGTAAAAGTTCGTTGGTTTGATTCCCAATAAGAGCACATACCTAGGTTGCCAGTTTGGTCCCAGTAAAGGCGCGTGTGAGAGGCAACCAATTGATGTTTCTCTCATTCTCTTTCTTTCTCCCTTCTGCTCACTCTAAAATAAATAAATATGTTTTTAATAATAATAATAATACAGGGGAGGGCAAAAGTAGGTTTACAGTTTTAATGCAAATAAATAATACACTAATTAATAATAATAATACAAGAATAAACTGTTTCGTGTATTCACAATTGTAAACCTATTTTTGCCCACCTCTGTGAATGTAAAGTATATTTCTAATGCATTATGATCCATAATTACATTTTACTATAATATTAAATGTTCAAAATATTAGAAAAATTAGTGCTACAGAAGTCACAACAAGTAGAGTAGGATTGAAATAATGGATTTATTAAGAAATAAAACTTGTTTTCTGGTACATACACTCTTATAGTAATATCCACCTACCCTTTCCCCCCCAGCCCCAGGCACCTGTTCTTCAGCCTGGAAACCAGGTTCATCACTTCCTATGAGGACTGCATGAGAGTTCACATAGTAAGATGCGGTTATGCTGGGATTCAGCTGAGGAGATAGTGTGTGAAAGACTAAAAATTGTGAAAAAAGATTTACTGTGCTGCTCAGTAAGCAACGAACCTCTGAGTGTTGCTGCACAGGCTACAAGTCAGTCATCCAAAACATGTCAGTGCAAATTCTAGCAACTACACACCCCCTGAAGAAAAATGCTATGTGAGGCTGCATTATAATTTAGATTTTTAGCATTTTTGTACATAATTTCATGGACTGTGGGGTCGACCTAACATTATTAAATTTGGTCCTGTTTTATTTACAGCATCACTTCAGAAACATTTTATTCCTAGGGGCACTGAAACGTGATGCACCTTTTAGATTTAAAGGCGTATTCCACAAATGAAAAAAAATACATTATAGTTATGAATAATATTTTCTAAAAATATTTCACCACAAAATTCGCCTGGGAAAAATTGGGTTTTTTAATACCTAACAGCGTCACCAGAATACAACAGAATTCTTTCAGAGCGAATGAGAAAGTTCTGTGGTATTAAGAGGTCTAGTTTAACAATCGTTTCTTTGAAAGTGCCTCCCCCCATGCCGTCCTCCTACATAAGCATATATTTTTTAAAAAGAGGTCATGTTAGAAATGAGTGAGCTGAAGATGGTAAGTTCTGGTTCCAAGAATTAATAACTTGCATTAAACTAGGTTTTTTTTAACACTTATCAGTGACTACGGTTGACACTGAAGCCACAACAAGAAACTCAGTCTTCTGTATGAGAAAACGTTTTCTGACAGTATGTGCAGAGGGAGGATGGAAAAGCCCGTAACTAATAAATGCTTACATTTGGCTTCAAATACGTGGTGAGAAAATGCTGGAACTAATTTTAATGTTAAATAATTCAAATTGTATTCAAATATTATAATTCTGATACAACATTTTGGTACATCACCTGTAAATCAGGCAGCTGAAAACATCAGGCAATGGGCACTTGTGTGAAATAGTTACAATTCATTATGTAGCTGCATCCTCATTTAAATATATATAAAACGTGACATGTAGGTGAGACCAGATATGACAAAGAATCTCACTGTGTTTCCTTTGTTAGAAATTGTCCCTTTGGAAGGTCAGTAGTATGCTCAGTTTTATGAGTTGAAAGCTTTTTAGAAGCTATGATTTAAAGTTTTTTTCAAAACACTTACAATAAAGTAACTGCTCTCTTACTTCCATTCCATAGCCCCTACAACCCAACCTGGCTCACATCCCTTCTCTTGCTGACTTGTCAATGTGACCCTCCACACAGGGTGTTCTGTAAAAAGTTGTTTTGCTATATTGATTTTTTTCATGGAAATTGTGTGCCAGTGGTATATACTTAGGAGAAAGACAAGTGTCTCCTATTCAAAAAGCATGCTGGGAAAAGAATCAGCAGTGAGTTCTAAGAAATTCTAAATAACTTTTAAAAAAATGATGCAAGTCTTATTAAACATGTTAAATAAAGCAGCTGAGATTAAAGCAATGAGAATTCAAAAGAAAAATAAATAGTTTAGGGCTTAAGATTTTAAGACTGCCAATCCATGAACAATCTCAGATAACAAGCACAGTAGTATGCATTGAATCCAAAATTTTAAATATAGAGTTCGAACACTATACTGGTGGTAGTGTTCTGGAATAGATGGAATAAATACCTTGTCATATATGAATGTGCCTTACAATAGTAACACCCAGGATCACAGATCTGCAGACACTCGCACCCTCAGATCCATGCTTACAAACATACACCAGCTGAAATGTAAAATATCCAAGAAAACACTTTTGGGAAAAGGAAACATTATACTGACATATTATATCATGTCCCTATACAAGCCATTTCTCTGCAGCATCCTCTATGATTCATTAAGACCAATGTAACATTTAATGAGTATAGAATATGACTAGTATTAGGATAGTGAATTATGACAGAGTTAGTATAAATGAGCAGTGCTGCAACCACTAAGCGCATTCTGAGAAGTACTGGCACCTCCAGAAATTGCAGTATTTAAATGTTGTTATGCTCCTTCATAAGACTATTACACCATACTTTCTTCTGCATCATCAAAATCTGGAAATGCTTTCTAAAATGGATTTGGGAAAAAGTATGGGAAAATAGGTACAGCTTTACAGGATTCATGTTTTGAAAATTAGCCACATTTTTCTGAGTTTTTACTGATATTTATGAAACGGACAACAGGGATCTCTGACTTACCCACTTCAGGGGATCACTGAGAGACCAAACAGAAAATATATGTAAAAGTCACAAATGCAAGAGGTAAAAGCCACATAAGTATTTGAATTTGCTGTTGTAACTTTGACTTTTAGGTGCAGGCAGGTAAAATTTAAGGTCAAGAGTTTCCACCAGGAGTAAGGAACCCTATGCCCAAAAGTCAGCTCTGCCCCAGAGCAGCTGTGCCAACTCACCACAAAGCGTGCACTCTCCCTGGACTTCCACTGCTTACCTATAAAATGTGAAATATTCAAATGAACTATTCAAAATAACATAATTAAGAGTTTGGGCTTTTTTTCAACATACCAGAGATGGTACCAGACTCCTTTTTTTCCCTCAAGATTTTTTTAATAGAGCAAGTACTTAAAATTAAGGGACCAGCAGCTGTTTCCAGTGCCATGTGTCCAACTTCAATGATTTTAATCACCCATGATTGGGGGCAGTCAAGGGGGAAAACAAGTTAACATGCTTCAGTACACCCTTAATTAAATGATAAATAGTATCGAAGTTAACTTTGATCAAACTCCAGTTCATTTAAATTAAAAAATATAGCATAGCAATACTAGACATTATTTAGCAATCTTCCTTAGACATCAAGATACATTTCCAATGCACATTCTGAAACCCATCATCCAGCCCTGTCTGCTGTGGCTCAGTGGATTGCGTGCCAGCCTGTGAACCAAAGGGTCACTGGTTCCATTCCAAGTCAGGGCACATGCCTGGGTTGTGGGCCAAGTCCCCAACAGGAGCAGGAGAGAGGCAACCAAACACTGACGTTTCTCTCCCTCTCTTTCACCCTCCCTTCCCCTTTGTCTAAAATAAATAAAATTTAAATTCTTTAAAAACATAAAAATAAAAAGAAACCCACTCTCCATACCTCAAAAGGCAGCTTGGTGGAAAGGTGGAGGTGTTTCTTTACCCATCTGTTGCCTTGATTCCTAAATATCTGTGATAGCAGCTTCCTCCTTGTTTTGCTCTGGATTCTCTGGTAGATGGCCAGCCTGTGACTGTGCTTCCCAAATATGTGGTGATAGAAGAGGAAGGTGCAGCCATCTCTAACAGTGGCTTTAGGGAGCAGCCTGAGTAAAGCAGCTGTGTTTTGGAAAACCTGTGGCTCTGAAGATTCCATGTAGAGTTAGTGTCCTTGAGCTGTGCCCAAAGTATTATCCTTCATTGGCCCTGTATCAAGTGTTGAAGTTGGAGCCTAGTTCCTGGTCCGATCAAAATCACTTTTCGTATCTTGTTCCCAGTAACAAACTCCATTTTCAAAATAAACTGTAGTTTAAGTGCTGAAATTGGCAGTAACTAATAGCAAAAGATAATTAAGGACAAAAATAACTATAACTAATAATACTCATATTTACTCCCCCTGCCAAGGCAAGCAATTTTAATCTAAAAAAATGTAAAGTTTTCAAAAGAGTGAACAGATCCTAGATAATACATCAAGTAATAATATTTTATGGAATGAAGGTGGAATTACTTTGGCCATTATTTTCCAAACAGCTTTTGTGCTTTATGCCCATCACTTATCTTTTTCTTTTACCATAACTCTAGGCACATGATCACAGCCCAACACCTAGCTCACTGCGACATACTTCTGGCTTAGTGGACTTCAACTTTAGCTGCAAGTTCCAATCCAGTGAACATTAAAATAATAATAAAAAACAATACAACAAAGCCCAGACTTCATCTCCCAAAATATGGTCCAGATGATACAGCCAATCATCAGGCTATGTTATCAGCTCCCTTGGTGAGCTGAGAAGGGCCATGTTTTAATAGGTTTCAGTCTTTGGGAATCATCTGGGGTACATGGTAAAATTGCTTCCATGGTAAAACCGGCATGAGTATTAGTTTGATACGTGGCAGGTGAAGCCCCGGAATCTGTTTTCAATAAGAACCCAGGGTGATTATAAAGCAGGTGTTTTCTGGATCTCACTCTAAGAAACTCTTCTTTTCACCTCCATCCCGTCCAAGTTCCCAGTGTTCCTTGCGCATTCCTGCCGGAATAACCACACTTTAATGACAGTTTATCATTTCCCTTCTCCATTCAAAACCCTTGAATATGCATAATCATTTAACCTAAACTTATATCTAAACTCCTCTATCCTTCAAGCTTCATCTTCCCAAACTAAATCAACTTCATGTTTGTTCGTCCCCTTAGCAAACATCATCTTCCCAACATTCCCTGGACATTTCATCCCTTTCCCATCTCTGTGCCGAACGTTATGCTGTGTGTCTTGCTGGTTCGTAGCTGTGTCTTCTCAGTGGTAGTCTTTTCTTCTCACTGGATTGTAGCTCCTTGGATCTGGAGCTTTTAAACTCCTAATGCCCTCATTCACTAGAAGAATTCAATGCACTTAAAGAAAATTGACTAGTCCCTGATCAATTACTCTTCCCAAATGTCTAGGGTAACACAAGACTCTATTCATTTTTTTAAACGTTTTATTTATCTTTAGAGGGGAAGGGAAGGAGAGAGGGAGAGAAACATCAATGTATGGTCGCCTTTCGTGCATCCCCTGCTGGGAACTGGCCTGCAGGGAACCGGCCTGCAACCCAGGCACGTGCCCTGACTGGGAATCGAACTGCAATTGTGTGGTTTGCAGGCCCGCACTCGATCCACTGAGCTACACCAGCCAGGGCTATATTCATTTTTTAAGGGGTGAGAATTTTGTCAGCATCAAGCATTTGTATATGATAAATGGGACAGAATGTTTATTTGACATTATTTGGGCAGAAGGGATAGGATTTAGAATTAATGACAAAAGTTCCATATTTTGGATTCATTTACATAATTTAATAATTTTGTAAAATAAATATCAGCTGTCCTTTATTCATTTTAGTGTAACTGTGCTTGACGTGAAGATGAACAAATATTCAAACAATAAATAAAACTATACGTGATTAAATGCAGCAAGGCAAGAACAAATCATCTGCATCTGAAAACCAGAGAACAGGAGCTTAGACCTAACCAAGGGAGCCCAGTAAGCAAGCGTCAAATGGAAGATGAGCTTTCATCTGGTATATCCTCACTCGTGACTAATCAGGCCCAGCTGTGACGTGAACTGGGGACCCATGGCGTACTCTCCAGGTGTCAGTCTTTGGCTGTAGAGCAGACGGAGAACGTCAAGCTGCTGAGTTTTCTGACATAAAGCCAACAGATCTGTATATTTCCTGTCTTCCTACTGAGTACATGCTCAAACTTCATTACAAAAGGGAATGTGTGTAGCTCTGCCGTTAAAAAAAGGCAATGACCCTAAATAACTTCAGGATATACAGCGAGGACTTGGGATATCTATTGTATTCTTTATAATAAATTAATACGTCCAGGTGGAAAGCAGTGAGACTGACGGTCTACAGCCACTACTGTTTTCTTTCATTAGTATTTAGTCACAAGAAGTGTATTACTAATCCTTGTACTGCCATAACTCCATTTTCTGAAATTAATACTAACAAGTTTGAAAACAATTTGCTTACTTTTAGCAACAGATCAACAGTTTTTAAAGGATGATATTTGGAGAGCTTGAAAAAGGTGAAAAAGCTTTCTGAATTTGCAAAAAAAAATGAATGAGATGTAGGACAAGCAAGACTTCTCAAAATAGATTGTCAAAATCATCAATTTTGCTCATATCCACACAAATATTACTTATGTAATGGAATTTTGGACTATATCAAAATGGCATATGTGTAAAACTCTCTACAATGATTTATGAGGAGATTTCCTAATGTAATGTTTTCTATAGTGTACCCAGCATTTTATGGCTTTATTTTGGTTTAGAATTGGCCTCCCAACTTAACAGACACATACCTTAAATTTTAAGTGTTGTTGCTATTTCTGGGAAAGAAAAAATACGATTTTTTTCAATTAAAACCAACACAAAACTATTAGTTTCTGATTACTTTCAGAAGCAAGTGCACTAAGTTCTATCTGCAGCTAAGTTTATTAAATTGCAAAACCTACACAGTCATCAGATGCACAAATATTTTGATTTAAACCACAAACTCAGACTCATCTTGGGCACCTTACTCTCTGCTCCCTATAGCCAAAGCATCGTCAAATGTCCCTCCTAAATATTTCTTCAAACTTCTGTCCCTCTGTCTCCATCCTTAGCATTGTGACAGCTGCCAGCCCCTGTACTGCTGACTACTGCAATGGATCTCCTGATTCCAGTCTTCTCTAATCCATTCATTACCCACATATCCACAGTGATGTTTTCAAATACAGTGATTTTATTACATTAGCTTCCTTCTTAAACACC
Organism: Artibeus jamaicensis; assembly: GCF_021234435.1. Taxonomy (NCBI): domain Eukaryota; kingdom Metazoa; phylum Chordata; class Mammalia; order Chiroptera; family Phyllostomidae; genus Artibeus; species Artibeus jamaicensis. The sequence goes on along the minus strand of NW_026521995.1, from coordinate 1,136,180 downwards.
TTCAAATGAGAAACAACTTCCTTAACATGGACTAAAAAGACCTGCAAATCTGGCCTCCCCTTACATTTCTATGCTCATGTGGCAACTTAGTTCTCCCTTCTCCTCTCCCCTTGCACCAGCCTCATGTGAGCTACCTCCCCTCTGCCATGCAGTCACACAGTGGGGTGTTTGCATGTATGCTTTGACTTGCTAGTTCTCAGATCTCAGCTAATTCATCACCTCTAGAAAGTCCAAAGCAATTATGATGTAAAGTCACATCACCCCTCTCTATTTAAGTCCTGCCAAAGCTACCATTTTCTATTTATTTATTAAATATTTTAGTAATCTCTCCTCTCAGTTAGGCTTTAAGCTTTATGAGAGCAGGGACTCTGTGTAGTTGTAATCAACACTGTATCCCTAGTATTTAGTTAATAAATACTAATGGCTTGACTAATTGATTAACGAAATCACACAAAATATTCATCAACCCTGGAACAATGCTTAGTGTCTTTCGCTTGCCTGAGTAGAAAACAGTAAACCTAAGATCACCACTATCAACATGAGGAACAACAAAAAAAAAATACCACAGTCAACCTCATCAGTAACGTCACCTCAATCATCCACCAGATCACATAACTGAAATTTTCCATGCAGGTCTTAGTGTGTCCACACCAGAAATGATCTGGCCCTTCATAGCATTTCGTGGGGAGGGGAAGGGCACAGTTTTTTCAAAACCGAAGTCATTAATAGCTGAGACCCCATCATAAATGCCAAGACTGCCTTTTTCTAATGACACATAGAAGAGTCAAGTAAGGCACCCAAGCTGAACAGTTGCCTGTGACCACCGGTTGCCCTGGTTCTGTACTGCTCTCAGAGTACCGAGGAGTCATCAGTTTTGCACACGGAGCTGAAGCACAGCTGCTCCCACTGATGGCCACAGGTATAAAACCTGAAGAAGAGTGCACACAAGAAGTGAAAATGATTGATGGGAAAGACTACTTATTTGCCTTTTTAGACTCTTTCACTCAGTCAACAATTAATAATTACTTATCATAATAGACACCTTTATTTCTTGCAGTAATCATGGCTACACATTTGCCAAGCTTATCTGCTAAAATGCATACTCTGCCTCTCAGGACTCCAGGTGCCTTTCTCAAGGAGTTCAGTTCAAACAGAAGAAGTAGTGTTAATTGAATTATAATCCATTGTTGGAGGGAAAGACTTTTTTCAGCTTAAAAAAGATCACAACAAACACTGATAATGAGCTGCTTGTAAGTAAAATGCTAATTGGGTGGATCTAATGCAACAGCTATTTTTTAAACAAAACTGGGGCAAATCATAATGTTCACCAACTGCAGGAATATGCCTGCAGCCACCGGGCTGCTAGGGTCATTGACCATTGTTTTCGGCATGTGCCAGAAAGAAAGCACGCATCCTGTTCCTCTCTGGCTGAAAGTTGGGCTCTGGAGTTTAGCAGCTTGTAATAAGCTGCTGCTCTTCTTCGGAATGAGCATAAAATTCCCTATCGGTGTATAAAAGCAAATCATAAATAAACCTATTGGGTTATAAAGTGAGACACCTGTCTCTTAACCTTATGCTAAATAACTTCCATGTCCAACTAAAATTAAGACCATACAACTAAAAAATCAATAAAAGTGATTGCTAATAAAATGTGTTCTTAAAAATACTAAACTATGATCTACACTGAGGTCTAATTGATGCTGAAAACCATTGGTAATTTTAGTTCTTGTTAATTTAGCCAAAATACAGCTATATGCCATCCTCACCACCCATACAGGAATAATTCCAAGCAGACAATGTAATTGACAATGCTCGAATGCCCTACTATTTCTTGCAGTAACACAGAATGTTATCTGCTTCTCTTTTTCTGCTCAGGCCTGACCAAAGGTAAACCAAAGTCATTATTAGTAAGAGCCTCTGCTTACTTCTTACCTTGAGCAGTATTGTGAGTATGATCACTGGCTGGGGCCTTTTGCTCAAAATTGGCAAAAAGTGTACTCCTAGAGCTCCATACCCAGTCAAAATGGTCACCGCTAATTGCTTCAAACCAACCACAGCTATTTGCTTCAATGTCACTTTCTGGAAACTGAAGAACAAGAATGTGGCTTTCAGGTCAGCTCTTCGAAGTGTTTACACACTTTACAAAGTATAGAGTTCAATGAAAATTAACTTGTTAGGCTTCTCTAAGTACATCAAAGAACACACTTGAGGAGGAAAAAAGGATCTATTCTGATCTGAAAAAAACCTGAAGTTGTACTTATCATACTGAAAATTAAGGAAGAATTATTGATTTTTAAAATTCAATATTTCTCCCAAATATTCCTTCTAAAAAGCAGCATCATTGAGCCATACTGCTTACATAATTTCCAAGGTCTGCCTAATTTACTCTGATACTCATGCTGGTTTCTCTACTGCAATTATATTCCTGGAAGGCTGAATTATTCCTACAGAATATTTTACACTAAACCATGAAGCAGCTACTTCTAAAAAAATTTTGTATTTGAAAAATGTAGATTTGTTACATTTAATTTCTGTTCACCTCCGCTTTTTGTAGAACATAGTATTTCCTAAAGCATCATATGCATTGCTTAATTCATGCAGGGCAGAATAATTTGACCCACTTTCCAGGTAAATATGCAGAAAAATCGGTTAACTTCCAGGAGGAAGAGAAAGGAGAGAAAGGGACGTTATAATAATTGCAGTATAGTATGACAGCTAACGTTCAGTGAGCGCCCTGTGTAGGAGCTCCTGTACTGCTTAACTGCTTTACGTAGATCTAATTCTCACACTAGCCCTGTGGGGGAAGGAGTTGTGATTACTATTATCATCCCTATTTTACAAAGGAAGTAAGGGAGATTTTGGGAAGTGATTAACTGAAACAACATCCTATATTTAGGAACTTGTAGAGAGGGGTTGGAATACAAATATTCTGACTCCTACTCTAATATTCTTTTTGCAACTGTTCACAATATCTGAAAATTAGAGGGTAAAATTAGAGGGTAAAAAGGATAAACCAAAAAGACATCATATAAATTTGCTGAGTGTGGATGTTCAGCTGTTACTGTATCTCATAATGTAAAATGAGGTTCACTCCCACTGATGATTATTATATTGGAATTCTTCCCTGGCTATTTTTATGCAAGCATATAATGATAAACTACACAGATGTTTTCATGTAAAAGAAGTTAGGAAGTAAGTAGTAAGTTTAAGTGATAAAAGTATAAAGTAAATCATTTGACTAGCTTATAGGATTTAAAACTGACAAGGTATTTTAGCATAATTTTAAATCAATTTAAAAATGTTACTTCTACTCGAGAATATGAAATAAAGGGTACTATTATAAATACTTTCTAATAATCTTTTAATAGTTCCTATATGATATCTTATTTCCCGTCTATATTTGTTTTCTGTCAAGTTTCCTGGCTGGAAATATGGCCAGCAGGGTACTTGCAATTTTATCAAAAGTCAGTGGGAGTAGACTACCTTGTAAAGTATGTGATTATGTAACCACTATGGTGTCCACATGAAGGTAATACAAGGAAATATAGAGGCACAAACTGCAATAGACAAAGGACCTCAATGGGAATATATGGACGCATTTAAAAATAAATACTTTAAAAATGATATAGGACACAGGGACAATAACTAAGGGGGGTGGAAATGGGAGGGAGGTGGGGAGCATGGGGTGGGTGGGCTGGGAGGGGGGAGAAATAGACAGAAAACTGTACTTGAAAATAATTAAATAAAAAAGGAAAGTATAAAAAATGTTATATCGACTTTAATAAGCAAGGGATGATGATATTTTAGTATATATAGGGAGACAATTAGAAATTAGCAAAGTGAAGAAAGTCTGCTACTTTAGAAAACAAGTTGCTCAAGTGAAGTTTTGAAATCTACGAAGCAAAATTAAATGTCACTTGAAGTGAAAAATAATGATACATGTAATATTAGAAATAAATGCTAAGAATATTTAAGATCACATTTTTAAGAGCCATCCCTATTTGTAAATACATGATATAGCAATAACCCATAAATGTACATAAATCCCAGGGTTTCAAAGTATGTAGATGTCATTTCAATCCCTGAGGAAGCAAATGTTTTTGTTTACTACTTCAGACAATCTTAACAACGGGATCTGGGGTTCCTGTTATATAAATGTAGATAGAAAACAGGGCATTGCTACTGTGGAATAGCTATCCCATAGCTACATGAAATGGGAACCTTGTCACCTGCTGTCCAGGGAAACACTGTTGTGGAAATAAATAAATATTCAAATGGTGGTGAAACTTAGAATGTACAGCAGTAATTTTATAGTTCTCTTACATAAAACCTTTCGAAGACAGTAACTTCAATAGATGATTACGCTGTTAAATTCCAAACATGCTACAATATATTTTGTTTCTATACATTTAGATTTCTATATACATTTAAAGCTTCACCCAAAGTGATTACATATGTAATAATAAGATAAAATTAACCTTTAGTGAGCCATTAATCAAACTGACCTCATTAGAACAACTTTTGAAAGTTATGTATATCTATTTCTGGCAGAAATACAATAACCTGGGTGTGTTTTAATAATTGAAATTCAGGAATTTTTCACTGTTTTGGGAGCCTCATTATCGAGTTTCTCAATCATCATCATCATTAGAATCATCACAATTTGCAAGAACAATTGCTGTTACCATTTACTCAGGGGTATAATGTGCTGAGATCTGGCTGGGGCTGCTACATTTATAACAAGGTGCCAACATAGAATTTCCAAACATTGCATGTCTGTTTTATAGCTATGGGTAGAAAAGCAAATGATTCTCTCTAGCAGCCTTTCATCATTTTATGTAAAATTACCCTTGTGATCTCAATTAGTTATGTAAATATAATTACAGTAGTTACCCCTAGGGAAAAGATGTTAGGGCACATTTGATGGATAACAAACAGGTCCATCCCCCTACAATATCATTGCCATTTTTAAAGCTTTTTCACTCAGGCAAAAAAAGATTAATGCATGTAAGGAGCCAAGGAACACTGTGAGGGAAAAAATCCAGAATCACACTCTGTCTCACTTCATACTCACTGTCTTAGATCTTCTCTGATGGTTTCAGAGGACCCCTACAGGGTTCATTTGTAAGGGATAAACATAAAGTGTAGAAAGGGGAAGTCTGGACTGATCATTTGGGCCTTGCAAAAAGAAAAAGTTACGACAGGGTGCTTCTTAACATTTACCCCAAATAGTTGAAAACTTAGGTCCACACAAAAATCTGTACATGAATGTGTATAGCAGCTTTATTCATAATTGCCAAAATTTGGAGGCAACCAAGATGTCCTTTAGTAGATGAGTGGATAAATAAATGGTGGTACATTCAGACAATGAGGTATTATTCAGTGCTAAAAAGAAATAGTCTATTAAGCCATGAAAAGACACAGAGGAAACTTAAATGTGTATTACTAAGTGAAAGCAGCCAATCTGAAAAGGATGTGATTCCAATTATGACATTCTGGAAAAAAGCAACACTATGAAGACTGCCAAAGGTTTGTGGTTGTCAGCTGTCGTGTGTGAGAGGGATGAATATGGTGAAACACACGGATTTTTTATAGCAATGAAAATACTCTACATGAGACCCTTAGGATGGATACATGTCATTATATGTTTGACCAAACCCATAAAATCTATAACACCAAGAATGAACCCTAATGTAAGTTATGGACATTGGGTTATTATGACATATGAGTATAGATTTATCAGTTATAACAAATGTTCCACTTGGTGGGGAATGTTGATAATGGGGAAGGCTATGTATGTGTGGGGATTGGGAATACATGGAAAAACTCTTTATTTTTTTCTCAATTTTTCTGTGAAAATAAAACTGCTCTTAAAGTATCTCAGTAATTAAGTAATAAAAGTACTATAATGAAAAAACAAAAATAAAAACGAAACTGTCGGGATATATTGTGCTCTTTAACTTCAAAAGATGCCCAGGTTCAGAGGAAGACAGAAAAATGGTTAAATAAACAAGTAGTTATTGTAAAAAGTAAGAAACCTAGAGCCCAGTTGAGGTCCACCACTTAATTTTTTAAAATTTTTAAAGATTTTATTTAGTTATTTTTAGATAGGAGAAGGGAAGGAGAAAGAGAGGGAGAGAAACATCAATGTGTGGTTGCCTCGCATGCACCCCTTACTTGAGACTTGGCCAGCAACTCAGGCATGTGCCCTGACTGGGAATCAAAACAGTGACCCTTTGGTTTGCAGGCTGGCACTCAATCCACTGAACCACACCAGCCAGGGTGGTCCACCACTTTCAATCACAGAGAAATCTGAACCAGCAAAGACATAATGTGGTGTGGAAGACATCCATTCAATATGTGTATATGCCATCTTATTTGATCCCAATGCAATATAGAAAATACTGTTGTCTCACCTTAGAGATGAGAAACATAAAGTTCAGAGGGTAATATATAAGTTCTCAGTGTTTATTATTACTGACACAATTCCAGCCTAGATCTAAAGTCAAAGCCAGTGTTCTTCAACAATTAACCTCTGGACCTAGTAGCTAAAAAGTAATGATAACATTTTTTAAATAGCTATTATGTGCCAGGCATTGTGCTATATGTTTTCATAAAGATTACATATACCCTAAATATTTATGATTATAGAACATTCTCTGGAAGTAGATTTTAAACAATACAATTACTATAAATTCACTAAATTGACCCTCCTTTTTTTCTTTTAAACTTTTATTTTTTTTCTCTAGATTTTATGACCCTCTTATTGCATGGAGAACAAAAGTTAATGGAGTATTCTAGCATATTAGCTTAAGTTCACTGAGGTTGTGATTTCTTTGATTAAGCAGAGGTTACTACCACCTTCAAATGCATTGATACTGTACATCCTATTGTGGAACATGCTCTCTACTAATTAAACATCTTTGAGGTTTAGCCTTTTCTGTGCATTCAAATGGTTATATGTTTGGATTTATTATAAGGTTGAAGTAAAAGAACTCTAGATTTTACCAGTAGTTAATATTCATTAATTATTTAAAACATAATATACAATAGTAAGAGAGTATTTGCAAAGTACCATGCAATTAAAAGATGTCTGTATAAATAGAAGAAACCTTTAAAGAAATACCAATGCATAAATAAGTAAATAATATTTTGCATTCAAAATGAGTAAATTTGAAATAAGAATGATTAATTATATTGTGCCACATATGGTTTTAAGTGTCTCTTGTGATCTGACTAATGAAGATACTGCTGAAAGACAATTCTGCAATTCTTATGTCTTCACGCATCTTGTAAATTGAGCTATTAATTGCTCTTTTGTTCTAGACCATTCCTTTGAGAATACTTAAACAGCAAAGAGTAATGAATATGGAGAGAGTGACTCCATCTATATCCAAGGATGTTATTATACTGCATAATAAAAATAATGTCATCTTTTAAAGCAAAGTTCACATGTTTGTTTGAAGCCAATTATCAAAGATTTGGGGTCCATAACTCAGGCTATTTGCTGTTATGCAAACCCATTTCATATACACATCAGCCTGGGTCCCTTTATGTTGCCCCTGGGACTTACAGTGTGAGAGGCACCAAGGCAAATATGATGTTCATGTGGTTTGCTGAGCCATTTGTAATATAGTCCTTTGTCTCTGATACAGGAGTCTCATCCCTTCTGCCAGCATTCATAAAACAATGGCAAGCTAACTAGTTTGCTTATAAACAGAGTTTAAGAAACTTCACAGTTCCGATACACATACACTACCTTAAATACCACACGTATAGTACTCACCATTAAAGAACTTAAATCTAGTGTGAGAAGTGCATAAACAAACAGGTAATTATGGTAGAGTAATAATAACCATGTGCTTATTCATTTATTTTTTCTTCATTCATTTAGCAAATATTTATTGAGTAAACCTATATGCTTGGTGTGGGTCAAAGAACATAGCAGTATAGAGAAAAGGGGAAAGAAAGCAAAAGTCTATCTCTGCCCTCACGGAGTTTAATTAATAGGAGTGAGGAAGGTAGGGATATTAGTGGAGATAATGAAAAAATAAGATAAATAAGTATAATATATAACATTTTAATGATATTAAGGTTAAAAAGAAAAAAATAATATAAAGAAGAAAATAGAGTGTTAAAGGATTAAAAATGTATACAGGCAATCAAAATGTTGGTCATTAGCTAAACTCTTGAAGGAAGTAAGTGAGGAAGCAAGGAACGTGGCTCTGTGGGTAAAGAATACACAACACAAAGGGAAGAGCAAGGGCAAGGTCCTTGAGGAAAGAGTATGCCTCTCGTGTTCCAGAAATACTAGAGATCATGATATCTCCAGGATAGTGAATAAGGAAGAGTAACAGATTAAATGACAGAGATCATTTTATGTTTTTGGCCTCAATTTTGAGTGACATTAGAAACAATTGGGATGTTTCAAGCAAAGAAATGACAAAATCTGACTTAATATGATCACTGTTATATTGAGAATATACAGATTTGGGACAGAGTGGACAAGAAAAGGTGCAGGAGGATATTGCAACAATCCAGCCCAAAAAATAATAACGATCTGAGCAAAGGTAGCAACAAAGATATGGATGAGACATTTTAGATATATATTTAAGATAGATATGATACGATTAACTGACATGAGAAAAAAATTAATATGATTCCAAAGTCTTAACCTGAGCATTTGAAACAATGGAGGTGCTGTGAAATGGGGAGCACTGTGAAAAATCAGGTTTTAAGTGTAGGAGGGGATCAGGATGTAAGTTTTAGGCATGTTATATTTAAGATTCCTTTCAGGTAGGTATTCAAGTGACCAAGAAAAGAGCTGGATAGATGAGTCTGGAGTTCAAGTGAGAAGTCCAGGCTGGACTTAAAACAGAACATACGCAGGGTGGCAAGAATAAGGCATAAGAATAGGAAAATATCAAGAGAGTAGTTCCTGGTGTCACAGAAACCAAATCAAATAAGTATTTTAAGGAGAAGGGTAATACTTTCTGTGTCAAATGCTGTTGATGTCTCAGAGGAAGATTAAGAAGTCACCACTGGTGACTTTGAAGAGACTATTTCTGTTGACCTGTGATAACAAGGCCCTGATTAAGTTAAGAAGAAATTCAGAAAAGTTAAGGACAGTGAATAGAGTTAATTATTCAGAAGACTATGCTTTGTAAAGGAAAGGAGCTGTGGTAGCTGAAGAAGTGGAATCAAGGGAAGGTTTTTTAGATGTAAAAAATTAAAGTATGTTTTAATGCTGACAAAGATCTGGTAGAAAGGAAACATTTCTGTAGCAGTGTTGTTGAGAAAGCAAACAGAGGTAAGTGGCAAGAAAAAGAAAAGATCTGAACATTGTTAGGAGCATAAAAATTTATCCATGGTAAAGGAGAAAAGGAGCAGTTTACAAGTAGAAGAGGTGTCAGAGCTTATGAAAGTCTTTTTCATATCGTTTCTATTTCCCAGTGAAATAGGATGAAGGATAATTAGTTGAGAATAGGGCTACAATAGTAGAAGACAGATGTTGAAGAAGACGGGAGAAAAAATATGTGTTGTTTATTGAAGTTAGTAGATGGTAGAATGGAATGGAGAAATATAATGTGTTTCCTGGATAATACTAGGGACCCATTTAGGGCAGTGATCATCAATTTACAATGTGAATAGATTATACGGTTTTGTTTCTTGCCAGCTTCATACAGCTGCACAGATTCTGACTCTGAGTGGGTTGAGAGCCACATTTAATCAGTTTGTGCGTTAGCAACTATAGCATGTCAAAAACAGCAAGGGGTTGAAAGTCAGCATAAGGTAGTCATTACCATATTAGACCATGGAATTTAAACTGCATAAGAATACAAGTGAATATATGATGGAATGAGGAATATTGGAGCACTGGTATGATCTACACTATAGATATTGGTAGTACTGATACATTGTTGAAATTACAGGATTAGAGGAAGAGAACTAGAAAGATAGGGAATGGTGATTAGACAATCAGACTTATAACTAGAGAAGTTTCAGTTATTGCTTGAAGAAAAACCATGTCCCCTTTCATGAAAAAGGAAGGATTATTCATAAGGTAGAACCATAAAGCCAGATGGCAGAATCAGTTGTCCAGATGGAAGATGCAAGAACCCAAGTCTTGCAACCTAATCAAGAAACTCCAGCTAAAGTTTGCTCAGCTGAATTTCAAAACTTCTTTGGACCAGTAACTCCATTTTGCCTTTCATTTTCCTTCCTTCTTTTACCCCAAAAGTCAATTGTCATACTATGGCTGTCATCATTGTAAGTCAAGAATGTTGGAGGAAGATAACTTTTCTTTAATTTCACAAGTCAACAGATGAAAGAAATTATACTCAGAAGGTGTACTTTACCTAAACCTAATTAGATAATTGGGATGATTATTCTAGACTCCTGAACTGAAGAAATTTAGTCGAGCATTTAAACTTTTTATCATGACTATATCCTAGTACAGTGAGATCATTGGAAACCTTGGGAGAAAGTGAATGCATTTTTGCATATTAGAGAAATCTTGGAGACCACAGATTGAAAGGCAGTAGGCAGAATTTTAACATAGTCTCTTGGTCTCCATCCTCTGCTGTTAAAACTGTTATGTCATATTACATGGCAAATGGATTTTGCAGATAAAACCAAGGTTGCTAATCAGGTGAACTCAAGATATGGTGATATTTGGGTAAGCCAAACCTAATCAATAAATTCTTTAGAAGAAGAAATTTTTCTCCAAATCATTGAAGAGGAAGTCAGAGAAATAAAAAATGTAAGAAGGTGTTGTAGACCTCTCTGCCTGATTTTAGGAATTGTATCACTACCCATTGTGGCTAAGGCGAGAGATGACTTTTGGAATGCCAGCTGAAGGAGACAAAGCTTGTTTCTGGTAGCAAACACTGCCTCAGTTCCTCTCCCTGCCCCCAGAGCTTGGTCGGAAGTCAATGACAGGTAAGACCCCTCATAGTGGGGGGCAACCTAAGCCAGACTCGATCACTTGGAAGGCCTTCATGGAAGGACTCGGAGGGCTGCAACAAAGAGCAATGGACTCTTGCCCCACCGCCCCAGCTCTGACAAAGCCAGAGTCCCCACATCCTCTGGGAGAGGCGCTTCCTGGCTCTAATCCCCTAAAGCCTGAATACCTGATAGGGAGGGGTGCAGCTCCTTATCTTGCTAGAGCGTATCATGGGGGAAAATCTGTCATCACAAAGACTTGCTGATAAACATGTGAAATCTGCTCTGCTAAGAGTGCTTTCATTCATGTGATAAGGGTCTGAGAGGAAATGAGTATGTCTTCCAAAGTTTCTGCAACTCTCTTCCTGGCAGATGCTGACTCAGACGCTGAAGCCCTCAGATCTCTTTGAAATGTTATCTACTGTTTGATCCTTGCCACCCTATATTCCTGTGTATTACAACCCAATAAAAGGCTATGGAAGGGGGCACTCGGGGCCTTTTTCTCCTCGGAGAAGCTGGCCGCTGCTGGCCTTTGTCTCCCCTGAGAAACTGGCCATAGCCCACTCCTCCTCCCCTAAACAGATCTCATCTTGTCTCAGCCATATTTACTCATTCACATGTGTCCGTGGCACCGGGGGAACTCTCAAAGAAGTCACCCCCACAAGAAGGATGTGATATTCCATTACTGGCCTAAAATAGCAAAGTTCTCTCCCCATTATTCCCCCATTGCCTTTATCCTGCTTTATTTTTTCTATAGTCTATAGCCCCTTCTAAAAGAATATATGATCTACTCATTTATTATAGTTTCAGTCTCCCCCTTATATGAAGCAAGCTCCAAGAAGAGAGGGATGTCTATCTGTTTTACATATTGTGAAATATTAGATAATGCCTGATCTATAGAAGGCACTCAAAACACACTTGTTGCAAGTATCTGTGAACATTCACTTTCCAAAATAAAATTTTCTATTTCTCAGTTTTCTTCAAGTTTATGGTTCTCTTACTGAGTTGGGATCCCAATACAATCCTACTTATCAGCCCATCTACTTTTTTTTTTTTAAGATTTTATTTATTTATCTGTAGAGGGCAAGGGAAGGAGAGAGGGAGAGAAACATCAATGTATGGTTGCCTTCGTGCATCCCCTGCTGGGAATTGGCCTGCAGAAAACCGGCCTGCAATCCAGTATGTGCCCTGACTGGGATTCGAACCGTGATTGTCTGGTTCGCAGGCCCGTGCTTCAGCCCATCTACTTTTAATCTTTAAATGGGTTGCTCTTTTGTCACAGTTCACTAATTATGAGCATCTCCTTAGGTTCAATATTTGGCCTTTATAATTTCTTATTTATAGTTATATACTAATTACCTCACAGGAGGGTTAATCAAGTATCCATACTTCATCTGGATTGGGAAACTTCAAGTGGTGTCATTAATGTCAGAGTTTTAGTTAGAAACACTATATCTCACTCTACATTTTCACCCTGGTAAGCCGCACCCAGTATCAAGGATTCAATCACTTTATTTCTGTCAATGAATCCAATAATTACTTCTTCAACCCACCGCTCTCTTGTTAGTGTCACAACTGTCTAAAATACAGATGAAAATGATCCCTCCCTCAACCTGGCTCCCCTCCTCTCACCTACTCTATATCCTGTAACTCAGGATAAAAATGGAGAAATATTACTAAAAACACCCCTTTGCCCTTTCTTCCAAATACATCAGTAATTTTTTACACTTTATGTTCAATTTTTAATTTTTATTATCATGTTATCTCTACATACCAGTTCAATCCATGATAATCTCTTATCTTCACTCCAAAATTCTCCTAACCAAAATCATTACTTCCATATTCTCCACTTTGATACATTCTACACACTACAACCAGGGTGTAAAAATTTAAACTACTTAAAAGTTCAAACTTGACTTTGCCACCTGCTTAAAAATCCTTAAATGGCCTCCCCATTGTTTAGTACAACGCCTGAGGCCCTTCACATAGCTCAGCTAATCTCCAATAATCTCTGTGTCTCTCTTGCCTTTATGCTCATGTTACCCTTATTGTTTCAGTTTCTTTAATAAATCAAGAACACTATACCCCTCACCCATTTTAATGCCTTACCACAGTCCATTTCTTCTCTTCAAACACACCATTTACTTTGACCACGCCATTCAAATTCCTTCTATCAGTTTCCTTGTAAAAGTCAATGTGACCCACATCCATACAGTCCATTGATCCTGACAAAGGAGCAAAGGCAACAGAATGAAGAAAAGAGAACTTTTCCACAAGTAATGTAGGAACAACTGGACAATCACATGCAAAAAAATGTAATCTACACACAGACTTGCACCTTCACTAAAATGAACTAAAAATGAATCACAGGCCTAAATGCAAAATGAAAAACTATAAAACTCCTACAAGATAACAGGAAAAACCCTAGGTGACCGTGGATATGGTGATAATTTTTTAGATACAACACCAAAAGCAATATCTATAAAATAAATAATTAATAAACTTCACTTTATTAAAAATTTTAAAAATCTGCTCTGTTAAAGACAGTGTCAAGAGAATGAGAAGACAAGCTCCAAACTGGGAGAAAATGCTTACAAAAGATACATCTGATAAAGGATTGTTTTCTAAAATATACCCCCAAAATGCTTAAAACTCAACAATAGAAAAACAAATTACCTGGTTAAAAAATAGGTCAATGACCTGAACAGATACCTCACCAAAGAAGATATACATTGGTAAATAAGCATATAAAAAGATGTTCCACAGTATATGTCACCAAAGAAATGCAATAATGAGATACCACTATACCCTACTGGAATGGTCAAAATCCAGAATACTGCCAACACTAACTGTTGGTGAGGAGATGAAGTAAAAAGAACTCTCATTCATCACTGGTGAGAATTCAGAGTGACACTACCACTCTGGGAGACAGTTTGGCAGTTTCTCACAAAACTAAACTTGCTCCTACCATATGCTATAGAAATTGTGTTCCTTGGTATTTATCCTAAAAAGTTAAAAGCTTATATCAACACAAAATCTGCACATGGATGTTATAGAAGCTTTATTCATATGGAATATTAGAAAATGGAATATTATTTAGGTCTAAAAAGAAATGATCAAGCCATAAAAAGACATGTAGGAACCATAGATTTATATTACTAAGTGAAATAAGACAATCAGAAAAAGCTGTATACTGCATAATTTCGATTATTTCACATTTTGGAAAAGACAAAAGTATGGAGACAATAAAAGGATTATGATTGCGTGAAGTTTGAGTAGGGGGAGGGATGAACTTGCAGAGCACAGAAGGTTTTTAGGGAAGTGAAAATACTCTGTATGACACCAGGTGATGCATAAATTTTTCTGAACGCATAGAATGTACCACATCAAGAGTGAACACTGAGGTAAAGTAGGACTTTGGCTGGTTATGATGTGTCAGTGTAGGTTCAACAATTGTAAGGAGTCTCATTTTGGTGAGCTATGTTGGCAATGAGGAAGGCTATGTGTGTGTGGAGACAGGGGTAGAATGGGAGATCTCTGGATCTCAGTACCTTCCACTCAATTTTTTTTGAAACTAAAATTGCTCTAAAAAATTAAGTCTTAATTAAACAAAATACATTTGAGAAAAGGCCAATCACCTTAAATGCAAATGGCTTAAATGCTCCAAACAAAAAACAAAGGGTAGCTTAATGGATGAGAAAACATGACCCATATGTGGTGTCTCCGAGAGACCCATTTCAGATAGAAAGATACACACAGACTAAAAGTAAAGCACTGGGAAAAGATACTTTATGCAAATGGAAAGAAAAAAAAAGCTGGGGTAGCAGTACCCATACCTGACAAAATAGATTTTAAAACCAATGCTACAGTAAAAGACAAAGAAGGACACTATATAATGATAAAGAGAATAATCCAACGAGAGGATATAACTCTAGTAAACATTTATGCTACTAACATAGAAGCACCTAAATATGTGGAGCAAACTTGATGGACGTAAAAGGAGAGATCAACAGAAACACATTCATAGTTGGAGATTTTAACACCTCACTGACTTCAATGGATAGATCTTCAAGACAGAAAATCAACAAAGAGAAAGCAGCCTTAAATGACACACTAGATCAAATGGATTTAATTGATACCTTCAGGGCATTTTACCCTAAAAAGCAGAATATATATACTTTTCAGGTGTACATGGAAGGTTTTTTAGGATAGATCATATGTTAGGACATAAAACAAATCTTGATAAATTTAAGAAGATTAAAATCATATCAAGTGTCTTTTCTGAACACAATGCTATAAAACTAGAAGTCACTCACAAGAAGAATACTGAAAAACACTCAAAGACTTGGAAGCTAAATAGCATGTTATTAAACAATAAATGGGTCAACAATGAGATCAAGAAAAAATAAAAAATACCTTGAAACATATAAAAATTAAACACAACAATCCAAAATCTGTGGGACACTGGAAAAACAATTCTAAAAAGGAAATTCACAATATTACAAGCCAGTCTAAAAAACAAACATACATACAAATAAACAAAAAAGAAAAAGCTCAAATAAACAAATGAAATACACTCTAAAAAACAATACAAAAGATTAATGAATCCAAAAGCTGATGTTTAAAAAAGATAAACAAAATTGACAAACATTTAACCAGACTCATCAAGAGTAAAAGAGTAAGGACTCAAATAAATAAAATCAGAAATAAAAGAGGTGAAATAACACCAAAGAAATACAAAGCATTGTTAGAAAATATTATGAACAACTATATGCCAACAAACAGGACAATCTGGACAAAATGGATGAATTCCTAAAAAGGTACAATCTTCTAAAATTAAATCAGGAGGAATCAGAAAATCTGAATAAACAGATTATACCTAGTGAAATTGAAGCAGTAATAAAAAAACTACCAACAAACAAAAGCCCTGGACCAGATGGCTGGCTTCACAGATGAATTTCATCAAACATTCTGAGATGAACTAACACTTCTCCTTCTCAAACTATTTCATAATATTGAAGAGAAGGCTCCCAAACTCATTTTATAAGGCCAGCATTATTGTAATTCCACAACCAGATAAAGACACTACAAAGAAAAAATATTATAGGCCAATATCCCTGATGGACATAGGTGCTAAAATCTTCAACAAAATATTAGCAAAATGAATGCAGCAATGCATCCAAAAAGATCATACACCATGATCAAGTGGGATTTATCCCATGAATGCAAGGTTCATAAAACATTTGCAAATCAATAAATGTGATTCACCACAAAAACGAAATGAAGGATAAGAACCATGTGATTATATTAATAGATGCAGAAAAAGCATTTGATAAAATCAAGCACTCATTTATGATAAAAACTCATAGCAAAGTAGGAATAGAGAGAATCTACCTAAACATAATAAAGGCCATATACAACAAACCCACTGCCAGTATCATACTCAATGGGCAAAAACTACCAGTATTCCCCTTAAGACTTGGAACAAAAGAGTACAGGAAGTTCTAGCCACAGCAATCAGATATGAAGAAGAAATAAAAGGCATTTGACTTGAAAAGGAAGAAGTAAAACTGTCATTTTGGCAGATGACATGATATTGTACACATAGAACCCCAAAGATTCCACCAAGAAACTCCTAGAACTGATCAATGAATTCAGCAGAGTAGCAGGATACAAAATTGATATCCCAAAATCAGTTGCATTTTTACATGTCACTAACAAACTAACAGAAAAGGAAATTAAGAAAATAATCACATTAACAATTGATACAGAAAGAACAAAATACCTAGGAATAAACCTAACCAAGAATGTAAAAGAACTGTACTCAGAAAATTTTATAACACTGAAGAAAGAAATTGAAGAAGATACAAATAAGTTGAAGCATATACCATGTTCAAGGATAGGAAGAGTTAACATTATTAAAATGTCCATACTACCCAAAGCAATCTATAGATTCAATACAATTCCTATCAAGATTCCACTGATGTATTTCACAGAACTAGAACAAATATTGCAAAAATGTATATGGAAACACAAAAGGCCCCACATAGCAATAGCAATCCTGAGAAAGAAAGCCAAAGATGAAGGAACCATGCTACCACATATTAAACTATACTAGAAGGCCATAGTAATCAAAACAGCATAGTCCTGGCATAAAAACAGTCACATAGATCAGGGTCACCAAGCACCAGGTCTGTTGGCTATTAGGAACCAGGCAGCACATCAGAAGGTGAGCAGTGGGTGAGTGAGTGAAGCTTGGTCCTGCTCCCCATCACTCACATTAACACCTGAACTCCAACCTCCCCATCACCAGTCTGTGAAAAAATAAACTTCCACAAATTTGACCCCCAATGTCAGGAAGGTTAGGGACTGCCAACATAGATCAATGGAACAGAATAGAGAGCCCAGAAATAAACCAACACTATTACAGTCAATTAATATTTGACAAAGGAGGCAAAAACATATAATGGGCTAAAGATAATCAATTAAAATTGGTGTTGGGAACACTGGACAGATATCAGTAGTAAAATAATGAAACTAGACCACCTTCTTATGTCACACACAAGAATAAATCCAAATAGATCAAAGACTTACACATTAGACCTGAAACCATAAAAGTCCTAGAAGAAAACATAGGCAGCAAAATCTTGGACATAGCTCATAGCAACTTTTTATCCGATATAGCTCCCCAGGCAATGAAAACAGAAAAAAATAAACAAATGGAACTACAATGAACTAAAACTTTTTGTACAGCAAAGGAAATGATCAACAAAATAAAAAGAGAACTTAAAGAGTGGGAGAACATATTCATCAATAATCTGATAAGGGGTTAATATCCAAAATTTATAAAGAACTTGCGAAATTCAACACCAAAAAAATAAACAACCCAATTAAAAATGGGCAATGTACCTGAATTGACCCTTCTCTAAAAAAGGCCATATAAATGGCCAATAGACATATGAAAAGATGCTCAACATCAGTAATCATCAGAGAAATGCAAATTAAAAACTTAATGAAATACCATCTCACACCTATAAGGTAGTTATTATCAATAAATCACAACAAACAACAAAAGCTGGCAAGTATGTGGAGAAAGGGGAACCCTTTTGCACTGTTGATGGAGATACAGACTGGTTCAGCCACTGTGGAAAGCAGTATGGAGACACC
Source organism: Artibeus jamaicensis (assembly GCF_021234435.1). Taxonomy (NCBI): domain Eukaryota; kingdom Metazoa; phylum Chordata; class Mammalia; order Chiroptera; family Phyllostomidae; genus Artibeus; species Artibeus jamaicensis. Next base: position 1,118,069 of record NW_026521995.1, on the reverse strand, counting down.
TCAAAAAATTACAAATGGGTCTGCCTTTTGACCCAGCATCCTACTTCTGGGAATATATCTGAAGAAAACCAAAACACTAATTCTAAAGAACATAAACACCCCTATGGTCAATGCAGCATTATTTACAATCACCAAGATATGGAAGCAGTCCAAGTGTCCATCAGTTGATGAGTGGATAAAACAATTATGGGTCACTTACACAAAGGAATACTACTAGGCCATTAAAACAGAAGAAATATTTACCCTTTAAGAGAGTATGGACAGACCTGGAGAACATTGTGCTAAGTGAAATAAGCCAGTCAGAAAAAGACAAATGCCCTACGGTCTCATTCATTATGTGGAATCTAATGAACAAACTGAACTGACAAGGATAATGGGGACAGAGTTATAGATAGAGAGCAGGATGATAGCTAGTGGGGTTGTTGTGGAGGTGAGGGTGTGGAGAGATTGAGTGAAAAGGAAAAAGGACTCATGGACGTGGACAACAATGTGGTGATTGCTGGGTAGAGGGAGGTAAAAGGGGACTAAATGGTAATGGAAAAATATAACACATATTAAATTTAAAAATTAAAAAAGTTAAGAAGAATTCATTCTATGAATGAATCCATGCTGTAACTCCCATGTACTTTTCATCAAACTTGGAATTATGTTCCTCCCAAAATATCCACTTCTTTAGCTCAGTGATAGAAAATTAACTTTCAGATAAAAACTTTTCTAGCATGTTGCTTCACTTTTACTTTTACCAACAATTCGATTCTGCAATTCAAACTCTGCTCCTAGCCATCTCTCTTTGTGTCTTAGGGAATTTCTAATTCACATCAAGAAATATCTTTACTCTCAAACTTCATTAGGCCCCCTCCTTATGCTTACCTGAGAGTCTCATCTATACCTGTCCTAGATGCTCCTTATTGCCAAGGAAGCAAAAGTAGCTCTTTCTATTAGTTATATTTTATATATGTTTTCTACCTTCTCATCTAAATTGTAAACTACTCCACGGCAGCACAAATACAGTAAACACCTTTGTGTACCCTATGCACTTTAGTTTTAGCAAATGTTAAATAGTTATTTTTAAAAGCATTTCTTCTAAATGCTCATAGGTATGAAAACGTTCACATTTGATGATCTTACAAATTTAATCATCCTGAAAAACTTAGTGGCAAAATTAAAGTCAACCCTGCATATTCACTTTGTACTCTCACCTCTACCATGAAATAATCTTTTTTAAAGTCTATTTTATTGATTATGCTATTTCAGTTTTCCCAACTAATCTCATGATGACAGGAAGAGCTGTGCATTTCACTCTCTCTGTGCCTCACTTTTCTTATCTATAAATTAGTTAATAGGTAAAAATACTTTTCAAACAACCTTAGATACAAAATAAGCGTGTTATAAGTGTGTGGTAGTATTTATATTGTTATCATATGGTCTTCCTGGTATTTTTAAATCTGTACTTCAAAAAGAGGTTTACATCAACATTGGAAGAAAATAAAATCTCACTACTAACAAAGGTAAAGTTCTGCATGGCAAAGAGACATTTTTTTCTAAGAAAACTTGGTGTTGAAGAGGGGAGAATCATTATACCTTCTCACGCTTCTTGTCTCATACTTTGCTAAGCTGAAAACAAAAACAAAATGAACAAAAGTAGTAAATATGAGTGAAAAGGGAAGGACTGATGTAGCTTGTACTTGCAAACCAAAAAAGCACTTAAACTTCTAATTTATAATTTTTTAGAGGAAAGGAAAAAAATTATCTTGCTGAAAACTATAAGCCAAAATGTGCTCAAACTAATGCACAGAAAAAAAATCCACTCTCTCCATAGATACAGTTAATAATATAATTTATTGAAATTTAATCTTAAATAATCATATGAAAAGACCTTCTTATTAAATATACAGATGATATTCTCAATAGAATTTTTAACTGAAAGGGAAGATTCTTAAATTTTAAATCTGTACTGTCATATCTATTATTTTATTTCTACTATCTTGAATTTCTCCCATCCAACCACATATCATCCACAGCAAAGACTGATCAAAATATCATGGGTTAGGTACCAGACTTTACTTGTCTACAGAAATATTTTTCTCTTTTTCCCCTTCAGTGATCAATGGTGCTATAAATGAGAATGAATGGACTTTTTCTCTACTTCTTGGTTTTATGTCACAGAAATGATGGGCCTTCACCAGAAACAACTTTTTGTTCCAATACTTTATAATTACCTCTGTCTAGGGAGTTTTTTTTTTTTTTTTTTTTGACTGGAAAACAATGTCTAGGTTGTTAGTGGAAGACAGTATGAAGAAGAAAATGAGAATCCAGTTTACTAAGAAGAAAAGAGCTAGTCTTTTTCCTAGAACTTATTTTTCATCAATATGTATTTAATAAAAATGTAAGATGCTCAATAATTAGCAAACATGGGGTCTTTTTTCCATGTAATCAGGTCTATGGGGAAGAACATAAGATATAAAATAGCAGTTTACTTTCACATATTTATTAAAATAAAGAAGTATTTTGATAGTTCAGAGAGATGCATTATTTTAAGAAGACTTATATAAGACTTAATTTTATAATTAAGTTAAGTATGTCCATTCTCATCTAAAAATACCTCATCAAAACTTTTTTTTTTCCAGAAAATACGTGAAAAAAACTACAACACAGACAATAGTGTGGAGATTGCAGGAAAAGGAAGTCGTATGGAGGTCAAAGAGGGTACAGGGGATAAATGGTAATGGAGAAAATTACAATAAAAGCAAAGTATTAAAAAACACAGCCCTGATCAAAAGATACACACACATGTATACAGACACAGGCACATACACACTGATTAACAGCCAGCAGGCTAAGGAAGAAATTAGCCACCAGGATGCATCCAAAAGAAGAAAAAAAAACCATCAGAACCAGAAAGAGACGCTTCTTCCTCCACTATGTGTTGTGGTATCCATCCTGTGCTCTCTACTTACAGTCTAACACTATACGGGCCAGTCAGAAAAATAAGTGTCTACGACTGTCCAGCTCAGTATCTTACTCAAAGCAGGACAAAAAAAAAAAAAGATGGATTTGGAGCTGAGACACAATCAATTTATAAATGGCACACTTGCCTAATGTTGTCTTGGCTTTAATTAGCGCAACCCTGTTTTAAGTCCAGGCCATCTGTCTCCAGAACCCACATTCTCAACCACACATATTTCTTTAATCACATTACATTTCGTGAGTCTGAAGTGTATTGAATTACCTTCAGTAAACCACAATAATGGGACTTATTAGATCAAGGACTTAAAAGATTGTTTTATATACTTGAAAATAAAATGGAGGTTACTATTTGGCAACTGACCCATGACCATAGTGAAACAAGCTAAAAAAAATAGCAAATGAGATCCCATCTGAGTCTTGATTTTCATTGCTTGTCTGCTTATTTTGAAGAGTTAATTTTATGCTGGATATCTTTTTATTCATAGAAATGCTAATTCTTCACCCTTTATTTAAGAATCTATGCATTGAAGATTCTAGCCAATATAGTAGCTCAGGAAAAATACACAATTAGTATCTGGGTTTAAAAAAGTCAATCGGAAAAATAATAAGACATTAATTTCTCTGATACTATGTGACCTGTCTTTGCCTAGGTTTCATTGAATTTAAATACTAAGTATAGACTAATGTGGTTTTTTCCTGTGAACAGAGAGAAAAGTATAAAATACAAAACTGTTTAGACCTATTTTTAGAATAAAAGAACATGCATTTCAAACTAAACATGTTTTAGATAGAAATAAATTGCAGAGCTCGGAAAATGTTGTTTGAGAATGTGAAAATATCTTTACAAAGTAGAGTTGGCTTTCTCACCTGCATAACATGGTGCGGGTTAAAACAAAGTTTATATATGTATCTTGTTCATCCAATGTGACATGAGAAAATGTATCCCTGATACAATTTGACACATGAAATCTTCATTTCCCAATATATAAATTACTTTCTAGAATTAAAGCAAGCATTGTCAGTGTAGTACTACCCATTTCAGTCTTCAAGAAAACAAAATTTTCCACTAAAATGGGAACTTCTGAATAATATTCTTACAATGAGAGAGGTGAAAGCAAATTTCAAAATGCACTTCAAGCAATTAGGACCCTTCTACTAGGCTGATGGGAGTGTTTATTAACATGATAACACTTTGGCCAAAAAGAAGGAAAAGGGCAAAATGCACTGTGTCATTAAATACCCATTTAAACCAAAATTTCAATTTTAGTGTCAAAAAAAAGAAATAATTCAAATTCACAATTTTAGTCTGAGAAAAACAAAGAGATGCCCTTTGAAAAGGTGATAGCCGCATGCTGATTTCAAATAGCCTGTGCAGGGAGAGAGGACTTTTCAGAAAGCTGAGACTTTATGAGCACAGCTGGGCACTGACTCTGCTTTCTGTCTCCCACTCAGCCCCCCAATTTTCTTAGGGCTTGTCCTACTGAAGCCAAGTTGGGTTTCAGAGCTGAAATATACAGATAATTTTCAACATTCTCTTGGATGAAAACATACAGATTATTTGTCAAAGATCTTCACAGAAACAGGGTAAACCCAGTAGAAAACCACTCCGACATGAACTTTTCTGATATGTTTCTACCATGCCTAGATAAAAATCAGCCCTTAATCCTGCAGCCCACCCTGCTATGGTCTGAAGGCCAAGGGAAGTTTTGCTAAAAGATGCCTCTGCCCTGCTATGTAGGTAATTCATTCTTCAATTAACATAAATAAATGCTAGAGAAATAATTTCACACCACAGTCAGGATATGGTATCCTTAACTGTCCAAAAAAGAAAGGAAGGAAGGAAGGAAGGAAGGAAGGAAGGAAGGAAGGGAGGGAGGGAGGGAGGGAGGGAGGGAGGAAGGAAGGAAGGAAGGAAGGAAGGAAGGATTGTTCCTTGAAAACCTGTACACCTAGGTTGCAATTTAAATAATTGTAGTTTTATATTACAATATAAATGAATATAGAAATTTTTACTTAAATCACCCAAGGTTATTGAAATAATACAAAATGTCATAACCTTCACACATCCCAAACTTTTTTTAATCCAGTAACTTTTTAAATCTCTTTTACCAAAATTGGTTGAAACTTATATATACACATATGTATTTTTTTACTAAAAGGTTTGAAGATATTTCAATGTCACTGAAAACCTAATTCTTAATAACTTTAATATTATTATGGTGGTAGGGCACAATAATTCTTAGCTTAAAGAGAATAAAGAAATCAATGTTAATGAAAATGAGAAACTTAGAATGTTACATCAAAATATTAAATATTTAAAATTCTAGAATATCAAAGTTCTTTTTAAGGAGGATTTATTATATATGAATAGAAATCCTGAGGGTGAGATTGTCTTTTTCTGCTTACAGAAAACATCTGTTTTTTCAAGCAATTAAGTTTTCTATGGGGAAATTGATATGCTGCGTAGTTCAATGCTTGACACAGCTTAGAAGCCTCTTCCTTCCTTTCCTACTTCTCACTGCAGTGAAGACAAAAGACTCCTACCCTTACTACTATAAATTCTTTGCTGTGCCTTTATCTTACTTCAACTCACATACACAGGTTCATAAAAATGAGATGAAGAAGTAGCATTTCTATGAATAAACAGATTCCCAGTATAAAATTAGCTCTGCAAAAAAAGCAGGCAAAGAAATGAAAATAAAGATTCCAGAGAGCTGGAGTTCATTGCTAATTTTTAACTCAGTTCACTGTGGTCACGGGTTCATTGCCGGATAGTGATCTTCATCTCCTTTCCATGCCTAAAAAAGTCTTTTATTTCCCAAAACACCCTATAGGAATTGAAGGCAATTCAGTGAATGTCAGATTTATGAAATGTAATGTGACTAAATAAATAATTACTAAAGAGGGTGGATTAAGTTTTATTGTTATTTTTAAAGACAGTCATTGTTTAAACTTCTATACGTAATTTACTAAGATACCATTTGACCTCCCAATGACCCAAGAAGAGCATGATTTCACCTCCGAAAGTGCATCTTTATCTCTGACTTCAAACTTCCTACTGCTCAAATGGATCGTAGGGAAACTCTTAATTTCTAGCAAGTATCATCCTTAATTTAGTGAATACCTTAAAAGGATAGAAAGGCTAATAATGTGTGATTAAGACTATGGGTTCTTGAGGCAGACTGCCTGCTCTGAAAATGGGATGCTACCAATTATGGAGTAGACGCCTTAGGGGGAATGCCAGTTATAAACTCATCGTGTCTCAACTGCAAACATGTCCTCCTTTGCACTGCTTTGAGATACAAACACTGGACCCTGGAAACATTTCTCTTTTGACTAGCGCACACAATGTTAGACTTTTTAGTAGAGAGAGCAAGCTGGGTACCACAAAGCATAAGAGGGGAAAGAACTTCTATATTTGATTCCAGAGTATTTTTTTCCCTCTTGCCCTATGACTGCCAGCAATGTAAAATGACCCTTAGAGAGTTTTCAGACATCCTGGTGGATAATTTCTCCCTTGATCCATCAGCCATTAACCAAATCTAGCCCAAAGCATCCCAACACATATCCCCACATTCCAGGGTCTTGGTCATCTACTCACCAGTAAAGTCCTAATCCCAGGTTCGGGTGTAGGTCGGGTATACTCATCCTACATTCTTTCCTTGGATTCTCTATCTCAGCCATAGGTGTAGAAGCTGCTCCCTATGTATGTTATTCTTTTCCTCTTTGTTGTTCTATTTCACCTTTTTTTGTAGTTAACCACTCTGTACTATGTAATAGTTCTTTATATTAAATCTTCCCTGTTCAAATTTCTCATGTGGTTTCTGTCTTCTGAATGGACCCAACTGGATAAGAAAGGCTGTAAAATGAGGTTAACACGAGTGCCACCTCTTAGGTTTGTTTCGATGGTTAAAAGAGTTTCTATAAATAAAATGCTAAACTATATACATTTGGTAATAGTCTTAATGTATAGCAGAGGTAGACTGAGAATGGTCAGCGGCTGGCTGAACTGTCAATAGGTGACTGCTGAGATAGCAAGAAACCTAGGAAACATTTTAAGAAATTCCTGCTGAGAAATCATCTAACTTCCATAGAATACATTCTCCAACTCTTTAGAGTTAAAATAGCACTTTGTTTTGTACTTCTAGTTATAATTGCAATGAAACACTGTCAAACACTGCTAAAGTATTTTCTATTAGCCTAAGTTTCTTGAGGTAAATAATCACACTATTGTTTACTGAATCTCACGGTACAGAGTAGATACTCAGTAAAGGTTTGTGGTGAGTCATGGCATGGCTACCTTGCCAACGTATCAAAATTCATCAATGGCTTTGAATTTTTTCATCATTCTGATCTATGTTCTGCATGAACTGCTGGGAGTCTCTCCAACTCTGCTCCACCATGCCTCACGCTTATGTCCATGCTCCCCACTGCCTTGGCTGAAAACTGCCTTGATTTTCATTCCAGGTATGGAATCAATGAAATATGACCTCCCCTTTTATCTGGCAATAGCAGTTATTTAGACAATTCTGCAAAAGCTTATCCACCAACACCCCCTTCTTTTCCTTCTTCATTAACTTTCCAGGGATGCTGGGCTAACATTAGAGCAATGTCAGTACAATACAGCAGGAATGAATACATGACTTTGAAACTGAGAAACTTAAAAGAGACCCTCAAAGATTTCAAAAATATTTAGAACTAATGATGATTTACAGTTTTAAGACCAATTTATTAATTGATGCACTGCAGTTTGAGAGAATATTTTTGAGAGAATATTATGAATATTCTCAACATTCTCAATAATATTCTTAAGAATACTATGTAGTAGTCCTCTGTCATTAATTGTACTGAATGGCAATTGTTTACAATAAGAGTATGTATTCTTATAATAGCAAAAGAATTTAATAAAGGAATATTTATAATAGACTCTTGTCCTTGTCTTGAATTCTTTCTTGCACTTATTTCAAATTTTATATTCCAACACAGCAAAGTTGAAAGTTGTCTTCCTTCATTGCTATTATCTTGAAGTTAATCTGGTGTGCAAGTCATTTCAGTTGTTAAACAGAGGTCTCAATTCTGTCTTCACAGAACACCCCTCACTTGAGTAGTATGCTCCTTGTATTTGGAGAATGAATATGTACACATAGATCTTAGCCAAGTGACTACTAAAGTGATGAAACGTCACTAAAAGTGACTGACTGAAGTACTGACTCACCACGATTGGCTTCATCTGCTCCACGTGGGCTGTCAGACGTAAAGTTACAGAACTTGCTGGATGAAATAGAGCCTGTATCCGCATGTGGCATATACCCACCTTTAAAACTAAAAGATGAAGTGAGTAAAACACATTTTATCTTTCAACAAGTAAACAGAACGCATAATTATTTCAAGAGCAGTACTTTTTAAATATGCTTATGATGAAGAAGATGTATAAAAGGCCAAATCAAAGTACAATTGCTACTTCCATTATGTGTCTGGTACTTCAATTGTAAACAGAAAAGTTAATAATTCTAAGAATTATTGTAAAGGGTTGTAGCCGATTGTAATGCCAACTGAAGCTTTCAATGGCTTTAATTCAACTACAAGGTCATGGTAAACCTCTGCTCTTTCTGCTCCCTAAATATAACAATTCACTAGCAGTGGGACTTCGCATCCTTTTTAACTCCTCTTCCAGTCCTGCCCCTGAGGTTCTGCCTGGTAGTAATACTAAATTCCACAAAGGAGATCCTATAACTGCTTATTGGACAAATTTGCAATAATAGTAAAACTACTGGCCTTTCAAGAATAATTCACATAATTTAAGTCTAATTAGAATTATGCTTTAACCAACAGAGCTGATATTCAAATTGAGACACATACAAGTGAGTGTTCAGTTCACTTACAAAAATTCTCTATAACAGATAAAATTCTCAGAGACTTCTACTAAGGTTAATTTTAGTGATAATTTAAAACTTTTAGCCACACTTTGCCTCCCATTTTTCAACACGAACTTTATTGCCTTTTTACTACTCCAATTCTGGTGATAGGGAATTTGATTAGGAGAAGGAAAATGTGTCATTAAACAACATAAATAAGGTAAGTCCAATCAACCCTCAAAAACTCATTAATCATTAAATCTGATGCCTTGCATTCTTAAATGTCTTATCAGAAATGCACATGCATGCATGCACACAGAGCTTAGAAAGGTTTATTATTGTAAGTATTGGGTTGGCCAAAACATCTGTTATGTTTTTCCCATAAGATGGCTCTGGTAGTGCTTAGTTGTCTTTAACTTCATTCAAAACAATTTTGATAGATCGTATTGTGACAGCTGTCATATCAGCATGCATTTAAAAAACTTATCAAAATTGGTGATTTTTTGTGCAGCCATTTTAATATGAAAGATGGAAGAAAATATGCAACATTTTAAACATATCATGCTTTATTATTTCAAGAAAAGTAACAATACAACTGAAATGCAAAAAAATAAGATTTGTGCAGTGTATGGAGGTGCTGTAACTGACTGAATGTGTCAACAGTGGTTTGTGAAGTTTCTTGGTACTATCGACATTTTGGTCAAATAATTCTTCCCTGTGGGCTGTCTTACGCATTGGAATATGTTTAGCAGCACCCCTGGCCTCTGCCCACTAGAAGGCAATAGCAGGAGACAGCTGACATACTTAAAATATTCAAATCAAAAAAGTTATTGGTGAAAATGAAAAATGTTATTTATTTTACAAAATAAATAAACATTTTGTCTAACCCAATAATTACATGTTAACACCATGTAAAATTAGGATATAGACATAGATTGTCTCTCCAATGATGTGACCTTAATAAAGATCCTTCTATTAAAATTTATTTAATCCAGTTCTCAATTCAGAATTGTTTACCCTATGTCATCCTTGATCAGAACATTTAGCTCTTATAAAAATGGAAGTTTCCCACTTACTATGTTGTTGAGGAAAACATAATTTCAGAATGAATGATCTGGCTCATATCCACATGAAAATATTTCTCTTGTATACACATAAAGAAAAATGAAGTGCAGTAGTTCTCAGGCCACATTCGTAATACTGTCTGTGTATTGAGACCCAGGAGTAGGAGTGGCCGGAGGGAAACACCACTCAGTGTGAGAATGACAAAGTAATTGCAGGCGCCATGTCTGCTGTTCAGTGCAGTTGCAAGGCTTCAATAAGGGTTAGACTTTCAAAAATGCCTATTTGACTATTTAAAATCCATTTGAATGATGACATTCCTATCCCTTAATTTAAATTCTCTATAAAGTATTTAGTCAAAGAATTAGCCAAACCCCACATATTACACAAAAATATTATATTTTGAATTTAAACAGAGAATATTAGGATTAAGATTTAAATTTTAGGCTGGCCTTAAGTCAGTTTTCCAAACACAATACTTTTTTGGGGAATTCTCAGTGATTCTGAAACATGTACATCATTATATATTCACAGAGGTGCCAAATAAAATTAAAATTAAAATTCATTTCTACAGAAGTTCTTTAAAATATGCAAAATAATAAAAATTCTTTCATAATTTTTAAAATTAAAATTAAAATATCTGTCTGTGATGATTTTAGCCATAGTACTGAATATTATTGGAAGACGGCCTAAGGTTGGCACTGTGACATATTTTTACATTTTAAAAAATATTCATGCCATCTATATAAAATTAAATTTATAAGCCTTCTGCACAGCAAAAGAAACCAAGAAAAAGGCAACCAACTGAAAGGGAGAAGATATTTGCAAACAATACCTTCAACAAAGGGGCTAATATCTAAAATATATAAGGAATTCACACAACAACGTACATACACTTTTCCCAGGAGGACATAGAAATGGCCAACAGATGTGAAAAGATGCTCAACTTCACTAGTTATAAGGCCAATACAAATCAGAACAACAATGAGATTATCACTTCACATCTATTAGAAGGGTTACTATCAAAAAGACAAGAACTAACAACTGTTGGAAATGATGAGGAGAAAAAGGAACCCGCATACACTATTGGTGGAGATATCAACTGGTGCAGCCACTACAGAAAACAGTAAGGGGGTTTCTCAAAAAATTAATGATAGAACCACCATATAACCCATTAATCCATTTGCTGAATATGTCCCAGAAAAAATGTGAAAACAGTTATTCCTAAAGATATATGTACCCCTAGGTTTATTGTAGCACTATTCATGGTGGTCAAGCTGTGGAAACAACCTGCACATCTGTCAATGGATGCTTGGATAAAGAAGATGTGGTACATCATACATACAATGCAATAACACTCAGCCTTAAGAAAAGATGAGATACTGCCAATTGTGACAATATGGATGGATTTTGAGAATATCATGCAAGCAGAGTCAGTCAAATGAAGAAGTACAAGAACCATATGATTTAACTCATATATGAAATACATGACATATACACATGTACCAATATATCTTATACATATACACTTATATGTATGATATATATATGATATGCTAAGCAAAGTAAGTCAAATGGAAGACTACAAGAACCATGTGATTTCACTCATATGTATGATATGTATGATAAAAAACAACAAATGAACAAATAAAACAAATAAATTTTTAAAAAAATTATAAGCACAGTCAATAGTACAGTGGTTAACAGAGGGGAAGGAAAGTAGGGGGAAGGTTTTAGAAGGTAAATGAAGTCAAATGTATACTGACAGAAGGAGTCTAGGCTTTGGGGGTGGTAAGCACACAATGTGATCATTAATTATTTTTATAGAGTTGTACACTTGAAACTTATATAATGCTATTAAGTATGCCACTCCAATAACTAATTTAAAAAAAACTAATTAATTGATCAAATTAAAGTATATATATCTTAGTTTTCAGGGACATGTAATTTAACCCACACCCCACTATTAGGTATTAGTGAGCTATATTATTGAATATAATAACTCAATAATATTCAATAATATAGTATATTTTATATTTTGATGTCAAGAAGAACAAATTATTTCAAAGTTTAAAATAGCAATGCACACAAGAAAATACTTACCTTTGTTTACTATGCTGGTACCTGGAAGTGACTTATATGGAATTTCACATCCCTGGGATATACTGATATCATATAGAGCAATGGCAGTATTTGATGACAAAACGGTAGCCTCTAAAATTAACTATAATTAAAGAAAGACAAGTTGTTAAAATATACCATTAAAATTAATGTTTTATGGTCATATTTCTTTGTGTAGAAAGAAGCTCATTTGCATCTATCACATCTTCCAATATAATTTTAGAAAATGGTTTTGGCCAGAGCATTCAAATTATAAATGTATATAGTTATAACTGCTTTGGCAGCATCTTATATAACCTAAATACTCTAGGTAATCTTGTTTCAGTGAAAAGTTGGAACATTCATCAGTACTGAGGGTCGCTTTCCCATTGGAGCAATTGAGACATATGCATTTAAAATGATATCTTTGAGGTAATCAACTATGTAGTTTACAACTTAATCAAGATATGAATTGATTTGTAATGGGTCTGCTGTAAACAATGGTTCATTTTCATATAAGAATATATACATACTTACATGTAATATGTATACATCATATGCAGACATTTACTTAGTGAAGTAAAGCATACAATCTATAACCATATACAGTGTTTGGCAATGTTCACATGTGAAAGTATTCAGAGGCATCTATTTAAGTTTAATTTATGCTAATATTCTGAAAATGACTGATACAATTCCTTCTTATTAATCACATCAGCATGTTGTTATTCCACTGTCTTAATAAAAAAGAAAGAAAGAATGAAATTATGTCTGGAGTTTTAAGGACAAATAACAGGACCACCAGTCAGGGACACAGCTAATAAGTGCATTTCTGTATTATGAGGGAGGATTTGTGATCCCAAAGACCTTACAGTCTACTTTGTATGGTACTAAAGTATACCACAAGTGCTGTACAAGAGATGTGTGTAATATACTAAAAGAATTTTAAAAAGCACTTCATTATTTCTATGCCAAGAATGTGAGACAGAATTTGAAAAGAGAATTGGTAAAGAAGTGGTACTAAATGTCCGTTGTAGTTGCTACCTAAGATTTTGTTACACTGAGAAGCTAATAACATTGCAAGGGCATGTGAAAATGTACAGTACACTTGGAAACTTTGGGGTTATAGAATGATAGGGTTAGAGAGTCTAGCCCAAAATGTGGCAATGTGGCATTTGAATATTTCAAGCTGAAGAAACTGGAGAAATGTCATGTGTGGGATGAAATTTTTGATCTTCCCTTGAAGCAGATCATAATAACTTCATATAACTGGTACCCTCACTATACCTGGAGGAAAGGAGTATCCTGATCTCTGAAGACAAAAAGACACAGAGAGGAATCTGAAGAAATAGGCCTTTGTTAAATGTCCTCTACATTACTACACTGCCCTCGTATCCTTGCCCTCTGATGCTCATTGGACCTCAGATAAAAACACTCAAGATTAACTGTTTATTTGGGTCTTCCTGTCCCTATGAACACTCACATGTCACATCAAAATTACATTAAACTATTTTGTATGCTTTCTGTTTGTTAATCTACTTGTCAGTTTAATTTTCAGACCCAGTCCTACCTGAAGAGGTATAAAGGGGTGAAGGAAAACTTTTTCCTCCAGTACACAGGAGAATGGGATTTTAAAGAGCACAAAATTAACTGAATAATAGATGGAAAAGACAGATGGCATGAAGTGGTGCAGCCAAATTGAAGAGAAACTGGATGACACCAAATAGAAAGAAAAATAGTATAGACTACAAAAATAAACCTACGTTTCAGCCTTTGTGCTAGAGAGATACTCATAGGTGAACACATGAAGGCCTGTGTGGGAATATTCATCTCAATGCTTGTTTTGATAACAAATGACTAGGAGAAATTCAAGCATGAGTTCATCAATAGATGGTGATATAGACCATGGATTAGTCTGCCAGTTAAAAACAATATCTATCTTTACGTGCTAACATGGAAAGACCTTCAATATGTATTTCTGAGTAAAAAATTAAATGACAGAAAAAAGTTGTAGTATGATACTGAAGCAGAATACTAAGAAGCTAGGAAAATTCCTTAGCAAGTAGAATGGGGAAACTGAGGCAGATACCTGGTTCCAACTGGCCCCATCTAGCACCCTGACTCACCAGCCTCCTTCTCCCTTTCAAAGCATGAAGCCCTCAGGACAATGATGTTATGACCTGCATCAGATAATCTTAGGAAAAAAAGCTTTGGGTCTGATGACCACAGAGACAGAGTTTGGTCAAACCAGAGATGACATCTAGGTCTCAGTTGTGTTTCAGATACAGGTAGAGAAAACCAGAAGTGCTGCCATGGCTGATATTGGGACCAGCTGCAATGACCCCCTCCCTGACCTAGTACCAACCAAGTAGTAAAGACCATGACCCTAAAGGAACAGACCTGGAAAGCTGGTAAGTATTCTGTTGAGATCCTCCCTTGAGAACATCCCTGAAATTCCTGCCTTTACAAAACAGATAAAAACTCTTAAGGCAAAGAACCCAGTGAGTGAACTTTCTTTCTTTAGAGCATGCCCATGCCTTCACCCCTTCTTTCTTAAGTTGTGTACTTTTGCTTTCTTTCTCCAAAGGCCCTTCTTTTGCCTTGGCAACTCGTTTCATAAGTCCATGAAGCCCATTTGGCTCACTTCTTCTGCCTCTGTGACTTTTGCTCCAAAGCAAACACACCTATGTTCAAATCTTTCTCACATTCCCAAAGGGCAAAGGTAGCTCCACCTAGGCTCACTTCCATTGCTATGATCTTGCCTCTTCTATCTTCAGCCCTTCCTTAGTTTTGTTGTCTCAAGCTTTGATAAATGTACTCTCAAAATTACCCTGGATTTGTATTGTGAAATCTTTCCTGCACAAAGTCAAGAACTGAGATCCCACATTGCCAGTAACAATACTATTAGACTAAAAATACACAATGGCTTAGGTTTCTAAATATATGTGATAAATACATACATATTACATATAGAAAGGGTCTGGAAATAAAAATAAACTAGTGTTTATAGTTACCTCAAAACAAAGATTATGATGGGAAGCAATGAAGGTCAAGAGCAACTATTGCTTTAGCTATAATATTTGATACTTTATAATAAGATGTAGATCATTTTAATAATTAAAAAAGTTGGCCTTTAAGCAAGAAACATAAAAATAATAACAAAGTTTAGAGAAAGATTTAAAAAAACAAAATGCAGTCATGGTAATTGTAAAATATATTATTCTTAACACCATTAAGCTGTTGTAATTTATTTTGGAAAACTTTAATTTTGAAAGAACTTTTCTTTTATTCATTATCATTAAGCATCCTGGATTGAAGTAAACTAAAATATAGATGCTTAAATCTTCAGACTCATTAGCAAAGCAGACTACTGTATTTGAAGTTCTGCATTACTCGAAGAAAAGCTGCAGAAAAGGCAGAAGTTTTGGGTAGTTCTCTGTGCCCCTAGAGAGATACATGATCTTATTCTTGAATGGAGTGGGTGAGTCCTGGGATTAGCTGAAGTGGAACTATGAGATAGCTCTTTAAAATATGGGCATGTTGTGGCCCTGACTGGGTAGTTCAGTGTATTGAGTGCAGGCCTATGAATCAAACAACGACGTTTTGATTCCCAGTCAGGGCACATGCCTGGGTTGCAGGCCAGTTCCCAGCAGGGGACACACGAGAGGCAACCGTACATTGATATTTCTCTCCCTCTCACCTCCACTTCCCCTCTAAAGATAAATAAATAAAATCTTAATAAATATATAAATACATAAATAAATAAAATATGGTCATGTTGTTTTGTCTGAAGGGAACCTCTAGACTCTTTTAAATATTTATATTAAAATATAAGTATAAAATAACTTCTAAATCAAATAAAAATGACATTAGTCATCTATACCTCTGAATGTTAACTTCTATATAATTAAACTGAGGACTATAAAATGAAAAAATTATAGTCTACTATTAAACTCTTCTCATCTGATAATTTCAAAATCATCTTGGCTAAATGGGTTTTTTTTATTGCTTGTTTTAGCCTGGTTGATATTTTGATTTGTGAGCCAAGAGCTCCCTGTGGGAAAGACAATACCGATTAATAATCAGTACATGAGAAGGGTTGCTCAGGAGAGATGTTTCAACCAAGGCTGAAGGAAGACTGAAAACCTCATTTCATAAGATTATCAA
This sequence comes from Artibeus jamaicensis, assembly GCF_021234435.1. Lineage (NCBI taxonomy): Eukaryota > Metazoa > Chordata > Mammalia > Chiroptera > Phyllostomidae > Artibeus > Artibeus jamaicensis. The sequence goes on along the minus strand of NW_026521995.1, from coordinate 1,101,918 downwards.
GGCAATTTGATCATTAAACTTCAAATTATATGTAGGTGTCTTTTCCTTCGGAACCTGTCTTTTAAGATCTTGTTAAAATTTGTTTTATTCAAGTAATTATATTACTCTATGAATGAGCAAAATCATTTTTTGTTTTTGCTTTTAGGAACCACAATTTGTAAATGCTATTTATAATCAGGCAACTACTTTTTACACCTGCAAAACTAAGGGGAACTTTTTCAGAGAAATACTCAACTAGCAAATTCAGATTTGCTTCTTGATGTTGTGCTATAAAAAAGAAAAACAAGGACTATAAATATACATCTAAGAGCAAGGGAGAAAGTAGGAATATATTAAGAAGAAAAAAATGGAATATAAACATTTTTGAATAATGGATGTATCAATGATAAGAGCAACAGCTAACTTTTATTTAGAACTTTCTATACTCCAGGCATGCTCACTTGTTTTAACCCCATAAAGACAGTGCTAGGTTTGCCTTCATTTTAAAGCAAAGGAGCAGAAGCTTAGAGCATTTAATTGGTTAACAGTCAGATATCTAGTAAGAAAAATACAGAACCTGAGCCACTTAATGATTACCCTCTACTGCATCACCATAGTGAAATAAGGAGATAATCAGTTTTTAGCAGATGATGCAGAACAGAACTACTTGGCAAAACAGATTTAATGAAACTCTAGCTTAAGAAAGCTGAGGATATAGCAACTTTACAGAGACTAGACCAGCCTTCTCTTCCGTATAATATAAATCTTACTCTTTGCTGAATTTCCAAATAATGTTAGGAAATTGTTATTGATTTATATCATTGACTCTGAGGAAGAGTGAACATGGTGTTGATCATTGCAGAAAATGGCACAAAAGGGCCATTTAAAAAAGAAAATCTAATATAGGACACAATTATATTTTACTGGGAAACTCAAGGAAAGTAGATCAATTGGAAATCAATGGACAGTACCAAGAAAAAGTGCCACCTTTAGATATTAAAATTTAAAAAAAGCAGTTAAGGTGAAAATATAAATTAAATGAATATATTTGTGTAAAAAGCTGAACACATCAAGTTAGCTGGCCAAGTTAAAACAGGTCGGAAAGAATACTATTAACTATTTGACTTACATTCTTCCTATAAAAACTGTTCAGGAAATGGAGAGACTATGAAAAGTTGTTAATAAGTTGTTCCGACAGAATGAACAGTAAACCCAGTCCTGTGCCTCCATGAAGAATGAAAGCCCTTCCTGACAGGGGATCCTTATTTCCTAAGGAAATCAAAGCAATCTGTACTCTGTTGTGATGTACACATGAGACATCAGAAGGACCACGGCAAACCAGAATTTCATGGCTACATGGGAATAGAGGTCATAAAGTCGAATGCCTTTCTCCTTTCGAATATTTGGATTGGATTGGATTTTGTTGTATAAATATGTTCAGAGTTTAGTCACATTGAGCTGATGGCCAGGTGAGGACTAGGTCACCCTTAAATGATTCAATCCACTAAATTTAAAGAGACAAAGAAGCCTTTTTCCAAGAAGGTAAATTTAAAATATTTAAATATTTAAAAGCTAGATTAACTATTTGTAGATATATCTTTTCTATCTGTTGTTGATAAAAGAATGAGGTAGAACCAAATAGAATCCTCATGCTGTATTTTTGAATATACACTTAGAGAAATCAGTTTAAAACCAACATAGCAGCATTTTTTCCCTTCAGAGGATAAGAAATGAGATTCAAAAAAGCTAAAAAGAGTAAGAAACTGCATCTTAACAGGCAAGCAAACAATAACATTAAAAGTAAACAAAATGTTAACATTAGCTAGTTCTGAGATGTGAGTCCATTTGCCTTGCTCTATATTTTCTATTTGTTTAAAATATTTAATGATATAAATGCTATTTTATATTAAATAATACTCTTTGTATGTGTGTGTGTGACTGCGCATAATTATGTGCTGTGTATTTGTGTCTGTGTGTGTATATGTGTAAAATCTGGGTTGATTCACACTAGAATGTGAACAAGGGCCTGCAATTCCTTATTTAAAGTTTTTGGGGCCAGCTGGGTTTTGAAATGTTAATATTTCAGAGTTGAGGATGTTAATCTAATCCATATGGTTTGTCTTATATGATTTTCTTGAGAAGCTTAGAGGCTGCCCTATAAATCAAACCCATCACCAAGTGAGCTGCCTAAAGACCTCATGTGGTTCAGGACAGGTTAAGTTTTGCCTCTAAATTCATTTTTCACATACTTACTACTTTCCAAATTTTAGTCGTCCAAATTGCTGATTAGAGACTGTGGACCTGTAATGGGCTTCTTAATGACGAAATTTGATGGAAACCTTGTTTTTCTTGTCATACACCTGTAGTCTCCAAAACAAACCTTTACTATGGCCAAGTAAAAAGGTTAAGAAGAAACAGAGGCAGAGACAAAACTCCTAGCCTCTCAGGGGCGAATTTAAACATGGCAGAGGCTTAGCAAGGACCCAGGACCATTCATTCCTTTTGAAGGACATCACACACAGTTAAAGTGAAGGGGATTGGTGATGAATGGGAGGCCCCAGCTGGGGAGAGAGAATAGCCAGCATGTGGCGCTGAGCTCCCAGAGAGGCGGATAAAGGGAGAGAGGAGAGTGGCCAGGCAAGGCTGCTTTAGAAAGCATGACGAATCTGTTGCTACTAAATGATAAAATCCTATCAAACCACTGGTGAGTCTACAAACTAGTTAGGAGGCTCCAGAAAATAAAGAGTAGTCTCACTTCGCATTGCAAATCACAGCAAAACAAAAACCCAGAATCCAAAAGAAAGAAATATTAAAGAGAGAGAAAAAAACACTACACAACACTGAAACTCCTCAGTAATAGTGATAGGTTAATGAATGCCTTCAGGCAGAGAAAGGAATAGCATTTGTCTCAACTCAAAATATTTCTCAAAGAACTAGTGTGAACAAAGGACATTCTGGTTTGTTTCGTTTTGTTTATTACTAACACTTTTAGAGCAGTTTTAGGTTGACTGCAAAATTGACGGGGAGATACTGAGTTTTCCATATGCTCCTGGCTCCCACATTCATGTAGCTTCCCCTGTTATGAATGCCCCCACCAGAGTGCGGTATTTGCTATGATAAATGTACATTTGCAGATCAAAATCCTACAAAGTCCACAGTTTACATTATGGTCAATGCTTGTTGTTAGTATGTTCCGTGGGTTTGAACTGATGTATATATGACATGTAGCTATCATTTTATTATCATAGTGTTTTTGTTGCACTAAAAGCTCTATTTCCATCCCTCCTCTGCCCCGGCCTTCCTCATTCCCTGGAAACCACTGATCTTTTTATTGCCTTCATAGTTCTACCTTTTCCAGATTGTCATGCACTAGCTGGAATCATGCAGTAAGCAGCCTTTTCACATCGGCTTCTTTCACTTAAAACATGCATTTTAGGGTTCCTCCAGGTCTTCTCGTGGCTTGATAGCTCATTTGTATTAACACTAAATAATGTCTATCCACCTATTCAAGGATGTCTGTTTGCTTCCATCTTTTGACAATTATTAATAACGCCATAAAAATCCACGCGAAGGTTTTTTTTTGTGTATGTAGAAAAGGACATTCTGTTTTCTTCCCAGTAATGTCAATTAACAATAGACTCTAAAAGATCTTAATGGTAAATTTTATTCTAACTAAAAGTAAACCTAATTTAAAAAATGTAGACAAAACATAAATAAATGAGGCAAGATTCCAAGTCTTTCTGATTTTGATTTTGTTTGTACTGTGACATGTGATGGAAATTGACACTAAAGTGATGCCATGACTGGCCCTTATCATATGTTTGCCAACTGGAAGTTAATAGATTCATGGGGTTTTTGTCCATTTTACATGGAAGTGGAATCGCATATAGAATCTCTGACCATCAAGGGAGTTTGGAGACTCTCACAGAGTGAAAAAGCCCCCAGTCATTGAACTTAGAGTTCTGGTCAGTAGGAGACTCCGTCTCAAAAGAAAGAATGCTAACATTTATTGAGCAGCTACTATTCCCAGACAATGTCCAGGTCATAACCATAGCAACAATAATAGCTATTTTTTCAATTACTCTATGTCAGATTTCCTCCATGTGCTTTACATGTGTAAATCACTTAATCCTCACAATGATTATAATGTAGATAATACAAATAGCAGCCCATGCTTATTCCCCACTACTCCTGTTTGCATGAGCAGACACTTCCCTGATGCAGTGCTGCTGTTACTGACCCCTTCCTTACTCTTTCCTGCGGGTGGAGGAAGAGTGAACTGATTGGTAATGTTAGCAAAATAAGCATTCTCAACTCACCCTCTTTGTGTCTCATTTAACCCCTCTTTTGTGAGCCAACCCATGCTCGGGAGGCAGGCCCTCTGATGGCACCCTGGTTAACTGTAACAGGTTGCCCCCAAAGTTCGAGTCCTGTATTGCTTTAGCAGGGTCCATTGTTCTGTAGGTGAATCTGTTTAGTCTGAGGTGAAGTTATTTTAAATATATGGCTACAGATTCTAAAGCCATCTTCCCCAAAATATATTTGACTTCTACACTTCAAAATATTTTGCTCTCCATCTGCTTGACTTCTATATTTATCTCGGTTGGTTCAAAAAATGAGAACTATATGAGGTAATGTTATTTATCAGGGACCCCTAACACCCTAAAAATGACCACCCACCTCCAATTTACAGAAGAAACAGGAAAGCAGAGGGATTCAGCAACATCCCTATGATTTTACACCTGGATTTGAACCACAGGCTCCAGAGTCCGTGTTCACAGCCACCATTGTAGCAGCTTTCTCTTTAATACTCAGAGTCCCCTAAAGAATTCCTTTGAACACCACTGTGGTTTCCCAAACTGGGAAATTTGGAGCTCAAAGATGTAATATGCATAGTCACTTAGCAAACAATGAGTGAGCAGAGATCAGAACTCAGAGCACCTGACTCCAAAGGCAGTACATTTTTCGCTACAGTCTACCTACTTTCTAAATCTAGTTTCTGAAATAATTCATTTTAAACACCATACAGAAGAGAGCCAAGTTCAGGAGGGTGGAAGTTGGGGTGCTCATTTGATAAGCTATGATTATTTCCTTTTATTATTAACCAAGAAAATGACATCAAAGATTGATTTTTTAATTTCTCAATATTATTGGGCACAAGAAAATAAGTCAATAGTATTAGAATGTGCAGCCCAAGTAAAGTTTTCTCACTATCTTAAGTAATTCACCACCCACACTTAAAAAAAAATTCTTGTTAAATTACTCTGATCTCTGCCATCCTATTCAATTCTTATCTCCACTTCTACTAAGCTTCTACAGATAATTCTCAAGAAACTCTTTGCTCATCCCTGATTGTAAATGTGCTTGCTTTATTGATGTTGCATAAATTTATGAGATATATGTATTATTGTCTGAGACTAGCATTAAATAGTTATCATCTGCTGAGTTTTATGAATTTCTTATGTTCTTACCTGAAAAGGCAAAGTAGATTCTCCAGCCTTTGCACAGAGATTGATTTTTGCTCGTCTCCACTGAGATTCAGAGATTCCGACTAGATCACATTGCTCTTGCAAATTTCCACCCAGTGATGTTCTTGTAAAAACCGAGAGATGTGAAGGCTGAGACAAATGATGCCAAAAACTGCACCTGTTGAAAAAATAGTTTTGAATATCCTATTTACCTGTCTCAAGTAGCTTTTCCATAATTAAAAATATCCCAGACTACTTTGGTATTAAATATGATGTCAATTCTCTTTTCTTCCAAGTGTGTAAGCCCAGAAAATGGTAAGGGCTTCCTTTACCAGACATTGTATTCTCCCCTTAAGAAAAAGTCCAAGGTGGCTGCACCAACTGATATAGTAAACACATGTCACAGAGATGTCTAAAGAAATGTGGTGCCAGCATTCTACCAAAACAAGCTGCGGACACATATTTGTCCACACATCACGGCAGCTTCCTGGGAGCCTTCCTTGTTGCTTCTTACAAATCTGGGGAGGCACATGTTCTGTCTCAAAGTTACAAAATCAGATATTTCTATTCATTCCCCTTGATATTTTAACACCAAATCTAGAGAGTTTTCTTGAAACTCAAATTTTCAATTTGCATAAAAACAATCTGTAATGCTTGTCATTTGTCCCTTCAATGTTATGACATTATCCAAGAATCTGGGAGCTAATCAAAGTAAGCTATTGTTCTTTTGGAAACTAGGGGTCCTTGGTCACTTTGCTTCCTGCTCACCATCGAAGATGACAAAATCTAAAAGTTTGATGGGTTAATTATGCAGTGAAGAAAATATATAGAGAGGATTATTTTAGGAGTCGGTAGCAGTAGCTGTAACATAGAATTCAACATTGTCATTTATTCATTTAATATTTGCTGCCCATTTACTAAATAGCAGGCACTGTGGACAGAAAAATTAATTCCCTCCATGGTTGGATAATTCACTCTATAAAATATGTCAACTAAACCTTCATAACAAGAAGTTCGGATGCATAACAGTCATTTTTTTCTTTCTCATTATGACATAGAGAGTATTAAGGTTGCATTTTTTCCAGAAAAAAACACAACATTCAGAGATGAGGCCCCACAGAAATGAAATTCTTCTCTTTGGTTTCAAAGTGCTTCCTTTTTAGAGCCACTATGTTTTAAATACTTCATCACTGTGCTTTCATTTGTTACATGGGCAGACATTAGTGGGCATAGATGGGTCACCCACTTATTTCACTGTTGGCATCCATTTCAGTGGAGATGAAAGTTGACGAAATCTCATAAAGTTCTCTTTTTAAAAATTGTTCATGATAAAATACCAAGCATCTTCTGTTCTAAATGTGGTATACATTGTTTTCAATGTCTACTTAATTTCTACCGCATGATCAAAAAAGTTCTTTCTGGCTCCCCATTTCATTTTAGATTTTACTACCAGGTTCACCTAAACTCATACCTTGACAGGTAAGCAAAAATGTAAAGTCAAGTGGAAGTGTTTAATTAAATTCTATGAAAAGGGAGGGTTTATGTTCCTCAACTACAATTAAATTTTAGATCCCTGTTGTAATTTCAGAATGTTCTAAGCTTGTAAATATGCAAAACAGAGCTTTAAACCCAGTTGTACAAGAAATGTGCACACCCCATCAGAATTTTAAGCTGTCAAACTGTCATTCAGTACAGCACTAGAGCGAAGTTATTTTAATAGTGTGTGAAGTGTAAGAACCAATGGGATCTATATTTAACAAGATAAGGGCTTAAAACTTACACTTAATTTACTACTTTAACCTAATTGGCATTGTAGAGAATTAAGCAGAACTATAATAAACTATAATAAACTCAGGAGAGTTTATTATAGATCAAGAAACCTTCTGTAGCCTTTTCACATTTAGTATGGGTAAGGGTGAAAGCTTGGCACCCAAGTCATTAATACAGCTGTGATTTCTGGCAGGCACTCAGCAAGTGCGCAGGGCTGTGGCTCTCAGCCTGACACATGCCAGTAAACACCAAGACATGAACTCCAAAGTATGATGCACGTTGCGAATTCCTCACAGAACCTATTAAGGCAATTTGTATTCGGTAGGTAGTCAGTTCATAAGTATTGAAAAAAAAGGAAGAAGGGATGAGCAAACTATTAGCATCAGAGTTTAAGTAAATATGTATAAACTTTGGTGGGGAAGGAGTGAGAGAGGGAGAAAGACAGAGAGAGAGAAGGAGAGAGAGGAGAGAAAGAACCTAGAACCTACTCTGTGACAGGAAACATGCAAAGCATTAGGTGTCCTTGCAGACCTCAGAGTTTTATAGGGAAGACTGAAAAGAAAAGGAATGATTAAGTATGATGCACATAATAACAAAGGTACAAAAATAGTGTGGCTATATACATGTAAATTAATTAACATTAAACATAACTTTCAAAAATCTTTTTCTTAGTTATACTCATGATATTTTAGCTGCTCAGTAGGTGTATGTAGCTAGTGGCTTCCATGCTGGGTATAGCAGAGGTAAACTTCCATCATCACAGAAAGTTCTACTAAACAGAATGACAAAGCATGTTAAAATTATGCCATTTAAAATGTATTTACTACTTATCATTATTAAAGAAAATTATTTCCTTGATTCATGTCTGACTCATTAAAAAGCAGGTAAATACAATGTTAACATTAAGGGCTTGATTTTATTTCTCTGGGGTTTTCACTAAGGCATGTTTTTTATATTGTGTAACTACAAAATGGGAAGCATTGTATTCAGTTGAATTTCATGTGGTTTAAAAGCTTCCAACAAAGCAGTTCCTTTGTTGCAAATTGGAGAGAAGAAACTAAAGCTCACATTACCACATCTTATCAGGTGACTTACCTACCAGTTAGTGGGTAAACTGGAGAACCGATGCCCTGTGGAGGCCCTTGCTGGCTGGTTTCTAAGGTGTCCTGTGATGCTCCCTGGAGGAGGGGCCCATTCTACAAGGCAGTAATGAGGCTCTCTGACACTTAATGCTGCTGTGAAGGGTACAACAGGACACTATTGAAAAGTCCAAATGGCTTCTCCCTGATTTCTCTGTTTTCTGTTTCATTTGCCTTTGGTCTGTCTCCAGCTGAAACTCTACTCCTCATATGTCCAGCCTCTTGCCCCAGCTTCCTTGTGGCCTGGGTCCCTACTGCTTCTCTGCCTCAGAGCTGGTTGTTCTTCATGCCCTTTCTCAGTTGTATTCCAACACTCACCTGCCTCTGCCTTTACTGCTTTAAAACAGACCCTGCTATGTCTTCAAGATGTAGGATAAGAAAAAATAGCAAGAAAAAATAGTTTAAAAAGAAAAGAGAAAAAGGAAAGGGAGCAAGTTAAGATACCTGTACCTCCTGTTTTTCTCACTTACTGATTACAGTATTTTTCGGACTATAGGACACACCCCCACCAAACTGGGGAGGAATAATGGTTGTTAATGCTGCTATTGTGTTCTGTTTACATTTACATTGGTGAAATACTATGTTATTTATGTTATTAAATATTTTACCACATTTTTTGCTTTAAATTTTTTTTCCTATTTTCCTCCTCTAAAACCTAGGTGCATCTTATGGTTTGAAAATACAGCAATCTCCATGTCCTTTGATCATATGCAAATGGAGACAATAGCTGCTCAGTGTTTCCTCCGCAGCTGTGGCTTCCTCTGGAATCTATCACACACTCTGACATCTATCCTTAGACTGAACAAAACAATCAGGGAACAAAGTGTGATTGCACCACTCCACACCCCACTCCGTAATTACTTTTTTTTTCTTTGATTTGTCATTGATGTGAGTTTACCACATCAACGTTCTACTTGGGAACATTGTAAGACATGCCTTTCTAAACTCATCGAGAGAGTTGCTGTGAGTGGGTTAGTTTTCATTGTTATTCTGTACTCACCCTCTTGTAGCACTTAATTCTGAACTGCTGCCGGTGCTCCTCACGGAACTACTCTGTTAGGGCAGCGTGTGTTTAGGGCATCTCTGTTGTGTTCCAGCACTGAGAGCTGTGATCAGCACAGAATAGGTAAGCCCTATGTGTGTACTGAATCAGATAAAACATGTTTGCATTGGTATTGCCATGGGCATTCAGAGAGAAGTCTCTGAACTCTTTTTGTTTTGCTTTTTTCTTTTTACATTCTATAATCTAAACAAAATGATGACTCACAGGTCTTCTCTGTACCAGCTGCTGAAAAACTCAGACGCAAAGTGTAGCCTGGCCCGGGCACACTGTGTTTGGGGACCAGCCCATCTTCTGCTTCATCTCTCTCTGCCCTGATATCTTCAGTCACTTTTTCTTATTTGTGAATTTTTAAAAAATACATGATGCAGGTTTTATATTATTAATCTTCCTATATTTAACTGTGGAATTCTGAAGTGAAATATTATTTTTATACAGTAACTCAAATATGAGAACTCATAAAATATTAATTCATATAAATCCTCTTCATATTTGATATTTCCTAGTTAACTGAAAGCAGTAACATTTCAATATCAACAAGAAATAGTGGCCGCTGGGTCCCACACGTTTTGTTGTCCTATCTCCTGGCTACTAAAGAGGAAAATGCCAAGTATCCACCAGTGACTGAAGGAAGGTTGGAAGCTTTTAAGTTAAAGTCCTCATCTTGAGCAATGACAAACTAGGAACAAGTGTGCATGTTGATGTCATACGTTGGCCATACATAAAGTACAAGGTCATAATGCAAGATAACCCTGAAAGACTGCTGTTAGAAAAAGACACACAAATGAGAGTTTCATGATCTTTTAAAGTCCTTTAAAAATATTCTTAACTGTATTAGCCTGATATGATTATGTAGGGGGAAATCATACAATGTTATAAAGTGAAGGGTCTGGTCATACAAAGCACCTGGCTCTCTCGCTGCCTCACTCTATCATTTGATGAAGGGCATTTGCTATTTCGTGAATACAGCTATAATCAATATGTTTAAAGTAGGAAGACCAGTTGGGCTTTTGATTACTCAAAAAGGTAAGAACTTGGTTTGTTGCCTTATTCTGTAACTTTTATGAAAGAATCAAACATTACTGCTGACTTATAAAAAAGTAATTTTATATTCTTAGAACATTCCTCTTAGAGATAACATTAGCTATGTTTATCCCAGACTATAAATAACATTCTGTTAACAGTTTAATACTACTTCCTAAGCTAGAAAATATTATAAAGTAATTCAAATATCCCTTCCTCTAACTCAAAGTTCACTAACATTAAAGCAGATGCAGGCGAAGTGTAAAAAATATTTAAAGGTGGGGATATGGATGGGAGGGGGTGTGCAGAGTAGAGGGGAATAAAGGGGGGAAATTATAGCTTAATCAAGTATATATATATATTTCTTCTGGAATTCTGCAATGGGCTCCTGAAACACTCTCACTTTTCCAAAACATGAAGGCAAACAAATCAAAACCCAAGGCCTTGGGAGGCTGAGGACTAGTTTCTGACAGACAGACTATGAAGCATCTATCAGGGGCATCCAACCCGCGGCCTTCAGGACACACATGGCCCAGGAAGGCTATGAATGTGGCCCAACACTAAATCATAAATTTACTGGAAATGTCATGAGATATTTTTGTGATTACATGTTCTTATGTATCTAGTGTGTGGCCCAAGACAACTCTTCTTCTTCTAGTGTGACCCAGTGATGCCAAAGGTTGGACCCCCCTGATACTATCCACTGCTTTAAAACATCTGTCCCACAGCTAAACTCCAAATTCAAGTGACTGTAGAGAAAAATTTCCTCAAGTGGAAATAATCATAAGTTGAAAGACAATCCCAGTGCCACAAATCAATGGCTACCAGTGTACAATAATGGGAAATACATATTGTCATTTAAAAGGAAAAAGAAAACATGATTTCTCAGTGAATCTCAGAAATTTCTAGTAAGCTCTTAAGCTTTGTGCTCAAATTGTTGTATAAAAGGCAGAATTAATATATTCTATCCCTTAGTATCCGATGTATTTAACAGTAGGGATCACATTACTTAAAACTGTATTTTCACATAGGACTTAATTAAAATAAGCCCAAGGTGGGAGAGTGCAGCATACACCTGACTGAAGTGAAAATCAAATCCAGACAGTTGTTTTAATCCTAATTCCCATGCAGAAATAGGCAGGAAAAAATAAATAAATGAACAAGGAAGAACACCTACTAAGAATTCTGGGGATTCTCAGACTTCTACTAAGCTGAAAATATAATTATAATTATACCTCTAAATGATATGTAATTCATATATTACCAGGAATGCCTGAGTAAAGTGCTATAATCTGTGTTTACAGGCAATAGATTTAGCTTGTGGCAGTATTGATCTCTTCATTAGGGCTTGATAACTAAAGGAAAAAACATAGGAGCTGAGATCCTAAGGGCTTAGAAACATGTCAGAAGTCTCAAAAGAACTGAAAACAAGGCGAAAGGGAAACATCCATCAGTTCCCTCTTGTACACACCCTGAGGACCAAACCCGCCACCCAGGCGTGTGCCCTGACAAGAAATGGAACTGGTGACCTACTCCACACGGAACTACTCCCAACCAGCTGGGCCACGCCAGGCAGGGGCAATTCTCAGCTTTCTCATCTATTATGATTTTGAAATGAATTGAGTATGCTAATGCTTTGGTCTGTTGACCAAGGAGAATTAACTGAAAAAATAACATTTCAGAAAATGTAATTATTTTTCTGCACATATTTATCTTTTCTTCTTCATCTTGTCATTTTTCTTTCAACAAGCAAATTAATATTGACCAAAATAAAAAACAGTTAAGACAACATTTATTGACAGCTTTTAGATTATTGAAATAATTATGTGAAAATACAAAATAATAGAAATATTCTTTAGTGCCCCACTCTCCCTCAAAAAAGAATGGTATGAGTTATATGTTGCAAATGGTCTCTCGAAAGAACATGAATATTTCATATTGAAACAGCTCCTATGTATCCCTCAATTCATCATGAAAACAGTGGTAAAACTTAGCAGGCATTTCCTGGAATGAGTAGCCCAAGGCTAACAGTTTCCAAACACAAAATAGCCAATGGAAATTCTAATAGTAAATTACCTGACATGGGTCAGAAGCAGTAAGTGACTCTGTAAGAACAGGACTTCCAAGCTTGGCCACTCCAGGCAATCTATGTGCCCCAAAATAAATAAACGACCCTGAAAAACAAGTACAAAGTCATAGATACAGGTGCTACCTTTGTACATTCAGCAGTCCCTTGCCCTAGCATCTTATCCTTGCACACATTCAACTGTCAATTAAGTAAAGAAAATTATATTTTTATGCATTCCCCACTAAGCTTGCAGTTAACTCAAAGTGCTTTCAGATGGATAACGTTAAACAACTAAAATTAAAGTGAATTGATTAAAAACAAACTCTTGAACTCATCCTCTAAAACAAATATTTTTATTGGCTTAACTCTCACCATACCATTTGAAATCAAATTAAATGAAGCTTCCAAGCTCACAATTAGATATTCAATATGCCCTTAAGAAATTCCCATGAGAGCTCTATTTTTAAGTTTCTGCACAGAGTTCTGAAGGGTACAAGCCTAGGGATGAGTTTGCTTTCTCCTGGGCCTTACGCGTTTGACATTGTTGTCTGTGCTACTGGGGATGAAAGCTTAATTAAAGATCTAATCTGGACCTTAACAAAATAACCGCTTTTAGATTTTAACTACAGTGGATGTGCTCGTGGCGAATGTACAGGGATAACATCTCTCAGCGGCTCAATAGATCACACGCCCGCAATGCTGTCGGGGGCAGTTGCTGTCACTGAATATTGAAAACGTACAAGGAAGGCCATGCCGAACAATGTCAAGGTCTGACACTGCCCTTTGATAATCACAAAGTGATGGGTGATTTGGGAAGCCAACAATTTTTACCGGAAAATATCACATTCACAAGGAGATTTCTCTAGATACAAGTCAATGCTGACTGCAAAGAAATGAAAAGATTTCAGAAATAAAATGTATTATTTTATAGCTGCCTCCATGTGTTTAACAAAATAACCAAGGCTGAAAGCTGGCAGTGTCATCTCTGAGGGGGAAGAATAGACTCCAGTTTACACAGTTTTTAGATCTCAGAGCTGACTGGGAAGGAGAAAGACGAATGTTCCCAAATTCCAACCTATACCTATCGGAAACAGTGTATGTCTAAGCTCATAAAATTCTCTATATTTCACCTATAAAAGAATAGAGTAGGAAACATAATTTAAAAAATTTATTCCAAATTTCAAATCCTCAGGTTCAAGTAAAACTCCAGGGAATATTTTCAAAAGTCTAATCAAAATTCTAAGAATTAACAAGCATTCAAAGATTTTACTCTCCAGATGTTTAAAATAGTGTATGCAGTTTCAAACATTTACTAAAGAACTGAACATAAAAACACTAAAAGTCCGAGATCTAAAAGATGAAAAGGGTTTGAACAAATTGGTTATACCACAAAGTAACTGGAAGCATGATTTTAAAAAATCTACTAGAAATGCACAGCCTCGTGAGTAAGTTTTATTTAATTTTTAAAGAACAAATATTTGCAACATTATTCAAGGGATCTTGGGTCTTAGAAAAATAAAGAGAGCCCTTGACTCATGTTATGATGCATGCAGATAGCTTTAAGAAAGGAAGAAATATAGAAGAATTAAAAAAATACTATCAAGCAACATCACTCATGATCCTCTAGAGATACAAAAGTTGACATAAATATGTGATCAATTATATTTGAAATCCTTATCAAATAATTGTATGTCCTCTACTTCAGTGTCTTTGGTTATATTTTGCTTGCTTGTTTGTTTTGTTGTTTAGCTTCCTGTTAAAGGTAAGATCATATAAAATAGACAACAGAGGGACAGTGACCAGAGGGGAGAGGGGAGGGAATTTCAGGGGAGAAGGGGAAGGATTTACAGAAACTAGTATAAAGGACACATGGACAAGAACTAAGGGGGGTGGAAATGGGAGGGAGTGGGGAGCATGGGGTGGAGTGGGCTGGGTTGGGAGTAAAAAGACAGAAAACTGTACTTGAACAATAATTAAATTTAAAAAATTTAACATTAAAAAATAATAATTATATGTGCTGACCAATCAGAGCTTTCCAAAAATGCAGGTTTCATTTAACTTAGCAGCTCTATCAACATAGTCAAATAGGTCAACAAATTAAAAAGTAAAATCACAAATTTATATCAACAAATATTGAAAACACTGTGAAAAACCAGCCATTCCAAATAATAAAACAATAAAATATTTAAATAAAATAATTAAATAAAGACTGATGACCAAACCCAAAATAAACAACATCATAAATGGCAAACAACAGAACTAATTTAATTATAATGAGAAACTAGAGATCCCTGTCTATTAAATAGGTAACATTACCTTAGGCTAACCTAATAAGTCTTGTGAACATAGAAGTCAAGAAAATAGTATCTAGAGATTAAGTTATGTTTGGCCAATGACAGAATTGTAAAAGTAGAAATTACCAGGAATTCCATTTTTTGAATAATGACAAGTACTAATCCAGAAATTTGGTAAGATAAATGAAAATAAATATTTTGTTACTTTTATTAACTATAGCAATAAAATATATATATATATAGAAATGAAAAATATATTCTTAACAATAACATTAATACAAAATACCTGAAAATACATTTAATAAGAAATAGAGCTTAAAGAAGAACATTATAAAACCTGTAGAAGATTACAAACTCTTTGATAAATAAGAAGAAATAACATTTTTGTATGGAAAGATGATAATACAAAAATATTGTTAGTAAAAATTTATTAAATTTATTTGAAAGCTAAGTGTAATCCTAAGAGAATTTTAACCAATATTTAAAACTGAATAATATATTGAAATTTATATGTGGAGCTGAAGGGAAAAGAGAATATGAACTGTGAACCCAGACCCAAGGGCTTCAGCATTTTCCCAGAAGTCCTAGCAAGTTCAGTGAAACACACAGACAGCTTAAGATTTAGAAAGCAGAAAATAAAATTGTCATTATTTACAGGCAATATAATTGTGAACCTGAAAAATAGAAAGCATATACTACTAGCTATATTAATAAAATTAGCAGGGTCATTGGATATAAGGTCAATATTTAAAATTGCATTTCTATAATACTAACAATAGAGAAATAAAAATAGCAAAAACCTAGAAAAACATTACCAAAAGATTTTTAAAACTTATACATTGAAAGCTATAAAATATTATTCAGAGAAACTAAAGAAGATATAAATAAATTAAAATGTCAGATTTGAAAAGATCAGGGGGGTGTAGGGTGGAGGGCAATAAAGGGGAGAAAAAAATAGGACAACTAAGAATAGCATAATCACTAAAATATACTTTAAAAAACCTAAAAACCTAGTAACAGCCCTGGCTGATGTGGCTCAGTGGATAGAGTACCCACCTGCGTATGGAAGGGTCATCAGTTCAACTCCTGGTCAGGGCACATGCCTGGGTTAAGGGCAAAGTCCCCAGTTGAGGTCTTGAGAAAGGCATCTGATGGATGTTTCTCTCATACATTAATGTTTCTCCCCCTTTCTTTCTCCCTCCTTTCCCCTCTCTCTAAAGAATACATAAAATTTTTAAAAACTAACAAAAATACGAGTAGAAGTTTCACATAAGAAATCATTTTACACCCATAAGAAATAATTTCACACTCATTAACTGAAAATTTTAAGAGAATATAATGCCTATTTTTGGTAGGCAAATAAAAATATTCACTCTTATTTTGCTAGTAAAAATTTAAGTATTAGAATTTGCAGGGAAAGTAAAATATCAATATTTATTAAAATATAAGTACATATATTTTTGTGAAAATATAGAAGTCTCAACCCCAGTTAACTATTGCATAGTATTAAAATCACCCTATATTAATAACTATGTACAAGAATAAATTTTGAATACATTGTTATGGTACTGTTAATCAGTAGGAGAAATGGTGAGATAGATTATAGCATATCCAGTTCAAAGAAATGGACAAACAAAATGAATTAGGCTTCTTCTACTTCCAGACAAGGTTGAGTATCATGGACCAGATTTAGTACCCTGTCTTAAACTAGCAAAAAATTCAGAAAAAATATATATTTAAATAATGATTTTCTTTTTTTTATATTAAATTTTATTTAGTTACTTTTCAAGTACATTTTTTTAAATCTATTTCTCCCATCCCACCCCACCCCCCCCGCCCGAAATGTAGGATGATGGGGACACAGGATCACTAGAAAATGATCACTGAAAGAGTGGGAACAAATGAGCTAAACCATACAATTTCCCAGCTTATCATCTAGATGGAGTTTCCAGCTGCCATGTAGGAAGGACACCAGATGGGTGTGGCGGTCTCTTCAAGTTGTAAAGATGAAATTGGTGCTTCTGGGACACCAAAGTGGCTAGAGTTTATAAGACAGAGTGCCAGGAGGGGGTGGGCTACAAAGAGAGAGACCTCCACAGATTGCAGAATGGTGCCCCCTCCCCAGCCGAATCTCCAGGTGAGTACTGACCAGGGCATGAGTGTGAGGAAACTGCCTGATGGGGGGGGGGGGGGGGAACAGCCTGAAGGGGCAGCTGCATCATGTCCCAAAGTTCCACCAACCACCAGAAACAGTAGGCTTTTCTCACCAATCAGAGAAAAAAATTAGTTATACATAGGCATCCGACAGAGTACTCAACACAAATGAAAACTTACATGCAGACAAAAAAATCTATATGAGCATTTTATAGTAGATTTATAATCAAGAAATATTTAAAAACAACCCAAATGTCCATTAACTGGTGAGTGAAAATGCAATTTCTTTGTCCCTTACATTTTGAATTCTAACAGCTGCCCCCAGTTTTACCAGTTTATTGTTATCTTTCATCATGGAATATATTACAGGGGAAAAAAAAGCGGGTCTTTCAAAACTTAACAAAGGGGCCCCTTTGTTAAGTTACTCACTTTGGAATTGCAAGTAAGTTACATATCCCTAACTCTGCTGTTTCAGGTCAGGAAAGCAGGCGTTCCTCTTTACAGAAATTTGAAAATCATTTTACTAAGATGCAGTAAGCTTATTCAATATGAAACTAAAAATTCTGAAAATACCTTAAGTTCCTACATTTATCACAAAGGAACTAGTGCTAGAGAAAGTCAGGATTTGGGGCAAGCTTCATAGGCATTTTCCCTGGTTTTGGCAACAAATTAGTGAGAAAAAAACAGCACGGTTTCAAAGGGCTGAGCAGGAAACTAGAAATTCTAAAGAGCTAATTTGTGCTTTTGAGTAATTAGTTTTCACATACTCATTTCCTAAAGTCATAGATTGGGGAATAAATTAACACAATTAATTTTAAAACATTTCCATGTATTTCTCCTTATGCAGGTGCAATTTTTATAACAGTGGAAAGGAGAACAAAATTATTCTTGGTCAGGAAACACACAGTTTTTATAAGCTCCCTAAGACTATAATGCTACTATTTTAATAACAGTAACAATACACATACTAGCACTAAGCTCCAAGTATGTGCCAGGTATTTTGCATATATTATCAGTCTTTGCAAATACACTACACAGTAAGTGCAATTATTCCCCCAAAAGAAAAATGGGACTTTAGCAGTAAGCAACTTGCCTATCATAATTTTTAGTAAATGGAACATCCAGGCTTTGAGCTGTCTGATGACGAAGCTTATACTTTGAAACCTCCCTGAAGCAGGCACTCTGTCTCTTAATTAAAAAGACTCCATTATCATATGCTTGCTCCTAGGCATTATTTTCCATTTTAAATAGTATGACCATTTGACTAGTATACTGAATAAGCTTACTGTATCTTAATAAAATAATTTTCAAATCTCTATAAAGAGGAACGCCTGCTTTCCTGACCAGATATTTTATCACTAACATGTCAGCTTTTAAACACTAAAGTGCTCTACGCAAATAACACCACCACTAAATTTTTCTCTACAGGTAAATCAAATGTTCAGATTTCAGCGCTATGCTGGTTTAGATGATCATAACATAGTATGTAATATAAAATATTTTTTCTTTACAAGCACATATTATTCTCTCCCTCAAATGGGTTCCTCCCAAATAAAAACAAGTGAATTAACTACAGTATAATAATGAAAAATGGTGCACATTACTTAATGGTGAATCAATATTACAAGGAAATGCCATTCACCCATATATCTAAATGGAAATCTCTATTGCTTCTGGATGTTTTTCTTTTCTCAGCTCAGGCTGTAAGAGTTTACAGGATACTGCTATTGATGAAAACTTACTCCTCAAAGGAGAGTTTCTTCCATTTGTTTACATAATCTTAAGCACCTATGGCTCAGCTCTGACCGTCTCCCTGGGCATTCAGAAAATCCTCTGGTCTACTTCCCTGGTCATCTATGAACTTTGCCACCTACTATGCAACCTCCCAGGTCTTCCAATCAATTGGTGGGGTACAGAAATATGAAAAATTCAAAATACATACTTGACCACTTAAATGTGCTTACAAGTTCCAAATTCTTGGTTATAAACTTGGTCAAGAAATCTTTCCATCTCCCCGCAATTACCCCCAATTCTTAAGAAGCACAGTCTTCATGGGTAAGGTGATAACACATCTGCTTTGCCACAATATTGCCCCAGATAATACCTGTTGTCCTGGCATAACAATTAATACCTCTCCTTTTTTCTCTCAAGTGCCCCTGTTTGAGAAATAAATTCAATATTGCTCTAAATGAGGAAATAAATTATATATTGATACACAAAGGAAGAAAGTCTGTGCAAACAACAATCTTATTTATTGCAGGTAGTCACTGGAGTAACCTATTATTCTAGCAATCCTCTAGTATCCAACAAGGTAATGGTGTAAAATGACCATAGGACCAATGAGTGAGGAAAAGGGAAGTACAATGGGACCCTCACAATACCAAAACCTCTGACAGACTCTTTACAACTGTGCTGCATCACTCAACTGCAAAGATGTAAAGATTTCAAGACAAAATAAATTTGAGTCATATAGTCCTGGCTGGTGTGGCTCAATGGATTGAGTGCCAGCCTGAACCTAAGGGTTGCCAGTTCTATTCCCAGTCAGGGCACATGCCTGGGTTGCAAGCCGAGTCCCCAGTAGGAGCGTGCGAGAGGCAAGCACACACTGATGTTTCTTTCTCTCTGTTTCTCCCACCTTTTCCCTCTGCCTAAAAATAAATAAATGAAATCTTAAAAAAATTTGGGTTGTATATATGTTAAAATTTGACTCTAGGAGAGAAAAATTTCAAACCATTTCTTTATTACATGGATTTTTATCAGTTAAAATACCAATTATTGCACTTTTCACAGAACGTTAAACACCACTGTCCTTTGAAAAAGGAAAATTAATTTTTTAAATCCATCACCATAGATATATATAAAAGCAAAATGTATAATCACTTCTATAAAAATTGTGGTGAGTTTTTCAGTTGTTTTTAGCAATGGCATTTATTTGACTACATTTCAAATGACTTTTTCTAAAGGTAATAGGTAATATTCTAGAATTTAACTGCAATATAAAATATAAGTCAAATTTCAGTCACAAAAGTTGAAGGTATTTCATTAATATTTCCCATATATAATTTTAAAAGTTTTCAGTAAAATTATAAACATCTGAAGAAAACCAGGAGGGCCAAACATTCTGGAAACAAATAAATGTCTTTCAATACCTTTTATGTTAAATATTAAATATTTATAAAATTTCAAAGATCTTTGATTCATATTATAAACAAAATATATTCATTCTAAAGTGATTTTGATTATTTGGTGGGCTTTATTTAAATTTCTGTGATTATAAAACATACTTCACCATCTCTAATCAGAGCATGAGATATGACATCATAATTTTAGTGAAATTTCAGAGTTCCTCACTATAGTAATATTTTTAATTTATGGCAAAGCTTTCTCTTGATTATTTAACCACTGCAGCATATTGGCAGAAGGAAAAGGATTTCATTGTGGCAGCTAAGTAAAATTCTTCTAGATCAGAAAGATTAAAATATTTACAAATTATCCAGGTCAAAATTAACCAGTTCTCTATTACATAGGGAAAGAATATGTATGGGAATGATGGGGAATATTCCATTCAATAAGCAGGTATTAGATTTTAGTATGATATTATATAAACATTTTGTCAATATTTATTAAGAAACCACAAGAATCTTTTCTCCACTAAACACACCCCAAAAACTGGAATTATCTTCTTGAGGGAAAACCCTTTAGAGTATAGACTTCCCCCACTAGGGGAGTGTTCTAGTAACCAATTTGTATCAGCTCACCAGCTAGCGTTTGTGAGTGACTGCATTTGGCTTTGGTAAATTTGTATTTTGAAGACTCTTTGAATGTGTTTGCCCATTTCATGATGAGTTTTTTACAAGCACCGCCTCCCACACCTCACTGAGTGTTCAGCAGTTTTTGACCAAAAATGACCTGACCCCTGTGCCCCACCCTCCCTATTCATCAGATCTTGCTCAGAGCAACATTTTTTGTTTGTTTGTTTGTTTCCCAGATGAAAAAAGGCCTCAAAGGGAAACATTTGCAAACGTGGAAGAAGTGAAACAAAAAACGGCAGAAGCAGTAAAAAGCATCAAAACTGACAAGTTCAAAAACTGTTTTGAGTAGTGGAAAAAGTCTTGAGAGGTGTATTGCATCAAATGGAGAGTACTTGAAAAGTGACTTACTTTTAAACATGTAAGAATATTTTTAAATATTTTTAATAACTAAATTGTGTTTTAATTAATTTTTAATAAATAAATTCTGATAATTTGGGGTTCCTAGAATTTGTTTCTCTTGGCCTTCCTTGTTACTCAATAATTTAAAAACAATACAAATGATATCTAGAGACAGTACCATAATAAAAATTAAATGCATTGCATCAATTTAAGTGCATTTTTGGTTTAAGTTTCTTTAAGTTGAGTATTATATCAACTTTTTGTTTGAAGTGTCAAACTTATATTAGCATTTTAAGTACTCTAACAAGTTCTACAAATAAAAGAGATCTTCCCCCGCATTACTTTCCACTGTTTTGATTTAAACACAGATTAAAGGGTCACCAGTTCGATTCCCAGTCAGGATACATGCCTGGCTTGTGACCCAGGCCCCTAGTAGGGGGTGCACAAGAGGCAACCACATGTTTCTTTCCCTCTCTTTCCCCTCCCGTCCACTTTGCCTAAAAATAAATAAAAAAAATCTTTTTTTAAAAAAAGAACAGTACTGTTAGCTTTGGAATGAGGATATACATTCATCTTATTTCATATTAGCTCTATCTTGCTTGAAGCAAAGATTAGTATTTTACTTTATTTTTTGTTCACCATTTTGCTGTATTTTTTTTACTGGTATTTATCCCACTTACACCCTCCAGTATTTTAAATCCAACTACAGTCATGAATTTGAGCATGCTAATGAGTGAACTACTGATTCACTTACAGTGAGTCACTGCGTCTTCATCACTCTTATCAGAACAGTCCTGCAGGGAGTCAAGGACTGATTCCTGGGCAAAGCACTGGCCACTAGTGAATTCATCTGCTGAGCAACGCTTTCTAGAAGGGCCTGTGCACAGGCATAGACCCAGAGCTGATCTAGGCCAATATAACTTCTCTGGATGGAAAGAGCCCCTTCAAATATAATCTTTAGTGGGAAAAAATGAAGATTTATGAATTCATAATCTCTGTAAAAGGCTAATTATAATACTAGAGATTAAATTATTAAGAAGAGGCCTGTTTAAAGAGCAGGCAAATACAATTGGTAACACTGTTCCTATTTGAGATACTTAACACACACACATGACTGATGGGCACATCAGATCCACTGAGTTCTCTGAGAAACCACCCATGATCAGACAAAACACAGCATCCTACTTAACCACCAACACTGTCCTCGACTGCACCTTTTTTACTTAGTTATCATCTTTGCAGCTCTCTTCTTTTAATATTCAAAGGAAAAAGTGTTGGCACTATGTACACAGCAAGAGCTATGCAGCTCATTTTTTAACTACTGAAAATAGTATTGGAATGCATAAGCAGAAATGTTCAGGCAAAGAGTAAGGAATGTGACAAAAGAATAGAAAACTTAAAGAGTAAATATAAAAAATCTATCAAGTTTTATCAAAAATCTTTAATAATCAAGGAAGTACAAATTAAAGGAAATGAATCTCATTCCAATCAAATTACTACTTTTTTAAAAGGTATACAATATTAGCAAATGAAACAACCATGTATTGCTGGTGCAGTGTAATATAATGTCAAAGTATTAATACCCCTTGAGGTTTTACCAAGAGCAATGGTTAGCTAACACCAAAAGTGAAAGAGAAATTTAAATAGCTGATATGTAGCAAACAACATTCCCTGCTGTCCAGTATGGTAGCCACTAACTAATGAGGATATTTCAATTTAAATTAATTAAAATTCAGTCCCTCATTGGCACAACCACATTTCAAGTCTTCAGTTAGCCACAAGTACTTAGTGACTACCATACTGGAGAGCGCAGATATAGAAAATTTACATTACCACAAAAATTTCTATTGAACAGTGCTGAACTAGATGTTGTTAACATGTAAATAAGATACTAAAAATAAAGGCTGACTTCTTTTGTATCTTCCAGGTTAAACTTACTGAGCAAATTTTCTTCTTTGCAAAAACATGAAGAACAAATATGTATTGTTTATTAAGAATTACTTAAGATCAAGTTCAGTTGGCAAATATATTTAATGATTTAGTCTATATAATTTAAATCATATCTAATATTAGGAAAATTTAAATCATATCTAATATTAGGAAAATTTAGTATGATGCTATATACTTTCTCCATGAGTATGTTATGAAGAAAGTATATAAATTTCACTATAAGACAATAAAATTTTATAAAAATTATTGGACCTAATGCTGAATATTTTCATAGCAGAAAGAGGTCAGATATGCAAATGCATAGTTCAAATTTCCAATATTGAAAAGTTTAAACTTAAGGTTCAAAAATCTGCCACTATTAAAAACCTAGAAAATTTTCCATATTATTTTCTTTATATTTTTCTTTACCTTTGAGTTAAAAATAATAAAATTTTCATATTTTATTTATGTAAAAAGAATGAACTCATAATTTAATACTTCTCTCAGAAGTTATAGATGTCAGTTTAGAAAAATTAACATAATGTCAAAATTTTAATTTCATATTAACTTCAACTTTACTGAGATTGCTACAAAAATGCTATGGTTCAGAAACTCCAACCTCAGCCATAAACAAGATTCTAAAAATCTCATGATTACAGGTCATTATCATTTGGTTTTTTGTGGTACTAGCATAGAAATGAAATTGGTTTAATAAGCCACACATAAACTGACACTCCAGTATAAATATGTTTATATTACTCTATATGCAACACAAAATGAGTGGAATATTAAATAAAGTACTGTACTTCAAAAATAAAATTCTAAATAGCAATTAAAATACTATGTACTTAAATGCTATCCCACTAACTTACTATATTTTATAGTATTGCTATCTACCACAGTGGATAAACATATTAAAGGTAAACATTTAATATGAAAGTTTAAGAAAAATGATCAGATACAGTTTTCTGCAAATCTCAACAAAATTCCAAGTAAACTTTTTAAGAGACAGCCTTCCCACTGCACATATACTTTCAGATATATCTCTATATTGGTAGAGTTATCCATGTGTTATAAAGCTGTGAATTACTGCATTTCAAGACCAGTTTATTATTTATCTGCTTTGTAATGCAATATGCTTCCCTAGTTGTACTTACATGGTATTTGGGATGCTCTAGAGGGAGCCCATGGAGATCACAGTCCAGTTAATTTGACGTTTTCCAGATTGTTCATAACATGTTGCATTACTTGTTCATGTATCAACATAGTACAAAAAGCAGGAAGTGGCATAAATGTGTCTTAGGTTGAGCTTTAAGACTCTCTCTGTGACCTCCTTTTACTGTCAGGTGGGCAACAGCTCTGGAAGGTGACATCTAGTTATAATGACGCATGATGTTCATACTTTTTAAGTCTTGGAAGCATTTAGCTCATCACTTCATTCCACTTATTTGGCCCATAACCAAGATTTTCTTTTCTTTTCATTTTTTAAATTTTTTAAAAGATTTTATTTATTTATCTTTAAATGGGAAGTGAAGGAGTGAGGGAGAGAAACATCAATGCATGGTTGCCTCTCATGTGTCCCCTGCTGGAAACTGGCCTGCAACCCAGGCGTGTGCCCTGACAGGGAATCGAACCTCTATCTTTTGGTTTGCAGACCTGCACTCAATCCACTGAGCTACACCAGCCAAGGCCCAAGATTTTCTTTAAAAATGAATCTATTTTCAACATAATCCTGTACCCTCTGACGTCTACTTCAATTTCTAAGTCTTTAATATTTCAGAACGTTGTCTAATCTTATTAAAATGCACTTTAGCCCTGGCTGGTGTGACTCAGTTGATTGGGCATCATTCCACAAAGTGAAAGGTTGCCAGTTCGGTTCTCAGTCAAGGCATATGCCTGGGTTGCCTGTTTGGTCCCTGGGGACAGGTAAAGAAGTGATTTTTCTCTCTCACATGGATGATTTTCTACCTCCCTTTCTCCCTCCCTTAACCTCTCTCTAAAAATAAACAAACAAAACCTTTAAAATAAAATAAAATATATTTTATTTCATTACTTATTTATATTAACTCTCAAGACTCCCACAAAACAGTGAAACATATACAGTAGATATATTCTAGCTGATAGCTTCCAGGGCACATCAGCATGAATTGGAGTTATTAAAAGTGGAGACACGAGCCCTGGCTGGTGTAGCTCAGTGGATTGAGCACGAGCCTGCGAACCAGACAATCGCGGTTCGATTCCCAGTCAGGGCACATGCCTGAGTTGCAGACCAGTTCCCTGCAGGCCAATTCCCAGCAGGGGACACATGAAAGGCAACCATACATTGATGTTCCTCTCCCTCTCTCCTTCCCTTCCCCTCTAAAGATAAATAAATAAAATCTTTTAAAAAAAAGTGGAGACACACAATTAGCTCCTCTTCTGATTATTTCCTCCACAACTTCAGTTATTTAGCATCAAGACACTCACGTCCTCCACAGATGCTTTTGGTGACACTGTTGGCAAGTTGCATTCATCACTTCCCCTAACTTTCATTTTATGACAATAATGAAAGCAATTGTGCTCTTTTTTCTTCCACAACGATTAATTGATTCCCCCTGTTCTACTGGAACAAGAATGCATTTACATTTTTTGAAAAGTGAGCAGAGTTGTTCCAAATTTAAATGGCTTTCCATACACTAAATTAATGGTATATTGTGTATGAAATGCAGATTTTTCTACCACATTTTCCTGTCTCATGACACAACAATAAAAAAGAAAAGTAATTAACCCCAAGTATACAAAATCGGCTTTTATTTATTTCCATCCTCACAGACTCACATTTACTTACTTTCAACAGATGTCAATGTCAAAAAGAACTTCGGTTCAGAAAGGCCTTTCAAATGATGTTTTAATTTTTGTTATCTTAATCAGTACAAATTTTTAAAATGCCTTTACTCTCCCAGACAAGCATCAATGATGCCATTTTCCCTTCAGGAAAAATAGTTGTTACTAGATATTTTACAGATTTCAGCTTATCCTTCATGATTGCAGTTATGGCAGGGGAAGCTTGGTGGAGAGAGGAAAAGTGGGGGGAAATGGGGACAGCTGTAATAGTGTCAACATTAAAAAAACAAAGGCACAATTTACACAATGGAATTCTATGCAGCAGAAAGAAAAAAGGAGCTCCTACCCTTTGCAACAGCATGGATGGAACCAGAAAGCATTATGCTGAGTGAAATAAGCCAGGTGGTGAAAGACAAATACCATATGATCTCACCTTTAACAGGAACCTAAATAACAAAACAAACAAGCAAGCAAAATATAACCAAAGACACTGAAATATAGAACAGGGGGACAGCGACCAGAGGGGAGGAAATTCCAGGGGGAAAGGGGAAGGGTTTATAGGAACAAGTATAAAGGACACATGGACAAAAACTAAGGGGGGTGGGAGGGAGGTGGGAAGCATGGGGTGGGGGATGGGATGGGAGTAAAAAACAAAAAACTATACTTAAACAACAATTAAATAAAAAAACAAAGGTACAAATTTCAAACTTTTTATTTATTTTAACTACTCCTGATTGCATGTGGAGACACAATCATCTACTTTGGTAAAGAACTTCCTTCAGGGAAACCATATTAAAGCTTTAAAAACTACATCATACAAGAAAAGATACTTTCTAAGGCACTCTTTCCTGCCCAGCT
This sequence comes from Artibeus jamaicensis, assembly GCF_021234435.1. Classification (NCBI taxonomy): domain Eukaryota; kingdom Metazoa; phylum Chordata; class Mammalia; order Chiroptera; family Phyllostomidae; genus Artibeus; species Artibeus jamaicensis. The sequence continues at coordinate 1,075,202 of NW_026521995.1, read as the reverse complement.
TGTTTCTTTCTATTTGCCAGTGGGAATTTAGAAAATGTGTAGAAGTAAGTACCACAAGCTGGACACTAACTTTGGTTCACTGACAAGGAAACTGCTCAACATACAAGGTAGGCCGTTGCTGTGATTACTGCCTTAACAGATGATGAACGAGACCTACTCCCATCAACAGATGACACAAACTAAAACTGCTATACAAAAAAGCTGACTCTGAGTCAACGTTCTATTTAACAACTTGCCTCTCATCAGTGTTTTCTATTTCTCAAGTTCCAATGTCCTCTGACTATAAAGAAAATGACTCATCATTCTCACTAGATATTTCTTAATTTTCCTGCACATAGCTGAAGGGTTTTTCCTTTACTGCATTCATGGAAGATGAAAATGATCATTTTCTTCAAGAGCTAATTTTGTAAATGATAGCTTTAGGGCTTTCTTTTAAAGTGTGTGATAAAATGTCAACTTGACTTAAATGTACCTTGATACAGATTTTGCATTTACTGGCCAACATGTTACATGTATAAAGAATCAATAGGAAATAGAGCATCAGAAAAGACAGAACACTGTCTTGCAGAATACTGGGTAAACTAATGGATCAAACATCAGTCAACACTTTTTTATGAAGTATACTTAATTTGTTCTGATTAACACACCAGATCAGTTCTCCATGATTAATTTCTTATAATGTGGGAAATGGAATGTTGGTAACTCTATTCTTATTATATGAGATGGTATGTGAAGCCGATTTTTCTCACTCCTTTCTTTTCTGTACCATCAAAAGCCAGCGAAGAAATGATAGTGCTCATTTTCAGTAATCCATAACTCCATTCTACATATATCGAAACTTTAAAAATCCATCACTGATGTTCAGGGCAGGCTAAAATAAGTCCCAGGATTAGAATATAAGATACAAATTTCTAGTTAAACATAGGATAATAACTCATTCAACATTTATTCAATATTAATTAATAACTGCCATGAGAAAGCACTATCATAGGGCCATGTTTGTAAAGCATCTTTAATTATAACATAGATATAACAAAATTACTCTAGAATTTCTTTGTTGAAGGATGATATTAGAGATTATTGAAGGTTGCAAATTGCATGGAGGCTCCCTGGGCTTGGTTTCCATGGCCCAGGTAACAATAACTGAGAGATGACTGAAACATAAACACTACAACATATACTGGTAACGTTTAGCCTTTTTTTTTGTAAGATTTCCTCCATGTATCTGGAAAGTTTGGAGAACTACAGAAAGGGCAGGGAGATGTTTTTCCCCTCCAACCACCCCACACTTACCCAAATTGAATGAAATATATCAAGTAGAGTCCAGGACATTAGACTGCCAAATACCACTGCAAAATATACACTACTATAAAGATATAACACAGTTACAGAATGCTAAAAATTGTGTCTCATTCACATAACAAAGGACAATGTAATGAGAGTATTCATCCAACATTATTCTGTAGAACTTTGTAAATGTTTTGGAAAAGAAAACCAGAAGAGAGAACATTGGACATGATGAAAATGACACAAAAGGAAAAGGTAGAAGTGATGTAATAGAACTAGGAAGAAAGAGAATTCCTCTTGAATTTTCCGATATCTTGCTAATAAGCATTCTAATACTTGAGGATTAATTATAATGGTACTTCAAACTTTGGAAGAAAATGCTATTGATGGACGTTAACTGATGGTTAGTGTACTTGATAAGTGCAGATGATAAACTTCTGTTAAAAAATATTCTAGCCAATGTCATGTGCAAGTTGCAGTAGGATTTACCCAGAGCATCCTGAGCCAAAGGAAATGAACTTGGATGCTTTTCCTGTCTCCCTTTTTTCCAACGTCAGAATTTCTGCTATTATTGTTAGATGTTTCCCATTTCTAGAATGATTGCTGTTTACACCTATGATTTCTTTTTACTCCAATTTATAAGTAGATTGTTCTTTGCAATAGAATTCTCAGTCTCAGGTATTATCTCATTTGTAGAGGATTACTTTCAGTTAAAGTTAGGTTTTAAAAAAGCTTGGCTTTATTTTACAGGTTAGCATTACCACCACAACTTCCACTCTGCCCATTGTGCCACTTTTTTTCATTCAAATGATTCATTTATCTATCTAATCAGTAATTGCTGGCCTTTACAATTGTATCGACTGGTGCTAGAACAAGTAATTTGCTTCCATCATACTTGGACTTTAATGGTATATAAATCTAAAATCCAAAACAGATCACATCAGAGCCTCAATACAGAAATAACAAAAGATTCCCAAGTAGTTCATTGTATTAGAACTATAGTTTCTTTAATATACTTTAGGCATTTTAACAGTTTTATGAAATATATTTTACAGATTATAATACTGGGTTTTTTGTACATGACAGTATTTCCTAAACAAGTTTCTTAATATTTCTTTTTTAAAGGTATACTGAATAAAGTCAAATTAAAGAACACCTAAAGCCTACACGACTGAGAAATAAAAACACAAGTTGCCAGGAATAGAAATTTCATTTGTTCAATGATTTTGAAATAAATGCAAGTTTCTTCTTCCCTTATTATATGGACCTACTCTCAGAACACTGGCTTCACTGTGCAATGGAATTGAGTGGGGGGCAGCTCTTGCCCCAGCAGGGACACACAGAGCTGTTCAGCGGAGCCCTGCTGTGCAAAGGGCTAAGAGTAGAAGCCTGCACCCCCACCCACAGACAGGAACTTGAGAACAAAGCAAATGGAAGCAAGTGAAGAAAAAGTAGCTACTTTCTTTTTGAACAAGATTATTGTATTTCTAGAGTTTTCAAAATCAGACTGGAATCATGAATACTCTCTATAAAAAAGGATATGATGGTGCGAAATGATTGCATCAACTGCAAATGATAGGCTGTTGTTTCTACACGTGCAGCCTGAAATGCACCAGACCTGCTCCTAATTTCTGAAATAAAAGTCTGACGGTGCCCCCAATATAAACATTCAATAAGCTTATAAAATCTACTGATAAACAAAACTTCTAGCCCACCAAATTATTTTTTCTTTTAAATATCACAATGTAATCTTTCTTAGTCAAAAATTTATCATCTTTCTTCCCCAAATTCTTTTCTGTTTTGATTATTTTTCTGCTTCTTACAGAAAAACTTTATAGTTTGACAGAATATAATTTTAAATGTCCATTTTTCTTACCAAACTAGATAGAAGCATCAAATATCTACAGTGTTACTAAACTGTACCTGTGGATTTTATAGTACATAAAAATACTGTCGATCAATTTTTTACCCATCTGATTCTTGAAACAAACTTGGATTGTTCTTTAACTCAATAATATAGACACTACAGAGATAGAACCGTATTTCTATAATTTCATATCTTCAATTTTTAAAAATAACATCTTTCAAATGTTTTATTTTTGTAAGTCAGTATTTCTACAGCTTTTAAAAACTATGACTTTAAGTGAAACTTTTACTTACTAGGAATGTTAGGCTTTAATCAAAACAGAAGAATAAGTTAATACTTTGCCTCTAACCTACACACAAGGAAATGATAACTAGAAAAGACATTTTTACCAAAGGAGAGACAGAGCAAATACCATCTGAAGAGACAAAGAACAGATTTGCCCAGTGACGAGCGGGGCTGGCGACACACACAGGCTCTGGGATAGGAAGCTGGCTGTGGTAGCTTGAATTTTGAGTAACTAATTTTTCAAAACTGGAGGAGAAAAACTAAATTTGCTCCATGAAATCAAAGATTATGGCCTGGGAATCCTGCTCATACACTGAGGTGGGAAACATACCTACCCTCACTGCCTCCAGCTGTGGCTGAGACAGAGAGAGGATTTGCAAAACCCCAAGCACTGATATGAATGTGAAACAGTAAACTAGTTTGCTACTTGATTAAGGAATTGGAGAGCTAGGCAATGCTACAACAAAGGAAAACATCAGGAAAGAATGAAGGAAAGATAGAGAAAGGGAAAATCTACGGTAGATATCGGGAGATAAAGCACTATTGCCCTGTGGTTAGAAACGAAATAAACCGACTTTCGTTCTGAAATGTATGACCAGATAGCTCATTATTTAGGTGTGAGACAAATTAAAAAATGTGTAAAGTTTACAAATACTAAGCAAGTTCATCACCACAGAATTTTTATAAGTAAAAGAACAATTAATTTAAGAAATAAACCTTTGTAAGAAGGAAAAGGACCCAAAAGAAAGAGGATGAAATTTGTTTAAAAGGTGAATAAATAAAATGATAAAATATATTATTATAATAATTGAAAATATAATAGCTTCAAAAGATATTTACTTAAAAACATTTCTGAAAATATTATACTATAGTGAAAGACCAAAATAAGAGGTTAAAATGGTAATTAAATTATGCCAAGTTCTTTCTATTCCAAAAGCAATATACTAAAGCACTCTAGTTATTGTTAAAGAAAATTTAATATTAATAATATATGTCAAAATTTCAAATAGCCACAAAAATACAAGATATACAAATCAAAGCTTCTAAGCCAGTGACAAAAACATTAAAATAAAAGACTAACAAACTAAGACCTTAATAGATATCTAACCAAAAAAGATACACAGATCATAAACATGCATATGAAAAGAGGCTCCACATAATCTGTCATCAGGGAAATGTAAATTAAAAGAATGAGATTCCATTACACACCTATTGAAATGGTCAAAATCCAGAACGCCAACAACACCAAGTTTTGGAGCAGATGCAGAGCAACAGAAATTTCAGTTCTGGTGGAAGCAGGATATGGTACCGACACTTTGGAAGACAGTTTTCTGGTCTCTTACAAAACTAAACATACTTTTACCAGATGATCCAGCAATTGTCTCCATGGTATTTACTCAAAGGAGCTGAAAACTTAGATCCACACAAAACATGCACATGGACGTTTACAGCAGCTTTATTCATAATTGTCAAAACCTGAAAGCAACCAAGATGTCCTTCAGTGGGTGAATGGATAAACTGTGGTATATCTGGAAAGTGGAATATTATTAGTGATAAAAAATACATGAGCTATTGAGCCCATTGAAAGACAAGGAGGAATCTTAAATGCATATTACAAAGGAGCTAGTCTGAATAAGCTACATAATACATGACTTCAACTACATGATACTCTGGAAAAAGCAGAACTATAAAGACAATAAAATCTACATGGAAGTAGATACCCTAAATTTAAAATAAGACCAAGAATACCCCCAAGATAATAAAGCAATGAAGATAAAAAGTATACAGAAATCAGAAATTTAGTGTTAAAATAAGAGAAAGAAGAAACTTATTGATGATATTGCAGCAATGGGGTCAGCAAATATGCTTGATAAAAAATTTTTTGTTTACACAAAATCTATTATCTCCTGATGATAAGAAAATAATAAAATTTACAAAATCAAAATAATTAGTTAACCTAGTGTGATTTTTTCCTTATGCTGTTGGAGATGATTTTTTTTTGCACTTTCAATATCTTTGGCATAATATAGTCTCAATAAAATATACTATGTTCATCAAGACCCCTAATTAAATATCTTCATACTACTCACAATAAAGTACAATTCTAAAAATAATATGTAAAAGACATTATACTTTTTCTACCTTCATTATCACTACTTTGATCTTGCTGAGGTGTAGATTCCCGTGCAGGAACTCCTCATGCTTCAGTGAGCATCCCAGAAATTTGTCCAGGAGGTACTTCTGATGCCCAGTCGCACAAGTCAAATTCAAATCCACAGGGCTGACATACTAAAGAGAGGGGAAAAAAGATTTTAATGGACTCTGACAGTCCATGAGAGTGGCTACTAACATGACTAAGCATTGCAATGAGGCTTAAATGCACACATACAAATTCATATCTGGAAATTTTGATTCGATATGTCTTAGAGTGGATTAGCAACTCTATTTTTCAAGTCCTTCAGTTGACTGAGATGGATACCAACCCAAATGAGAACCATTGCCCTAAAAATAAAAAGTGCCTATTTTTTCTTGGACAACTGCTTTGGTTTTGATTTTTTAAATTACCTCATATTTGACCTTAGCTGTTTTATTTCATTGACTATTCATAATCTTATTGAAATTTTATAGAAGAATCATTGCACGTAGCTTTAAGATGGTCTTTAGTGGATGCTGTTTCACCAAACAACATCACCTGAAATTGATATGTTTAGTATCTTTTATTTGTTGAATAAAGGAATCTTCCAATAACATTCCAGCTAAAACTCCAATAACACTCCACCTAAAACTTGGGCATAAATGTCAACAAATGGCAAGTGAGTATCTGATATTCTCATTAGTGATCTGAGTCTCGTGAATGGATGACACACCAACAAGATGGGCATGGAAATTTAACACTCACACTTTAATTCTTCATCTGTACAGTCAAATTTGCAGAGACTTGAATCTAGATGGCATAGTTCCTGCTTGGTATCTGATGTTTCTTGACATGGTAAAGTTTCATCTTTTACATTTATTTTTTATTTTACTTCATTTTAAAATTATATTTCATTGATTATGCTATTATAGCCATCCATATTTTTCTCCCTTTGGTCCCCTCCACATAGCAACCCCCCACACATACTTCTTCAAGCAATTGCCACCCCATTGTCCACATCCATGGATCACACATGTAAGTTCTTGGGCTACTCCACTTTCTATACTGTATTTTACATCCCGATGGCTATTCTGTAACTATATATTTATACTTCTTTTTTTCTCTTTTTAATATATTTTATTAATTATACTATTACAGTTGTCCTATTTTTTTCTCCCTTTTATTCTCCTCCACCATACACCCCACCTCCCACCAGCATTCCCCTTCACTCTCTTAGCTCATGTCCATGGGTCATATATACAAGCTCTTTGGCTTCTCCATTTCCTATTCTATTCTTAACCTCCCCCTGTCTATTTTGTATCTATCATTTATGCTTCTTATTCCTTGTACTTTTTCCCCATTCCCCCCATCTCCTCCCAGCTGATAACACTCCATGTGATCTTCACTTCTACAATTCTGTTCCTGTTCTAGTTGTTAGCTTAGTTTGTTTTTGGTGTTGTGTTTTTTTGTTTGTTTTATTTTTTTAGGTTCAGTTGTTGATAGTTGTGAGTTTGTTGTCATTTTACTGTTCATATTTTTATCATCCTTTTCTTTAGATAACATTTCGTATAATAAGGTCCTGGTGATGATGAACTCCTTTAACCTGACCTTGTCTGGGAAGTACTTATTTATCTGTTACTTTTAAGGATTAGCAAGAATGAAATGCAGGTGCAACTAGGGAGACATGTATTTCTTAAAACATTAATGCTTGTTCTACAAGTCACTCTCCATCCAGCTACTATTTATGGCAGCATCCCCCCTTAGGTAGACCCCACTCCTGAGAGAAATAGACAGGAAAAGAGAATATATAACACATACCAATGCTTCCAGAGTTTAATCAGATGTCTGTGGTGAGTGCCAAAAGCAAATCTTCCATCAAATGCATCAAATGTCACATATGGTGTCCTCTTTAGCTGGAAGCTGGATCTTCCCTGGAACTATTTTCCCTGCCACCCTCTTAGATGGTCCCTGTTTTTTCTCACACAGCCCCTCAAGGCAGAACTGAAAAGTGGACAGTTGTCTTCCTGCCCCAGTTGCCACTTCCAGATAATTCTCACTCTCACTTTCCTAAATACCCAAGCGTTGAACCTCTTCATATCAAAGTGTATCCTCACTCTGTTCCAGCTTGTTGCAGTCATCTGCAGACATGGGTACACTACCCATCAATCTTTGATGATTTCAGCCCTTCTCTCACTGCAATTCTTTGTCATTTCAACATTCATCTTCATTCACCTTGCTTCTTAATTTCTTGATTTCTTCATATTGGTGATCATGAAGGAGAACATTGATGAAAAGTTACCTCTGCCACCACTTCTCTGAGTATTATTATTACTAATGATAGCACTTACTTGATCTCAATTATGAGTGGCCCATCCACAACCTTCATCCCTAATTGTTCCAGTTCAATCCCTCTAGTATCGCAACTGCAAAAATTTTGACAGCATCAGGCTGTACCAAGTAATGGTCCTATAATTTCATCAATTCTTTTCATCCTCTCTCAGGTTCTCTTGTCCTTTCTTACAGGTGTCAGAGAATCAGCCATCCCTGGCCCTTCTCATGCTTCCCCAAACTCTCAGGGCAAAAAGTGGTAATCTCATCTCTCCATGTAGCACAAGCCCGGGACAGTTAGCTTTTTAGATTGTCATATGAGTGCCTGACATTAAACTGTTAATCATTGCAGCACCTGTTTTAAAGACATCCATCTCAAATAGACACATGGCCAGCTACACATCTGGATAAAGAACCAGGCAGCCTCCACTCATGAAGTTTCCCTTTTAGAAAGCCCCGGTTTACCTAGATAATTGACCATTTGACTGATCCGGCTTTTCTTTTCCTGGCTCTTATGTTTTTAAATTCATCCAAAAAAAAGAGTGAACTTGTAAAATCCTAGGTCTCACACTTTTGATTCCAATAAAGGCAGAATCTCAATAATTCCACCCCCCAGCCCTCCCTCGGAGACCTAAATGTATGGCCCTGCAGTGCTTATTCTATACTCTTCAGGACATATGAGCAATGAATGTTGTTTTTTCAAACTTTCCTGATGGTTGTTGCCGAGGTGCATCTTGCAAACATAATGAGAACCACCTCAAGGGTAGGTCCAGCCACAACATGGGCCCCAAAAAGGAAATGTCTGTGGGGGCTGCTACAAGTAGTGAGGGCCCAGGTGAGAGCCCCAGGCATGCCTAGCTGGTAGCATCACTATGGTTAGGCTCAGATCTACACAAAAGCCACCACTTATTCCCTGCTGCGTCTGTGCAGCAGGACTTGAGGCAAAAGGAACCACAATCATGCTGATTGAAATGACATATGTATGACTACTCACTTCATTGCATTGTGGCAATCCCATACTACACTCTTCTAATTCTTTCCTTTTCCTCTATTCCTAGACAACTATTCAAAGCACTTTATCCCCTTCCTTAAATTTCTACCTCTTCTTTCATTTCAGCTAATTACCCTTCATTCCATCTCATCATTCTCAGCTAATCATCTTTCTTCACATTTCATAGGAAAAATAAGAAGAAAATTTCACAAATTCTGCTACCAATCTACCTACACAGTTGTCCACATGCCTTTCCTCCTATAGCTGTAATCATGGTCTGCTCTAAGCCCACTCCTTTTCTTTATACAGAAAGTGTGTCTCCTCTTGCCCATCTAAGAATTCATTCCAGCAATTTTCTCCTCACCTTTACACCAGCATGTTTTCATGGAAAAAAGCTTCAGAACACAAAGTGGCCAAAATTTCATTTATTTTAAGGAAAATTCCTGACCCTTCAACATCTTCCAGCTAACTTTTCTAAGTTTTTCATATTCTTACTGAGCCCATACCAATTCTTCCCTCTCCATTTTCTCTTAAACCTGTAACTAAGGTTTTTGTCAAAAACCTTTTTTATTGAAAAATAAAATAAAATATTTTTATTGAGATAGAGTTCATGTAACATTAAATTCATTTTTAACCATTTGTAACTATGCAATTCATTGACTTTTAGTATATTCTCGATGTTCTACAATCATCATCAGTAGCTAGTTGCAAAACATTTTCATCATTCAAACATAAAGCTCCATAATCATTAATAGTCACTCCCCATTCTCTCCTCCCTTATCCCACAAGTTTCTAGTGACCACTAATCTCCTTTCTGTCCACATAGATTTGCCCATTCTGTACATTCTATATAAATGGAATCATACACTATGTGGCTTTTTATGTTTGACTTCTTTCACTTAGCATAATACTTTTAAAGTTCACTTATGTCATAGCATGTATCAGAATTTTATTCCTTCTTTATTTTTATACCCTACCACTCCACTGGAACTCCATGTATATAAAAAGGATGACCTCTGTATTGTTAAAACTGGTATTTAATTTTTCCTCCCCTACATACCCGACATGTCAGTAATATTGGGTCTAGTTGATCACCCCTCTTCTTGAAATGCTTTCTTCCCTAGATTCTAGTACATCATTTTCTCTTGGTTTTCTTTTTAAATTACTAGCTGTTAGTTCTCATTCTCCTTTGCTGGTTTTCCCTTATCTCCTCAAGATTACAGAAAACAACATTAGTGTCTCCCAGAACTCAGTCCTTGGATCTCTTCTCTTCTCTACAGTCATGATCTTGTTAATGTCACCTAGTCTCACACCTTCAAAACATTCCCCAAACGCCAGGGACTCATACAATTCTATCTTGAGCCCAGACCTTTTGCTGGACCCCAATACAGGTATCGTGCTGGAAACTTGGCCCCTTTACCTGAATTAACTAGCAAGCATTTCAATAAAAATATGTCCAAAACTAAAGTTTTGGTTTTTTCTGCCCAAACTTTCTCCTTTCACATTCTTTCCCATCTTAGTTCATAACACCATCATCCTTCTAGTTTAGTCAAGACATTTGGAGTCATCTCTGTCTCTCTCACTGAACATATACCATCCATCAGCCTTTTATCTAGAAGGCACATCAAGAATCTGACCATATCCTACCACCTCCACTACTACTCTTCAAGGGAGCAGCATTATCTCTGGGTTATAGTGACAACTTTTTATTTTCCCTCCTTGTTGCTGCCTTTGTCCCAGTACGTGAGTCAGATCATGTCTCCTCTGCTCAAAACCCTTCCATGGCTTTCTAGCCTTCATGAAGTAAAGACAAATGTCTTTACCATGATCATACACATATAAACCAGGCTTACTCTTTCCTTGGGAAATCTGTATCTACAGCACCTTCCTATATGCACATTGCTTGCTTTCTCAACAACCTGGGCTCTTTTCTCAGAAACTGTGATCTGCCTGTGACTGTGCCTGATTACTCTGAAACTGCATCTCACTCTTACCTGGAGCACTTCTTATCTTGGATTTCTGTTTTACTGTTCCCTTTAGCACATATCACCACTTGACATAAAATTTATCTTTTCTTTATTTGTTTAGTATCTTTCTCCCTGATCAAATGTAAATTCTATGAATGCAGGGATTATTGTCTTTTTTTTTTTTTTGGCTGCTGTCTCCCCAGTGCCTAGGAAAATTTTTGGACACAACACAAGTGCTCAATATGTACTTATTTAATGAATAGATATACAAATGACTTAAGAACAACTTGACAAAATAATTAAATATTACACTCTCTATATAAATTATTTACATTTTATTTTAAATAAATTGAAGTAATTGGTTATGATAATGATTTACCAATAATATTCATAATCTGGTTCCTCATAATGGAAGATTACAAACAATGAGTATGCAAAGCCTCTTGAATGGAAGATTTATTGAAAACAAAACTGCATCTGCAATTAACGGAGCTGGGGCAATAAATGATGCTGAGATGGACAATAACAATTACCATGAAACAACTAAAACTGTAATTTCTGTAGATTCGTATAATAGCTACAGATCTTTGTCCCCCTAGAGCTACATAATTAAATATTGGCTACAGTTCAATTAAATGTTGTATATTATCTCTAATTTTTTGCTATTTACACAAGACAAATGACAACCCTCAAAAGTACTATAAACAAGAATAGCAAGCCCTGGCTGGTGTAGCTCAGTGGATTGAGCACGGGCCTGCAAACCAGACAATTGTGGTTCAATTCCCAGTTAGGGCACATGCCTGGGTTGCAGACCAGTTCCCTGCAGACCAGTTCCCTGCAGGCCAGTTCCCATCAGGGGATGCACAAAAGGCAACCACACATTGATGCTTCTCTCCCTCTTTCCTTCCCTTCCCCTCTAAAGATAAATAAATAAAATCTTTAAAAAAAATAGCAAAACAGTCAAGTATAAATTGCATGGAATTAAAAATGTAGCTCTTACCTACTGGAATTAAATATCTTGCACTAATGTCAACCACTTTTGCTACCTTTGGCTCCAAACTAGAATTTACAACCATAAAAGCAATGGCCTGAGGGTGTAAGGTGTCACTCAGGCTTCTGGACAGCATTTTTTTTTTTTTTGCACATTTATCTCAGAGCACAAAGCTATTTAAAGATGCCAGTTATTTATATTTATGTTCACATTTATTTTCTCTCCCTCCTTACACTTCTTTCTCATTCTTACATGTATCACAATCTACATCAGAAAATTATCTTGGAGTTTTTTAATTCTCCATTAACAATATATGATCAGCAGCATGAAGCTTTGCCAAACATTTTAGGGTCTCGGTGCCAGTGAGACCACATGTCTGGAGCCTGCCATCCTTCAGAACTTACCTCGTACATGCAGGTGATGTGAGCTTCGCCAGACCCTCTCAGATGACAGACAAGGGAATCCAGGTCCAGGGGCCACTGCAGTGAAGCCTATGATCAACTTCCACTTTTGACTCCAGGGGCTTTAGACAGCCTCTTAGTCAGTTTTCTTAAATCAGAAATTAGTAAAGGAATTCAGTGAAGAGTTATGAGATCTCAAAGTGTAGCTAGAAGTTAATAAAGTGAAAAAGGTAATGAGGTCCTTAGTTATTTAAGTGGACTGGATAAAACATATGCATTGTTCAGATTTTCATTAGAGATAATTTGTGTATTGGCGGCATTTATACATCTGACGAAGGCAAAGTCCTGGTAAACCAATCTAAAAATATTCACAGAATATTCAAAATATCCTGAGTATGACCCACAGCACACAATCTTAATTAAATTATAAAAGCATTTATTCAAGAAGTAGTGTTATCTGGAGCTCCAGTGGCACAATCGGTTAGCGCGCGGTACTTATAAGAAGTAGTGTTATTTAAGAAGCAGCAATTGAGCACATTCTTATTTAGTCATGGTCCCAAACCCTTAATTTTTCTTTTCCACATTTGCCACTTTGGCAAAGTTTAAAGAAATCCTCCTGTTCAATAAATGCATAGTGAATGGATATATTAAGGACAGTAATTACAATGATACTGTTTGAAGGTGTGAAAATAGTACAAAATATTTTTACTATTATAAAAATAGTTTCGTTTTACCGTCCAACTTGAAAAATGTTCAAAAACCATTAAAATGCTTATATCTGACACTTTTATGGAAAAGGTTATTGACATTTCAATAATAAAAATACATATAGCAAAAGAATAAAGTTATGTTTTTTCTCTAAAGATATACTATATTTAATCCATGTAATACATATTCACCATCAGAATTTTTCCAACTTTAAAAAGTTACTAGCTCTTTTTAAATTGTATTTTTAATTTACTTATGGTAATATACTTTTTGGTATTTATTTCTGTGAGTTTTGACAAACACAGAGCCATGATCTTTAAATTCATCAATATTCCATTTAGTCACTCAGGTCTCTTTTGATGTCATTCAGCAGTGTTTTGAAATTTTCAAAGTATGACGACAACTCCAATTTTGCTAGATTTATATGCAAGAATTTGCTTTGATTGTATTACAAATGGCACCATATTTCTAATTTTGATTTCTAATTATTTGTTGCCATGCTTTAGAAATACAATATTAATTTTATACTGACCTTGTATCCTACTACTATGATAAACTCATTTACTAGTTCCAGAAGCTTTAAAAACCAAATTCTATGATATTTTATTTATAGACATTTGTGTTATTTGCACATATAGATAGATTTATTCCTTCTGGCCCACATGATGACCTTTCCTCATGTGTCTTGTTTTATTATATTGGCTAGGGCCTCCTGATGAATAGAAGTGTTAAGAACAGGTTTACTTGCCTGATTCACAGTGTTAGGAGTAAAGCTATCCTTTCATCCTTAGGTATGATGATTTCCTTTATTTCATTAAACATGTTTACATTTTGCTGAAATCTTTTATCATGACAGTAAGTTAAATGCTCTCAAATGCCTTTCTGCATCTGCTGAGATCATTATGTGCTTTTTTTCTGTAGTCTATCAACATGGTGAATTACATTGATTGCTTTACAAACACTGAACCATCCTTGTAGTTCCTCAACGATTGTGGCATACTATCTTTTTAATATATTACCAGATTGCATTTGCTAATATTTTGTTAAAGTTTTTTTTTTGTAATATAAATGTTGGTGTGCAGTTTATTTATAATATTTTTGTCTGCTTTCAGGATTAGGGTAAAACTGCTCTTACAGAATAAGGTAACAAGTGTCCATCTCTGTTTTCTGGAATAGAAAGTATAAAACTGGTGTTATTTCTTCCATAAACATTTGATATAATTTTCCAATAAAACCATGTGGTCCTGGGGTTCTCTTTAACAGAAGGTTTTCACTATGAGTCCTATTCCTTTATTAAATATAAATCTATTCAAGTTTACAATTTCTTCTTTAATGTTTTTGGTTGTTCGTGACTTTCAAAGAATTTGTCTATTTCATATAAATTGCTAAATTTATATGCATAGAGTTATTCATAGCATGCCTTCATTACACTATTTTTAAGTAGCTGTAGAATCTTCAGTGTTAGCTCCTCTTTTATTCCTGATATTGTTAATTCGTATCTGCTTTCTTTCTTCCTTAATCAATAAGACTAGAATTTTGTCAATTTGATTTGCCTTTTCAAGAAACCAGCTTTTGGTTTTAATAATTTACTGTATTTTTTCATTTTTAATTCCATTAAATGCCTTAACATACAGGGTCTGGCACAAATAATGCCCTTCTTATTACAAAATCATAAGCATTTTTTGTAACAATATCACATTGAAGCACACCATATGACATTTTAGGTGAAATGTTTGAATTAGAACTATAAATTGTTACACCTATATTATTAGCCTACCAACCAAACTCAAGCAGGCCTTACTTCTCTGCTGAACCCTATGTATTATTTGTGTACTGCATGACTTAGCTTTAATGTGTTCTTTTTTCTACTTGATTTAAATCAGGAGTGTCAAACCCATTTTCACTGGGGGCCACACCAGCCTCATGGTTGCCTTCAAAGGAACGAATACAACTTTAGGACTGTATAAATGTAACTACTCCTTAAGTAAGGGCAAGGAGCTCAGTGCTGCTGTGGGATAAAACAAAGTGGAGGGCCGGATTCGGCCCACAGGCCTTCTGTTTGCCACCTGTGATTTAGATGGATCATTAAATTACTGGTTTAAGACCTTTCTTCTTTCCTAATAAACACTTTAGATCAATTAATCTCTTTCCGAGCACTGCATTAGCTGTAATACACAAATTTTAGTATTACATTTTCACTTTAATTCATTTAAAAAGGGGTGGGCTGGGATGGGAGAAATAAACAGAAAACTGTACTTGAAAGATAACTAAATAAATTTTTTTTAAAAATGGCTATTTTGAAGTATGCTTTATTTAAATATGTGTAATTTGGTTTCCAAATAATTGTGCATTTCTCAGGCTGTGGCTTAATTTCATTTTAGTCAAAGGATATATTTTAAATAATTTCAATTGTTTTAAAATTCTTAAGGGTTTGTTTTTGACCCCAGTAGTGCCTGGCCAATCCATATCAAAACCTGAAAAATTCAATAGTACTAATCTTTTCTTTACTCAACATTTTTATAATTTATTCATCATTTATTCTTTCATTAATTTTGATTTTAATACATTATATTAAATTATCATTTATCTCGATTAGTAGACATCATAGCCTACTTGGGCTGCCACAACAAAGTGCCAAATACCAGTTGGTTTAAAAAACAGAAGTTTATTTTCTCACGGTTTTGGAAGATGGAAGTTCATGACAATCATCTAGCCAATGACATGGCCAAATAACTGTCTTTTCCCATTTCTTCCTTCTTCTTGTCCAGGAAGATGTACAGAACTTCAACAGTCATTTTGTGACCATCAAATTACAGTCATTAGGCAAATACCAAGGAAATTCCTTACTCCTCAACTTTAAAAGTCTTAGAAACTATGTAGTTTATGGGAAAAAAAAAACAGTATTGAAGAAACTACGCCATAGCTATCTACCTCCTTTATTTTCTGAAGTTACCTAAGAAAACATCTGTTTCCTTGCACCCCAATACATTCCTAACTCTATCCTCCTCTGGAGGAGAATTTTCTGATGCTGATATCAAGAACATGTTGTGTTGGCTCTGCCTACACGTCTCAGAGGCTCTCCTACCCTGACCATTGTCACCAACTGCATGAAACTGAAACCACTGATTCTGGATAGCTGTACACTGACCCTTGATAGCCATTCCCAAGTACAGTAATCAACACAAGACCAGCATCCCAAATGCCAATTCTGTCCCTAACCTTGAAATTGGCTGGCTTCACTAAGAATGTCCTTAAAACATTATTTAAAATGCAGGCCCATCTTCAGTGATTCCCACCAAGCTGTCTGGAGTGAAGCCCAGAATCAATTACTCCTCTGCGTAATTCTAACAATTAGCTAGTTTTAGTGTATTGTGATAGTGCCTGAACTTGACTGGAGAGCCCCATTTGGCAAATTAATGTTACAGAATTTTACCATCTCTCACATCCCTACCATTTACAAAATGCAGCTCCATCCAAATGCAACCATGCTTTTGCTCCATTATTAATCTTCATGGTGCTATTTTCATCCCAAAAGTTGAGATATTCCCTCAATCTTCACTCTGTTACTTCCTGCACACTCACCTTCAAAGAACACACCATGTGACCTTATCCCAATACTAGCTTTTTTCATAAGATCACTTCCTTTGTACCTTTTCCCAAGGGCTGACTTCTTTTTCCAGTGCTCCATAAAGCAGAAGGCCTGAAATTAAAGTTCACATTCCTCTAAATCCCCACTGTTGCTTCTACGCAATGAATTAGACTTCCATGTGCAAAAACGTCTCGGCTCATGATATCCACCTTGTCATCCTGTATTATCCACAAAGGTCCACTTTCCAAAGTTCTCTTCTATAGCCCCGAACCTTGTAATTTCATATCAATTTAATAATATCTGTGTGAAATGTCTAATAATTTAGTTTTAAAACACATGCCTCATCTTTGTAAACTTTATTTTCACACCATCTTAAAAACAATATGGTTGTAACATTACCTAGAACTACTATCTTAGAAATTTTAGTCTCTAATAGTTTCCTATTTGATCACAACTTTTCTGTGAGTGCCCAGCTTTCTGATGTTCTCACTCCCACTGCTATTGCTTTTTAAGTGCTTGCTAAAAGATTTGGCATTTGTCTTTTGTAATTTATTATGGTTCATCGACACTGGCCTTTGACCCAGTATATGTATCATGGAAAATTAGGGAGATGGCTTTGGTTCCCAGGACCAAGGACAGAGAGGAAGTTCATGTCTGGAATAACAGTAGAGTTTTATTACTGGTGATCTCAATTCCCAAACACAAACCCAGCATGTTCCTGTGTAAATTTGCAGTGCAAAGAATTTCAATGACAGCAGGCAAATCCTACATTTTTAACAGTTAGGACAGTCCAGCTAATTGTTCATTTCATTGCCTAACTCACCTTCAAGGGTGATTAGCTAGACTGGCCCATAATTAGGACTATTTAGGGATCACTTTGTTTGGCTGACTCCAATTTCTTTGACAAACTATGAAACAGCATACAAAGAACTGATGAAGTGACCAAGGTCAGGAACTAGATGTCTCATTGAGAATCAAGTGTAGGCTGGCCGTGCTCTGGACCCAGGACTACCATGCAGGGTAACAGAAGAAGGAATATTAGGGGAGATCTGAACAGCAGAGCAGTCAATAAAATTTGCTTTACCTGGAGTTAACCGTGTGTCCTATACTGACATATTGCATCCTTTCTAATAAGTCTAATAAATGTTAACTTCTTTTAATGAAAAGGCAATGAAGTTTATATTTCAATTATTTACTTCTAGAAATGGGTAAGAATTACACTCAGTCCCTTTCAATTTACCTCCACTTCAATTTATCTGTATTCAGTTGACCATATGGTAATCTCTTACCTAAGATATGCTGAGCGCAAATACTGCAATGATGCAGAGAACTTTATGTGTTCCAGTGTCAAAGGGGCTGTCACAGCTCCTTTAAAGACCTGTGTCTTAGTCTGGGTGGTACACACTTGTAAGCTCTTACAATATGAGTAGAAGTGCTGTGTAAAATCCACGCCCAATACAGACACCCTTTGTCAAGGTTCCTCAATCTCCCTTAAGTAGACCAATGCATCTATGCTGTTCTTTCTTTTCTCTTTATTTTTATTGTTGAAAAATTTTATTTTTCTCTTTATTTTATACTATTACAGATGTCCCATTTTCCCTCCCTTTGCCCACCCCTCCCTGCTTTCCCTCACGCCCCGCCCCCGGCCATGATCACAGTGTTGTCCGTGTCTATGAGCTATGAGTACATGCTCCTTCTCATATATGAGTATATAATCCCCTCACCTTCTTTCACCCAGTCCACCTCCCCTCTGTCTATTTTGGATGTAAGTTTACTTTACACATTAGATTACATGTTTAAGTGAGATCATATGGTATTTGTCTTTCATTGATTGGCTTATTTCACATTTACAATAACCATATCTCTATACCAAATTAGAACTTGGAATCCTTTCTAAAAAATAACTGTCTTTATTCTGATAAATCATACTATAGCATAATAAAATTTATAAAGGAGAAAAAATCTGTCACCTACCTGATGTATATTTAATTCTTCATTGATTATTAGGCTACATTAACGTTGCTTAATTAAATTAAATTTTAACACTTAACTTCTCTACTGATAACAATGTAAGTGGGGGATTGAATATTATTCAGTTAATATAATTATGGAACCAATATGGACCATTTTTATATCTGATATTTGTGGTTTATTGATGTAGTTGTTTCAGTCTAAATAGAAAATAGATTATAACTAATATCTCCGTTTGTGTCTCTCAATGGAATAATCACATTAACTCACAAGAATTCAGTTTCAAGTCTACAGAAGCCAGTTTTTTCTCAGTTTGCTAGAAGGCATAGATTTCTCTTGGTTAGATTGAACTAGGCAGTGAAAACATTGCTATAAGGTTTCAAATCTGAAACTAAATTATCCCTTTCAACTCTTTATAGCATCAGTCAGTGAAAAATATAGCCTATATTCACTCTAGCACAGATATAGTCATTGTTATACAATGTATTAGACAGTGGAAAACAGGACACTCTAAAACATCAGGCAAAAATAAGGAGTGGATCAAAGTCATTACAAGTTTAAGCTGCACTGAATTTATTGTACCTTAGAATCAAAGCAAGAAAAGTTCTTACCATTTGCAGGCAAACAGCCTGAACTGAAAGATACTTCATCAGTAGCTATGGCTTTGTCCCATTTCTGAGTTGAAATCATTCGACCTTGAAAAACAACCTGCACAGGAAAAACAAAACAAATAAAAATATAAAGCAAAGAACATCACTGCCACACAACCTGAAGGTAGAGAGCCTACGTACGAATAAAAAAACATGCCACTTCTAGAAGCACGTGGGTTACTATGCCGATTCCAAGTGGAAAGAGACCAAAGCATATATGCTCCAGGGCAGGCAAATGTACAGTCATATCTCTACCTCACATGTCTAGCATGGGTTAGGTAACATGTTCATGAAGAGACAACATTCACCTGACTTCTACCCTATAATCATCTTCTGTGTTTGGTTCTGCATGTTCACGCTATTTAGTATTTACCAGCTTTTGCACCCAGCTCCACTTTGGACTCTGGTTCTTGGCATTTCAAAACTTTGCCCTTTTTCTACCTCTGGTTTTCGGTATTAACTCACAGTCTTGCCTTGGACATCTTTGTGCTGTCCTCCGGCACATTTTCTGTCATGATCCAAACATAGCTCGGGACACTGACCAGAAGTGGTTGCTCCATGACTTATTGTGAGAATGACTAAATGTTATATTCTGAGGTGCAGCCAGCCCAAGTCTGCACCAAGAGAACATACATAGGTATAATAAATCTGAGAAACTTGAAAGAAAATGCTCTCCAGTTTCTTAATTACTTAAATCAATAGAAAATGGTTGTGCTGATAAAGAGCATTATCCCATGCTTACTATAAATACCACTGATGTTTGAGGCTTAATTCATGGATACATTAACTTTGTGTTCATTGTTTGGCTTTGTTTTAATACTAACATTGTATTATTTTTAAAAGCCCTGCCTTTTAGCTGAATGATTGGTCTGCATGCAGTCAACCCTGGCACATCATTTATCTCTGCTGCATCCTCTTTTGTTCTGGTACAAGCTGATGCACTGAGACATTTCCCATTAAACCAGGGACGACCTACTAGTCTGTTAAAAATACCATGAGAAATATCCATAACCTATTGAATGCAACTTGTCGATACGTGGCCCTAAGAAAGCCATCTTTTCTTCACATAAAACAGAAGAACTCTGTGACCAGTTATAAAGCAAGGCCGTGCTGGAAAAGTAGTGATGTGATGGCTTTTATATGAAGGCAGAACAGCAGAGTGATTGAAGTACATATTTGGAGCCTGACTACTTGGGTTCAGGTCCCAGGTACACCACTTAATAGCAACATGACCTTGGAGATGTTACTGAATATCTCTATATCTCAGTTTCTTTTTCTTTGTAAAAGGGTGCTGACAAAAATAATGTTATTACCCATGTGCTATGGCTTATACAAGAATAAATGTGTTATTACATGTACAATATCACTGGACACATCATTGGCATTTAAATGTCAGCTATTATAGCATACATTTATTAAAATATTTAAGCTATTATATAAATAATGTGCTTACAAAAAAATCTACTCTCTACAGTTAACATTTTTTCTCGAAGGCTTTTTCATACAGATACACTCCCCAGTTCTTGTTGAGCTCAGCTCATGCACACACCCGTAGAAGCCATGCAAAAGGAGACAAGTAGAAATAAACATTACAAACCATCAGACTCTTCTATCTTTCTCTACACTCTCCCCAAATCTAATAATCCTCAGGATTTCAACTGTCACCCAGGTTGATGAAACACAAATTTACATCCCAAAGGTCAACTTCTCTCCTGGGCTCTCCTCCCATGTCTCCACACCTGTTGGGCATTTTCAGTCAGATGGTGTGAAGACACTTTAAATTCATAATTTCTTTCCCCTGAACTGGGTCTGTCATCAGACCCCCATTCTCTGACAGTGGTACCAGGACACTGCTGCTCTTTAATGCTCAAAACTTCAGACTGACCTTTGGAAGCACTTTCTCCTCCAGGCTCATGTCCAATCAGTCAAGACCCATTAAGTCCTCTCTTCTGTCCTGTCTATTCCCCATCCTCTATCTTCACACGGGACCTCATAAAGTAACTTTAGTTTAACTTCTTGCCTTCATGCTTCTTTTCATTACAGCCCATAACACATATAACATAGTGACTGATTTAACTAAATTATTGTTAACTTGGTATAACTGAAGAAAAGTTAGTGTGAAAATTGGTTGCCAGGTGAGCTTCCTCATCCAGCAAGAAAAAATGTTTTCCTTAGGGAAAGAACCATTTCTCTAAGTGTAGGGAAATTTACTAAAGGGTCTTTGTGGCTTTGAAACACAGGGTTCATTAGCCATCCCTAGATCATCTAGTTAAACATATTCCCACTAAAAGATTTTCCAGGGACATTGATTGGGATCCTGAAAAGAGGGATGAGTTGAATCCCATCAGGAAGTGGAACCCCAAGATGATTTCAAAAGCCAGGCCTTAAGGTCAGAGGCTTGTTGCTGTATAGTAGTCATGTTTCTCAGGAAGGCGACATCTAACATTCCTTGTTTTCTCCAAAACTTGAGCAAAGGATTTTTTTTCCCAAACATCCACCTCATTTTAACAATGTTAGGGAAAATAATAAGAGAGTTAAAAAGTGGCAACATAAAGCAAATACAACACACGTAATGGAGTCAGGTATGACCTACGTACTGTCACCCAAGAGCACACACGAGACAAAGGTCTTTCACCCCAAACTAAGTGGAGGTGGCCTTCACAGGGAGAGAAGGGGTCAGCACTTAAGCTGCTTAATTTAAATCTTAGATGAAAATTTGACAGTAATGGTAAGTAATGGACAGGAACCCACTTGGTTTATATTAGTAACTACATGAACAGAAACTCTTATAAGGATATCTATTGTATAAAGTTTTCTTAATTAGTAGTGTATATTCAATATTATTTCCCAAGTAAACATGTAAAAACCAAAAAGATGACTAATCTTTTCCCATCATGTGTTTAATAGTAAATATTCTTGAATTAAAAGGTAAAATGGCTTAGATTATAATTTTGAAAAGTTTGAGAATAGAATTTTTAAAATTAAGATAATAATGAATATTGATTTATATATAAATAACTTATCTTTTTTCTGTATTTTGGAATAGCAGGCTGCTGAAAATTTTCTAGCATCCCTAAATGAAACATCAAAGACATGACAAGTAAATAATAGCGTATTGAAAGTACCTCTACATCTTTTTAAAAATTTAGGCACTGACTTCATTTAGCTTAAGAATTTAAACATTCAACTTGAAACCCCTAGCGAGTGATATACTTAGTAATATAGTATTCACTCATTTCTACCCATAAAACCAACACGTGGGCTCCCTTCGAGAACAGAAATAAATGAACGTTTTATTTGAATTTGGGACTAAATTTCTGCTATGTGTTGGGACTGTTTTATTCTTTGCCTCCACAAACATTTTATGACAATAGTACAATTAGTTGCTTATATCTGTAATTTTGAAAAATGTGATCGAAGCTCATCAGCATCAGGCAATGCATAGTAATGTTGTTTTACCCAACACTGTAGACAAAAGAATATTTAATGAGCATCATGTAACAGATTTGACCAAATCAGAGGGTTGGGTTACTTCTTTCCTATATCTCACAAGTCCTTACAATGCTTTAACATGGCAAGAAATTATAATAGCTCTGTGCCTAAATGATTGAGATCTGAAATCAAACTATACCAGGTCCTAACCTGGTTGAACTTCAGTAGGTTTTTCCTCTTTCTATAGCTCATAATCCTCATGGGAACAGTGGAGTAAATTAGAGCTTTACTGCAGAGGAATGAGATAAGTTAGTTAGTATTCACAATATAAGACAAATACACAATGGATGAAATGCAGTGCCTTACATATAGTAAGCACTCCATAAATGGTAGCTGTTATTATTCCTTAAGTATCTTCGTGAACTTACTGAGATGCAGCTGTCTTTGTTGACTAAATGCACACACATCATTGTTTCTTTATGGAGTAGTATTTCCTTAGAAATCAACATGCTTTCATTTTATTAGGGGATGGACCCAGTACTTTACAGATGACAGTGACAAAGCCCTCACAAGCCAGAGGCTTTCTCAAAAGCTAATGCTAAGCTAGGGTCCAGCTGGGACTAAAGCCTCCTATCTGGATATTTCTAAAGGAAGCATGAACAAGCTTTACAATGATCAGAATGCAGCATGGAATGGAAATTTTAAAAAACAGAATAATTGTCAGAGGCTAATAAGTTGATGAGGCAGCAGAAATTGTCTGGAGACACTGATTACAAGATGCCCTCAAATAAGCCTCTCACTAAATCTTTTCAGGAATGAGCTACTGGATGGTGACAGACAGTTATCACAAGCACAGCACATCTCTGTGGCCCAGCTAAACAAAAACAAATGAACATCTGCTCAATTGCTGATGGGATAGAATTGATGCTTTAGATGAAGGCATCCCCACAAGTCTTAAAGATTGATACAGCCAAAGATCCCAAAAGAGTCGTATTGTTTTCGAATTTTTAAAAAGCCTTTAAGGTACAAGTACTGTTTTCACATCAGCAATAAAGTGTTTGGGGAAACAAATTAATACGCTGCACATGTGTCTGCTTTGGATGAAACCACTGCGGCATTTTAAAACACTCAAATGAATAACCCTGCCACCTCAGCTACTTCTGAATTGCACCGGAGATGATATATTTGGGAGTCTTAAGTTTTACATTTAGCTAGTACATGTGCTTAAATTCATCCCACACAATGTGCCACTTGGGAAGAGACAGCCAAGAAACACAAGGAAGTTATTTTAAAAGGTTTGCACTACAATATCCAGCAGGTTTCAGCCCTGCCCTATACCAGACTCTGCTTTTCTAGTGGTAAAGACCATAACCTAAAGGTACAGACATGAGAAGATAGTTTGACTTTTGTTAAGCATGCACTTTGTGTTAAAGTTGGAAAAGGTGTGTAAGTGCTGATAAAGTTTGTAAGTACACAAGATTCCCATCTCAGTCACTAAAGTTTATACTTCTGTGCACACAGAAGGGACTTCAGCAGGTTCCCCCTTCAGCATCCAGTCAATGTGACTCAGCAGCCTCCCATACACTTTGGCTCTGTGTTGCTGCTTTTATTGTTACTGGAAAAAGACAAATACATAGGGGAGTAAGAAGAGAAATGCAAGAAAAAACTAGAAACTTCTAGCAGTTTATCACACTCTAACACCCACAACAAATTAGATACATTATTTTTTGTCTGGGGGCTCACTCTGCACACTGCCCCCCACCAAGTCCGGGAATGCACTGTGGCCTATGTCCCTGACTGTCAAAAACCTCTTTGCTAACCACAGATCAGATATGGGGTTAATATCAAAATATATAAGAAACTCATACAATTCAATAAAAAAGAAACAAAAATATGGGCAGAGGACCTGAATAGACATTTGTACAAATGGCCAACAGGTACCTGAAAAGGTGCTCAACATCACCAGTCATTAGGAAAATGCAAATCAAAACCAAAATGAGATATACTTCACACATGTTAGAATGGCTGTTACCAAAAAAGACAAAAGTTGTTAGCCAGGGTCTAGAGAAAGGGGAACCCTGATGCACTGTTGCTGGGAATGGAAATTGGTACAGACACTATGGAAAACAGTATGGAGGGCCTTCAAAACATTACAACAAGCACTAACATATTATCCAGCAATCCTTTTTCTGGGCAGGAAATCAATAAAAACAAAATCACTATCTCCAGGAGATATCTGTACTCCCACATCTGCAGCACTATTTACAATAGTTAGGACATGGAAACAGCAATGTCCACGGATGAAAAAAAGAATAAAGAAAATGTGGTACATACATATGAAGAAATAATTCAGAAAAACGAGGAAATCCTCCATTTATGACAATATGGGCAAACCTACACAGTGTTATGCTAAGTGAACTAAGTCAGATGGAGAAAGACCAATACTATATAATCTTATATGTGTAATCTAATAAAACCAAACCCACAGAAACAAAGAATAGAATGATAGTTGTCAGGGATTGTGGTATGAGGGAAACAGGGAAATCTTGGTCAAAGTATACAACTCCCAGTTTTGAGATAAGTAAGTTAGTTCTGGGTATCTAATATGCAGTGTGGTGAATATAACTAATAATACTATTATTCACACTTGAAAGTTGCTAAGAGCATAGATCTTAAGTGTTTTTGCCACACAATAACAAAAATACAACCTGTAATTATGTGAGGTGTTAAGTAACTTTATTGTGTTAATCATTCCAGGATACATACTTGTATCAAATCACCACTTTGTACTCTTAAATGTATACAATGTTATATGTCAATTATATCTCAGTGGAGCTGGGAAAAATATATTTCCCCATTGGAGCTGGGAACATTCCCTGAATCCCAACTATTGCATCCCAAATGTCCCAAATAAGTCTCTGTTAAATAAAAGAATCAGTCATTCACGGGAAGACTTAAATGCCTGTTGGCTTAAGATACCCTCCCAACACACACCAATATTTGACTTCAATAGAGTGCAGAGGCTCCAAAGACAGAAGTGTGTCTCCAACAATATATTACCACTTAAGTCCTATCCCCCCCAGTGTCATTTAACCATCTATTAAGTGCTTTTCTCTGATCTTCTTCGAATCCCCATTTAATTTACAAAAGTCTAAAAATTCCAAACTACAATGACTTTATGACAGCTCAATTAAGAAAATATGCCATTCTTACATCTTGTAATTCATTTTTATAAGAGATTCTATTTATTCACCTCTCTTTCCTTTTAGCCATTCAGAATAGCTGAACTTACAGTTCTGGCCAAAATAGAGGCATAGAATGGAGACACTTCACTTCCTCACACAACCAAAACAAGGATAACAACCAATTTAAAAGCAATGAACAACCAGAAGTGCCCGAAAATCAAACTGCATGGAACTCGGATAACCAAGGGGTTAAAGAAACATTCACCCAGACTGATAGAAAGGGCAGAGATCAGAGATAAGCAGACCAATGGGGAGGACATGTGGCAAGGCAGCAGACTACTGTGGGTGAGGCAGGGCTGGCTGAACAAGAAACGGAAGACTCAAAACTAGCTATAAAATACTGTGGGGGTGTGACACAGGGAGAAACTCTCAGTCTCACAGGAGAGCTCACTGGAAAGTGGAGCTAGAGTGGAGCAAGTGAGCAGCATTGTTCCCTCTCTGACCCCTCTCCCACAGGCAGCACTACAGTGCTGTAAAGAGGGTTGCCCCACCCTGGCAAATACCTAAGGCTTGGCCCCTTAGAACAGAACAGGTGCACTGAGACAAAGAAATATGGCCCAAGTGAAAGAACAGATCAAAACTCTAGAAAAAGAGCTAAGTGATGAGGACATAGATAACCTATCTGATGCAGAGTTCAAAACACTGGTAATCAGGATGATCACAGAACTGATTGAGCTCAATTACAAAGTGAAGGAAGAAATGAAAGCTACCAAAAGTGAAATAAACCAAAATATACAGGGAACCAAGAGTGAAGCAAAGGAAACTGAGACTGAAATCAACAATTTAGAACACAAGGAAGAAATAAACATCCAACTACAACAGAAGGAAGAAACAAGAATTCAGAAATATGAGGAGACGCTTGGGAACCTATGGGACAACTTTAAGTGCTCTAACATCAGAATCCTAGGGGTGCCAGGAGGAGAAGAACAAGGGCAAGAAATTGAAAACTTATTTGAAAAAATAATGAAGGAAAACTTCCCCATTTTGGCAAAGATAATAGACTTCTAGGAAGTCTAGGAAACCCAGAGAGTAACAAAGAAATTGAACCCAAGGAAGCGCACACCAAGGCACATAATAATTAAGTTTCCCAAGATTAATGATAAAAAGAGAATCTTAAAAGTAGCAAGAGGAAAGGAGACAGTTACCTACAAAGGAGTTCCCATAAGACTACCAGCTGATTTCTGAAAAGATAACTTACAGGCAAGAAGAGGCTAGAAAGAAGTATTTGAAGTCATGAAAGGCAAAGACCTACATCCAAGATTATGTATTTTTGGACTATAAGATGCACTTTCCCCCTCAAAATTTGGAAGGGAAATGGGGGTGCATCTTATAGTCTGAATGTAGCTTACCTGGCTTGCTAGGGGGGGCAGCAGTGGAGCCAGGCCACAGGATGCAGGAACAGGGTTACTGCTGCATTTTCCTCCCAAATTGGTGGGGGGGAGTGCATCTTATAGTATGAAAAATATGGTACTCTATCCAGCAAAGCTATCATTTAGCATAGAAGGGCAGATTAAATGCTTCCCAGATAAGGTCAAGTTAAAGGAGTTCATCATTACCAAGCTCTTATTATATAAAATGTTAAAGGGACCTATCTAAAAAAAAAGATGGTCAAAAACTATGAACAGTAAAATGACAACAAACTCATAGCTATCACCAACTGAACCTAAGAAACAAAAACAAAAACTAAGCAAACAACTAGAACAGGAATGGTACCAGAGAAATGGACATCACGGGGCAGAGAGTGAGAGGAAGAATGGGGGGAAGGAAGATACAAGGAATAAGAAGCATCATTGGTAGGCATAAAATACACAGGGAAATGCTAAGAATAGTTTAGAAAACAGAGAAGCCAAAGAAATTACATGTACAAGCCATGAATGTGAAAACTAAGGCAGGAGAAGTTTTCTGAAGGCAGGGGAGTGCAGAGTGGAGAGGGGACGAAGGGGAGAAAAAATTGTATAACTGTAATAGCATAATTGATAGAATATACTTAAAAAATAAAAATGAAAAATAGCTGAACTTAAAATTCAATCTGATTCATCCCCTAAAGCAAGGGACATACAGAAAAAAAAAACAAATGGGACCTCATCAAAATAAAAAGCTTTTGCACAGCTAAAGTAGACATCAGCAAAATGAAAAGGGAACCAGTTATATGTGGAAATATATTTGCCAATGATATCTTGAACAAGGGTTTAATCTCCAAAATATATAAAGAACTGAGATGACTCCATCCCAGGAAGACAAACAACCCAATTAAGAAATGAGCTAAAGGCCTGAACAGACAGTTCAAGGAGGACATACAGAGGGCCCAGAGACATATGAAAGGATGTTCAGCATCTCTAGCTATCAGAGAGATGCAAATTAACACCACAATGAGATACACTTTATACCAGTCAGAATGGCCATCATAAACAAATCAACAAACAACAAGTGCTAATAAACTTGTGGAGTAAAGGGAGCCTTAGTGCACTTTTGGTGGGAATGCAGACTGGTGCAGCCACTGTGGAAAACAGTATGGAATTTCCTCATAAAACTAAAAATGGAACTGCCTTTTGACCCAGCAATTTCACCACTGGGATTACACCCTAAGAATCCTGAAACATCAATTCAAAAAAACCTATTCACCCCAATGTTCATAGCAGCACAATTTACAATATCCAAGTGCTGGAAGCAACCTAAGTGCCCATCAGTAAATGAATGAATCAGAAAACTGTGATACATTTACACAATGGAATACTACACAGCAAAAAGAAAGAAGGAGCTCCTACCCTTTGCCACAGCATGGATGGTACTAGAGAGCATTATGCTAAGTGAAATAAGCCAGGCAGTGAAAGATAAATACCATATGATCTCATCTATAAGTGGAACCTAATTCACAAAACAAATAAGCAAGCAAAATATAACCAGAAACATTGAAATAAAGAATAAACTGACAGTAACCAGAGGGGAGTGGGGAAGGAAAGAACAGCAGAAAGAGGGAAAGGGTCATAAAGGAACAAATATGAAGGACCCATGGACAAAGCCAAAGTGGAGAAGGGTTGAGGGAGGGAGGTGGGGGTAGGTGGAGTGGGAGAAAGTGGTAGCAGGAAAATGGAGATAATTGTACTTTAACAACAATAAAAAAAAAATTCAATCCAATTCAAATCATATGCATTGCACAAGTGTCAAATGCATCACATATCAGAAATTTCTGTATTTCATATCAAAATTATAAAATTGATTACATTATACTATATTATTCTAATAGATGATAAAGGAAACATACTTGGGCTAAATTCTCTCACAAATTATGTTTAAAATGCTTTAAGGTCCTCTTTTAAACTGGAAAATTTTGTTTGACTGTCAGAAGTGTTAAAATATGCAATACTTTTCCAAGAATCCCTGTAATAATTATTAAATTATAATTTCCACCATCAATAAGTTTTATTAGGCTGCATAAATAAATTTATCCTTTATAGGCTTACTCTGGCTTCAATTTCCAAAATTATTTTAGAAAAATAAAGGCTATTTTAAATAACCTGAGTTTAACCATAAAATGAATATGACAATTATTTCATTTCTACAGCATTTAGAATTAGTAGTTAAATTAAATAGTCTATTTCCTCACTACCCAACATAACCTTTTTCTCTCAAAAGCATGAGAAAAGTCTGAAAGGAAAGTGAACCTTAAGAATAAGAAATGAGAAACAGAACAGGACATTGGAATAGTAAGAGAAATAAAGAAAAAGGTAAGGAGACTTCAAGAAGTTAAGAGAATTAGGAGTTCATATTTTATTGATATATCCGTATATCACCCCACTTTTAATTCATTGAGTATTAAAAATATGCATCTTATTACCTTCCTTTCAAACACAGAGTTAGAAAACACAACACACATACCGGAAGTTTCTGGGAGCACTGGGCTTTGATGACATTTCTCTCCCACTGTTCTGGGGCCCAGCTGTGTTCTGCCACAGCAGCTGGACAGGACCGGCAGGGGCAGTTTGAAGGCCAGCTGTTAATTTGCCACTCACATGGCTGTAAAAGTAATAAAATGTAACCTGTGAAAAAGAATTAATATTCAAACAATTATAATAAAGATGTTCCCTTATGTAAAAAGTTTTCAACATGCTGTGCACTTTCAAATACCCGATCAGTGTGCTGTTTGTTCATTGAAAGAAAAACTCGGCTTCTTAAGTTTGAAGGAGAGTCCACTGTGGAGACGGGTGAGAGAAAGTGGAAACAAGAGTCAGCAACCAGATTCAGAGTAACCACTGGTAAGATGATACACCAGGCGGTAATTCAGGCTTATATCCACATCAGATGAATATATTTTTTGCTCAAAGAATAGAATATTTAACCACATTTAACCATGTGTTTTTGACAATAGTCTGACTGATATTTTTCACTTCATTATATTCCCCACTTAAATAACAGTGATTATATTTTATAGCACTATTATGCCTACAGCCCACAACCCAATTTATGTCACATGATATACAAAGTTATAACTCTGCAAAGATGGTATCCAAAGAAAACATTACCCTAAAACTGCCCACCAAAATAAGTAATTCGGAAAGAATTCAAAAGAGATTGTTGTCTGTTGTGATTTTCTCTAGAAAGCAGTGGATCAAAAATCCCAGGTTTTCACAGGGTTATGGAAAACAATACTAAGTCCTGATACTGTGCTGTGTGCTGCAGTACAGGCTGGGCCAGCTACTTTGAAAGCCTATGACATAAACTAAGAGCATTCCCTGGGCTTTCATATATTTATTGCAATGCTTGACAAGGTTATAGTGTAGAACCTGGGAACCATTAGCTTTTACTATTCTATTTGGTGTGCCACTATCTGTGAAAAGGAATGAAAAATGATGCTGATGATGATTGTGATGATATGTCTACCCAACTTATTTGGTGGTATTTTAAAGTTGGGTTGGAAATCAAATTTAATCATTTCATAGAAAGAATTAATAATAAAATTATGAAACCTTAAAAACCTCTTTTTACCTAGACCTATTCTGAAATTGTACCCTAATTAAACAGAAAACAGCGACATTAATGATTACTTAAGGAGACAATCAGATGCCTAATTGAAATCCCAGCAATAACTGAAAAGTGTTCTGAGGATGTGCTCCCTGGAATTATTACATAAACACAGTTCAGATGAAGAGCTGGTATCATGGTGACACAAGCAGACCATAATTAGTTTGCTTTTCATATTCGGCAGGTAAAGCAAATGTTAAGCAAGTGAATAATTAATTAAGCATAGAGACATATGGATGTACTGTGTTAGATTTAAATAATACTATTAGCAACATAAATGGTAATAGTACCCAATGGGTCCTAAATTATTGTTTACAAACAATAAGCTACTAAAAAGCCTTTAGGAATATACAGAAAAAATTACTTTCATTTGTCAAGAAAATTACTTAAATTAACCACGTTTACTTTCAAAAGTTTGCTCAAAAATTCAATTTGCCACATTATCCTAGTAAATAATACAATAGCATTTGCAATAAAATAATAAATTATTTAAATAAGTAGAATGTTTTATAAATGACGACTTTTTCATGTGTCATAACACTATAAATCAATCTGTATTTTGTTAGAAATTAAAGATTAATCTTTAGATTATTACACAAAGTAATTTTTAAGACTTTTTAAAGATCTTATTCATTTATTTTTATATAGAGGGGAAGGGAAGGAGAAAGAGAGGGAGAGAAACATCAATGTGTGATTGCTTCTCACACACCCCACACTATGGATCTGGTCCGCAACCCAGGTACATGCCCTGAGTGGGAATCAAACTGGCGACCCTTTGGTTCTCACACCTGCACTCAATCCCCTAAGCCATGGAAGTAGTGTTTTAAATTTAGAAACAGTTTGAAATCCTTTAACATTTGCTAGTAATAAGCTTTATTTTTATTGTCAAAATATGTATTTAAAGTACACCCAATAGCAATATCTGTTTTCTACCTTTAATTCCAACTCAGTGACAAAAACAGGCATATTTTTAAATGCACTCTTAATTTTACCTTACTCCCTATAGTATGAATACAGAATTTCTTCAATCACAGATGGAGATATTTCTTAGAGAAAAATACCATGTTATATAAAGTTCTCTTGTTTCCATATGACTTTACTCATCACATGTAAGAGTGTAAATGAAAGAAGGAGAATGTAAGTTTTTCCCCCTTGCTCATTCTTTCATCTGACACCCCCTCCTCCTACTGGCTCTAAACATCAAGAAGAGATTTGTGAAGCTGATAACAAAAAATATATCCAATGTTGTCTCTACATGCCCCTTTTACTCTCTGAAGGAGCCTGGTAATATCTTATCACACATATATCATCATTATCATATGTCTCCTGTTAATATCTAATATATTCATTTGTTTATATGATTCATAAATTCCTATTTTAAGCTTACCTCCATAAAAGTACAACATGTATGTTTAAAATATACTTAAAATTAACCTGTAATTAAAACAGAAATGCCTTTTGACCCAGCAATTCCACTTCTGGGAATATATCCTAAGAATCCCAAGATATCAATTTTGAAAAAATATGTTCATGCCTATGTCCATAGCAGCATTATTTATAATAGCTAAGATCTGTAAGTAGCCCAAGTATCCATCAGTAGATGAGTGGATAAAAAAGCTGTGGTACGTTTACACAGTGGAATTCTATGCAACTGCAAGAAAGAAGAAACTCTTACCCTTTGCTACACCATGGATGGATCTGGAGACTATTAGGCTAAGAGAAATAAGCCAGTCAGAGAAAGACAAATACCATATGATCTCATTCATATGTGGAATCTAATGAACAAAGTAAACTGACAAAATAAATCAGAGGCATGAATACATGAAACAGACGGACAGATCTCAGAGGGAAGGAGGAGAGGAGGGACTGGAAGAGATTAGTCAGAGAATATACATGTATATATGCATAGCCCGTGGACAGAGACAACAGTGTGCTGAAGGCCAGAGTGGAAACCAGAGGGTTGGTGGAAGGGGGAAACAGGGATGGGACTGGGGGACCTCTATAATTAGTGTCAATAACAAAAAATATTTAAAATTAAATGATAAAATAAAGTAAGCCTATGATAAAGTATTAATTTTTTTAATTACAAAGAATGTAAACACTGTGATTTTATTTATAATCATTAATGTTTATGTTAAAGGACTTTCAAAAATATTTTTGTTTCTGGGTAGGTGTTGGAGTAAAATCCAAACATAACCAAGATTTGATAACCAAGAAAAAGAAAGATTATAAAATATATAAGCAACAAAACCATGAATCAAGTTTTGAGGCTAAATCCAGTAACTTTGACAGTGAATTCCACCAACTGTGATCCTCAGGAAAAAGATGGTAGAATTTTTACTCTCACTTTCTTCAACTATAATAAGGAGCCTTGCATTTCCTCCATTCTCCACATTCTACGTGAGGAATGGGAATGACTGGGATCAAGAGAACCAAGTCCTACTGCATGCAACAGACTGGCTCAAAGGAACTCAAAAAATTGAGTGTTTCAGCAGTGAAATAAGATCGTTCTTAAAAATATTTCTCAAAAGATCAGGCTGCAGGAATGAATCACCTTGAAAAGGTCCAAGAACTGAAGCAAAGGTTAAAATGTCAAAATTTTTGTACAGCAATAAGTGTGTTTATCTGTGACAGAAATATGCCTCAGTTCAGATAACAGACAGGAAATAATAGTCTTAAGTACAAATTCCTTTTCTCTAATGATATAGAGAATGTCAATAAAGAGAAATTATAATAGTAAACATTATAATTATAAATGGCAAACATTTATAAAATTAAAATATCAAAAATTATAATAGCAAATACTAATCATCATGCATTATGATGATTAATTATCAAACATTAATCATCATATTAACCAATATTGATGATTAATCAATCGTCAATATTGGTTATTGGTTATTGGCTAATTGGTTATTATGATCACTAAAATCTAAATTATAATTCAGTATTGATGAGTATACAATATATACAGATATAATTTGTGGCAGTAACAGCATAAAGGTGGGGAGAATGGAGCTAGGTAAGACAAATGTTTTCCTGTGTCATTGCCATTGAATTGGTATTAATTCAGCCTAGATTGTTTTAATCCTCAGGTCAGTCACTAAAAAATACTTTAAAAATATGTAATAAAAAAGCGATTTACTAAGATACACTAGAAAATAATTAGGTAGCACAAAAGAAAACAAGAAAAAACAAGGCAGACAAAAAACAAATAGTAGATGGTAGGTATAAATTTTATCTCATCTATAATTTTGTTATATGTAAATGATAAGGTCTCCAATCAAAAGTTCAAGGCTGGTGTATTGTATAAAAATATGATCAACTCATAAAGTATATGTCTCTGTAAACCAATCACTATAAATAAATCAAGTAAAGGCCAAAAATCATATGGTCAACTAAATAGCTGCAAATCACATGGTCAACTAAATAGCTTCAAAAACCATATTTCACAAAGTCTAACACTGTCTCATGGTAAAAACACTCAACATAATAATCACAGAAGGGCATATGCTCACCTGATAAATGGCATCTACCAAAAGCCTTCAATTATCATAATATAAAAGACTGAAAAAGTTTCTCCTGATAGAAATAAGATATCTGCTATTGCCACTTCTTCTCGACATCCCACTAGAGTTTCTAGGCTGGCAACTAGACAAGAAATTAAATAATCAGCACCCAGAATGGACATAGGAAGTAAAACTATCTCTATTCACAGATGACCTGATATTGTATACATAAGGTCCTGAGGAACCATGTGATTGCATTGGGGCCACTTGGACTGTCCAGGATAATCTTCCTATTTTAAGTCTATCTCGGTAATAATGTTAAATACATCTACAAAGTTCTTTTACGGAAGTACCTAAATTAATGTTTGATTGAAAAACCTGGGAATGGGAATCTTGTGGAGGGGGGCGGGGGTAGTTGCATCTTTAGAACTCTCCTTGCTGCAGTTAGGGAGCCACTAATTTGGTTCTCTTGTTCCATTTGCTGTGTTTCAAGGGGCTGACCAAAGTCTATAAAGCCTAAAGTAGTTGAGTCCCTGTAATTTATTGCTTGACTAATTCAGTTGTAGGGCACATTGAATCTATGTGACTACAAATTATAGTTGCCAGACTTAGTTTGCAGAGAACAGAAATCTGCTGTCACTTTAATTGGTAAAATTCATTGTCTGTTTTTATTTGGTTATTTGCATTGTATTTATTTCAACATACTAATATTTGATCTTGTATATTTCTGTTGAATTTGAATTATTTCACTTGTGCTAGAGTTAATTTGAAAACTATATACCCATATAAATTTAACAAATAAATAAGCCATCTGCCTATAAGGATAAAATTCCTGCCAAAAATAAAACAAATTATACATAGGAAAATATTTCTCCAGAGAAATTATAGAATGTATTTTTAGCTCTAATCAAAATAAGTAATATTTACTATTTACTCAAAGGTATTTGACAGCTTGACTACTTATGTGAAGAAATTTCATTGATGTCATATCAGTTAATTCAAATAATCATCTAAGTTGCCAATTCTTATTCCCTGATTGATATAGAACACTGAATTTGAAATAAAAAGGATACTAAACATTATGTTATACAATAAAATTAGACATAAAATTTGTTGGAGAATTATGAAAAACTCATGTAACTTATCCAACTCAAAATGCACACTCACATAGGCACATATCAAGGACCTTGATATTATTAGCTTGACAATCAAAAAACTTGTGGAAGAAAGTAAAGCTCTGTGCAAAATACTACTTGAGGCAGACTGAATCATTAAGTACCAAATATGTATGCCCTTGAAACTCTTCATGCATCTCCTCAGCCACTGCCACATCCATCAATGGCTCTCATTTCTGCTGCCTGGTTGGACAGCAGCAGAATTAGAATTGTCAACTGTAAGAGAGTTTGGGTGGAGGAGGGAAAAGAGAACAGGACATGGTACTGATGAGCTGCCTTTTGGTGATGTATTTTTTTATATTCCCAGATACACTTTTGACCTAATCTTCATCTACAAAGACAGTATCCTCAATCATAGCAGACTGCTATATTGTTGCCTGAGCACACCACGGGTCTCTCCACAGTTCTGTGTCATCCTTTCGGTTTGAACTACTTTTCTTTCATTTCACTGTGCATTGAAGTACCATTCAGTTTTTAAGTCCTTTCTCAAACACCCTACTCCTTCTCAGTGTCAGATTTTCTTTTTAGACACAGGGCAGTTTGCTCAGACTAACATGATAGCACTTTTTCAATTTCTCCTTTTATTGTAATTAATTGTGTTATTCTCAGAAATGCTTTCCAAAGACATCACGACACCATGATATGCTGTAAGTGTTCAAATAGTCTTTATAGGATTCCCAGAATTGATCGTGATGACTTACAGTCTCTGAGGTTAATAAAAGTATTTGAATTAAAATGAACAATTGTCACCACTACATATACATATGTGTACATAAACGTACAAAATTGTTTTTATCTTTAATTATTTTTTACTTTTAATATGGTATAACTATGACATTCAAAATAGGACAAGTAATACACTGCAATTCTACTTCAAGAACAAAGATATTATGTGCATTTTATTGTAAAAAATAACTTTAGTGTAAAAAATCTCCTAAATTAAAAATGCAGATGAATTTTTTAAATAATAATGATAGTAAAGCTGATTCTTACACAGAATCAGGATATACATCACAATAGGCTTCACTTATGTTTGCTAAAAAAGTGAACACTGACCACTAAAATTAAGATTATAACCTGTTAGTTCTCAGAGGCAGAATTTCACTCTTTCCTCACATATCACCAAAACTGCATATAGTCAGATACAAAAATATTCAATGTTTATTAAACAGACTGGGGGACAGCAAACCATGACCTGCAGACAAAACACATCTGCTACCTTTGCTAAGTGATAAATGCCTTATACAGCAGTGTATATACTATACTGTACATACCGTATGAGTTTATCTGTATGAATTCTAGAACAGGCAAAACTAATCTATGGGTGTTGGCAGGAATAAAAATAGTGATTATCCTGAGAGTAAAGGGTAAGAGCAAGCGTTGCCTAGGAGGATACATGAGGGAATTTTCAGGTATGACAGTAATGTTTCAAATTATGTTAGGTATTGGTTACATAGGTGAATGCATTTGTCAAAATTTATCAGGTAAAATGCTTAATATTGGTGTTTTTATATAATTTAAGCTTTACCTCAATAGAAAAAAACTCTAATGAATATCATGCTCCAATGAGGGAGCAAAAAAGGGCCAAATCATTTAGACTTTGTGGACCACATGGTCTCTGTCACAACCACTCAACTCCAAGGCTGTGGCATGAAAGCAGCTACAGAATATTTGTGAATGAATGGGCATGGCTGGGATCCAGTAAAAATTTATTTACAGAAACCATAAAGTGATTCAAGGCTATGCTTTGTTGATTCCTGCATCCACCTAAGGATATCATGCTAAAGTATTTAAAGTAAAGTGATTTCTGCAACTTTCTTTGAATGCATTGCAAATGTGATGGATTGATCAGTGGAGAAAGGGTTTGGGCAGATAAATAGATATTTGATAAAACAAATACAGTTATCTGAACTGTATAACTTAAGTGGTGGGTATGGCTATTCAGAGTAAATTTTTAAAACTTGTTTATGCTTAAGAATTGTTATAGTAAACGGTTTGGAGGAACTAAATAAATAAAATGTAAGTGGGCACATATATCCTGCTTATAGCTTACTAAGGAAAATACAGTTAATATGGCCATTAAGTTAACACAGTGTAGATGAGTTGAAAGCTATTGTTTGTTGTTCAAGGATCTCTTGTGACCGAAACCATGCCAAGCAATGGGTCACTGCAGGTGTGGCTGTGGAGAATAACAAAGGACCTGGAGTCCCAGGGGAAGACCATCCCACCTTTCTAGAACAACAAAAAAAAAAGATTTGATGCTATTTAATACTGTGTGGGTTTCATAATATGGATTTCAGCTCCAAATTAGCACTTGGCCAAAGTAACAAAAGTTCTAATATTTCCATTTAGACCTAATATTAGATACCCATAAGTAAAACAATCTTTTAAAAACCAGTACTAAATTTTAACCACTCTGCTGGAGCTTTAGTAGACTTCAAATATTGACACAGAAATTTTTTAATGTTCTAATGAATTTTCAAATTTAGCTTTGAAAAATTCTCAAAGCATTAATTATATGATGAAAACTATTATTTTGGAGCAGTAGAAATTATTTTAAGAGTAACTTAATCAAAAATTATTAATATTCATGAATTAAGGATTTTCAAATGAAGATAAAATTCCAACAAGACTATTTTCCATAAATATTTCAAATAGCTAATATATAAAGGCAGAAATCTACTTACTTAAAATTATCTCTAGGGTAATACTCATTTTAACATTTAATTATAGTTGCAAGAGATACATCTATTATTAATATCACCAGCCTTCAACAATTATGCCAGGCCATATTTTCTCCATTTACACTGAGGGTTATATTATTATTTTTTTTTATTTTACAGATGAGGAAACTGAGACCAGCAGGTTTAAACTCATTTAGTCTGATTCCAAAGATCTTTAATCAAACCAAGAGATATGGCTAAAATGGTGTCTGCCTACATATCTAACATGTCAGTTTTGAAGTGAGTTGATTCCATTTTATCCCTTGACTAGCCTTTCAAAAAATTAGTATGGCAAAATGAGAAAAGGAAAAAAGGAAAGCAAAAAGGGAGAAAAGAAAGGAAGAACCCTGGAACAACCCAGAGGAACCTATGCACCCCAATGATCATAGTAGCACAATTTATAATAGCCAAGTGCTGGAAGCAACCTAAGTGCCCATCAGTAAATGACTGGATAAAAAATATATGGTACATTTACACAATGGAATGCTACACAACAGAAAGAAAGAAGGAGCTCCTACCCTTTGTTATAGCATGAATAGATCTGGATAGCATTATGCTCAGTGAAATAAGACAGGTGGTGAGGGACAAATGCCATATAATCTCACCTTTAAATGGAACCTAATTGACCAAAAAACAAACAAGCAAAATATAACTAGAGACATTGAAATTAAGGATAATCTGACAGTAACAAGAGGAGAGGTGGGAGGGAATCTGACAGTAACCAGAGGGAGGTGGAAAAGGCAGAGGGGGGAAGAGGGGAAGGGTTTTCAGGAACAACTATAAAGGGCGCATGGACAAAATCGAAGGGGAATGAAAGCAGGGGAAGGAGTTTGGAATGGCTGGGGTGGTGGTGTAAATGCAGACAACTGTACTTGAATAACAATAGAATAACTTTTTAAAAAGAAGAAAGGAAGGTCTGAAATTGTTTAACTCCAAGATGAGGAAAAAATAAGAATAGAATAATAGCCACATGCAACAAAAAAGAAAACATCAGGTGTTATGCCCATGAGGAAGACCAGGTTAAGTAAATGCATGCTATGGAAAATCTCCTAACTAAAAGGCACAAACAGTGGGGAGGTTCTAATTCATAGGCAATGCAATGGCTAAAAGTTGGGAAACAGATTCAATATCACCATCTAATATAACTGAATCCATAATAAGTTTATGTATTGCAGTGAGCCATTGGTCCTGTTTGTGAAGCTCATCCCTTTTTATGTGATAAAGTTGGTTTATTCCTGACAACTGTTAAAAATTACATTTGGAAAAGTCTTTTCAAAGTTCTTTCCAGAAAAAGTCCAGCCATTATGAATATAACAAGAATGGTTTGTGTGACATCAATGTAACTTGGCAGCCAGGGAGAGTGGATTGGAATGTGCATGTGTGAACAATGATGACTGCAATGTACTAGAAGTGGGGGTGTTAGACCCAGTTGAGCGAGCACATGTACTACGTGGCTGTCATATTCAAAATGACTGAGACAGTAGAGCAATGAATCTGCATCAAACTTTGTACTTAGTTTGCACATCCCTCCACAGAAACTATTCAGATAATTCAAAAGGCCATAGCTGTGAGCAACTGGTGATGGCAGCTTCATTACAAAAACGTGACTGCTCATGCATCGCACCTCATGCAAATTTTTTGGCAAAACATCAAATCGTCTGGGTGACTCAGCCCCCGATAGCCCAGATTTGGTGCCCTGTGACTTCTGGCTTTTCCCAAAACTAAAATCACCTCTGAAAGGAAGGAGATTTCAGAGCATCAATGAGATTCAGAAAAATACAACAGGGCAGTTGATGGTGACTGGGAGAACTGTGTGAGGTGACAAGATGCCTACTTTGAAGGGGACTGGGGTGTCAGTGTCTTATATACAATGTTTTTTGTATCTTTTTCAATAAATGTCTCTATTTCTCACATTACCTGGCTGAACAGACCTTGTAAATATGTTTTTATTTTTACTAAATTTATCGGGGTGACATTGGTTAATAAAACTGTATAGATTTCAAGTG
This sequence comes from Artibeus jamaicensis, assembly GCF_021234435.1. Lineage (NCBI taxonomy): Eukaryota > Metazoa > Chordata > Mammalia > Chiroptera > Phyllostomidae > Artibeus > Artibeus jamaicensis. The sequence continues at coordinate 1,034,924 of NW_026521995.1, read as the reverse complement.
CACAATTCTATGATTAATCATTTGTACATTGCATTATGTGCCCACCACGCAGTCAGACCTCCTTTCACCACCATACACTTGACCCCTCTGCTCTTCACTAACCACCACCCCCTTTCCTTCTGATAATCATTATACTTCATCTGTGTCTATGAGTTGTTGTTTGTCCTGTTTGTTCATGTGTAGCTGTCACTTTTAAATCCCATATCTGAGTGAAATCACATGGCTCTTGACTTTTTCTGTCATATTTTGTTTAGCATAATATTCTCAAAACCATCCATGCTGTCACAGATTGGCAGTATTTCATTTTTCAAAAAGTATTTTTGACATCGCAGCCAAGCAAAATAACAAACTCCATTTTACTTATATAGAAGTTAAAGCTAAGAACACCAAAATTTATCAGAAATGTACTATTAACTCTATTGAATGTCAACTATTGTATGACATTTTACCAACAATATCTCATTTAGCTCTTAAATCAACAATTCTATGAACTAAACATCACTATTCCTCCTGGTAAAGTTGAGAAAACCAAGGCTTAGAAAATGTAAATTGTTCAAGATCATATAGCTAGCAAGTGATGGAGCCAAGACTCTAATCTACCTGTGTAGCATATAAATATTTCCTAATAATTAACATTTAATGCTTGGACATTAGCTTGCTTTAAATGATCTCTAAGAATATGCTTATATTTAACATTTAATAGTACTTATTTGAGAGGAGCATCAATTTTATAAAAAATCACCAGCCTTTAATCAGTCATGCCAGGCAATATCTGATTTGTTTTCATATGTTTAAGCCCATCAGATGAGGGCAAACATGGAGTCAATTTTTGCTGACTAAAATATCTTAATTACCTAGTACAAAATGGTGAAAGAATGAAGTTTATTAGTTAACAAATAAAGAAATTCATAAATGTCTGGATCCATCACTACTTCAAACGCTAGTCAGCAGCCCAGCAGATCTGTCTAGTCAGCCTGAGGAAACAAATGGTACTAGTCAAAGGCACAAAATAAATTGATGAATTAATGTATGTAGCATCATGTTTTAATTTCACAATTTTTATAAAGAGTCAAAATGTATAGAAAATCCCAATTATTGTCTACATAGACCTTTGGAATTCCGGGAACCCAATGATAAGAATTCAATGTGCTATTTTAGAATAATAAATATCTTGAAAATGGCTAAATAAAGAAAATTAAACATAATTATCAGTAGGTAAATACAAGCCAAGAATCTATTGCTATAATCAAACACTTGACAAAAAAAAAAGAGAAAACAGTTCAAAGCATTTACCAAATGCATCACCACTGTGATCATGAAATGGAGGTGATAGACCAGGTATCCCATTTCTCTTTGTCCAACCAAGTTGCCCGCTCTGACCTTGTGTCATTTTACAGAGCCCATCCTCAAAACCACACCTTTCATGGTTTGAGCCTGATGTGAGAAAAAAGAAATCAGCTTAGCAACAAATGACATATGTAGATTAACATAAGTCTTATTTTTCACATTTAAGTTTAATTTATTAATGCAGAACCATTTTTGCGAATAACTTCTGATAAATCACCATGCACCAAAACCAAAGTAGTCAGATAGAAAGAATCTCACATGAGATCAGAAGACAGGACTAATCCTGGTTTTGTCTCTTATTAACTGAATGCCTTCGCTAAACCACTTAACTAAAGCACACCCTTTTCTTCACATGTAAGATTAAAATAATGATATCCTGCCCTGTCGCCCTCAAATGATTGCTGTGAGGACCTAATGACATAATGTACATAAAAATACTTTACAACTCACAGGAACCATAAAGTATGAGGAATTATTATTAAGGTTACGTCTTCAACACAACCTCAATATTCCTGCCATCTGGACATTTCAAAATTTCAGGTTTGGACAGACAAATCATAGAGGCCCCTCTGATCATAACTCAACCACCTGTGTCTGGTAAACCCCTGGAATTAAGCATTGCAACTCACTGTCAAATCTCCATGTTCTTGAAAATTCTAAATGATCTACTGTAGCAAAAGCATTCTGTGGTTGTGTGTGTGTGTGTGTGTGTAAGCTATTGAAGATGCTTAGGAGACTGAAGATCTGGACACCTGGTTGTTCATATAACCACCCAGGTAAGGCTGTCTTTCATTATCCAAAAAATTTCTTAATGTATTTAAAAATGCTCAACCTTAAAAAAAATTAATGTTATCTCAGCAACAAACCCAGGCCTATCCCTTGGTTAGAACTTAGCAACTATGGAGATTTCCTTTTGACAAAACTGTTCTTGCCCTGGCTGGTTGCATTAGCCATAGTAGTAAATATGCTGGTCATCAGACAGTGCTTGGCAACCCAGTTACGAAAATATTTTTTAAAACTTACAGGGTTGTCACTGGTTTATAAAATGATACGTTTCAAGTTACAATTTTATAATACATCATCTGTATATTGCACTCTGTGTTTACTTCCCAACGTCACATTTTTTGTCAACAAAATTTGACTCCCTTTACCTTTTCTACCTCCCTAGCCCAGCTCCTTTTCCCTCTGGTACCCACAATACCATTGTCTGTGCCTATGAGGTTTCATTTGTTGAATTGTCTTGTTTATTCATTTGTTGCTTTCAGTTTTATATCCCACATATGTGTGAAATCACATTGCATTCTCAATATCCATGCACTTGTTCCCACATATGGCAGTATTTCATCTTTTCTTGTGGCTGAGAAGTATTCCTTTGTGTATATGTACCACATCTTCTCCATCCAATCCTCTATCAAAAGACACCTTGGTTGTTTCCATGTCTTGGCCATGGTCTGCACATTGAGCCACTATAGTTAATGCCACAATGAACACAGTGCTGCATATATCTTTGCAAATACATATTTTCAAAAATTTTGGGTAGATACCCATGAGAGAGTTTTCTGGGTCATGTGGCACTTCTATTCTTAATTTTTAAGGAATCTTTATACTGTTTTTCAAGGTGCCTGTATCAGTTTACATTCCCAACAGCTGTGAATTTTTATTTAATCACATTTTGGACAAAATACATCTGGTGCATGTTCTTGAGATCATCTACATGAAAACTGAAAGCTGATTTAGAAATGTCACTTTTTAACTAAACCCACTTTGTCACCAATGGTCTATTTTATTAAATTTACTTCTTGGTCCTTTATTTTGAAAGATTTTACAAAACAGCTCTATTCAGTAATAATAACAGGAATTGTAATAACCACTACTTGCACTAGTTTACTCCTTAGGAAGCAAACATTTTTTTTTTCTTTAAATGTGAGAAAATGCAGTCAGTGTGTTAGAGGCATTAAGTAATTCTCCCTCGGTGGCACTGCTGGTGAGTGCTGGGATGAGATTGCAACCAGGTCCTTCTGACTCCAGAACATGAGCTCTTAAAGCTCTGTTCTGAGGCCTAATTGTTTATCCACCATCCCATCTTTATCAAAGACCTGGAATTAGAAGTCTGTCAGAGTTTCTAGTCAACCGAGGATACTAATATTTCCATTCAGAAATGATGTTATACTATCTGAGAGCAAAGAAATTTTTATTAGTCTATGAATCATAATATGGTTAAATTTACAATCTCCATAAGGCCTTTGAAATATTTGCAATAGATAGAATATCCCAATTATTACCTCATGGATTTCTAGTAGTAGTGCAGGGACTTTGGTTGAACAAAAATAAACTAAATCACATAGTAAGTTGTATAGTATATATGTGCATGTGTGCATGCTATTCAATTAGCTAGGCATGTATCTGCATAAATACATATTGTTATCAAGTTTCCTTTAGTTTCTAGAAACTTTTACAATAATCTGCAAGTGTAAAATATTCAAAACTATTTTTATTACATTTTAGCAATTATTTGTATGAAATGTATACACATTCTCATATAGGTTCAAGTAATTTTTAAATATCAAGAAATTACCTTGCAGTACAATTACCAGTTGAAGTTTGTAATATTCTTTGTTCTTTTTAATACACAAGGATAATGATGATTATATCTGGAAATGGTAGAACTAGAAAAATAGCTAAATAAAGTATTTTCCCTTTAGTCTCAACAGGGGTTCATTTTGTTATAAAATGAATCTAATGAGCATACATTTTCAACTAATTCTTATTAAAAAAAAAAGCAATCATGGGCTTCTAATAACTGCTGGATTATTCAAAAATGCATCAGAAAAATGTTCAAGTCTCCATTTCCCCCAATAGAGAATTGTCTATTTTAAATCATTTAAACAATTTTTCTTGAATTGTGGCTGATTTACTTTTTAATTCCATATGCTACACATCTACATTCTACTCTGAAACTATTTGCTCTGTTAAAATCTGGCCCCCTGTAGATTTCTGCTACTGCAGCCATCACGACTCCATGACGGTCGGACAGACTATGTGACACTGGAAAATGGTACACAGACACCTATCAGTAGAATCGTTGTTCCCGGGCTTTTTGAACTTATGGAACTCATCATATTGTTTCCAATTTTATGAGCCCAAAGGTCAGACACAGATGGGAGGGTGTCTCTGTGTTGCAATTTGTGGTTTCTTGAAAGGCCCGATTATCTTCTGAATTGGCTTCCACAGCGCTAGATTCTCTCATTAAAATTCACTGGAGAATCTCTCATAGATTCGATCATTAACACTCTTATGGGAAGGAAAATATTAAATTATGTCCCCAAGGGATAGTTAACTGAGGACCTGCTTCCAAGACAATGGGAAAGAACATACTAGAGGTTTAGTAGTGGTAATAGTGAAGAAATTGGTGCAGCACCCAGTATTAATTCAGTAAAGAATAGTAATAAGTAGAATATCACAATGTAAAGTTCTTAGAATACATATGGAGAAAATATAAGAATTAGGGAAAATCTCAAAAGGGAGAGGTAGAAGGTATTAAAAGCAAACCACCTATTTCACCTGAGCTCATATTAATAATGCACATCTACTCTCATCCCAAAAGTTCTATGAGGCATAAGGTGCAGTCTTTTCTTCAACTCTTTTAATTTAAATTATGGCCAAATACATATGACATAAAATTTATCATTTTAATCATTTTTAATTGCACTGTTGTGTAATATGAAATACATTCCTGTTGTTCTGCAGGCACCACCACTATCCATCTTCAGAACTTTTGCATTTTCCCCAACTGAAACTGAACACCCATTCAATAATAACCCCTCACTTCTCCTTCTGGCTAGCCCCAGGGGACCACTGTTCTACATTTTGTCTCTATGAATTTGATGACTCTAAGATACCTCACATGAGTGAAATCATACTTTGTTGTCTTTCATGACTGGCTTATTTCACCTAGTATAATGTCCTCAAGATTCAGTCACATTGCAGCACATGTCAGAATTTTCTTCCTTTCTGAGGCTGAATAATATTGCATATCATACATATACCACATTTTGTTTACCTATTCATCTGTTGATAAACTCTTGGGTGTCTTTCACCATTTGGCTATTATGAATAAGACTGCTATGAACATGGCTGTGCAAATATCTGTTGGAATCCCTGCCTTCATTACTTTTGGATATATCTCCAGAAGTAGAATTGTGGTATCATGATAATTTTCTTGAAGTTGCCATATTGTTTCTACAGATTATACAAGATTTTATATTCCCACTGACAATGCACAGGCATCCCAATTTCTCAACATCTTTGCCAACACCTGTTATTTTCTGGGTTTGTTTGTTCATTTGTTTGTTTGCTTACAATAGTCATCCTAATGGGTGTGAGTTGGCATCTGGTGGATTTTGACATACATTCCCCAATGATTGGTGGGGTTGAACATCTTTTCATGTGCTTATTGGATATATATATCTGTCTTTGGAGAAATGTCTACTCAAGTCCTTTGTCCATTTTTTTAAATCAGGTTGTTTTTATGTTGAATTGTAAGAGTTCCTTACCTATTCTGCATAGCAGTCTTTCATCATTTATATGAATTGCAGATATTTCTTCCCATTCTGTTGACTGTCTTTATTCTGCTAGTGTCCTTTCATGCACAAAAGCTTTTTTTTAATGAAGCCTAATTTCTTTTTATCTTTTGCCTGTGACTTTTGTGTCATATTAAGAAATCATTCTCAAATTCAGTATTATAGGGTTTTTCTTCCTATGTTTTCTTCTAATAATTTTGTAGTACTAGCTCTTACATTCAGGTCTTTGATCCACTTTGACCTTTAATTCTGTGTATGGCATAAGGTAAAATTCCAACTTTAATTTTTGTGTGTGTGAATATTCAATTTTTACAACACTATTTGTTGAAAAGACTGATCTTTCCCCACTGAATGGTCTTAGTGCACTTGTTAAAATTCATTTGACCATATCTGATAGAGCTTACTTTTAAGTGCTCTGTTCTATTCCAATGGCCTATATGTCTGTCTTTATGCAAATTCTACACATTTAATTACTGTAATTCTGTAATATGTTTTGAAGTCAGCGACTATTAGGATTGTTACTTGGTTCTTTTTCAAGATTGTTTTTGTTATTTGGAGCACTTTGAGAATCCACATACATTTTAGGATGGATTCATTATTTCTGCGAAACAAAAAACCATTCTTAGGACTTTGATAGAGATTGAATTGAATCTGTAGACAGCTTTGGGTTGTATTATCACGTAAACAATATTAATTCTTCCAATTCATTAACATTTACTTGTGTCTTCTCTAATCTTTTCAACAACAATTTCTAGTTTTCCATATATATATCTTCATCTCCTTGGTTATGTATATTACTAAGTATTTTATTCTTTTTGATGTTACTACATGTGGAACTGCTTTCTTAACTTCCTTCTTAAGTTGTTCATTGTTAGTGTATAGAAATGCAGCTAATTTTTATGTGTTGATTTTGCATTCTGCACTTTGCTGAATTTGCTTAATTGTTCTAAGAGTTTTTTGGTAGAATCTTTATGGTTTTCTATGTTTAAGAATCATATTTTTTGTGAACAGAGATAATTTTACTTGTTCATTTCCAATTTGAATGCCTTTTATTACTTTTTTCTTACCTAATTACTCTGTGTGGGACTTCCAGTTCTGTGTTGATAGAAGTAATGAAAGACTGCATTCTTGTCTTGTTCTTGATCTTAGAGGCAAAGCTTTAAGTCTTTCACCACTGAAAGAAGTTAGTAAGAAGTTAGTGTTGTTTTTTCATACATAGCCTTTATTGTTTTAGTTTCCTATATTCCAGGGTTGTTTTTTCCTTTTCAAGGAAAACAATGAATTACATAGTCACAAAAGATGACATAGATGTAATTCATTTTACTATTTATAAAATTATTTTCTTCATGTAGATAACATAAAAAGTACTTTCACAAAGAATTATCTTTAGTTGCATTAACTATAAAAAATAATGGCCAGTTTCTTCAAAGGGTGAAATAACCCAAATATTCTAATTAAAAGAAAGTAAAAAATAATTATTTTCAAAAATACATTTCAGTGGAAGATTACTATAATTTGGCCTAGTGATTTGAAAGTATTAATTAGTTTTTATCAGGAAATGTTTATTATCTTTCAAATTGAATAAATTTTAATATTTTCATTGGGAAATAAACAGGATAACATGAACTCACAAAGGTATGGAATAGCAGACGAAAGTAGTCCTTCCATAGCCCACACCAGAATTATCAAATATTACTTAGGTTTGATCCTTGTCAGATAGTATGTTTTATTGCTCAGCTATTGAGAATATCCTTGGCAGTAATTGCATCATTAATAGTATCTATGTCAATGAGAAAAGGATTATCAAACCATGTTTTTTCTTTAATATTGTTCGAGGTCAGTAACCTTCAAAGGAGGCTCCCATCATGCATAACTGATTGGTGATTTCTGCAGAAGTCTGGGCCAGGCACAGCATTCACTGCAATCTGCAAGCAGTGTACACTCAAGTGCTGTAAGTGCTGCAGAGCTGTTTGCATATCATTCTCTGTTCCAGAGTAGCAGTTTGGTCAGAAGATATTATGACTTTTTTAGTAGTTTCTATAGTGGTGAATATAGAGCCCTGATTAGAATATTATTATCTCTTGCATGGACAAACGTTTTCATCAAGTAAATTAATCCAGAAATAAATGAACTCATCATTTTTTTCTAAATAGGTTTTTGCTTTCTCTCAAAATCATTAAAATTTCTGTTCCAAATCAAACCAGACATTTCAAGACTTATTTGCAGGAAAGTTACAATTATTTCTGAGTAGTACAGAATGTTCTTTCCATTTCTTTATCTTTGATGGAAACTTATTTAAAGGCTGTGATTCAAGGCCCTTGCTTTCATAAATTTGATGAAAATCCTGATTACCAGTGTTTTGAACTCTGCATCTGATAGGTTGTCTATCTCCTTGTCACTTAGTTCTTTTTCTGGAATTTTGATCTGTGCTTTCAATTGGGCCACATTTTTTTGTCTTAGCACATGTGTTACATGTAAGGGGAGGTGCCTTAGATATTCACCAGAATGAGGCAACCCCCTTCACTGTGTTGTGTGGCAGATGTCAGAGAGGGAACAGTGCTGCTTGCTTGGCTCTTGCCCCGCTCAGTCACTTCCCCTGCTACCCTCAAGCATATTGGGCCCTTCTGGTACTGATTCCCAGGTGGGTGGGCTTTTGTACATTTTAGGATCTTGTGGGTCCCTTCAAAAAACTCTTCTGTGAGGTTGGGAGTTTCTCCCCACTGCCATAGCCCCCATGGGTTTTTATAGCCAGAGGTTTTGAGGCTTTAGTATCCTGTGCAGGAACCCTGGGTTGTACAGTCTATCTTATTCCCCAATTTTTCCTCCTGGCTTGTCCACATGCAAATGTCTGGTCTGCCAGTCTCTGCCTTGCTCACTCAGCCTGCCAACTTTCCACACATCCTCTCCAACCCTGCTATCCTTCTACTCTGAATGAACATTTCCTCTTTAACTCCTTGGTTATCAGACTTCCATACAGTTCAGTTTTCTGGCAGTTCTGGTTGTTTTTTTGTTTTTACATGAGTTGTTTTCCCTCTTTTCGTTGTGTGAGGAAGCAAAGTATATCTACCTCTGCCTCCATCTTGGCCAGAAGTCCTGTTTTTGAAATTCTCAAAGGGAACTCACAAAGTAGCTGTGCTTCTTGGATGATATCTCTCATTGCAAGCCTGAGCAGTTTTATCTAAATCCATGATGAAAGAAAAAAGTGCAGCAGACACTCTTCCGATCATTCATGTAGTCAGTCAGCAAGCCAGTAATCAGCCAGTCTATCTAATATTTATTGATTGTGCTAATCATTCTTCTATGAAATGGGAGAACTAGATAAACTTCCTGCCTTAATGGGGCCAATATTTTATTTTTAGGGCCTCTTCCTTAAATTATTTGTAGTTCTAAAAGGATGGCATCACTTCGTAAAGGCATAATTTTTTTCTTAAAGTATCACCTAGATATATGCTCCTTCAAGTTTTTCCTTTTGGTTATAAGGCATCTGTTGTTAGAATTGTGATAAAAACCCTGTAGGATGGGTCCAGGTAAAATTCCAGTAACATATTAACCTCTCTCCCAAGAGAAAGATCCACTGTCCAGCCAACTTTCAGAATGCATTGAGAATGCTTCTTTAGTTTGTTGCTTTCATATTTTCACATATTCAAAGATGAATGAACAATGAATAGTGCATGTGGTTCATCTTTTTCTTCACATTTCCATTTCCTATTATAAACAAAAATAGTCCACAACTGTGAAACAGTTTTAGACATCAAAATCTATTAAGAACATGATTTATGTTACACAGCTGTGCACAGCATCATCCAAAGCATCCAACACTGCCAAGAGGAAAGAGTTCCTGGTAGTGTGATTTGATATGAAAGTATTTTATGAAGATTGTTTTCAAAATAGCAGAAGAACTCTAATAGGCACACCTACAAAAGAAAATGCCTAGTTCAAGATCTCTCTGAAGTGAATCCTTTAGAGCAAATTTAAGATTAGCTCTCTTGCAAGAAAAATATTGTTTGAGTGAGAAAAAGTTAGTATAAAATAACAAAAGCATTTATAAATATTTAACTAAAATAAAATGATAAAACTTTAAGTGAACATTTATACTATTTTACGATTAGTCCAAGCAGATGTGTCAAATCCCTGTTTGTTATCCCTTGCTCATTGAAAAATTTTCAGACTCTTCATCAACAAATGTTTTAACAAGAGGTTTGTTAATTAATTGCCTTTGCACATTTACAATCTTTGTTAAAACATCCAAGAATTCTTGAGTTGGTGTATTCAGCACTCTTGACTCTTCTCTCCCTAAGTATTACCTTCTGTCTCTTCTGGTTTTGTCTCCATCAGCCATTTTTAGGCAAATCTCATAGTTCTCTCATCACCAACATCGAAGCCAGTGTGCAGTTCTGTGGGCCCAGGTTTTATTCCACCTCCGTGATTATAAAATTTGCATAGCTATCCACTTTATTGCACTTTTCTATTCATTCCATTCTACAGGATATTTTCTGTTCTCACAGGTACCTTCTTTTCCAGTTCACCTCAAAAAAGTATCCTGCAATTAGTACAAATTATACATGACAGATCTGAAAGTATCTGTGTTGACAATAAGGTATAGATGCATAAAATTGCCTGTATCCAAATTTAATTAAAAGGAAATAACTTGAAAGAGATTTAGGTACGTATTCTGATATTAGGAACTAATGGGTAATGCTATCTGAAAACTTAATATATTTTATAATATCCTCTAAAGTTGTATGATTCATGAAAATCAGATTTTATAATCACTCTTCTAAGGCCTCAAGAAACTCATATTTCAAACAGAGGATTCATAGGGCCCTGAGTTTGATTCTTGAAGCACCATTAATTAGCACATGTCTTTGAGTTATTAACCACTTGATTTAGGGCCTACCTCCTTCACATTTACAGAATGAGGCTTTTCACTTAGAGAAGTTTGAGTGCTTTGCTCTTATATTGTATAGTGGTTCTGAATTTGTGACCACACAACAGGAAACACCAGAAGGTCTCCAGAGACATTAAAGCAAAATGGTCCTAATAGGTCTTCCCTGTGAAATAATCAAAAAAGATATTTTGCTCTTTTTCATTGAGCATCCAATTCACTGTGCTGAAGTTGTTACATAAATTGGGGTAAATAGCGCCCATTTAGGTCAAGACTAAAGTTTGTGAAATTTTTCTAATTTTTTTCAGTGAGCTCTATATATTTATTATTAGATCTGTTACATATCTAATTATGTTATGCTATAGACTGAAGGTTTGTATCTCTCCAAAATCTTATGTTTAAGCCCCAATCCCCAATGTGATAGTTAGTACTAGCAGGAAGGCCTTAGAGATGAGATTGGGTTAGGGGGATGAAACTCTCAAGATGAGATCAGAGCCCTTATTCAGAAGAGACACTATAGATGAGCTCTCTTTCTGGTATGCTGTAGCAAGAAGACAGCTGTCTGCAAATCAGGGAAAGGGCCCTCCCGGGACATCAGTTCTGGCAGCACCTTGATCTTGGACTTCGCCATCCCTAAAACTGTGAGCAATAAACATTTGTTGTCTAAGCCACTCAGCTTATGATATTTGTTAAAGTATGCCAAACTAAGATATGTTGTTATGGTAAATAGAAACTTTAAGTATTTTTATTAGTTGTTTTATGACAATGTGCACAAAAAATTTTGCACCCAATGCTGAAACAAAATAAATATTGCACATGAAGTCTCCCATTTTACTCTATCAATGATTTACCTTCAAGTACTTCAACAAACCAAATACTCTGAAGAGTATGTAGTATTTATGTCTTTCCAATGAAGAAATAATGTTTAACCAAGTATAATCTGGTTAAACACTATCACTTCTCAGATTTTGAGCATATGCACCTCTAAGGAGGTTTTCACACATTTCATATATAACTTTAGGTTTAGATGAAGTAAATACACTGGAAAAAAATTATTATTCTTTAAGCCAAAATGTTTGTTATAGAAATTAGGTAAAGTCTCAAATCTCTGTGATATATTATATCAAACCAAAGTATAAAATAGATACCTATCTTATTATAAAAATATTAGAGTGAATAAGAAAAGTTCTTAGGCATAACATATAGGTAAGTGGAAAAGTGTTTGATTAATTGAATATATTTTTCTCATTTGAATTACAGTCAATTTAGAGTAAATATAGCTCTAATATTGAATGTACAGGGTCTGGCACAAATAACACCCCTTTTTATTACAAAATATTTTATTACAAAATCATAAGCATGTAATTCTGTAACATAACAATGTCATATCAATAGGTGAAATGTTCAAATTAAAACTATAAATTATTACACCCATATTATTACCCTACCAACCACACTCAAGCAGGCATTACTTTGGCCAGACCCTATACAGCAGGTATTCAAAAGTAATTTTTTACATACTTTATATTTTCTGGAAACACTCCAGTTGTAAGGAACATTGCATGAGGTATATCTCAACATTGTACGAACAGTCAATTTTGTAATTTTCTGGTTGATTTAAATTTGAATGGTAGCAACAAAAGTAACACAGCTGTCTTTAGTGTTAATAAAAATAAAGCAGAGTAAAGCCTTTGTACATCAAATAACTTAGAGCAATTGCTAGAAGAAAGTTAGACTATTTTTGTACTTAGTATTGACTCTTATATTAAAATAAATAAACAAATAAAAATACAGGAAAATGAAGACCAGGAAGTGGGGGTCAGCTTGGAAGCAGACAATGCAACAGTTGGAATGTATTTTTTAAAAATATAACAGAGCAGTACCACAACATTTGTTTCCTTGCCTCGGGGTATCAGCAGACTCTAATAAAAAGGGATTCTTGTCAAAACTAGAACCACATAGTTGTTAGACCTGAAAGTTTTTTTCTTGTTTGCTATGAATTAAGTGCTCAATAGAATTTACTGCATTGGAAAGATTCAGTCTTTCTTCCCAAAATTAATATCTTAAAAAAAACTGGGCTAAAGTAAATGGTTTGGGTATTCTTAACAAGAATTCCATCATGTAAAATGAGAACATTTTCAAAAACCTATGAATAGAATCAATTGCATCTAAAATTCAACTTCACCCATGCCAATTTCATAAGTAAGAGTCAATGTATTCATCTATTTCTTAAAGGTCACAGCATTTGGACACGAAAGGGGGACACAGGTTGAATATTTCCAAAAGGTGATTACTTTAACATCACTATAGTCAGCTTGGAAAAAAATCTCATCGATAAATGTAACATCACAAATTTTCATGAGAGAAATTGCATGGCCCTATTATTCCTTCAAAATATTTCCCCTCTAGTGTGGTATACAAAAGAAAAAAGAAAAAGATAAACCTCGCACTCTAAAGTGATTCTCAATTGTATCTACAGGTTATGGTCTGCATTTTAAATAAAATACCAAAGCGGAACTTCTCAGACACGAAAATGAAACACGAAAAAGCCAAAAGGTGATCTCCCCATGTAACACTTAAAATGAAATCTGTTTATATGACAGATGTGTTCCTCCGCTTTCCTCCATGGCTGCAAATTATTAGAACCTTTCATGCAGCTGAGACCCTTCCCACCCAACATTTCCCCTTCTTTCACATTAACCTTTTGCCTGAAGCAGCACCATGCGTGTTGTCCCAGCAAGCATGCTAAAGGGAGCTTCACGGAGTTTAATAATGGAAGGGACTTTGCACTCTTGTCACATCAGCCCAGCGGCTCCTCTTTGCTGCTTACTAGGGAGGCCAGCAGGGGGTTCCCAGACAGGCCCGAGGGAGCAAGAGCGAGGGCAGTGCGTCCACATGCAGCCTCTCCGGGGAGACTGAACAAATATTAATGAATCCTTGTCTTCGGTTGTGCTTCGTATATAATAGTTACTAACCACATGCTAGCTATCCCAAACTATGGGGCAAAAATCAACTAGAACTCTTTTCTTCTACACAGAACAAATTTTTCATTAAACTCTTGTCTTGTTTTAATGTAGCAACAACTGAATATGTAAGCAGAAGGTCAACAGTAGCAAAATGAATATGTAGAACCTATTTTAGTAGAAGAAATTCTGTAAACACTAATTATCACAGTTATCTGAACAAAGACTTGTGTAAACATTAATTAATAGAGTATCTGAATAAAAATGGAAAATATGTTTGAGTAAAATGCTCTAAATAATAAAATTAGTGTCTTCAGACAACTGAGTTGGTATTACTATGAACCAACAAGTCCGTTTAACTGTATGGAAACAATGTTTACGAAAGGCAGTTGCACGTAAGTACGACACTAGTTCCATTGGTGAAAAGCAGCAATTCCTTCAGAATGTCATACTGCCATGGAAACCGCAGGCACACACATTATTTACCCATGTCTTCCTGTGCTAAGCGGTTTCTTTTTTATTGCTGTTACACAGTAAGCAATGGAGCATTCTCCCTCCTGTGAAAGTTGGTTGGTCTCACTTTACAACCTCTTAAAGTGGAGGTTTAAGATCACACAATTAGTAGATGATTTATCCAGGATCCAACTCGAGGTCCTGCACTCCTCGAGGCCTGGGCTCCTGGCTCCACCCAGAAATCAAAAGATACAAAGCCGGAGAGGTGTGCTCAGTGCGCAATCACTTCCTTTTACTTGGCAGGTCTGTCCTCTCAGCAAAACAAAACCTACTCGCTTAATTTAGAATTCACTGGAAATATTTTCATACTGAATTCAAACAAGCTCATAATTTCCATCACAGAATTTTAAAGCTGCGGTAATGACTTCTTTTCAATTTTGCTCCACTGGTATAACATTAAAAGCTACATTTTTGCCTATAACTTCTTCTGTATGATCTGTAAAAACTGATTTAAAATACATCCCATTCAGTTAGAATCTTGGCAATTTGATATTGTTTAATAAGAGCAATTTTTATGTAAGGACCTCTCTGTTTAATAAAAAGAATATTTTTCAAAAAGAACATTATTTTCTGCTATATACCACAGGCTTTCAATTAAATCCATGCAGGGCCAGGTATCTAGCTGAATCTCTCTGGGCTGCTCCATTGGCCTCTGGGGCAAAGATATACAGAAATTGGAGAGAAGAGAGGAATAGAATTTACATTGCTGTTCTTCACTCCTGTCCCCAGTGAAGTCACACATACTGTCAGGAGGCATGGAGGCCCCACTGCCACACTGAAAGGCCTCTCTCTGTTCTTTGCTGAACCAGTGCAGAGAGGAAAACACAGAAAATCCAAGGGACACAAAAAAGCTTCATTCTCTGGGAATGCTAACAATCTGGCCAGTCAGAAGAGCATTCATTGGTATGTACATTGGAGATTAGGCAGTTGTCATAGGTGAGTCCATAATTAGAAACATTCCTTCGCTTTTCACTATTTTTTCTTTACTGTTGGCAACTATGCAACTCTAACAAGTGACTCCCAGAGCAGTTCTTTTAGTCTTTCAGAGCAGTCTCTTTGTTTATATTTTTAAAGATTTTATTTATTTATTTTTAGAGAGAGGGGAAGAAAAGGAGAGAGGGAGAGAAACATCAATATGTGGTTGCCTCTCACATGCCCCTTCTGGGGACCTGGCCCACAACCCAGGCATGTGCCCTGACTGGGAATCGAACTGGCAACCCTTTGGTTTGCAGGCTCAATCCACCAAGCCACAGCAGCCAAGGCTATTTTCCCATTTCTAAGTTTTGCACTATTTTAACAGACCTTTTAAAATTTAGAATTGCAATTTTGTGTTATATTAGAAATGTACTCCACTATCCCCTCACACTAAATAAGTAAATGATTGTATCACGTCAAAGCCCATTTCAGGTTTTCCTCAGAAGGAAAGAGGGAGGAAAAGTTAAAAAAAAGCAACAAAACATACAAAAAGAAACACTACAACTTTACATCCTGATTCTAAATTCAGGTCCTGTAACATTTTACATATTCCCTATTTTTTCTTGTTTTTTTAAAAATCACATATTTTGTTGCTGTCATAGTTGTTCATTGCCTAGTTTCAGCTGGGAAGTCCTTTACCCACAGTTACTGTCTAGTAAAAATAACATTACCCTGTAGTGTTTCAACTGCCACTCATCTTTCAGATAAAAAATGAACTGAAATGAGGGTAACAAAAGTCAATCAGTATAATTCAGTAGTATAATATTTTATAAAGCAGATTTATATTTTCCTGCCAAAATATAAAGTTATTTTCACATGATCATTTTCTAATCACTTTTTCTCTACATGTACCAGAAGGAGCAAGGAATAAACATACTGATAGCAACCAGGATTGCTTTTGTGCAGTTTATTAAGAGACAGAACAATGTCTTACACATCCCAGTGCTCTAATACTATGCAAGGTGCATCAAACATATTTTCTCGCTAGGTCCAAAAACACCCCCTTCCATTGTTTTCTACATTTACTGTAAAAATTAACCCAGTATGGCTGAGTTGGTCAGAGCGTCCTCCCAAAGCTGAAGCATTGCAGGTGCGATTCCCCCTCAGGGCAATGCCTGGACTGCAGTTCCCCTCCCTCACCTAGATGTATGCAGGAGGCAATCAGGTGATGTTTCTCTCACACATCAATTTTTCTCTCTCCTTTCCTCTCTCTCTAAAAGCAATGAGAAAATGTCATTGGGTGAGGATAAAAAATATATATATTATTCCATAGTCCAACATCACGTGATTATTAACTGATGGACTTTAGATGAAAACCCAAGATAGAAAAAAAATGACCATATAATTTTTAAATAAAATACAATCGAACCTTAACACAAGGGTTAGGGTCACTGACTATCTGTGCTGTTAAATCCATGTATAACTTCTTTTTAAATTTAATGCTTATTGTATTTTTTCCATTACCACCTAATCCACTTATACACCCTTCCCCCAGCAGTCACCACACTGTAGTCTGTGTCCATGAGCACTTTTTTCTTTTTGCTTAATCCTTCACCTCCAACCCCTGCCATTACCCACCCTTTGCTTTCTATGAGTCTGTTTTGCTTGTTATTTCAATTTGTTCATTAGATTCCACATATGAGTGAAATCATACTGTATTTGTCTTTCTCTGACTGGCTTATTTCACTTAGCATAATGTTCTCCAGGTCCATCCATACTGTTGCAAAGGGTAAAGTTTTCTTCTTTTTTATGTCTGAGTAGTATACCATTGTGTAAATGTCCCATAGTTTTTTATCCATTCATCTATTGATGGTCACTTGAGCTACTTCCATATCTTGACAATTGCAAATAGTGCTTCATGAACATAGGGGTGCTTACGTTCTTTCAAGTTAGTGTTTGGGGTTCCTTCCAGTATATTCCCAGAAGTGGGATCTCTGGGTCAAAAGGCAGGTCCATTTTTAATTGTTTGAGGTATCTCCATATTGCTTTCCACAGTGGCTGCACCAGTCTGCATTCCCACTGACAATGCAAAAGGCTCCCCTTCCTGCACTTCCTCAGCAGCACTTGTTTGTTCATTTATAGATGATGGCCATTCTGACAGGTGTGAGATGGTATCTCATTGTGGTATTAATTTACATTTCTCTGATGATTAGTGATGTTGAGCATCTTTTCGTATGTCTGTTGGCAATCTGTATGTTCTCTTTGAGAAGTGTCTATTCAAATCCTTTGTCCATTTTTTAACTGGGTTGTTTTTTTTTATTGAGTTTTATAAGTACTTCATAAATTTGGGGTATGAACCCCTTATCAGATATATT
The DNA here is from genome assembly GCF_021234435.1 of Artibeus jamaicensis. Classification (NCBI taxonomy): domain Eukaryota; kingdom Metazoa; phylum Chordata; class Mammalia; order Chiroptera; family Phyllostomidae; genus Artibeus; species Artibeus jamaicensis. Next base: position 1,017,346 of record NW_026521995.1, on the reverse strand, counting down.
GATGAATATATTCTCTCATTGTATGGCCTGTATTTTTATTTTGTTGTTGGTTTCTTTTGCTGTGCAAAAGCATTTCAGTTTGAGGTAGTCCCATTTTTTTTTCTTTTGTTCCTCTTGCTTGCAGAGATATATCCAAGTATATCCAATAAAAAATTTCTACTAACAATGTCCAAGATTTTTCTACATATGTTTTCTTCCAGAATTTTTATGGTTTCAAGTCTAATATTTAAGTCTTTGATCCATTTTGAATTTATTCTTGTGTGTGGTATAAGAAGGTGATCTAGTTTAATTTTTCTGCATGTATCTGTCCAATTTTCTGAACACCATTTACTGAATGAACGTTCTTTAGTACATCACATGTGCTTGCTTCCTCTGGTGAATATTAATTGACTATAAAGGTGTGGGTTTATTTCTGGACACACTATTCTGTTCCATTGATCTATGTGCCTGTTTTTATGCCAGTACCAGGTGTTTTCCATTATTGTGGCCTTGTAGTACAGTTTGATTTTAGGTAGTGTGATTCCTCCAACTTTATTCTTCTTTCTCAGGGTTCTTGTTGCTATGTGGGACCTATTGTTCCATTTAAATTTTTGAAATATTTGTTCTAGTTCTGTGAAATATGTTATCGGAATATTGGTAGGAATTGTATTGAATCTATAGATTGCTTTGGGTATTATGGGTATTTGGATATTAACATCATTAACATTTAGATGTTTGGTTATTAACATCATTAACATTTTAATGATGTTAATTCTTCCTATCCATGAACACAGTATGTGCTTCCACTTATTTGTATCTTCTTCAATTTCTTTCTTCAGTGTTTTATAATTTTCTAGGTACAGGTCTTTTACATCCTTGGTTAGGTTTATTCCTAGGTATTTTATTCTTTTTGTAGCAATTGTGAATATGATTGTGCTCTTAATTTCCCTTTCTGTTAGTTCATTATTGGCATATAAAAATGCAATTGATTTCTGGATATTAGTTTTGTATCCTGCTACTTTGCTGAACTCATTTATCAGTTCTAGTAGTTTCTTGGTGGAATCATGAGAAAAATGGAAATGAGATCACAACAATTCAAAATCTGTGGAGCACTGGGGAAGCAATCCTAAGAAGGAAATTCATAGCATTACAGGACTGTCTCAAAAAAAAAAAGAAAAGGCTCAAATAAGCAATCTAACTTCACATATAAAGGAATTTGAAAAAAAGAAAAACAAACCCCAAAGTAGTAGAAGGAAGGAAATACTAAAGATCAGAGCGAATATAATGAAATAGACTCTTTAAAAAATGAAAATATAAAAGATCAATAAATCCAAGAGCTGGTTTTTTGAGAAGATAAACAAGATCAACAAACCTTTAACCAGACTCATCAAGAAAAAAAGAGAAGGGACCCAAATAAATAAAATCAGAAATGAAAGAGGAGAAATAACAACTGACACCAAAGAAATGCAAAGGGTTGTTAGAAAACATTATGAACAATTATATGCGAACAAACTGGACCACCTCAATGAAGTAGGTGAATTCCTAGGAACATACAATCTTCCTAAACTAAATCAGGAAGCATCTGAGAATCTGACTACACAGGTTACATCTAGTAAAATTGAAGCAGTAATTAAAAAAACTCCCAATGAACAAAAGCCCTGGACCGGATGACTTCACAGGTGAATTTTACCAAACATTCTGAGAGGAACTAACACCTCTCCTTCTCAAACTATTTCATAATATTCAAGAGGATAGAAGCCTCCCAAACTCATTTTATGAGGCCAGAATTATCCTAATTCCAAAACCAGATAAAGACACCAGAAAGAAAAAAAATTATAGGCCAATATCTCTGATGCACATAGATGATAAAATTCTCAACAAAATATTAGCAAACTGAATGCAGCAATTCATCGAAAACATCATAAAACCCTGACCAAGTGGGATTTATTCCAGGAATGCAAGGTTGGCGTAATATCTGCAAATCAATAGATGTGATTCACCACATAAACAAAATGAAGGATAAAAATCACATGCTCATATCAATAAATGAAAAAAAAAGCTTTTGATAAAATCCAGCACCCATTTATGATAAAAATTTCAGCAAAGTCCTAATCGAGAGAACACACCTAAACAATAAAGGCCATAAATGACAAACCCACTGCCAGCATCATACAATATGGGCAAAAATTACAAGTGTTCCCCACAAGGTCAGCAACAAGACAGGGATATCTGCTTTTACCTCTCTTATTCAATATAGTCCTGGAAGTCCAAGCCACAGCAATCAGACAAGAAGAAGAAATAAAAGGTATCCAAATTGGAAAGGAAGCAGTATAACTGTCTTTACATGCAGATGATATGATACTGTACATAGAGAACACCGTGTATGACTTTTGACTACCCAAAACCTAACTATAAATAACCGACTCTTTACCAGAAGCCTACCAAGAGCATAATCACTTTATTACATATATTTTTATGCTATGTGTATTATATACTATATTCTTACAATAAAGTAAAGTAGAGGAAATCAGCTTATTAGGAAAATCATAAACAAAAGAAAATATATTTACAGTATTTATTGAAAAATATTTGCTATAAGTGGACCCACTCAATTCAATCACATGTTGTTCAAGGGTCAACTGTATATTGACAACTATTTCTCTGAGGAGTCCCTGACTGAGAATTCCAAAAGACAAACTATTCAAAACCAATAGAGCAAACCCATTTAAAGTAAATACATTGTTTTATCTTTTTCTAAAAATTGAGCACCTACTTCATCTAGACATTGGTGTAGGGGCCAGAAAGAGGAAAAATGAAATGAAGAATAAGACAATGCCCCTGACTTAAAAGAATTTACAACCTGGGACATGTATTAAGAATGTACACACACAACTGCTAGTTTTGGCTAAAAAAGAGTGGATCATATTTTCTTTTTAAAAATAAGCCAACTCTCAAACTATAAAAATGTTAAATGTTAGATGGAGTGGAATATAAAAGACTTAAATACATAAATGAGTCCTTGACTGAAAAAAAATTAAAGCAAATGCCAAGAGTTAAAAAGGAGATAAAAGGAGATACAGACAACACAATAAAGTTTGTTACTAAAACACCATCCTAAAAAAATATTGTAAGAAAAATTCCAGAGTTTATGCAAAATAATCATTGAAAAAGGGTATGAAATTCAAGTAGTGGTAAGTACAAATTAAAGCAACCTTGAACTCTAATCTTGGAAGATAAATTGGAAAAAAATGATCAAAGAAGTTGGATATACATAAAATAGGGAACTAGAATTGACAACCTTGCATAAAGCTAGAGGGAGAATTTGCTCAGAAAAAAATTCCTGATACCTTCAATAAATACTTTTGGATTCCCATACAATATGATTATTCAAATAAGGGCTCACAGTGAAAAATTACATGGAAAGTAACAAATGAGTCTTTATGACTCAGAGCCAGCACAAATAAACATAAAGAAAGTAATAACAAGATACCCAAGATTTTATATATTGGCATTATATGACACTGAATATAAAATAATTATGTGTCAAATCTTTAAAAGATTAAAATTTTGAAATCATCACAGAAAAATTAAGCATGATTTTGTAAAAATTACCATGAAAAAATGTAATCAAGGGTGGAAGGCAGAGTTGGGTGGGACAGGAGGGGAGGAGAGGGGGGAAATGAAGACAACTGTACTTGAACAAGAGTAAGAAAAAAATTTTAAATATTTGTTAAAATAAAAAAAAAGAAAAGTGTAAACATTGGAAATGATGACAAAGTAGTTGGTAAAAATAGGAAAAAAAATATGCACTTTGGGAGCCTGGAATGCAGAATGATTTTGTCTAACATGTGACTAAATGTAATTTATAGGGGATATAAAAGAGAAAATAAAGAGACGTCCAGCCAAGAGGGAGGTATAGGTAGACACATTGCACCTCCTCATAAAACCAAAGAAAGAACAACAACAATTTTAAAAACAAAAAACAACCAGAACTGCCACAAATCAAACTGTATGGAAGTTTGACAACCAAGGAGTTAAAGAAGAAACATTCATACAAACTGGTAGGAGGAGCAAAGACAGGCAGCCGGGTGAGGAGAACTCACAGCAAGGCAGCAACTGGAAAACTGGATCAGGCAAGGTGGTGGCTGGTGGAGATGGTGGTCCCACATTTGCGGGCAGATAAACCAGGAGGAACAACTTGGAAGTGACACAGACTATGCAACCCAGGGTTCCAGTGTGGAGAAATAAAGCCTCAAAACCTCTGACTGAAAAAACCTGTGTGGGTTGCAGGGGCAGAAGAAACTCCCATCCTCACAGGAGAGTTTGTTGGAGAGACCCACAGGGTCCTAAAATGTACACAAACCCACCCATATGGGAATCAGCACCAGAAGGGCCCAGTTTGCTTGTGGGTAGCAGAGGAAGTGATTGAAAGCTGGCTGAGAGTGGAGCCAGTGACACCATTCCCTCTTGGACCCCTCTCCCACAGACAGCACCACAAAGCAGCAGTGAGGGTTGCCCCGCCCTAGTGAATATCTAAGGCTCCACCACTTACTAGTAACAGGCATGCTGAGACAAAAAAGAAATGTCCCTACAAATGAGTTCCCATATGACTATCAGCTGATTTCTCAAAAGAAACCTTACAGGCAAAAAGGGGCTGGAAAGAAGTATTTGAAATCATGAAAGCTAAGGACCTACATCCAAGATTATTCTATCCAACAAAGCTATCATTTAGAATGGAAGGGCAGATAAAGTGCTTTCCAGGTAAGGTCAAGTTAAAAGAGTTCATCATCACCAAGCCCATATTATACAAAATTATAATGTGAAAGTTAAATTATATAAATGGTAAAGATCTTACGTAAGAAAAAGAAGACCAAAACTGTGAACAGTAAAATGACAACAGACTCACAACTATCAACAACCAAAACTAAAAAACAAACTAAGCAAACAACTAGAGCAGGAATCAAATCACAGAAATAGAGATCATATTGAGGGTTATCAGTGGAGAGTGGGAGGAGGGGAGGGCGGTACAGGAAATAAGAAGCATAAGTGGTAGGTACAAAATACACAGGGGGAGGTTAAGAATGGTATAGTAAATGGAGAAGCCAAAGAACTTATATATATGACCCATGGACATGAACTAAGGAGGAGGGTTATGGGTGGAAGAGAGCGTGCCAGGCAGAGGGGAATAAAAGGGGGGAAATGGGACAACTGTAATAGCATGATCAATAAAATATATTTTAAAAAAATAAGGAGAGGCAATATTTGAAATAAGCATTTTCCAGGAATGAAGAAAATCATGAACTCTGAATATCAAGGTGGAAGACAAGTAAAAATTATTTACTTAGATACTTTGTAGTTAAATTTAAGAACTCCAAGGAAAAGTGAACTTCTTAAAAGCATTTAAAGGGAAAAAACATATTATCTACAAAGAAATATTATTTAGACTGGCAGTTAACTTCTCAACAGCAATAATATAAGCAAACAAGAAAGCGGCAAATGTAAGATATGTGGCATGTGTAAGATAGTGAATAATATTTTATTGTGATGTGAAAAAAATTATAGTTGAACTTAGGAGCACATTAAATGTTTATTCAGGATAGGAGATAAAATAAATAAATGTTGAGATGATTAATGACTGAGACAGCTTACTTACAACAGACCCCAATTAATGGATGTATTTTAAATTTTGCATGCAACAAAAATATATGGAAATAAAATATGTGTTCATAAAACTATGTATTTCAATGTATCTCAAATGTATTTCAAAGACAGAGTTACATGACTTTCTCTGATGGCAATGGCATTCAATGCAAAACTAAAAGGAATATTTATTAAAAAGAAGAAAAAATTTAAAAACACAAGTCTAAATGACAAAGTAATGTGAACATATGCCCTGAAGTATGAACCATGTCTTTCTGGAATTTATTTGAGACTACAAGACCTGCTCAATTCTGGTCTTGGGTAGACTGCTTCCATTTATGTTGGAGGGCTCTTTGGCACATTCAGATTTATGACTTGGTGGATTATATTCCACTCAATTTATTTTGAGCAGCTCAAGTTGCAGGATCAATGGTGTCTCATGGACAGGAATTTAGTCTCAAACTGGGCCAAATAGCTATTCTTCAAAAGGAGAATAGCTATTTACTGGCTTAACTCCAAAATTATAGGAACCTACAATGTGATTCTCGTACAGAGCGGGACATAGTCTTGTCAAGCATACTAATCTTTCACAGATCCTTGCACCGTAGTCCTAACAAACTTAGGTACCACACAGCCTTACGTTTTCTTTGCTTCACAGTTTGCTTCCAAAATTCTAAAATAGGCCAACCATATGTTCTCTTTCTTGGAGTTATGAGGTGCAAGATGCAGCAAATTGTCTCTCACTTTGAGGATTATCTTCATTCCCGAACTTCATCAAGGTATCAGGACGCCACACATGCACTGGGTTCATCACCCAACCTCTGCCACCACATGGGTTTCCTCCAGTATTTAGGGAACCTGCTAATCCATGCTTACCCATCTCTGTCAGAGTGCTGTATTCATAATGGGTGGGTATGGCATCCTGTGCAATGCTGTGACTATCAAGGCCACATTACGACTTGGAGCAAGTGAGTTGACTGTGCTCTGAAGAATTTCTGTCCTGCCTAATTGAAAACAAAATATTTGTAGTGTTCTCTGCTTTGGGGATGAAGAAAATTGATGCATTTACCACACTGACAGCTATACAAGGCTTTACTGATTTATTTCAGTAAAGGACCTATATCTGGAAGAGTAGCTATAATCAGTCAAGATCTGATTATACTTTCAATAATCCTCAGTTATTTTCCAAGGCCCATCCACCCTCTTCAAAGGACAAAAGGGAAGGTCCATTTGGGGGTTAACAGGAGGTAGTGCCAGTGGTAGTAGCAGTCCCTGCAGTTCCCCTGGGTGGTGCTCCCTCGGGTATCCCTGCCTGTGCAGAAAAGAACACTGCAGGACTGACTGCAATCCTTAGAAGCCATGCTCATAATAATGCTGGCCCTTGGTTGATGTCTGACAATGTGCATTTGAGGAAATTTGCCAACACTCTGAGTGATAAGAGTGGCTTATGGTGCTGCACTGTTTGAACAAATGGAAGAGTAGTTTACATTGACGCATGCTTCCCTCTGGGAGTCTAGAATTTTGGTAGGTGCCAGGCAAACTCTGCCTGCTTAACTAATCCCCAGTAAAAACTCTGGGCAGTGAGTGTCTTAGGAGCTCTGCTAGTTGGCAACATTTCTCCTGTGTAGTCACAACTTACTACTGGAATTAAGCATGTCCTGTGTGACTTCACCAGGTGAGGATCCTGGTTTTCCCCAAATTTGCCTCATGTACCATTTTCCTTTACTGATCATGCTCTGTGTTCTTTCATTGTAATACATCTCTCCATGGGTGTGATTGTATGCTGAATCCTGTGTGTACCCCTAGCAAATCGTTAAATTTGCCAGGGTAGTCTTGGGGACCTCCTGACACACCACCTTAATAGAACTCTTTCAGTGGGCCAGGGATCCGTGTGAAAAAATTACCACTGAGTACATGTATTCTAGCTACAGTAGAAATCATTTAGCCACGGTAGAAAATAAGCCACTGCCTTCCTGGAACCCATGCACCACTGTCAGGTGGAACTATATATAAATTCCATTAACACTTAAACTTCAAGTGTCCCTTCCTCCCTGTGACATTTCTGAATGCTAGAACCATGGTGACTTTCTAGATATCCGGGAATTAATGTAAATGTAGAGCCAGTGTCTATTTCTCATTATTTCACCATTAAACAGCACAATATCGGACCCAGAAGAGTTTTTTTTTAAATCAGACCATGTAGGATTTTAATAAGAGGCCAACCTCTTTTATTCCTATAGATAAGTAGTCTATCAGCCACCACTGATGACTCCTAGTGGGCCTGCCTCTGCTGACTATTATGGAAATATTATAGTAATTATGCTAACCTTGCCTCTGAAAATTTAGTTTTATTAGTGGCCAGAATTATTTTGAAATACCATCATCTCCACTTCATCTGGAATCTGAATAAGTCCACCACTACCATATTTTGTAAGATTACTGACAGACTGCTCATCAAAGTACTTCTAAGTTACACAGGGTCTTTTAGGCCTCAGTTTGTATAGAATAGGAGATGAATTTTTTAAAAATCACACTAAAAATCCTATTGATGACCACTTGTTACTGGTTATGAAACAATGCACTCCAGCATTCCCATTTTCCAAAGTCTTGAATTCCTGCCTCTTCATTACTGGCATCTCAAATTCACTTAACATAAGCCTCCATGAGGCTAGGTCTCAACCAGCTGATCTGAGCTAGAACCTATTCTAGATACTTCAAAATTACAAAGCCATCAACCCAATTCAAAATTATATTTCTCCTTATCTAGACCAATCTCTTTTTTCTTAAGATTTTTTAATTTATTTTATCTTTATTTTAGAGAGGGGAAAAGAGAGAGAGAGAGAAAAAGAGATGAAGAGAAACATCAATGTGTGGTTGTTGTCCCACACCCCGCACTGGGTACCTGGCCCACAACCCTGACTGGGAATCAGACCTGTGACCAATTGATTCACAGGCCAGCACTCAATCCAATGAGCCACACCAGCCAGGGCTAGACCAACCTCTTTATCCCCAGATATATTTCCTATTTCCAATGATGTCATTGCACAAAAGATTAAAATCCTTTTGGTGTGTCAGTCTACTCTTCATAGCTCTGCTCATATTTCTGGATATGGTAGGGATGGTTAGAATGAGGCAGGAGAAAAATCAGCATGCTCATGTGAAATGTCATCTCCAAGTGAGGTGACTGCATATCTCCAGACAAGCTAGGACCAGACTTACTAGATGGGGGAAGGGCTGCTTCTTTTATCAAGGGAAGCTGGGTGGCAGGGGAGTGGTAGTAAAGGATTAGAGTTACTCGCAGTCATCCAAATCCCCCCCCAAGTACCCATTCCAATTCTTAGGATTCCACACTTTCATAATCAATGCCCTAACATTTATGTAAGAGCCTTAGTGAGTCTATGGATTCAAAGTACATTTTAAAACTGACAAACTGCAAAAAAAAAAAAAAAAAAAAAAAAGAGTCAATCTACAAGCAAAAAAGAAGAGAAAGTTTAATTTAGGGAAGCATAAAATTTTCCAGTCTTTTGACCATGCCTTGACCAAAGATTTAATAGCCCAAGCCTGTCATTTTCTTACTTGAAGAATTACATAATTTTGTGTTCCTCATTCTCAACCCTAACGTTGTTCACAGCAATACTTGGTCTTCCACCTCCTCACCCTCAATACACCTCTTTATCGATATTAGCACAGGTAAAATTTTACCACTTTTGCCACAAAATACAGTGCCAAATCCTTTCATGCTAATAGGCTTTTCACTGCTTTGAACCCCCATCAGGTCAAGATAACCCATCCTAGACACCATTATGTTTGAAAAGCTACAATTAGCATCCATCCTTGTGAACATGTCAATTAAGGATGAATAATTTATAACAAACAAAAAGTATTCCAGTAGGTTAAGCAGAAAATAATTCATTATCAACTCTTAGCTGGTTTCAAAATACTATGCAAGAGCTGAAGAGTAAACTTTAGAAAACATTTCTAGGAAGAGCTCACACTTCCAAAATAACTATTTCTATCAGTGTTTACTTCTGAAAGAACCTGTATTAACATGACCTGTGTAGGGCAGACTCAAGGAAATGTTCACAGAACTTCAGGAAAGAGCTTAGAGAAAAATTAGACTCTACATTTTTCATGGTGTTACATAATTCTTATGGACCTTGTAACCTTTCAATCAATGGGTTCCAAACATGAAAATGAGCTCAAATCATGCCTATATTTATTAAGGAAATTGAACTGATGAGTAATCATTTTTAAGCAGAAAGCGCCAGGTCCAGATGATAACACTGGTGACCAATACCGAAGATTTAAGGAAGAAATTATCCCTATTTTCTACAATCTCCTTGAGAGACCTCCTGAGCAGGTCTGTCAAGGAGACCAGCTTACGACCAGCTTCTCTCCCTTTTACTCTTGCTTCTAACTGAGAATCAACCAGAGAAAGTCAAATACGACCCCACACCAGTCCCATAATGTGGCTCACATTTAGTGAGCTAGTCCACCTGTGGCATCGCCATGCCAACAACATCCAATGAAGGCACACCCGAAGCCCTGCCTTTTTTCGTTACAAAGTTTCCCTACTTATTTGCCTAACTTTGAGTCTATGTGGAAATGACAGAAACTGACTCTTGCTATGGCAAATTCTGAATAAATAGACTCTGCTTATTCTCATTTTGGTGGACTTTGCTTATTTCCATACTGGTAAGCGTATTAACAAGCCTGCCCCTATGTGAGTCTGGTTGTCTTGCCCACTCTGGGAGAGAGGATGCATCATCTCAAGAACTGTGGGTTTAAAAAAAAGTGCATTATACATGTTTAAAGTACAGATATTCAGTGTGTTCTGCCATGTACATGAACTCCAGGAGCTGGCTGCACTTTTCACCAACAACCATGGCACTGCCAACTTAGGGAGGGGACAGCCAGATTGACTAGGAGCAGCCAGTGCACCTGCCAAAAGAAGCTCATGGCAGACCCCAGCCCACTCTTTCACCCACAACCAAGATCCCCCATACCTCCAGGGACCCCAGGATGAAGGAGAGCAAGACAGAAGGTCAACCTCTCCCCACCCACTTGAAGATACCACGCCATCTATAAGCTCTAACAGTTTGAGACCTTTTCCTGAACAAGAATGTTCAGAGACATCCATGTGCATGTTTTTATCCCATGATACAGGCTCTAAAGTTTTCCCAGCCAGGGCCTGACCTTGGAACATCAGGCTTGCCTTGCAGGAACATTGAAATGTCTCTGGAGCTCTGCAGCTATAACCATTAGGCATCAGTCTTCACCCCGGCCACACCCATGCTCCCTCTTCCACTGCTGGTTCTCATTCAGCCTGGAACTGCTTGCTAATGACCCATAGTTCCTCATTACCCCTCTGCAAGCACCAGTACCACTTATCAACGAGCAGCTCACTGTGCTGTCTTTGATATCTTCCAAATACCCTAATCCTTGCACCCTCAAGGGCATTTATTTCCCAGGTTACTACGGGTAAAATCTTTAGCAATTAGACTAAAAAAATCTTTAGCAATTGGTCACCTTGGGCAGGGATTATTTTACCCCATGTGCCATGGAGGGTAGTGTTCATTTTTCCCACAAGGTGATACATGCACCTGTCCCAAACTTCATCCTACCATCTCTTTCCCTAGACTACTTTCACTTCCACCTGAAAGTGGTTCGGGTCCCTCAAGAGCAGATGCTAAAACAGAGATCGATTTGGGGGAACCCCTCATAATGAATAAAGGGCTGGGAGCTGGAGAAGGAGGAAGCACCTGCTAACACCTTGGAGAGAAGAGGGAAAAGGGAGTGGATAGAAAGATTCTGGAACTCTAACACTGAAAGTTTTCCAGGAACCATTCCTTAACTGTTTAGATGTTATAACTAAGCTAATAAAATGAACTCAGGAAAACAGTTTTGTGTTATAATATCCATTTCTTTTATAAACTAAACTTATGTTTTTTGCCTTTAAGACTAGAAAATGTTTCATTTAAAAGTTTTGTCCCCATAGGACTTGGCATATGGTGTGATGATCACATCCCTGCTTGAAGGAGAGCCCTTTGGAGACTCTGGAGTAATCAGAACAGATGATTTCCCAAGCTGCGGAGTTGTGTTGCTTTCCTCCACAGTGGGGTGGGTGTTTGTTATTACCGGTTTCTGCCACAAAACACATACAAGTTTACAGAGAGCTAATTGTGCATAAATGAACAGAGAGTAAGAGAAGTCAGATTTCTAGCAATTATTAGAGATTGTCTTTCAAGATATCTATGAGCACACAGTTAAACTTTTTCAACTACATCACACTCAGGGTATTTCACATTTTGACTCTTTTCCTCTCCAGTAAAAGAGATAACTTGTACCAACTAAATAGTGCTGACCTGCATTCCTCCCAGGAAAAACCAGAAGCTGGTATGGGTGGTACCAACCCTTCCATCAGCTCTCAGGATAGGTGTAAGCATTCTGCAAGGCTGAGGCCCAAGAAAAAATTACTTCATAGTCTATGTCAACATGTGAATAAGCAGAAGAGACACAAAATTACTTCGAATGCTAATTGAGTCTCTAAATCTCTGTTGTCCCGTCATCTCTGTCTCTTCCTGAACCCCACTACCCATACCTCCTATCTCTATCCCTACCCAGAGACAGAACAAGTACAAGGTCAGCTCTGTTCAGACCTTGGAAGATGGTCTCTCCCTCTTTTCCCTTCTTCATTCTGTCCCCTAGTTACATACTCTTTTGTCACCTAGTCACTGCACCATGCCACCTTGCCTTCCATCCTCTCAATACTCACTCACCTAAATCTCTTTCCTTTACCACCAAAATATTTTATATCTCCTAGACACTCAGAAATTCACCTAATTCACACTGAAAAAGAAAACTTGACCACAAAGATTTTGCATTATTTAATGGAGTTTAATAATAAAAGGATACATTTGGTGTGTTGAATTTCAAACAGCCTTGAAAAGGGTCAGGATTTCTGGCTATTTGTGGGAAATAATTTCCCACAAGAGGGATTACTGAAAAAAACAGGCTTTGCAGCATGTTTTTACTGAAAAAAACAACAACCCTGCTTTGCAGCATAGATAAGAACTGCTTCACAATATTAGTACTGATAACATAAGATTTATTTTAGTCTGAGTTCTTTGGGTTGCCCGTAACAGCTTTATTCAAGTCACCCACATAGATGGGTGAGGGAGGCAGATTTATAGGAAATATGCATTAGGACAGGAGTGACTCAATCAATCAGTTTTTAATTGATTGCCAAGCAGTTTTCTAAGTATTAAGAATTATCATAGATCAAAAATTACAAGCAAAACATAGAAAAACAATCACTCAGAAATGTCATAAATTGAGCTGAATGGAAGTCTGACAACTGCAGAATCTAAGAAATCACATCCATCCAGACTGATAGGAGGGGGGCAGACATAGAACGGGCTGGCCCCACACACACGTGGGTGAAAATTCAGGAGGGATTTCTTGGGAATGAGGAGTGCCGGACACACACTAGGCCCCCCAGCCCAGGATTCCAGTTCTAGGAGGATAAGTCCCCCCAACTTCTGGGGGCAAAAACCAACAGGGATTAAGTCAGTGGGAGAAACTTCTGGAGCCCCCAGCAGTTCCTCTTAAAGAACGCACGCATGGACTCACCTACTCAGACTCACCCCATCTGAGCTCCAGCACTGGGATAGCAGTTTGAAAAGCACTAGTGGCAGACAGGGAGAAACGGTGTATCTGGCATCAAGGTGAGCAGAGGCTATTGTCCCTTTCCTAAACCCTTCCCCGACAAATCGAATAGGCTGGAAGCATATCTGAGACTCAATCAACCTGGCTAACACTGTTTGGGCTACTTTGGAGATCCCCAGAGGCTCTGCCCCACCCATCTGACAGGCATCATCAAAGCTGCTTTTCCATAAGAATGGCTGATCTTGGCTCCTAAATCCTATCAAACAAGCAACAGCTGGCTTCAGTGAGCCCTAGCCAGGTTAGATTCACAGCTTGGCCTTGTCCTGGAATCTCCAAGCCCAGCACAAGTGGCAGCCATCTCACATTGCTTTACAGCTCAGGTAAGGTATCCAAGGTGAAACACAGATGGGGACTGACCTTTGCCCACACCACCAGGGAAAACCCAGGGTCAGCACACCCAGTGGATAGGTACAGACCATGTTAGAGCACCAACACCCTGCCCCTGCACAGCTGATCCTCCATAGATGATAGAGGTTGGTGGTACATGGTCACAGACAGTCCTTGCAGCTGACTGGCCTGGGTAAATCTCTCCCGTTGATCTGCCAACAGCAACCAATGCTCAAGTAGAAGAAGAGGGTGTACTCCGCCTAAGTTGCCTGATAGAGTGCCCAGGTTGGGTGATAGAGGAGGCCATGCCACTGGAACCTATAAGAAACCTCCTATATTAGGCCGCACTACCAAGACATGGAGTCAAAGGAGCTCTACCTAATACATAAAAAAAAACACAGGGAAACTGTCAAAATGAGGACACAAATGAAAGAAACTCCAAGTCAGAGCTCCAAAAAAAGAGCTAAATGAAATGGAAATGCGTAATCTGTCAGATGCAGTGGTCAAAACAGTGTTTTTAAGGATGCTCAAGAAACTTAGTGAGGACCTGAAGAGCATAAAACAGACCCAATCAGAAATAAAGGATACACTAATTGAAATAAAGCACAATTTACAGGGAAATGACAGTAGAATGAATGAAGCCAAGAATAAAATCAATGATTTGTAAAATAAGGAAGTGAAAACCACACCTAACAACAAGAAAAAAATAATATATAAAAATGAGGATAGTATAAACAGCCTTGGGACAACTTCAAGAAGTCCAATATTCACCTTAAAAGGGTGCCAGAAGGAGAAGAGAAGAAATCAATCTGAAAAAATAGCAAAAGAAAACTTTTCTAATTTGGTGAAGAAAATAGACATGCAAGTCCAGGAATCACAGAGTCCCAATTATGACAGATACAAAGAGGCCCACTTCAAGACACCTCATAATGGAAAGGCCAAAGGTTAAAGGTAAAGAGACACTCTTAAAAGCAGCAAGAGAAAAGAAGTTTATAAACCAGATGGTTTGTAAATGGGAGGAGGAGGGAGAGAATGGGTGAAGTGGCAAGGGGATTAAGAAGTTCAGATAGGGGGACTTCCGCCAAGATGGAGGCATAGGTGGAGACGCCGTGCTTCCTCACACAACCAAGTTTAGAGACAACTAAATATTAGCAACAGAAAACACAGCCAGAACACAGAAAACTGAACTTTTCAGAAGTCTGATAACAATAAATTCTTCAGCCTGACCTGTAAGAGGGGCGAAACCAGCAGCTGGCAGAGCGGAGTAGCACAGGAAAACTCGGTCAGACGGACTCAGGCGCGTGGAATCCAGGCCCAGGGTTGGACCTGGTGGGCAACTCAGCGAGCGACCGCAGGGAAACAGCGAGGGAGCAGGGCTGCGGGTTGACTGTGGTCCACATTCATGTGTGGATAGACAAGCGAGGGAGTGGGTGACTGGATGAGAGCCAGCAGCCCCAGCGGCAAGCAGAGGTGGAGGGCGCCACCATTTCCCCGCTCTAACCCCACCTCCACGTACAGCCTCATAATCCACCGACCTAAGTGGCCCTGCCCCGGTGAACAGCCTAAGGCTCTGCTCTTCACCCAGCTGTGAGAAACAGCAGAGAGTGCCGCCATTTCCTGCTCTGACCCCACCTCCACATACAGCGTCACAACCCAGCGACCTGGGAGTCCAAGGCTCCCCTCCTCATACTTAACGTGTGCAAACAGACCAAAAATGGCTCAAGAAGATCTCAAAGCCCCAGAGCCCATAACTCTAAGCGATGAAGAAATAGCAAAACTCTCAGACACACAGTTTAAAACACTGGTGATCAGGACCCTCACAGAACTGGTTAATTATAGCCACAAATTAGACAAACATATGAAGGTGAAACTAATTGAAATGAATGGAATTGCACAGGAAACCAATAGCAATGAAAAGGAAACTGGGACTCAAATCAATGGAGTGGACCAGAAGAAAACAAATAATGGCCAAACAGAAAAGAGTGAAGCAAGAATTCAAAAAAATGAGGAGAGACTTAGGAACCTCCAGGACATCTTTAAACACTCCAACATCCGAATTATAGGGGTACCAGAAGGGGGAAAGGAACAGCCACCAGTGGAAAACTTATTTGAACAAATAATAAAAGAGAATTTCCCCAATCTGGCAAAGGAAATAGACTTTCAGGAAATCCAAGAAGCTCAGAGAGTCCCAAAGAAGTTGGACCCAAGAAGAAACACACTAAGGCACGTCATCATTACATTAGCCAAGATTAAAATGAAGGAGAGACTCCTAGAAGCAGCAAGAGATAAGGGGACAGTCACCTACAAAGGAGTCCCCATCAGACTGTCAGCGGATTTCTCAAAAGAGACCTTACAGGCAACAAGGGGCTGGAAAGAGGTATTCCAAGTCATGAAACCCAAAGACCTACAACCAAGACTGCTCTATCCAGCAAAACTTTCACTTAGAATGGAAGGACAGATAAAGTGCTTCTCAGATAAGATCAAATTCAAGGAGTTCATCATCACCAAGCCCTTATTATATGAAATGTTAAAGGGACTACTTATCTAAGAAAAAGAAGTTAAAGAAACATGAACAGTGAAAGGACAACAAACTCACAGTTATGAACAACCACACCTAAAACAAAAGCAAACTAAAAGGACAGCTAGATCAGGAGTGGAAACATAGAAATGAAGATCTCAAGAAGGGTTAGCAACAGGGGAGTGAGAGGAGGAGAAGGGGGGAGAAGGTACAGAAAATAAGTAGCATAGACAGTAGATAGAAAATAGATGGGGGGGCAAGAATAGTATGGGAAATATAGAATCTAAAGAACTTGAGACACATGGTCATAAACTAAAGGGGGGGTAATGGTGGGGACGGGGGGTAGGGTGGAGGGGAATGAAGGGGGGAATAGAACAACTGTAACAGCATAATCAATAAAAAATAAATTTAAAAAAAAGAAGTACAGATAGGTGGTTGCAGAATAGCAATGGTGATATAAAATACTGTATAGGAAATGGAGACGCCAAAGAACTTATGGGCATGATTCATAGACATGAACAAAGGTGGGGGGATTTCCTGAGGTAGTAGTGGGCACTTGGGTAGAGGGGATAAAGGGGGAAAAACAGGACAACTGTAATAGCATAATCAATAAAATATAATTTAAAAATAAAAAGAAAAGAATTATGGTAAAGAAGTCAGATATATTTCATGTTTGTGTGTGCTTATAATAAAGGAAGCATCCAATAAAAAATTAAGTAGTTAATAATATAAAAAAGAGGGAACAGATGGCTAGGGGAAAAGAGAATAGAATAATAGAAGAGAAAAGGGAGGAAGGCAAGAAGAAGCAAAGAAGGAGGATAGAAGGAGGGAAGGAAGGAAGAAAATGAAAATTTTAAGTGCACTTAAGTTCTATGGGGAAAAAACAAAAAATGATGATATTTAGAAAGTAGATAGTGAGGTGATTTTTTTGAGAAGGTGCCATTTAAACTGAGACTTAAATACCAACTTACTCATGGAAAGATCTAGAGGAAGTACAGTCCAAGCAAATAGAATGGCAAGTTCTATTTGGCAAAGGCCCTGAGGTGGGAACTGACGTCAGTTCCCTGGGATATCCAGAAGGAAAGGAAGTCAGGTGTGAGGAGCAGGCACCTTGTCAATGCAGCTGAGCACATGGAAAGTTTGGGAACAAGACCTAGAAAGGAGGTCAGAAAGATGGGAAGGAGACTAATTATATATGGAGTTTTGCCTTTAGTGTATAAGCAAAGAAAAAACATTGGGGGATTTTTTTGCAGAAGCAGTTCATCATCTGATCTATATTTTAAAAGGTCATTTGGCTCCCATTAGGAGAGTGGGTAGGAGAGGAATAGGAATGGAAGCAGAGTATTCACGTAGAAGGCTGAGTAGGACACAGGAGAAGATAAAGGGGAGTTTGGTTGGTGATGGAGAAATTCAACTGAGAAGCTCTGGAGAAAAATGCTTTCTCTCTCTCTTCTTACTCTGATACTCTGGACATGTGGATTTTCTCAAGCTGAAGAGTCGCCTGTTTCCCCCGTGTCTACTGGGAGCTTCAGCTGTTCACTCATAGTTCTGCTTCTTCGCCTGTTCAACCATGTCTTGAAGATAACCCTCTTGTGGCTACTCTGCTCTCTAGATGTCAGGAACTTTAGGTTTTAGTTTCACCTCTTCACTCATTTAGCCTCTATGTTGATTAATCCATGTTTCTGAAATGAAATGGCCCAGCCCTCCTTCTCACGCTAATAGTTACAGTTTTGTTTTTTTCTTTTACTGTACTTAATATTGATTTTGAATTTAAGAAACAAGATAAAATACTGATTTTAAATTTAAGGAAAAAATATAAGTTTTGAAATAAATCTTCCCTGGTCACTCTCTATTCAATTAGTTTTTTAAAAGCTTATTTTATAACTAATAATATAATATTTTCTAAAAATTATAAACAAACCAGAGATTTATGTTACTGTTTTTAATCCAATGCTACTTGGAGCCTTTGTGTAAGATAAGATATAGTGAGAATGCCAGTAGTGTTCTCATGGTCTTGCTGAAAATTTATAGGAAATCTAGTCTAGGGCTGAATAAAATGTTTCCAATGGAAGCAAAATGTGACTCTCCGATGCAGTAAAATAGTAGAGAATCTAAGAAAAAGAGTAAACAGGGGGTGAATGAAAAAGGGCCTCTTCTCATAGTAGGAGCCCTGTCTCACATTTCTTCATGTACTATTTGATTTCACTGTAAGCAGTGTGGTCAACACACAGCTTTGGAGCAACCAGCAGGTGTTCACTGGGCTTTAGATCCTAAAAGAGAAGAAACTAGAGTACTTGAGTTCCAGGTGTAAGTCACAGGATCTCACACTGGAAAACAGCATGCAGGCTTGGATTGAAGCCTCTCCGGATTTCCCACAATTAGGACAAAACATGCACTGGGGGATAGGATTGGGTAAGATGGGAACATTGGAGAAGGTAGTCATCTGCAATGTGATTTTACTTGAGTTTACCTCATTTGTTTAATTCTGTATTGGACTGTGAATGCTACATAAGAAAAGAACATTCTATTTTAGATTGACAGACATTCCAAGGTAAAATTTATATCAAAGGAAGCTGGTGAATGTATAAATTCCTTAAACTTGGCAATACTCAAATCCTGTTCAGGAAGGAATCTTATTTAAAATAAAATTCCTGTAAGTTTACAGAATCTTCACAAAGATATTCTATACAATTTAGAAGAATCTCACTCTAGTCTTCTCTCCATTATTTCATTGTGTACTTAAATCACGTATATAGTAGCTCGAGGCCTCTAGCCCAGCTCCATTCTCCCACTTAATGATTATTGAGTATCTACCATTTGTCGAGCTTTCAGGTTGGCACTGAGTATGCAGAGCTAATTATACAGCATTGTCTCAATTTCATGGAGAGAGCAGTAAATATTCTAGAACTGCATACCAATTTACTTTGTAAAGGATGTGTTTTAATGAATTCAATCTATATTTAAAATTTATCTGGAACTCCATTGAAGATACAAAGAATAGGTCATTTAGAAGGATATTAAAGAGACCAAAAATACCTGCACCTCTGCAGAAGGTATTGTGGGGGCAGATCAGAGACTCATTTCTATCTTTCAAAATTTCCTTCAAATTATACGTTATGTGTAATTTTTCCTTAACTTGTGTGTGTTCTTAAATTTACCAAATATTAATAAATATGCTTTCAAGTGAAGAGAATAAGTTTACATTTTATATTATATGATGTAGTTAAAAGTGTAATATAAAATCTAATTTAAAGAAATGACAATTGTCGCAACAAGGAACATCTGAGTTAGTATTGAGAATCTAGGTTCTGGAATGGGGGAGACATTTCTATGGCTTCAGATTTTTTTCAAGTAGTGAAATACAGTTTCAAGGACTGAAATGGATCACAGGAAGGAAGTTTGATTTCATCCCCATCAAGACTCTTATATAACCTAGATAACCTACATAAGTCCAGAACTCACTTGTCTCCTAGGTATAAAAACTGATACATTCCATTATAATAATATGCCCACAGCAGGACTTTGAGCTCCAAAAACTTTCAAATAATTTAACTCCACTGAGTGACATAAATGGCACTCTGTACGCAAAATACAGGCAGCCATTGAAACCAGGAATTCACCAGACCAAGTAAAAAGAATTATAGTTTCATAAAGTAATGATATTTTCAAAATCTTTTTCATGATTTTTGAACAGTTTTCTTAATACCAAAGTGTTCTAATTTTCATTCATTAAAACTTTTAATATTTCTTAAATTTCTCATTTGTGTAACAAACAAACAAAAAAATCATACTCTGGTCTTAGAAACCAGAATCACAATCACTGTGAACTTATTTAATTAAAATGAATAAATCTATATTTTTAGTTTTCTGTTAAGTCCATATGTCTAAGACTTACATTCAAATACCAATGACATATTTCACAGATTTAGAACAAATATTTCAAAAATTTATATGGAACCAAAAATGATCCCGAATAGCCATAGCAATCTTGGGAAAGAAGAACAAAGTAGGAGGGATGGCAATACCTGATATCAAACTGTATTACAAGGCTGCTGTAATCAAAACAGCCTGGTACTGGCATAAAAACAGACACATAGATCAATGGAACAGAACAGAGAGCCCATAAATAAACCCATGTCTCTATGGTCAATTAATATTTGACACAGGGGGCAGGAGCATAAATTGGAGTAAAAATACCCTCTTCATCAAATGGTGTTGGGAGAATTGGAATGGTATATACAAAAAAAAAAATGAAACTAGACCACCAATTTATGCCATACATCAGAATAAACTTGAAATGGATAAAAGACTTAAACATAAGCTGTGATACCATAAAAGTCCTAGAGGAAAACACAGGCAGTAAAATTTCAGATAGCCCATGCAGCAATATTTTCACTGATACATCCTCTAGGGCAAGGGAAATAAAGGGAAGAAAAAACAAGTGGGACTACATCAAATTAGAATGCTTCTGCATGAAAAAGAAAAACATTATCAAAATGAAAAGAGAACCAGCCATATGGGAAAACATATTTTCTAATGATACCTCAGACAAGGGTTTGATCTCCTAAATATATAAAACTCATATGATTCAACATTAGTGAGACAAACAATCCAATTAAAAAATGGGCAAAGGACCTGAACAGACACTTCTCCAAGGAGGGCACACAGAGGGCCCAGAGACATGTGAAAGGATGCTCAGCATCACTAGCCATCAGAGAGATGAAAATTAAAACCACAATGAAATACCACCTCACATCGGTCAGAATGGCCATCATTAACAAGTCAACAAACAAGTGCTGGCAAGGACGCAGAGAAAGGAGAATCCTAGTGCAGTTAGTGGGATTGCAGACTGGTGCAACCACTGTGGAAAACAGTATGGAATTTCCTCAAAACACTAAAAACGGAACTGCCTTTTCACCCAACAATTCCACAGCTGGAATTATACCCTAAGAATCCTTAATCATCAATTCAAAAGAAGCTATGCACCACTATATTCATAGCAGTGTTATTTACAGTAGCCAGGTGCTGGAAATTGCCTAAGTACCCATCAGTAAATGAGTGGATTAAAAAACTGGTACATTTACACAATGGAATACTACACAGCAGAAAGAAAGAAGGAGCTCCTACCTTTTGTGACAGCATGGATGGGATTGGAGAGCATCATGCTGAGTGAAAAAAGCCAGTCAGTGAAAGACAAGTACCATATGATCTCACCTATAAAAGGAAGCTAGTCAACAAAACAAACAAATGAGCAAAATAGAACCAGAAGCATGGAAATAAGGAACAGAGAGACAGCAACCAGAGGGGTAAGGTGGGAAAGAAGGGAAAGAGTTTAGGGGAGGAACAGGTATAAATGACCCATGAACATGGACAACACGGTGGGAATTGATTGTAGGAGCACGCAGGGGTGGGGTAGGGGAGAGCAATGGGGAAAATTGGGAGAACTGTAATGGAACAATAATAAAAAGAATACCACTCTGTTCCATTATTTTTTTTAAAAAAAGACTTCTATTCATGCATAAGGTTAGCTCTGTTCCCATTTGATAATTGGAAGTGACATAATGCCACTAATTCATTTGGGTCTCCCAGGGCATTTGAGACCACTTGGGGAAAACGTTCTAGTCAGTCATCTTTGCAGAGTCTTAAAGATGGTAGATTGTCGAATATGTCTTCCACGTTAATGAAACCTTGACTTGTAAGAGTTTCATGCTCATTTTCAGAGTGCAGTCTAATGGACCACTTGTCTGCTCCCCACTGGAATTAAGGACAGTGATGATGAGACCTTCTTCATGAATATATCCCAAGTGCATGACAGAGTAACCCCTTAAAAAAGAACTCACAACTCATAAACAATGGACTCCACAAACTGCAGGCTAGGGAGTGATACCAATCAGAAACATATTTTATAATAGTTCAAAGAAGGTGGGTGAACCATTAAGAAAGAATACCACGCTGTTTTCTGTTAGTCTTTTGATAACCTCTGATATTATTAAGATTTAGCTGAGAAAAATGTGGTTTTGATGTATGTACAGTTATGTAAAATTCAGTTCTTGTTTTTAAAAAGTTCCAAAAATTTTCAAAATACATTATGGCAAAGTAAAAGTAGGTAGCTAATTGCATGCTATTCTACTCTGCTTTGAACTCAGCAATGACTTACATGTGGGGCCACTGGAGACATTTTCTAATATCAGAAGCTGTGGAGAATACCCAACACTTTAGGTGACAGAATCAGGTTTCTAACTTAATGTCTTATACTTGGCTTAAAAGATATGTTCAATATGTATCAAAAGATGTAACCCAGCAATTTCAGTTTTAAAGTTTCTCTGAAAAAAAGAGCAAAATTGTTCCAAAAAGTTCTGTATAAAATTCATGGAATGAATTTTGTAAAATAAGGGAAAATGTAAGTAGTGGATAATGTAAGTAGTGGGAAAGTTTAATAAACATGATCATTTGTACAATTTATTTATTGGAAAGTCTTTGTATAGATCAGGGCTTGACACTGGGTTGTAGCCCAGATTTGGCCATGACCTCTTTTTTGTACAGCCTGTTAGCTAAAAAACAACAAGAGAAAACAATAAATATTATGTACCAGAGACTGCATGTGACTTGCAAAGCTAAATAAAATATTTACTCTCCAGCCCATTCCAAAATTTGTTTCTTGACCTCTGACATAAAGCTGTAAAAATTGACATGGAAATACGGGCATATAATAAAGAATATGCAAGACTGCATGTGTAAAATTTCAGTTTATAAAATTTTATAAATGTATCTATAGACACACACCAAAATATGTAGAAAATAGTATGTATAGTTCTCACAGTGGTAAATTTGGGGTTATGAAATTATACTTTTCTGTAGAATTTTCACATACAGATTGGTTTTATAGTGATGTGCCAATATAATATTTATAATAAAAGGCTATTTTTATTTTGAAAAATAGAGCTACCTGAAATATAATAAATGCTATTATTTATCAGCCCTCTATTATACATCAGGCACTGTTCTTGGGACTTCACATCATTTACTCACATGAGTCCTCATTATATACAATGAAATGAATATTTTTCTAATCCTATTTTCAATTTCAAAACTAAGAGTCAAACAGTTCATTAGTTGCCAAGTTTGCTTAACCAGTAATCAGTGGAGCTGGGGTTAAAATTTCAATAATGCTGTTCCAGAACCTATGTGGCTAAGCACTCGATTGTACTGCCCTACAAAGTCTCGGATCAGATGCGGCCACCAGACACTTGGGAACAGCTCCTGGGTCCTTTTTAATATTAACTTTTATGCAAAGTAATGTGATATGGCATCCAAAAAAAGATAATTTATTCTTTTGTTTCATGAATAGGATCCAGAACCAAAGAAGTTATTTATAGTTCTGCTCCCAGTTTATAGTCCAAAAGCAATGTGAGGATTCAGTTTTAAGTGTCCTGCTTGAACAATATTTCAAAACTGAAATATTAACAATCTGAAGCATTTCAAAAGGAGAGCAAGAGGACAATCAGGGCTGTAATGTAACTCAAATGCTTGTCCTAAAACGTTTAGCAGGAAAAAAAACAAGAAATCAAGGACATTCAGTTGACTTCAGTGTTTGAAGATCATTTACATGGTATGGCTAAGCCTTTTCTCCATAGCCCCAAAAGATTTAATTAGGACAAATAGGCACAAGTTATAAGGAAGTAGCCCTCACCCTAATTTACTGAAAATATGTTTTCTTAACACCAATAGCACAAGAAGTGGACTGTTCATTTTAGTGTTATGCTACACCTTCAAAGTTCTTATAAAAAAGAAGACTGGGACACTACTTAAAGGGGAATCAGCATGCTAACTTTTGGATAGCAGCCACGATTGTAAAAATGTCAAGAGAATAAAGGGTAAAATTGTTTTAGACAGTAGGTGTAACTTAGCAACATAAAAAGTTGACCAAAGAGACCAGTGTGTTCAAACTTCGTACTAGGAAATACCTACCACTGGATAGAAAATAATCATCACTCTGTTCATGATGAGGAGGTCAGAAAACACACATTTATTTTTAGGCATTTCAGTCCTTCAAGGATATACATAAGGTAGAAGGTGAGGACCAAACTGCCAATCCCAACCCTCAGCCTGAATGTAGAAACCAAAATCATTTCTTACTGTCTTTGTTAACGTGGTTCTGCTTTCTCTTACTATCTTCATTAGCATTTCTTTACTCTTCCAAGGTTATCCTTGAGATTATAGGGATTATAGCATAAGATTCCTTGAGTCTCTGTCCCCAAATCCTCATCTGCTGTTTCCAACAATTTTGAACTCTCATATCATGATTCTTACCCAATTCTAATCCAGTTCTTACATTGAAAGACCCATATTAAGCCAAATTTACAAATCTCTGAGATACTGTCAATCTTTTGTAAAGTGATGTCTCCCCTTGCCTATTAAGCAATAAATTCAGCATTGTCACACCAAAGAGTTTTGTTGTGATGTTTTGGGAACCAGCTTTTGACAAAGGCAGCTGGAGAAGTGTGGTACCAAATAAAAAAGATTACAGAGAGACATTAGAAATCAATCTAATGTATATAAGAAAAATTAAAGTAGTAAGGTACAAACAACTTGGCCACATCACAATGATGGCAGACCCCTGAAGTTAAGGCAATCCGTTGAGGAAATACATAGTTATAATAAAGGAAACAATTATATGTCCAAGTGTGTTTGTGTTTAGAAAAAAACTTGAATTATGCTACTTTTGTTATTTAACAAATGACTAAAACTCTTACCCCTCCATATGACATGTACAATCTGGCATGGTAGCTTTAAACATGGAGCTAGGCAAACAAATCAGACATGAAATATGCCAAATGGGGTGATTAAATCTTGGTGATGCGCAGTTCCTTGACATTTGCTTTTGTACTTGCCCTTTCACTTTTGTTCCTTGGCAAGAGTGCAAAGGTAGGAGTGAGCAGGAGGGAACCATAGGAAAAGCTGTTTGTTATTATTATAAAGTCTCATAGGAGCTTCAAAAGCTTGAAAGAGAATGGGAAGATGTCCAAGTGAATAATAAAGAATAATTTTTTTTCACCTTTCAGTGCTAAACAAAGACACCTCTCGTATTTCTTACCTTATTCACCATTCTATTTTCTCTTTAACTACTTTTGCTTCAACCTTCTAAAGGTCCAGATGTGTTCTGAGTTCTTAGAATTATAGTTCATAAAATGCGAAGTCACAAAATATAAATGAGATGAGAAAGTATGGGTCAGAGACCATTGCAGTGAGAAACTGAAAGGTAGATTTAAAGTAGATGATTAACAAAAGCTAGCAAGAGCTGAGAGAAAAACAGTAATGGTGCACTAAGTAAGATAAAGATAAGAGTGAATCACTAATAAGAAGTTGGAATAGTACCTATATGAAAGTGAGATATCTGTAATTGTTTAACTAGAAACTGGAAAGTAAATTAGGAAAGAGAAAAAGCCATCATTTATTATCTGTAGTAGATTATAGAAGCAGAGGGAATACAATGAGTATAAATTAACGAGGTAGACAGACACAGAATATCCAACCCAAAATAAGATTGTGAAATAATGATTGTTATGGACAATTCTGGAATCTAATAAAAAGATATGTAATATTTTAGGGCTATTTTGGAGTATTTTACAGAATGTGTATGGTATTCTTTTCTTTTTTTAAATTCAGGTTTGATTGATTGATTTTTTACTTTTTTGAAGATTTTATTTGTTTATCTTTAGAGGGGAAGGGAAGGAGAGAGGAAGAGAAACATCAATGTATGGTTGCCTCTTGTGCATCCCCTGCTGGAAACTGGCCTGTAACCCAGGCGTGTGCCCTGACTGGGAATCGAACCGTGGTTGTTTTGTTCGCAGGCCCATGCTCAATCCACTGAGCTACACCAGCCAGGGAATGATATTCTTTTGTTTTCATTCTCAGAATTGTGAAGGAGTAAAGAAACCTGAAGCATTATGGAATGGGACAGCAAACTTGGCTGTGGTTGAATAGCCAAAAAGTGGGAAAAAAGAAAGATTTTACCCACTGGCTCTCACCTGCACATGGCCTTAACCCTGTTCTGGGTTGCACAAGTATGGATGGGTAGCAGGCACCAGCAAAGAGGTCTCCAGGTGACATGAACAGAGAAGCCTCTAATAGTGTCCTAACCCATTTGGGCTGCTCTAACAAAATACTTTGGACTGGGTGGCTCATAAACAACAAAAATCATTGCCTCCCATTCTGGAGACTAGGATGTCCAAGATGAAGGCACCATAGATTGGTGTCTGGTGAGTATCCCTTTCCTAGTTCATGGTTGGCACCTTCTCTCTGTGTCCTCACACGGGAAAGGGGATCAAGAACTCTCTCAGGTCTCTTTTATAAGAGCATGGATTTCATTCATCATGACCTAATCATCTCCCAAAGTCTCACCTCCAAATACCACCATGTTGAAGATTTGATTTCAATATATGAATTTGGAGGGGACACATATGTTTAGTCTATGGCATGCAGGAGGCAACAACAAAAGGTGCAGGTGTGGAGGTTGAAGGCAATGCAGAGCTAGAACCAAAGAAAGTAAGTTCAAGAGTACCCTAGCCCTGGCTGGTGTAGTAGTGGATTAGATGCTGTTAGCTCTATTTTCAGGGGGCTAGAGGAGTGATGTTTTCTCTCTCTCCTCCCTCTAAAGATAAATTTTTAAAAAAAATTATTAATTTAAAAAAAAGAGTACCCTAAATGTTCCCCCCAAAAGCTGATACGAACAGTATTGAAAATCATAATGCAGGATCAAGAGCACCAAGGCAGAGGAGAGAGGGGAACTTTGACTCCTGGGTCACTCAAGTGTTTTGAGTGAAAAAGATAAGGAATTTGGACAATGTGGAGATCCACAAACTAAATTAGGAGAGAAAGTGATTGTGTTCTTTATGCTGTACTTTACATCCCCATGACTATTTTATAACTACCAATTGGTACATTTTAATACCTTTCCCTTTCACCCATCCCCTAATCCCGTTCCCCGCTGACAACCATCGGTCTGTTTTCTGCATCTGTGCATCGGAAGTCCTAATAGACTGGGTTTTTATAGTGCATTTTTGACGAGTTTCTTGAAATAAAAATACATATCTGCCTTCACAACCTTTCCTAATTTTTTTCTATAAATATCCCTTTATTCGAGAACCTCATGTCACTGACACACACACACACACACACACACACTCTCCTAAAAGCTTTCTTTAAAAAGTTCACTGGCAAAAATGTATGTTTCTAAATAGAAGAAAGAGGCATCTAAGTCTGTCAGGAGACAAATGAGTGATGTGTTCTCAGAAGCTGAAAGGAAAGTGATAGATCCACTGGGTAGAATGATCAATTGAGACCTGGAGGAAGAAAAGGGAAGTACAGCAGGGACCACCCCGGGCCCTGGCCTGAAACAAATTTCCCTGGAAAATATCACTGAGATGAATGATGAATCGCAGGAGAGGCAAAGCTCTGAAAATAATAACAACCAAAAAACCCTTGAAAAATAGTCTACTCTCATAACACACACACACACACACACACACACACACACCTCAATTCTAAGACAAAATGACTTGCATTGCTTTTCCTGCAATACATTCTTCAATGGGTTCCACTGAATCACACCCGGGATGGTCCATTCTGAAAACTCCCAAATGATACTGCAGTTACTCTAGTTTCAGCCAAAGCAGCCAATTAGAAAGAAACCCAAACTCTCCTGAACAGGTTTATATATTTGCTGCATAATGATATACCATTTTAAAAAATATTTTACTTATTTTTTAGAAAGAGGTGAAGGGAAGGACGGGGAGAGGAACATCAGTGTGTGATTGCCCCTCACATGCCCCCAACTGGGAACCTGGCTCGCAACCCAGGCATGTGCCCTGAATGGGAATTGAACCGGCAACCCTTTGGTTTGCAGGCCCATGCTCAGTCCACTGAGCCACACCAGCCAGGGCTGATATACCACTTTTCAAAATGTGGTTAGTTTCTGAAGAGGGGAAATATCATTTAAATTCAATCTGCCACTTGGACTGTAGGGGAGCCTGCACTTGCTGTCCCTGTGAGCCGCCTTCCTTCACCCAGAGACAGCAGCGGGCCGAAGTGCACGTTGTGGGCTCCCTGGCCTTGAGGACAGCGTTTCATAAGCATAATCCATTTTAAAATATGCAATCTTCTGCCTATGTTTACACAAGGATGCTTTTATTTTCTAACTTAAAAAAATAAAAATAAATTATATTTTCAGAAGAACTCACTACCCAACTACTGAACTTTAAAGCTGAGGTGCCAAGATGCATAATGCATAGGTATTTATGAGATTTCTACACATTTTAATTGCCAAATTCAAATGAATAAACTATATTAATGAAAGCCCGTGCAGTTGCAGTAACCCTTGGCTTAATCCATATTTAACAAGTATTGACAGGCTCTTTTTTATGGGGAAGGCAATAATCACACACCATCTGCTGCCAGTTAAATGGAACTAATTCAATTGTTAAATTACAAATGTAAAGGACTGAGTTATAAATATGTTTGATAAAAATGGACCCTGAACAGATTTCTTCAGTAGCCTCTGCTGCATCCAGCTCTCAGTCATTTAAGGGTGGATAATTCAGTTTCTTCCCTCCTTTCTCCCTGATGCTTTGCAGTATCTGTGTACGAGCACCTCTGCCACAGAATAAGGGGCAGAATAAGAAGCGGCAGAATAGCACTGAACGTGCACGCAGCCCTGCCCAGGGCAGGACTCCACAGCAACACAGTGTATATCACAGGTTGTTTGGCTGTGTTTTTAATGGCAAAAACAGGACCACAACTCTATACAAATAGTAAGCTCCCCTTGTGCTAGATATAAAACAGTACTTTTCATTGGACCTATGTTTTCGGATTAATAAATTTCTAGATTTACAGACCTATTTAGTAGATGAAATTGCTATTATTCACTGCTTCTTAATTTACTCAACTTTGAGTCCATTTGTGAAACGTATTGAGTCAATTTATAAAAAACACCTAAGAATTTTAGTTAAACATAGTAGATAGTCACTTTGGTTCCTATACTAATAAAGATAAAAGACCAAATTATAAATGTAAAGATACAAAGAGATTAGGAAAAAAGATAATAGCAGAAATGAGGTTTCAACAAAATTTTGAAAGATGGAAAATGGAGAAACTGTAAGTGACTTAGCAGAGAAGAAAGGGGTAAAAGTTAAAGTACTGCACAGAAATCCAGAGAATTTCAGCCATTGGAGCCAGGACACCCGGGAAAGCAGAGTTAAGTTACCGGAATACAAATTCGGACTTTATTAAATCTGGTACACAAATCGGACTTCCAGATCTCCCTGTGGCCGAGTAGAGCCAGACCCTTGTCCTTCACCCCACTCCTTTCTCCGCCTTTCTGCATCATGCAGAACACCACAGGCTGGCCTCTACAGAATCCTGGACTCTCCAATTAGCTTTCAATTGTACCATATTTAAAAGAGCGCAGGGCAAAGTGCTATATATTCTCCATTTGTCTCTCTAGACCCCCCTCCTACCTCCTCCCTACTGCAATGTGCACAGGAGGCCACGCCCTGAAAATCACGTCACCCAGCTCCGGAGTCCTGCTGCCCACGCGGATTAGGTGCATGGGGGGTGTCAGCCAGAACAAAGAATCTACCAGAAAGTATATCAAAGCCCAGAAGAGAAAAATGTAACAAAACTTGGGCATTAACCCAGGACAACCCACATCCTACTAATAAGTATTCCAGAAAGACAGAGGAGAGAAAACAAAGGGAATGAATTACCAAGAAAATCATTTAAGAAATAAAGGAATCTGGGTGAAGAACATATAAGAATTATTTGTATTATTTTTGCAACATTTTGCGGTGTTAAAATCACTTCAACATGAAAAGTTCACATATATACATAGCATATATAAAATTATACTTGGCTCTATATCTAAGTAAGAAAAAACAGGTCACCAACAAAGGGTCGACAGGGCACGGACGTCTCAAACATCAGTAGGGATGTGACAGCAATGAATAATAACGTCAAAACTCAGAGGGAAAATCACTTCCAACTTAGAATTGTAAACCCAGTCATATCGTAAATCAACTTCTTTAAGTTTACAAAAAAAGACATTTCAAAATTTGTAAGTATTGAACATTTATCATCAATGTTCTTTTCCTTTGGAAACTCCCACAAAATGTGTTTTAGAATAATAAGGTAAAAACAAACAAACAAACAAACAAACAAGCAAGAGAGAACGACCTGAGATTCAAGAGAGAGCTTTCTAACACAGGCCAGAGGGTGAGAAGGAAGCCCCCGGTGAGAACCGAACAGCTCACCTGGACAGCAGCCCCGCTCACGCAGGAGCAGGGCGAGGGCTACAGCAGGAGGTTTCCAGGGGAAGGAAAAAGGAAACCGTGGGCTATTTGTTCTGTTGAGTACTTGAATAATTATTGGTCTGTTGATTATTTAGTGGGAAGTGGAAATGGGTAAAGAAAAAAACTAAGCCAAAAAAAAAAAAAAAGATGAGGCTGCTATTAATTCCAGGCGGCGGAGGTGCAGGTGTTGCCAGGAAGAAAACCATCAACAGTATCCACATAATAATGAGAGCGTGAGCACTGATTACTGTTGGAAATGAAAACTGAAATACAACTACCCCATGTTGATGGTCGTTGTAGTCAGTGAGTGAAGGGGCGGAGAGAGGCACACTGTCAATCACTGGAACAGGGAGCAAATGAAGTCTAAAATCAGAAATCAAGAAATAACAGCACGTGCGTATTGTGTGGCAATATGGCTATAAATGACAAGATACAGGAAGAAACTTTGTAGGAAGTTATTGCCTTTCTATATAGAGACAAAGGCTGAGTAAGGCTAGGGCGGCAGACCCTTGCCTTTAGGGTGAGCATGGCATTTTAATATTAAGTTGATAAAAATAAAATTAGTTAAAAATGAAGATACAGTGAAGTACTCCTTATATGTCCTGTCACTTATAGTGAAAATATTTATATCTATATTTACAGATAAATTTTATTATTTTCAAGGAGCTTTGTGAAATAAATAACTTGTGAATACAAATAATGATGTACCTTGAAAAATCCTAGATCCATGCTCATACCTCCTTAGATTTCCCAGAATACTCACAATTTCAAATATTTTATTCCACTATCCTGGTTAGTGTGCTTATGCTTGTCAGAAAATGTGGCCTCATCTTCTGTCTGAAAATTGTAACTCTATTTTTAACCCACCACTAATTTACCTTAGGCATATCAAAGAACTTCTGTGCTATTAGGACACTTTCACAGGAGAACCAGAAAAATGTATTGCTGATATTTTCCATGTGATAAAGGTCACCTTCAGACAAAACAATTGTCATGCTGTTTTAGCCTTGGCATTTAAAGAACTACAGTTACCATTCTAGAAATATAGATCCATTTTGAAATCACCTACCACAGCTTGCTCAACCTTTACAGACGACTAAATCATAAAGTATTACAAGTAAAGTGACGAACTTTGAAAAAGAACAAATAAATGGTGGACAATGAGGCAAGGGCAAAAGGACAATGCTTTCATACCTATCAGTTCACAGAATTCTCTTAAGCAAATGAAATAGATGATATACACTTTTCAGATGAGGAACTGAAGGTATAGAAAGCTTTTCACATGCCAGGGATCGTAGATCAATTTAATTGAACAGTTAATGAGCAGCTGTGTGCAAGGCACACCACCACCACACACTAGGATTACAATGGTGAAGGTTTTCAAGGATCTTTCAAAATCAGGGAGAAGAGATCAGGAACCGCTATTGTATAAGCAGGATACTAGGAAAGCACTTGGGAGAGGCAGCGAACCCGGAGCTTCCTGGAGAGCTAGCAGCTAAAGTGAAGCCTGTAACACAAATTGGAATTTGCTAGAGAAGATAGGCTAATTTTCATCCTAATAATATTGCTTTTCTCTTTGTTGATAAGTACTTTATATGGTGCCCAATATATACAATGCTAGATCCCCACTGGTATGCACTAAATGACTCCCCACCAAATTCACATGGTGAAGCCCTAAGCTCCAAGGTAATGGTGTTTGGAGATGGGGCATTGGAGAATTCATTAGGTCTAGATGAGATTATAAGAGTAGGGTCCCATGAGTGAATAATTCCCTTTATAAGAAAAAGAAAATAGACCAGAGCTCACTCTTTCCCCACAGTGTGAGGACACAGTGAAAAGGCAGCCAGCCAGGAAGTGAGTTCTCTCCAGGAAACAAATCAGCTATCATCTCCAGCTTGGACTTCCAGCCAAAAGTGTGTCATTTAAGCCACTCGGTCTATGGTATTTTGTTATTGTAGTCCAAGCTGACTAATACAACATTTTTTTTAATGAATCCTCAAATCTACCTAGAAAGGCAAGGTAGAAACAAAACCAATTCATGAGTCAGAAACAAGCAGAACTAGACCACGGGACCTGGATTTTAATCCAAATTCTTTGAGAGACTGAACCTTTCCAACTCAGAGCCACATCTCTAGGTTAGTAGCTGTGTATGCCTCATAGAGTTGGTGTGAGGATTACATGAGCTAATGAGTGTGAAGTTCTTGTAAAGGACAGGAGAAATGATAACCATTACTATAAAGATAATGAAAAGTGTCACGAGACAATGTCCAATGGCTGATTAGCATAAAACACATACACTAAGTTTTTTCCCAGCATCTTTGCTCTTCCTTCGCTTTGAAACATCCTCCCACCAACTCTTGCCAGGACCAACCTCCTATTTTATTTTAGAACTGCATTTAAATATTCCTCCTGTGGCACCCCAGAAAATGCCTTGAACTCAAGGAAGCCTCTCCTCTCCTTACCCCTCTTCATGACACCATCTCAGCCCTGTACTCTTTAAAGACTGGGTATCATATGAAAACACCCATTTTAATTGCATACCTTTTAAATCTGTCTCCTCCTAATGGAATGTGAACCTTATGAAACTGGAAGCATTTTCTTACCCAGGGCCCTATCCCAAAATTATGTGACAAAACAGTATCTGTCACATAGTGGCAGCTCAACAAACATTTTAAACAAATGAATAAAGGTAACTGGATTAAGAAAGTATAAATGAGATACAGAGAACTCAACGATGTTATGGGGATAACGGCATTTGCATAGAATCCTATCTGTGGGGTTCACCTCAAAGACATACTCTCTCCAGGAAGCCAGTGTCCCTAATTTCAGTCACTGTCCCCATTAAGCATTGGAATTTACCTTGATATTGACAGCGTTTATCAGTGAGATACCTTTACATCTCACCTAACAGTCCTTGACGAGGGACAAAACCATTCCTTATGGCCCATCGCTTTGTTTTCTTTTGTTTTGGCTGTGGGGTGTTTTTGACAAATGCATACAATGAATAGCACCTAGAGAGTTTGCTGGCACTTACAGCCTGAGAGTGAGGGATGCTAGATGTCTGGAAATGCACTGGGAATCTCTCACCATGAAGAATTACTCTGAAGAAAACACCAGTGGCTCTCCCCTTGGACGTACTGTGGGACTGAGCGTCAGAACTTCCTTGGCTGCTCTGGCTGAGAACCTAAGACTTTGGGTTTCTCTTTTGGAACTGCTGTACCTGCTGCCGTCTGGCTAAAGAATTCTCTTCCCTGTGCTGACATGTTCACACCTAACCAGGAAACATTTCCTGAATGCCTCTTCCAAGATTTCCTCATATCTGGTTAAAGTAAACCTCCCAGTTCTATATCTCATGCCTTCAAATCTACAATAGTTTAGTAAACATCTGACAAATTAATTTTCCCCAACTTATAGTCTCGAAAGGAAATGGAACTATCAGCATTATATCTCTAAAAGAAAAAAATTTAAATATTTTTTAATATATACTAGTAGGATTTGGGTAGATGCAATCAGCAGGAAGAGGCAATATAATCAGGTATTTCATTTATTCAATATGTATTTTATTTATTTAATATGTATTTTCTTGAGTTCCCAAGTTTAGAGGCACTTAGCTAGGAATGAAGATGCCACAAGTCTTAGTAAATTTGGGTTGCTATAACAGAACTACCAGAGAGTGTGGCCTAAACAACAGACATTTATTTCTCAGAGGGTGAAGTCAGAGATCAAGGTGCTAACATGGTTGGATGCTTAGTGAGGAGCCTCTTTCCAGTTTGCAGGATGGCAGTCTTTTTGCTGTGTTCTCAAATGGCAGAGAGCAGAGAGGGCAAGCAAGCACTATGACGTCTCTTTTTATAAGGGCGCCAATCCCATTTGTAAGGGCTCTATCCTCATATCCTAATTATTTCCCAAACATTTCACCTCCTAACACTGCCACATTGAAGGATATGATTTTCACATATGAATTTTAGGAAAGATGCAAATATCCAGTACATAATAACGCATACAGAACCGATCCTTGCACTAATGCCATTGGGAGACATTTCTCCATAGGTCACCCGTGGTTTTGCCTTTACATTCCAGGCTGTTTTTTGAATGATGTTGATAGAATGAAGAGTGTTGGAAGACAGATAACAGAGGGCTGGTTTGTTGATTGTCCAGTATAAAAATACAATGTCTCTTTTTAGAACAAAAGTCTCAAAGACTTCTTTGCAGCCCATATTAAGATCTTCTGATTTCCTAAGTTTTTCATTCCTTAAGCGTAGCACAAAGCCCCTAACTACACAGAAGCCTCCTGGCTTCTCTGTGTTATTCCAATGGAACTTGGGGAGCAAGAACTAACGAAACAGGAAGCTTATGCTGCCCCATATGGCACAAGTATTAAAGCCCTTTGTCTCTTACTCAGGAGTCTTGTGTTTCTGCCAGCACCCATGA
Source organism: Artibeus jamaicensis (assembly GCF_021234435.1). Taxonomy (NCBI): domain Eukaryota; kingdom Metazoa; phylum Chordata; class Mammalia; order Chiroptera; family Phyllostomidae; genus Artibeus; species Artibeus jamaicensis. The sequence continues at coordinate 982,378 of NW_026521995.1, read as the reverse complement.
AATTATGAATTGATCATTTACCATACAAGTAGGAAAACCCCTCAGATCATTCATAGTACTTGATATTAAAAAATAACAATTACAATATAAACTAGCATATAGCCTACACCTTTAAAAGTATAATAAAATTGCATCTGAAATGAGAAGAAAAAAAACTGTCCTCAGTAGCATTTAAGTAAGATCTCAAAAACAAATGTTTATAAGGAATATGTTTCAAATGGGGAGAAATGTCCTGTGTAGAAGTACAGACATGGGTAACAAGATACAATTTCAGGAAGTGACAAATAACTCTTTGGGGTGGACTCTGAAGTTGATGAAAATAAAGGTGATTATAAAAGCATTGCTTTCTGGCATGCAATATTTATTCCGAATCTGAGATTGGAGAATAAATGATCTATTGCCCGCGGAAGCCACTGAATACCTGTAATTTGTCTCTTCTGCTTTTGGGCATCTTCTAGGCTGGCTCCAAGACAGAGACTAGCTGTGTAACTGACTCAGTTCGTATCAGCACTTTCAACTAAAACAACCCCCTGGCTGCTTCCCTAACTTCTACATGTGTCAGATAAGCACCGCACCACATTCCTTTCCTCACAAACTGGTCAGAAAAATCTTTTAAAGTTGTAATCAGATCCAATTGTTCCTTAACCTTCCAAGGACTTCCAATCAGATTTGGAGTAAAATCTAAACTCCTACCAGTATAGTTTTGGTTACTTCCCTCACTCATTCTGAAACTGCTGAAAAAATCAGTGTGGGCAATGAGTGTTAAAAACTCTGAGGAGATTCAGTCATGAAGAAAGGACCCGCACTTTTGCGAATTTTACCTCCAGGAGTGCTATCAGGTTTTCACAGTGAAGATGAGAGAAAACCCCCCCTTGGGCTTTTGGTAGGGCTGGGGAATGTAACCATCTGAAATATGCCAGATAATTCAATTTTTCTTAACAGGGGCCAGCCCTCAAATAAAAAAAAACTATTTTATCAGAGCTGAACCAACCTGGGGAAGAGAAATAGCCAATTCTGGGTTCCTCTAGCCATCCTGTAATATCTAAGGGGAAAGTAATAGATGATAAATAGATAGATAGATAAGAATTTATAAAGTGCACAGCCTAGGCCATAGGCTCACAAAAAGACTGAGACCTATTTACAGGAAAATTATTGAAAAATACAATAAAATTGCATGAGGTGAGGAGAAAAATGAGATTTCCCCTTCCCCCTTCCTTACCACCACATTACTAACAGCTTAATTGCTGAAGTTCCTAAATAAATAAATAAATAAAACAGCTTGAAGAGACTGAATAAACATCAGAAGTGGAATCAGATATGGTAGGAACGTTAAAATTAGCAGACCATGAATTTAAAACAACTATGATTTGTGTGCTAAGGACTCTAATAAAAAAACATATGGAAAATGTAAGCAGATAGATGGAAATTCTAAGCATTAAAAAATGCAGAGATCAAAAACACTGTAACAGAAAATTTTTTTAAAATTTTAATAGGTTCCTTAGTAGACTGGATATGTCTCTGGAAAGAACCTGTACGCTTGAAGATATGTCAATAGAAACTGCCAAAACTGAAAAAGAATAGCCAATAATTCCCTAAATTTGATAAGAGATGACAATTTATATGTTTAAGGTGCTCACCAAGCCCCAAGTGGAATAAACATTTTTAAAAGCACAATCATATGTACCATAACCATACAACTAATTTTTTAAAAAGAGAAATTCTTGAAGTATCATGAGAAAAATAATTAAAAATTTTTTGCTAACTTCTCATTAATAACAGCAAAGTCTAAAAGACAATAGAACTATATTAAGTGCTGAGAGAGATAAAGAACTGTCAACTCAGCATTCTATACCCAGTAAAACTATTCTTCAAAACAAAGGTGAAACAGACATTTTGGATTATTAATACAATGTAAAAACTCAGCACTAACACATCTTCATCATAAAAAATGCTAATAAAACTTCCTCAGGCTGAAGACAAATGACACCAGGTGGTAATTGGTAGAAAACTGAATATGAGCGCAATATCGCTAATAGCCTAATAAACCACCCCAAAACTTCGTAGCTTAATATAAAAATGTATTATTGTCTCTCCTGGTCCTATAGGTTAACTTGGTTCATCTGGGCAATACTTACTCGAGATCTTTCATGAATGTGGTGACAGATGACAGTGGAGGGTGGAGTCATCTACAGACACAGCCGGCAGGATCATTCTGATGGCTCACTTTATGGCTGGTAGTGCTGTGGCTGCTGGCTTGGAGCCGACCTAAGACTTCTAAATATGGCTCAGCTTCTCACACCATGGTGACTGCATTACGAGAGGGAATATTCCAAGAAAGTCAGGTGGAAGATGCAAGGCTTTTTATGTGCTAGCATCGGAAGATTAAGAACATTACTTTCATTACATTTTATTGATCAAGATTTAAAGTCAGCCCCAAGTCTGTCCTGGCTGGTGTGCTCAGTGGATTGAGTGCTGCTCTGCAAACCAAAGGGTTGCAGGTTTGATTCCCAGTCTAGGGCCCATGCCTGCCTTGCAGGTCAGGTCCCCAGTAGGGGGGCATGTGGGAGGCAACCTCACATTGGTGTTTCTGTCCCTCTCTTTCTCCCTCCCTCCCCCTCTGTAAAAATAAGTAAATAAAATCTTAAGAAAAAAAAGTCACCCCAGTCATGAAGATTGGATATTAGACTCCACATTTCAATAAAAGTAGTAGCAAAAAGTAAATGTTTTGGCCATGTTTAATACATCACAAAATATAATCCATCAGAAAGTATCTTAATTTTTCTGTCATATATTAATTTTAAAATAAAACTTACAGCAGTTATAATGTATGTAGTTGTGATGTATGGTACAATGTCACAGGAAGAGAGGACAAAATACTGTTAAACTAGTAAAAGATTCCCATATTTTAATGGATTGGTACAGTATTAACTCAAATAGGTTTTTATTAGTTTAAGATGAAAATTGAAATTCCTAGAGGACTAAAAGGTTTTCACAGGAGAAAAACTAAAATGTTAATGTAAGTACCCAAATAAAATATTTTATATTCTCTAACAGGAAGCAAAACAAAAAACCAAAACAAACAAAAAAGAAATGAAACATGGAAAACAATAAAGTGATAGATTTAAATCCACCCATATCAACAATTACATTAATTTTAAATGAGCTAAACTTTTCCCCCAAAAGACAAAAATTGTCAGCCTAAATAAAAGACCAGGACCCTATAATAGAACGTTTTTAAAAGATGTACTTTGAAATAAAGACACAATTAAAAATTTTTAAAAGGGGGATGAAAAAAGATACAACTTTCCCCTGCTATTTGAAAGTACAGCATTTCTCTGTAACCTTTTATAAGCCGAAACAGTGTAAAGTAAAAAAAATTTCTCGCTTCCCCAAAGTTCATGTTGCACCACCTCACTTTTATGAAAGATCCACATTAGTACAGTAATATCTTTTTTCTTAAAAGTGAAAATCCTCTTCAGACTTCTTTCAGTTAGCAAAAACAGGTACAGTCTCTTGTAAAAGTGAGGTAGTGTAATGCAAACTTTTGAAAAGCATAGAAAACCTGTGTACCATGAAAAAAATTAATCATAAAAGCTGGAGTGGCTGTGTTAACACTGGACAAAAGAGACATTCAGTCAAGAAGTCTTACTAAAAATAAAAAGAAACTTTTCCTCATGAAAAAGAGTTAATGCATTGTGAAGACATAACACTCATTAATGTGTGCACTAACTACAAGCTTCAAATTACATGAAGTAAAAACTAACAAAATTAAAAGGCCAAATAGGTAAATGTAATGTCAGAGGTGGATATTTTTCTATTCCTTCTCATAAATTAACAGAACCATTACACTATCAACCAACTTTATCTCTGACATGTGTAGATACTATATCCTCAAACTAGAATATATTTCTTTTCAAATGCACTCAGACATTCAGCTAAACAGATCAAATGTTGAGCCAGAGTGCAATACCAATCATAACTCCAACAAAGTGTTTTCTAGTAGGAATTGGACAGTTATTCCTAACACTTATATGGAGATACAAAGAACTTAGAACACTCAAAACAATATTGAAAAAAAAAGAAGTTGGTAATCATATACTATTAGTCTAGAAGATAGATTTACTACAAAGCTATAGTCATCATTTTTGACCTAGAATAGAAATAGGCAAATAGAGTACTGAAACAAAGTAGAGAATCCAGAAATAGACTCCCATTTACATCTTTAATTGGTTAATTAATATTTGAAAAGGTCTCAAAGTAATCAAGTGGAGAAAGGAAAAGCTTTCCCAAGTGCTAGGACAACTACATATCCAAATGGAAAAATAAGTAAATAGCCTTCACCCACAGTACATTCCACATACAAAAATTATTTGAAAATGAAGCAGAGTCCTAAATGTCAAAGATAAAGCTATAATACTCTTTAAAAAATCAAAGACTTTACATACTGAAGGAAGCAAAGATCCTTTATAAAGCAAAAATAAATAACCACAGGGGGAAAAATGAAGAATTAGACTTCCAAAATTAAAAATAGCTCATCGAGAGACTTTATTTATTTAGAAAATTAACAGCAAACCGCAGACTGGGAAAAAATATTCACAAAACATGTAGTTCACCACAGTCTTCTATTCAGAATTCATAAAGAATACTTACAACAGAAACTTGACAAGAAAATAGCTAGTAAGCACAATATCATTTACCATCAGGGAAATGCACATTAAAACCATAAAGAACTAATGGAAATATAAAGTAATACAACTACTTTGTAGATATGTTTGGCACTTTTTATACAGTTAAACATACACCAGTACTTCGACTTAACAATTCCATTTCTAACAATTTATCCAAGAAAATTTAAAACATATGTCAAAAAAAGACTTATGGAAGAATTTTAATAATAGACAAAGCCAAATTATTTTCAATTGCACATAAAACATTCAGCTAGATGGACAATGTATTGAGCTATAAAATGATGACAAAGGTCCTCCCCTAGGAGAATGGAATGACAAATTACCATATACTCATTCAATTAAAGACTACTCAGGGTAATGAGGAACTAATTACTAATACATGAGAAAACATGAATAAACCTCACAGATGTTGTTCTGAATGAAAAGAGTAAAAAGGAATGAAGATTCTCTATTGTACTTCAATTTATTCTTGTATATGAAGTTCTAGAACAGGGAAAACCAAGTTAAGGTGAAAAAAATCAGAACAGTCCTTACCTAGATTAGGAAGTGGGTGTTGGTGGCAGAAGTAGTTTGTCCTGGAAGGGACATAGTGAAATTTCTGGGTAGATAGAAATGTTTCAGGTCAAAGTGTAGGTGTGAGTAGGTAAGCTTTACCTCTTTGGACAACCAAGAGAGGGACAACCAATTTAAAGACAAAAAACAACCCAGGAAAATACAGAAAATTAAACTGTAGGGAAGTCTGACAACCAAGGAGTTAAAGAAGAAACATTCATCCAGAATGGTAGGAGGGGCAGAGCTGGGCAGCCGGGGCAGAGGGGCTGCATGGCAAGGCAACTGGCAGGCTAGACTGTCTCACATTTGTGTGTGGATAAACTGGGAGGAACAACTGGGGAGAAAGACAGACCACGCAGCCCAAAGTTCCAGTGCCAGGAAAATAAAGCCTCAGAACCTCTGGTTGTAAAAACCTGTGGGGGTTGTGGTGGGGGAGAGTCCATTAGAAGGGCCTATGGGGCCCTAGAACATACACAAGCCCACCCACCTGGGAATCAGCACCAGGGCAGCAACTGGAAGAGCTCAATTCACTTGTGGGAGGCAGGGAAAGTGACTAAAAGCAGGGAAAGAGCCAAGCAAGCAGCATTGTTCTCTCTCTAAACCCTCCCACACTTATAGCACCACAACACAGTGAAACAGGTTGTCCCACCCCAGTGAATATCTAAGCTCCACCCCAACAATGTAACAGGCACACCCAAACAAAGAAATATGCCCCAAATGAAAAAACAGATCAGCCTTGGTTAGTGTGGCTGAATGAATTAAGAGCCAGCCTGCAAACCAAAGAGTTGCCAGTTTGATTCCCAGTCAGGGTGCATACCTGGGTTGCAGGCCAGGTCCCCACTAGAGGGTATGGGAGAGGTAATCACACATCGATGGTCCTCTCCCACATACATACATATACACAGATAAAAACTCCAGCAAAAGAACTAAGCGGCAAAGAGATAGCCAACCTATCAGATGCAGAGTTCAAAATACTGGTAATCAGGATCCTCACAGAAATGATTGAGTATGGCCACTAAATAAAGGAAGAAGTGAAGGCTACACAAAGTGAAATTTAAAAAAGTATACAGGGAGCCAATAGTGAAGGGAAGAAAACTGGGACTCAAATCAACAATTTTGACCACAAGGAAGAAATATACATTCAACTAGAAGAGAATGAAGAATCAAGAATTCTAAAAAATGAGGAGAGGCTTAGGAAACTCTGGAACAACTTTTAATGTTCCAACATTAAAATCGTAGGAGTGCCAGCAGGAGAAGAGGAAAAGCAAGAAATAAAAAACTTATTTGAACAAATAATGAAAAAAAACTTTCCCAATATATTTGAAAACATAATGAAGGAGAACTTCCCCAATCTGGCAAAGGAAATAGACTTCCAGAAAGTCCAGAAAGCTGAAAGAGTCCCAAAGAAATTGGATGCAAGAAGGCACACACCAAGACACATAATAATTACATTACCCAAGATTAAAGATAAGAAGAGAATCTTAAAAGCAGCAAGAGAAAATGAGATAGTTATTTACAAAGTAGTTCCATAAGACTATCAGCTGATTTCTCAAAAGAAAACCTTACAGGCAAGAAGGGGCTGGAAAGAAGTATTCCAAGTCATGAAAGGGAGGGACCTATGTCCAAGATTACTCTATCCGGCAAAGCTATCATTTAGAGTGGAAAGGCAGATAAAGTGCTCCACAGATAAGGTCAAATTAAAGAAGTTCATCATCACCAAGCCCTTATTATATGGAATGTTAAAGGGACTTATCTAAGAAAAAGAAGATCAAAACTGTGAACAGTAAAATGACAACAAACTCGCAACTATCAACAACTGAACCTAAAACAAACAAACTAAGCAAACAACTAGAATAGAATCACACAACTAGAACACAACTAGGAACAGAATCACAGACATGGAGATCACATGGAGACTTGTCAGCAGGGAAGAGGCAGGGGGAGAACAGGGAAAATGTACAGGTAATAAGAAGCATAATTGGTAGATACAAAATAGACGGGGGAGGTTAAGAATAGTATAGGAAATGTAGAAGTCAAACAACTTACATGTATGACCCGTGGACATGAACTAAGGGGTGGGACTAATGCTGGAGAGAATGGGGGTACTTACTGGGTAGAGGAGGATAAAGGGGAGGAGAAAAAGGGACAACTGTAATAGCATAATCAGTAAAATATACTTGAAAATGTTTCATACCATAATAAAGGTGTGGTTTCTTTAGTTACATACATTTGTCAAAAATTATAAAGATTATGTGTTTCAATATGTGTAATTTTGCCTAATAAAGATGAGAATTGAGTGCCAACTGAATTCTTATTGAGTAAGGGATAAACTAGATGAAATAAGAATAGCAAAAAGATGATCATTTTTGAAGCTGTGTGACTGGTACAAGGGGTTCATTATATGATTGTCTTTAGTTTGCATATGCTTGATATTTCTTATGATATTAATTTTAAATGATTGCATAATGATTCATTCATTCATCCAATAGATATTTTTAATGATATTTATGTGCCAGGTGCTATTCTGAGTTCTGATGACAGAGCAATTAAAATAACACACATTGCTACTGTCATGGAGCTCACATTCTAGTGGAGAAAGATGAAAATAAATAATATAGCATTTAAATAAACAACAAATAACTAAAAGATAAAGTATAATAGGTGGTCATAAGTGCTTTACAGGAAAAGTAGACAGAGAGGGCAAATAGTGAATAACAAGGGCCAGCGATGCAATTTTAAATACAGTGATAGACTTCCGCCAAGATGGAGATGTAGGTGGAGGAACCACCTTGCCTCTGTGCACAACCAAATCTAAGAACAACTATTTTTAACAGCAGTCACAACCAAGCCACACGGAAAATCGACAATACGGAGACCAAAGGACAACTAGATACTCAGCTGGACCGGTACCAGGAGCGAAGCCAGCAGCGGAACAGGTTAGCAAGAAAAAATTCCCGGGTGGTGCGCGGTGAGCACGCAAGCAGCCGAAAGCGCTGATCGTGAGTGAGCTAGCTACGGGAGCACACAGGGAAGAGGCGCGGCGGGTCTGTCGGTGGCGCATTTACGTGCGGAGAAACCAGTGAGAAGGGAAGCCTGCGCAGGGCAGCAGCCTCGCACAATTCCGATCGGATAAACAAGCCCGAGGCGTGTGGTGGGACTGGACGGGCTGGGCTAGCGGAGAGGACCGCCATTGCTCCCTCTCTGACCACGCCCCCACACACAGCGTCACAAACCAGCGACCTGGGTCTCCCCGTCCTGGTAAACAACTAAGGCTTCGCTCTGTTTACTTAACAGCACGAATAGACCAAAAATGGCTCTAGGACAACTCAGAGCCCCAGAACCGATAGATCTAAGCGATGAAGAAATAGCCAGTCTCTCAGATGCACACTTCAAAACACTGGTTATCAGGATCCTTACAGAACTGGTTGATTTTAGTCACAAATTAGAGAAACATATGGAAGCTAAATTAATTGAAATGAATGGTAATACAAAGGAAACCAATAGTAATGGAAAGAAAATTGGGACTCAAACCAAGGGAGTAGACCAGAAGGAAGAAAAAAATGATCAAACAGAAAAGAATGAAGAAATAAGAATTCAGAAAAATGAGGAGAAGCTTAGGAACCTCCAGGACATCTTTAAATGTTCCAACATCCGAATTATAGGGGTACCAGAAGGGGGAAAGGCACAGCCACCAGTGGAAAACTTATTTGAACAAATAATAAAGGAGAATTTCCCCAAGCTGGCAAAGGAAATAGACTTCCAGGAAATCCAGGAAGCTCAGAGAGTCCCAAAGAAGTTGGACCCAAGAAGGAACACACCAAGGCACATCATCATTACATTAGTTAGCCAAGATTAAAATGAAGGAGAGAATTCTAGAAGCAGCAAGAGCTAAGGGGACAGTCACCTACAAAGGAGTTCCCATCAGACTGTCAGCTGATTTCTCAAAAGAGACCTTACAGGCAAGAAGGGGCTGGAAAGAGGTATTCCAAGTCATGAAAACCAAAGATCTACAACCAAGATTGCTCTACCCAGCAAAGTTTTCATTTAGAATGGAAGGACAGATAAAGTGCTTCTCAGATAAGACCAAATTCAAGGAGTTCATCATCACCAAGCCCTTATTATATGAAATGTTAAAGGGACTTACCTAAGAAAAAGAAGATAAAAAAGATGAACAGTGAAAGGACTGCAAACTCACAGTTATTAAGAACCACACCTAAAACAAAAGAAAACTAAGAGGACAGCTAGATCAGGAGCAGAAGCATAGAAATGAAGATCTCATGGAGGGTTAGCAACAGGGGAGTGGGAGGAGGGGAAGGGGGGAGAAGGTACAGAAAATAAGTAGCATAGACAGTAGATAGAAAATAGATAGGGGGGAGGGTAAGAATAGCAGGGGAAATACAGAATCTAAAGAATTTGAGACACGTGTTCATGAACTAAAGGGGGAAATGGTGGGGGAGGGGTATGCAGGGTAGAGGGGAATGGAGGGGGGAATAGAGCAAATGTAATGGCATAATCAATAAAAAAAGTTAAAAAAAATAAAATAAAATAAAATCACCATTACAGAATCAAAAAGAAAAAAAAATACAGTGATAAAGGACTCACTGAGAAGGTGATATTTGAGGATGGTCTTATTTGAAAAAAGTAAGAAACAGATCATGAAAGGGAACAGAAAAAGCAAATGTCCCAAGCTGGGGGCATACCTGGCATGTTCTAGGTCAGCAAGGTGGAGAGGGAAGCATACCAGTAAGGAACCTTGTAGGCTACTGTCACAACTTGGTCCTTAATTGTAATGAGATGTGAATCCACTGAAGGGTTTTAAAGAGTGGTGACAGGACCTTATTTACATTTTAATGAAAGTATTCTGACTCCTGTGCTGGGAATAAATTTACGAAAGCCAAGATGGGAGCAGCAAGAACATTCAGGTGACACAGTAAACCTAGAGAATATTAGTTTGTATCTGTGCTATAGCTATGAAAGTTGTGAGAAAGTTAAAGCTGCCAAGTTGTACTCAAGAATTACCTAATTTTTTGACCTATAAGACACACCAGACCATAAGGGGCACCTAGGTTTTAGAGGAGGAAAATAGAAAAAAAAATTTGAAGCAAAAAATATGATAAAATATTTAATAACATAAATAACAGGCTGCCCCCCCCCAGCAAGCCAGGTAAGCTATATTTGGACTATAAGATGCACCCCCATCTTCTCCCAACTTTGGGGAGAATGGTGTGTCTTATAGTTTAAAATACAGTAGTTCTGAAGTTCCAGGTGTTGCCCTGACCACAATAAAGATGAAGTTACCTTTTGTAGAAATGGGAAAGTATGAGTAAATTTGGGGGTGCTGACTAAGCACAGTGGATACCGAAAATATCTTTAACCCCTCCATTTTTCTGCTTTTAAATGCAGTTGTGTTGGTACCTAATGCCTGCATCTATCCAGTAATAGGTGGGAGTGATAGCCAGTGACACGAGAAAGACAGAACCGACACAATGCGAGCTTCACAGAGGGATGGAAAGAGCGTATGCCCTTGCTGACCCTGGTGCCACTGAAACAACTCTGAAACTTTGTATTTCTGGATTTCCTATTATGCAAGATAAAAATTTCTATTGTTTAAGCCACTTTAGTCAGGTGTTCTAGTATTTGTAACATAAAGCATCCCTCTTTTTTTAAAGATTTTATTTATTTTTAGTTATCTTTAGAGAGGAAGGGAAGGAGAGAAGGAGAGAAACATCAATGTGTGGTTGCCTCTCCTGTGTCCCCTGCTGGGAACTGGCCCGCAACCCAGGCATGAGTCCTGACTGGGAATCAAACCGTGATGCCGTGATCCTGTGATCATGTGGTTCACAGGCCTGAGCTCAATCCACTGAGCTATACCAGCCAACGCATCTCCTGGAAACTTTACGAGACCACAGACTCCTAAACACTACCCCAGTCTCTGTAATCTAGGTTAACAAATCCTCTACGCGCTGTTCGTGTGCTCACAATTTGAGAACCCCTGTTCTGTACTTTAAGGACCAGGGACAGATGAACAAGAAGTTTCATTAGATTCTCCTAAACTCTGACTTCATAACGCTGGTTCCATCAAGGTGGGACTGAAAATCTGCATCACGTGAAAGATCTCTGCTTATATCTTGGAAACTGCAAACATTATCTATGGGCACAATCACGGAAAGTTTGAAGCAACTGTCACCACAGGTTTATTCTCCTAAGTGTAATTATTCATGAGTGATATTAAAAATAGCTACTGGAGGAGAGGAAGGTATTAAGGTCTCAATGTTAAAAATATCCAGACCTGTAGGGATTTTTTATGAGTTTATTTGAGCCAAATTGATGACAATCACTGGGAAGCGAAATCTCACGGGGCTGAGAAAATACTCCAAGAAATAGTATCTTACTACTTATTTTATACATTAGGATCAATAGGGAAGATGTAAGGGGGTCACATGAAACCCATTGAAACAAAGCAGGAAAATCTCTGGGCTCGGATTAAAGTAGAATGAATAGGCACATACTTCTCTACATCGGTGGGTATAGGATAGTTAACAGTTAACAACAAACACCATAACAATAACAAAGATGGATTTGTGGTCTCTGCTCTGGTGCAATGATTGCGCGCTGTGGAGTCTGGAAAATGAAAATTTTCCTAACATTCCAAAGGTATGTTATCACAGATGCAAAAAGACAATAGGCAGACTCCGTTAAGGTAAAATTGACCTTTGTAAAGGAAGATGCTGGCCTAGGACACTACTACCTACCAACACTCGCTTTTAGTGAGAACGTTTTCATTTCAGACCACCCTATGTGGTCACTTTTGGTCTCTGAATTGGTAAGGCTGCCATGCTGGCCTCCCCTAAGCTTGTCAGGTTTAGTATGTGACCCCCCTATTTTGTCCACAAAGGTCCACTACAGGCTCAAGAACAGCCCTACCTCTCAACAAATCACATCACAGCCGAAGCTAATTTCACAGCCATTGCTGATACTTTTTCTACATGCATACTTTAACCACTTCACCTATAATCCCCAAACTCAGTCCTCACTGTTAAATTTCTGTACCAGTTGCTGTCAGCAGCTAAGTTTTTAAGCATGGCCAATCACGTTCCATGCATTCTGAATTTAAAACATTTAAAACTAATTTAGTGGTTTTATCCAGCATTAGAGATTGCAGTACACTCTCATTGCTTTCCTGACTGAGGCAACATGTAACACCAATGCCACTGTGTGTTTTGACTGTCAGAATGATTCATTATGTCCTGTATCAACTTTTTTATACAGAGATGCAGGTTATGTCAAATAATTTGAAGAAAAATTTAAACCGAAGGTCATTAAAGTGCTTAAGACACGTTTTCAAATCAGCTGAAATTCAGGTACATTCTCTGAAATCACTTGAAGTCTGTCCCCCAATATTCACATTGTCTGAAAAAAAAACCCAAAACAACTGGGCATAGCGCTGAGCGGTAAAGCAATGATCAGTGACAGCTGTAGTTCAGGGACACCGGAAGCAAGACCTGCACGCAGCCGACTGTTTCATTCTTTCCGCTGACAGTTGCTGGACTAATATTTGACACAGTTCAGCCCAAAGATTCAAAATCCACTAAGAACCTACTAAGTGCCAAGCTCTGTGCTGCATAAATCCACACATATCATCTCCCACATACTTTTTACCACAATTTAAAAAGATGAAACTGGAACTCAGAGAAAATACTTTCACCACGGCTCTAGGACCAGGGTTTTTGGAATCAGATGTCTCTGATTCCAAAGTGCTTCTTCCTTGTATAGCTTGTTAGGATTGTGTGTATAATAATTTCCTGATTCTTAAAACCACATAATGTTGTGAAAAGCCTATATCCTAACATGTAAGAAAATAAGCATATTCCATGCTTCACTGTAAATTTCAGAAGAGTAGTCCCAGTGTGAGACAGTCCACGACAGCTGTAAGTGGTGACATACTAATCTCTGGGACCTTCCCATTTCCTTTTTCAGAGGACAGAATGTGGAGAAAGAATGGGTAAAGGAGGGCAGGCAAGAACCCAGGCACTCGCCGGGTCCCCACCATGGGGTAGGGACCCGTGATTATTTTGCCCATGTTAACATGAGCCTCCCCACCTCCCAGTGGTGAATCTTAATCTTAAATTGGTGAGATCAATTTTTCCAGAGATTCCAGGGTGACTCAGAGGTGCTATTGGGATTAAAATTTAGTTCTGCTTTATCGAAAGTAATGTGCTTTTCCCATCACGCCTTTAAAACATATATGACCCCTCCGCTCCCTCTTCCTGGAATAAAACTCTCATAACAGAATGTCAGGCAAAAGAGCAATTGCTTCATTTCCCACGGTAGAAAGATGCCTCCTTTGACCACCTGACTTTCGTCCCAATTAATACCCCAAATTATATGACTGCATCCCTTAAAAACTTCACTTTCAGGCAAGCGCTTGAGCTGCTGTTCTTCCTCTGCCTCTGTGCTGCTGAGCTCTGCTGTTGGGTTTCACCGGCTCTGATCTCCCCTGGGTGTCTTTCTGATGCACTCGCTGTGAAATAACTAAAGGCTGTAAGGAGGAAAACCACCAGCTGAAGAAGTTTACAGTTTTGGGATTGAAAAATTAAATGAAACTGCCTTACAACCCATACACTTCATTTAAAATGCAAATATTAAGTACAGATTGATTTACTTTAAATATTGCATAGGCACTTTCACTAAGAAGCTGCTGGTTTGTAATCCATTTATGCACTTACAAAATAAAAACCTCACAATCTAGGATGCATTAAAAGGACCACTTTATATAAAGAGCAGGAAAATTCTCATTATAATGTTTTCTCTCATTTTAATGAGATTCTCAGCAGTTCTCGGTATCGTATTTATCAGTGCACATTTATCAAAAGTACAAAGGCTCAGGCCTCCACGTATAGTTAATCTACAATGATTGTCAAATGCATTCTAATTGATTTAGTGCCCATTAAAATTTTATTTTGAAATATAAAACACTCAGATGTATAATAAATATATGATCAGTTAGTCATCTAACACAACCAGAAAAATCACATTGATTATAAATTATTCATAGTGAAATGGTGTCTCAGCAAAATCTGTCGACCATCTCAGTCTGAAAATTAGATAAATAAAAAGAAAAATCAAGATTTTAAATGGATTTTCATGGTCAAATTGGTATTGTGCTTCAAACTCTTATTCATGGTTATAAGAAAATAATATAAAAGAAGGCCAAGTATCCAAGTATTTATATTACTTTGGCTATATTCAACTGAATAAGAGAAAATAAAAAATGTTCCACTAAAATTATAAAGATTATTCATTTTGAATTTGTACATCATATCAACAACTTTTCCAGAAATCTAACACACTATGAAATAAATCTGGATAAGCCTGAAGATATCTTCAAAAAAACAACTAGATGAGTTTAGTACTTATAAAAAATAAATTTAAAAAAGCAGACATATAAAGTTTAATACATTTTAAGCATTAAACTCTTTGAAATAAAGAAGCAGATTAGATACAAATTATATCTATCTATAAGCAGATTATACAGATATATTTACTAGTGAGAAAGGAAGACACAGGGGAAGAGGGAGCGAGGGAGCGGGGCGGACGTGGGGAGAGGGAGGCCTGACAGCATAAAACCCGGAAACCCATCAGAGAATTGGCATACTTGACCATGGTTGGTGTGGAAAGGAACTGGTCAAATAATTATTTGCAAACTGAACTGGATGAATCTAGTGGCCACGTAAAGTGGGTTGGGTGCTTGCTAGATCCTAACTTTTTTTTTAAGGGAGAGATGAGAGCTCTGTTAGCACCCAGCACCAGACAGGATGTCAGGACAGGCAGCAGGGAACATCTGGGCAGGCAGCATGACTCAGGCAGGTAGGCTGGCAGCTAGCAGGGAGGGTGCAGTTGGGCACTGCCCTGGGAGGGGCATGGAGTCCCTCCAGGCACTGCCTGCTGGGACCTGGGTCTGTGGCTTAGAATGTGGTGTCCACTACACGGAAAGCTGGCCTGCCCAAGTCAGGCATCAGTGATGAGCACAGGCTGGTTTCCTTTTGTAGCTGGATCTCCTTTAATGCAAATGCGGAAGCACTGTCAGGAAGTGTGTGAATCGGCTCTCCCAGGCTGAGGAAGAATGGATGTTTCAGAGCAAGCATTTTCTGCAGAGATCCAATTTTGACCTTCAAACTGCATCAGCTTGGTGAGAAGATTAGACCCATCACTATCAAGTCTGGGTGCGTAGCTCCAAAGAGCCTCAGCATGGGTACTTGGGGTAGTTGTGTGTCTTGAACTCTTCCTTGGACAGGATGCCCCGTTATGTCTTTTCATTTGCGGTTCCCAAGATGTGGAAGATGAAGTCCAGCTGCTCCTCTGCTCTGAGGCCCAGGAAGAGTGGGCCAGCCTGTGGCTATCTCATAGAAAATGCAGCCCACACCCCATACTGGGTGGAGTGATGTGTGGACCCCAGCAGAATGCCTGGGGGCGTGTACCACAGAGGCACCAACTCACTGGAGTGAGTCTTCATTAGAATTGACTTTGGCTAAGTCAGGCCAAAGTCGGCCAGCTTAATCTCTCCTCTCTCGCTGATGAGCACATGCTGGGGCTTGAGGTCTTAGTGCAGCACCTTCTGCCAGTGACAGGAGGCCAGGCTTTGGAGCAGCTAGAACAGGAAAGGTTTCACATTGTGTATGTTGATGACGTTCCCACAGTCATCCAGGTATTGCTTCAGGTCCTCGTCCAGGAACTCAAAGACAAGGGTGAGGACTTCTCCCTGTGAATAATGTCATGCAGTCTGACTCTGTTGGCATGTCTGAGGTCCTTGAGCAGAGTCACTTTCGGGATGGTGGTACACAGTGCCCCCTCTTTCTGCTCCAGTCTGACCTCCTGGAGTGCCACAAGGCTGTCGGTGAGCTGGCTTTTGCCTTGGTAAATGGTGGCATAAGTACCCCTGCCCAGCTTGTCCAGCTAGATGTTGGTCTCAAATTTTCCAGAGACAGTCTTGGACAGCCTGACACCGCAGAGGCGGTAGCTGAGGGGCTTGTGGAAGATGAGGCTGTTGAAAGTCAGCTTCTCAAGGTGAACCTGCGACAGCCAGATGCCAGCTAGTAGTGATGGACACTTGTTCTAGTCCTCTGGAGATCTTGCGCCAGGGAAGTTCACGCATGTGCACTGTCACTGGTGACTGCACCTCATCCAAGGATGTGGCTGCGAAGCCAGATCACTTTCCCCGTCAGGTGCCATCTCCTAGTCCTTGTGTACAATCTCTGGTGCCGAGCTGAGTGGTCCAGACCAGAGTGAAGTTCCCCAGGGGCAGCACAGTGGGGACCTCTCCAAAAGCACTGTCACCTCACCGCTGCCGCCACTCTCATCCAGGCTTACCTGTTCAGGAACTGTTTTGGACTTGTCTACTAGAGAGTGGCCCTTTGATCCACAGCCACCAACGTGGTCGTGGGAGCAACCTCAGCAGAGCCCAGCCTACTCAGAGACCACTAGGTCCTGCGACCTCCTTCTCCTCCTGCATGATGTGGGCACCAGTCCCAGAAGTCTCGCACCTTAGCTGGAGCCGGGAGAAGCTAAGGGCTGCTGCTGGCTCAGGAGGAGGCATCGGGATCCAGCTCGGCCTACAACCTTGGCCACTGCGGGCGATGCCCCTGGACTCGTGGGCGCCAGGTTTGAATCCAAGAGCTCACAGAGGCTCACGGCTCAGAGTCCACTGCTCCCAGAGACCAGGAAGATCCCAGGGCCCAACAGCTTACCAACCAACCACTTCGCGGGCCGCGCTCCTTGCCTCAGAACTTCTTAAATTATTATTTCTTTTAGGTTATAAGAAATGCACAGGAATATTCAACAAAGGCTAGAAACTCTAATCTGACACAATGTATAGCACATTCATGTACAAGGGTTGACTTAAAAAGCTGCATTAACATATAGTGTTCTTTGCAATTTTGTCCAGCACATCTAAGGGTGTATTGCTTTGGGCAAACTCACTTCCAGGTCCTTTAACAGTGGCCTAACGATACCTGGCTGGAGAAGTTCAATCTGTGTCTGTGTCTGAGGCTAATAGGCTATAGTTACTAGTTCCGGTGTACAAAGAGTATAAACAAATAATTTAACAAGTAAGTAACAACATGGCAAAAGTATTATTCAACTTTTTCATTAAAGAATTAGGTTTTACTAGAATTCATTTTTTCAGCACGGCAGAAGCACCACTTACATGACAACTGATATGCTAATTTAGATTCATCTAGGAAGTCTTATGTGGCCAACCTTTGTTAACATAGTTGAAGATATTTTGTTAATTTGGAAGTTTGAAAAAAGTTTAGCAGGATGAAAACAAATTAACATATCTCTGATATACATGGAAGAGACCCAGGAAGACTGAGTAACTTCTGAAAATGTAAAATGTTATAGACAGCAGTTTTCTTTTCTCTAAAATCAAACTTAAGTTAGTGTGACGTCAAAAAATTAAGGTAAAGCTGATTAAAGGGCTTTTCTCCTTGGAAGGAAGCTATTTGACATTTAAGCAGAATATTTACCCCCTGTCCCCTAGGCAGGTAGAAATTCTTTTATGTCTCTTTTTGAGAATGTGTAATTTTTTTACTTCTAATATCAAAATATATCAACCTACCTATCAGGAATTTTCACATGCAGAAAGTATGTCCTCACCATTTCCTTTAAAATTTCTGTATTTAAACCTTTTACAAATTCATACTCATTGAACTAAGGAGGCTTAGCTATAGTGATGATACCTTTTTAGCCTTTTAAGAAGGGGTTACAGATACTTTATTTTTTTTTTAAATTGAAGGAATTGGGGTTGTGTTAGCAGATTGGGCTCACAAAGCCTGGAATTAAGAGAAAATAAATAAAATAAACTGGAAAATCTATACCTGCTCTAGAAAACAAAGGGAGCGACTGAAGGCCAAGAACTATGAGGCACTTCTGAAATACGGAAAGCAGACAGGTTCAAATTTTAAAAATCATAGTGAAAATGGAAGAAGAGCTGCAGTAAAACACCTTTCATGAATTAGTAGATAAATTCTAGTGTATCAGTCAGGGAAGCAGAGGAGCAGAAGCAGTAGGAGATGGAGGGTGTGTGTGTGTGTGTGTGTGTGTGTGTGTGTGTGTGTGTATGTGTATCCCTGTGAAAAGAGAAATTTGTTACAGGAAATTGGCTTCCCCACTTACACAGTTGTGGGAACTACATAGTTAAGCAGTCTCTGTAAAGCTATTGCCTGCATTTGATAATGAAGCTTAAAGTCCACAGGGAAGGCAGTCAGCATGGAGAGATTATGAGCAGGATGGAATCAACAAACATCATCTAGAACCACATGAGGAGAGATGAAAATCTGTGCCCATTCTGGTTCCTTCTGATGTGAGTGACAAGGGTATTCTACAGAAGCTGGGCTCTGTGTTACAGAGCTAAACACGCACACCTGGTTCAGGGGTCAGAGAAGTGGAAGGATGATCCACAGGAAGACAGAAAAATTGCTGCGTGCCTATGCGATGTATTAGCCCTCGGTAACAACACCTGTGAGCATCCTAACTGCAAACATATAAGAGAGGGAATTCTAGGAACTGTAGTTCGGCTCAGTCAAGTTGGCACTACAAAACATCACATCCAGAAAGAAGAAAAATGTATTTAATTGGAAGCAATGGCATACAAGATGCAAAATAAAGAAATCAGTGAAATGGCTTATTAAGTTTAAATGTGTTAATTTTTTTAAAATTCAAAAGCAATAACAAATTGGAAATAATATTTCAGAAGAATGCAATATATGAAACAGCAGGAGTAGGACAGGTGGGAGCACTGGGAAAGAAACAGAATGTTGCTAGGATTCTGCTGTGAGTCAGGGAAAGATGTAGAAACAACTGAAACATTCTTTAATAGATGATTGGATATGGATCACAGTATTCTTTTTTGCCTATATAGTAATTGTTCTTGAATCCTGGATATTATGAATATTATGTTGTAGAGTGTTTAACTCTTTTTTAAAAAAATCTTTTAAAAAAGAGTTAAAAACTCCTTTAAAAGAGTGTTGAATTTTGTCATGACTAGTAGGCAAGTTATTTGTCGACCACCCTGATGCTTATTTATGAGCTTCAGTAAGGAGGGTTTACAATAGCCTTAACTCGAGGCCACTTTAGCCCCATTACTAAGATGCAGCATTTTTGCTGTCTCTATCCTATGCTTCATTTTTTCAACTTTCTCTCTCCATTCTGACTGGTTAGACAATCACACATCTTCCAGTCCTGAATGAGCTCTGGGGATTTGTCAGCTCACAGCTTCTTTGCAAGGCCTTGTGAAGTTCTCCTGCACTGCACACATACAGCTCAGCATTCACCAAAGTTCAGTTTCCTGGAGCTCTAGTTCTGCACAGTCTTATTTTCCTCAGTATTTGGCCCTGCAAATCCCATTCACCTTGGCATTGCCAAACTCAGATTCCTGTCTCTTTAGCTCAGCAGTACCTCTGTGGTCTGCTTGGTTCTCCCCCTCTGTGCTACAATCTGCAAAGTCCCTCTTCTGCCCTCCTCTGGTGATCGGTCATTAATTTCACCTTATTTGTTTCATTTCATTTGTATTACAGTCCTGACTATTTACAATGTCTAAAAACTCTTGTTTCAGATATTTTCATTCAATTTTCTAGCTGTTTATGGCTAGTTGAGTACCAGTCAGTTTGTCATGCCTGAAAGAAGAAATCTTCTACATTTTCTCTTGGTTCTATCATTAAACTTATGGGTCACATGAAAAATCACCTGTACCACTAGACTTTCAGGTACATGTACCAATACATTTCCTTTTTATTTTATGACAGTGTGAGTTGGATTTTTTTGCTGTCTACATGCAAAATTTGTGTGCTATGTGATACACTATATACAGAGTTGTATTCACAGCTCAGAATTGACAGATTTTTATAGTACTCTATTTTTTCTCCTACATTTCCCCAAACTGATCTTTACCAATGCAATCCTTGTTCTAATTAACTTCAGTTACCTTCTATACACATTTACTGAGTACCCAGATATAATTCAGATGCTATGTCAGACTCTTAGAGGTCAAGATAAAGTTCCTGCTATCAAGAAGCTGGGAGTCTACTAAGGGAAATTTACATAAAAGCAAAAATCGGGGATGGAAAACTATCTCCCAAAAATATATGTATCAGTCCTAACTTTTGATACCTGTGAATGTGATTTTATTTGGTGATAGATTCTTTGCAGAGCTAGTTAAGATGAGTTCATACTGAATGAGAGTGGGACCTAATCCAATGGCCAGTGTCCTTGTAAAAAGAAGAAAGTTTGGCCACAAATACACAGTGAAGAGAATGCCAGGTGAGGGCAGAAACACAGACACACAGGCGAGAAGGGTACGTTTTTTGATCAAAGTGAAAATAAACAAAGTCAATAATAATATATTTGAAAATGCTTGAAAATTAAGCAAGATGCCTTTAAGTAACCCATAGTTTAAAGAAGAAATCGCAGCCCTGGCTGGTGTAGCTCAGTGGATTGAGCTCAGGCCTTCGAACCAGACAATCCTGGTTTGATTCCCAGTCAGGGCACATACAGGGGTTGCAGGCCGGTTCCCTGCAGGCCAGTTCCCAGCAGGGGACGCACGAAAGGCAACCATACATTGATGTTTCTCTCCCTCTCTCCTTCCCTTCCCCTCTGAAGATAAATAAATAAAATCTTAAAAAAAAAAAGAAGAAATCACAGAAAATATTGGAAAATAGTTTTAGTTGAATGATATATCAAAACTTATAGGATACGGTTAAAGCAGGGTGTTCTTAATGCATTTACTACAATAGAAATGTTTATTCATAATGGTCTCAGTAGAAACTACCCAAATATTTATCAACAATAGAAGGAATACATAAAATGGGATCATTACATCAATGAAAAAGACTGAACTACTGCTATAAACAACAATGTGGATGAATCTCACAGACATGATGTTGAGTGAAAAAAGTTACATGTAAAACAGTACATGGTGTACGATGCCATTTACATGAAATGCAGACAACAGGCAGAATTACTCCTTTAAAGGTGCTGACTAAGAGGAGTACACGGGAGCCTTCTACAGGCTACAAATGTTCCACGTCTTGATCTGGGTGGTTGTTACACAGGCATATACATGTAAAAATTCATCAGATTACACTTTGCTGTATTTTACTCCATGTAATTTGTACTTTAAATAAGCAAAAAAGAAAATAATAAGGTTAATCCCTCTTGTCTATTCTCTTTGAAATTCTCCTCACCATTCTTGCTTATTTTGCCATAGTTAACAATTTAGAATCATTGTGGTGGTTGCGAAGATATACTGCTCAGACTTCCTTTCGAGAGAACCTGAGGTAAGTGACTGCTGCTTTCATGCTGTCTGTCCTTGGCTGCTCTTGGCCTTTGATGGGGTGACAGTGGAGGATAGTGAGCCAGCCCATCACTGCCTACTATGGGTCTCTTCTAACGAACAGTTTGCTTTGGGGATCCCCTGCTGGAGACTTTCTCAGAGCTGCATTGCAGTCCAAGAACTGCAATGTACCCAGTCTTCTTACCCAATTCTTTCCATCCCTCTCTTCTTCCACAGGTTCAGTCCTGCATGGTGGTCTGCCTACTCCTGTTTCCTCTCCACTTTACCACTCCAAGCACTTCCCCAATAAATCTCTGGCACATCTGATTCTGTTTTGACATGAACAAGATTGAAAACTTGGAGCCTATGTAGTCTTTTCCCCTAAATAAACAATTCAGCCACTCCTTTCTGGTTCTTGCAGCTTCCTGGGGCACTGACAGCCTGGGTCTTTGTTGTTCATTTTTTGTTTTTGTATTTTTTGTTGTTCACTTACAGTTGTCCCAACTTTCCCCCATTGCTCTCCCATCCCCTGCCCACCCCGAGCTTCCACAATCAATCACCACCCTGTTGTCCATGCCCATGGCTCATTTATACTTGTTCTTTAATTAGGCCCTTCCCCTTCTTTCTTCCCTTATCCCATCTACCCTCTCTCCTCTGGTTCCTGTCAGTCCATCCCTCGTTTCTATGTCTTTAATTGTACTTTGCTCATTTGTTTGTTTTGTCCATTAGGTTCAATAGTATAAACATGGTTGCTTGGATCCCTATCAAGGCACTTCAGGGGCGGGGATGGGCCAGTAAAGGGGTTATTGTGAAAAGTCTCTGAAAAGTGTCCACTAATCTATCCCCATGGTCCAGACTTCACCAGACTTTCATTCTGCCATGGTACCTTAGAGGAAGCAACAAATATGGCAGACTTCTAGAGTGGTTTATAGTAATACAGAGTAGACTGGATAATCAAAATACGTACCTAGAAATCAAGATTAAAGGATACAAATAAATAGTGGACTATGCTTTCCTTACCAGCACTCACAAAATACCCACTACTTTCCTAGTTTAGATGGTATCATCTCTCTTTTTAAATAGAATGTATTGGGGAAACATTGGTTAATAAGATCTTATAGGTTTCAAGTATAAACTTCTGTGATACCTGATCAGTATATTGCACTGCGTGCCCACCACCCAAAGTCGAATCTGCTTTTGTCAGCATACACTTGACCCCCTCTACTCTTCACTACCCCTGCACCCCATTTTTCCTCTGGTAACCAATGTACTGCTGTCAGTGTCTCTGAGTTGCAGGTATGAATGGAATTACATGGTTCTTAGCTTTTTCTGACTTATTTCACTTATTATTACATTCTCAAGGCCCATCCATGTTGTTGCAAAAAGCAGTATTTCATTTTTTTATGTCTAAGTAGTATCCAATTGTATAAATGTATCACATCTTTTTTTTTTGGCTTGAAACAAATTTACTATTTTATAGTTCTAGAGCTCAGAAGTCTGAAATGGGTGTCACTGGGCTAAAACTTTGGGTGTTCCTTCTCAGGGCTCGAGGGAAGAATCTGTTTCCTTTCCTGTTTCATCTTCTAGATGGCTTCTGCGGCCCTTGGCTTGTGGATCCCTCACCCATCTCCATTATTTTACTGTATCGTATTTCTTTTTTCTTTCCTGTTGGCTCTTTAACTCTATTTTTTAATTTACTTATTTTTACTGTTGTTCAGTTACAATTGTTCTTATTTTTCCCCCATTACTCTCCCCTGCCCTACCCACCATCCCCCTCCCACATTGAATCCTCCCCACCATTGTCTTTCTCCATGGATCCTTTATACATGTTTCCTTGATTTGACCCTTCCCCTTCTTTCCCCCATTATTTCCCTCCCCCCAATACTCTGTCACTTTGTTCATTGTTTCCATGTCTCTGGCTCTATTTTTCTCACTTGTTTGTTTTGTTGATTAACTTCCACTTACAGGTGAGATCATATGGCATTTGTCTTTCACCTCCTGGCTTATTGCGCTTAGTATAATGCTCTCCAGTTCCATCCATGCTGTCATGAAGGGTAGGAGCTCCTTCTTTCTTTCTGCTGTGTAGTATTCCATTATGTAAAAGTACCACAGTTTTTTAATCCACTCATTTACTGATGGGCACTTACGCTGTATCCGGCACTTATTGGCTGTTGTAAATAATGCTGCTATGAACTTTAGGGTACATAGGTTCTTTTGAATTGGTGTTTCAGGCTTCTTAGAGCATAAGCCCAGCAGTAGAATTGCCGGGTCAAAAGGCAGTTCCATTCTAAGTTTTTTGAGGAAATTCCATATTGTTTTCCACAGTGGCTGCATCAGACTGCATCCCCACCAGCAGTGCACTAAAGTTCCCTTTTCTCCACATCCTCACCAACACTTGTTGTTTGTTGATTTGTTTATGATGGCCATTTTGACCTGTGTGCAGTGGTATCTCATTGTGGTTTTAATTTGCATCTCTGATGGCTAGTAACATTGAGCATCTTTTTACAAGTCTTTGGGCCCTCTGTATGTCCTTTTTGAGGAAGTGCCTGTTCAGGTCCTTTGCCCATTTTTTAATTGGATTGTTTGTCTTCCAAGCATTCAGTCACGTGAGTTATTTATATATTTTGGAGATCAAACCCTTCTCTGAGGTATCACTGGCAAATGTTTTCCCATACAGTTGGTTCCCTTTTTATTTTGATGATGTTTTCTTTAGTCACACAGAAGATTTTTAATTTAATGTAGTCCCATTTGTTCATTATTTTCTTTATTTCCCTTGTCCCAGAGCATGTACTGGTAAAAATATTGCTTCATGGAATGTCTGAAATTTTACTGCCTATGTTTTTCTCTACAACTTTTATGGAGTTGTGGCTTATGTTTAAATCGTTTGTCCATTTTGAGTTTATTGCGGTGTATGGTGTAAATAGGTGGTACATTTTCAATTTTTTTTTTTGCATTTACTATTCCAGATCTCCCAGCATCATTTGTTGAAGAGGATTTTTTACTTCATATTATGTTTCTTCCCTGTTTATCAAATATTAATGGACCATAGAGAGATGGGTTTATTTTTGGGTTCTTTATTCTGTTCAATTCAGCTATGTGTTTGTTCTTATACAAGTACCAGACTATTTTATTACAGTGGCCTTGTAAAAGGTGAAAGATTTATACAATCTGAAGAGAAACCAGAGTATACAGTGGCCTTCTAATATAGTTTGATATCCAGTAATGTAATCCTTCCTATTTTGTTCTTCTTTCTCAAGACTGCTGCAGGTACTCAGGGTCATTTTTGGTTCCATATAAATTTTTGAAATATTTGTTTTAAATCTATGAAACATGTCACTGGTATTTTAATAAGGATTGTGTTGAATCTATAGATTGCTTTGGGTCATATGGACATTTTAATGATGTTGATTCTTCCACTCCATAAACATAGTATATGTTTTCATTTGTTTGTACCTTCCTTAATTTTTTTCTCCAGTGTTCCATAGTTTTCCGAGTATAGGTTTTCTACCTCCTTGCTTAAGTTTACTCCTAGGTACTTTATTTCTATTATTGCTATAGTAAATGGGATTTTTCCCTAATTTCTGTTTCTGATATTTTGTTGGTGGTATACAGAAATGCCTTTGATTTCTGAATATTGAATTTGTATCCTGCTATATTGTCAAATTCACTTATTAGGTCGAGTAGTTTTTTTGTTAGAACATATAGGGTTTATCTACACTATCATGTCATTTGAAAATAATGACAGCTTTACTTCCTCCTTTCCAATTTGGATCCCTTTTCTTTCTTTTTCTTATTTGATCTCTGTGGCCAGAACTTCCAATACTATGTTGAATAACAATGGTGAAAGTGGAAATCATTGTTCTGTTCCTGATCTTAGGGGGAAAGATTTTAGTTTTTGCTCATTGAGTATGATGGTGGCAGTAGGTTTCTCATATATGACATTTATTATGTTGATGTATGCTCCCTCTATTCCCACTTTGTTTTTATCATAAATGGGTGCTGTACTTTATCAAATGCTTTTTCAGCATCCATTGATATGATCATGTAATTTTGTCTTTTATTTTGTCCATGTGGTGTGTTATGTTTATTCATTTATGAATATTATACCATCCTTGCGTCCCTGGGATGAATCTCACTTGATCATGGCGTATGATCTTTTTTATGTACTGCTGGGTCTGGTGTGCCAATATTTTGTTGAGGATTTTAGCATCCATGTTCATCAGTGATATTGGCCTATAATTTTCTCTCTTTGTTGTGTCTTTACCTAGTTTTGGAATTAGAATAATACTGGTCCCATAAAAAGAGTCTGGGAGTCTTCCCTCTTCTTGAATTTTTTGTAGTAGTTTGAGAAGGACAGGAATTAGTTCCTCCCTAAATGGTTGGTAAATTTCACCTGTGAAGCCATCCAGTTCAGGGCTTTTGTGTGCCAGTTTTTTGATTACTGCTTCAATTTCACTATTTGTTACTGGTCTCCTCAGGTATTCTGAATCTTCTTGATTTAGTTTTGGAAGATTTTATGTTTCTAGAAATGTGTCCCTTTCACCATGGTTGTCAAATTGCTTCACATATAGTTGTTCATAATAATTTCTTACAATCCTTTTTATTTTTATGGTTGTAATTCTCCTCTTTGGTTTCTGATTTTATTTATTTAGGTAATCTCTCTTTGTTTCTTGATGAGCCTGGGTAAAGGCTTGTCTGTTTTATTTATTTTTTCAAAAAACCAACTTCTGGCTTTATTGATTATTTGAATTATTCTTTTCGTTTCTGTGTCATTTAATTCTGCTCTGATCTTGATTATTTCCTACCTTCTACTTGCTCTGGGTTTTGTTTGTTGTTGTTCTTCTACTTCGTGTAGATATAAGGTTAGGTTGTTTATTTAAAACATTTCTATCTTTTTTAGGTAGGCCTGTATATTATGAATTTCCCTCTCAGGACTGCCTTTACTGTGTCTGATAGGTTTTGGGTTGTTGTGTATTCATTTTCATTTGTTTCCAGAATCTCTGTGATATGTTTCATGATCTCATTGTTAATCCATTCATTATTTAATAGTATATTATTCAGTTTCCATGAATTTGAATGTTTTTGAGTTTTTTCTATTAGGTTGGTTTTTAGTTTCAAGCCATTGTGGTATGAGAAGATGCTTGGTATCATTTCAATTTTATTGAGTACGCTGAGGCTTGTTTTGTGACCTACCATGTGGTCTATCTTTGAAAATGTTCCATGTGCATTTGAAAAGTATGTATATTTTGCTTTGTTGGGGTAAAATGTTCTATATATATCAACTAAGTTTATTTTTATCTAGATTGTCATTCAATGCCACAATATTCTTGTTGATTTTGGCTTGGGAGATCTATCCATTGGGGACTTAAAATCCCCTACTATGAGTGTGTTGCTGTCTATATCTTTCTTGATGTCCTCTAAGATTTTCCTTATATATTTTGGTGCTCCTATGTTGGGTGCATATATGTTTACAAAGGTTATATTTTCTTGGCGAATTGTTCCTGTAAGTATTTTATAGTGTCCTTCTTTGTCTCTTTTTATGACCTTTGATTCGTAATCTATTTTATCTGATATAAGCACTGCTACTTCCCTTTTCTTCAGGTCTATTTGCTTGGGATATTTTTTTTCATCCCTTCACTTTCAGCATGCGTAGATCTTTAGTTCTTGGGTGGGTCACTAGTTGACAGCATATATGTGAGTCATGTTTTCTTATCCATTCAGCTACTCTATATCTCTTGATTGGAGAATTTAATCCATTTTTATTTAAGGTTATTATTGATAGGTACTTACGTACTTTTAGGACTATAAGACACATCGGATCATAAGACACACCTAGTTTTTAGAGGAGGAAAATAGGAAAAAATTTTGGAGCAAAAAATGTGGTAAAATATTTATTAACCCGTGATCCTACTCCACCACTGCCCCCACCACAGTGAGCCAGGTAAACTACACATGGACTATAAGATGCACCCTCATTTTTCTCCCAAATTTTCAGGGGAAAGTGTGTCTTATAGTTCAAAAAATATGGTATTGATTGCCATTTTTCCCCTTTGTTCTTGTGTTCCCCTCTCTCTCTCTCTTCTTTGTCTTTTTAAGCAGTCCTCTCAGCATCTCTTCCATTCTGGTTTAGTGGAGATGTGTTATTTTAGCCTTTTTCTTTTCTGTCTGCAAAGCTTCTTATCTTGTCTACCATTTTA
This sequence comes from Artibeus jamaicensis, assembly GCF_021234435.1. Classification (NCBI taxonomy): domain Eukaryota; kingdom Metazoa; phylum Chordata; class Mammalia; order Chiroptera; family Phyllostomidae; genus Artibeus; species Artibeus jamaicensis. Next base: position 954,614 of record NW_026521995.1, on the reverse strand, counting down.
AATGAGTCTTGCTAGATAGCATAATCTTGGTTGCAGGCCTTTGCTTTTCATTACTTGAAATATTTCTTGCCATTCCCTTCTGGCTTGTAGTATTTCTGCTGAATCTGGGCTCCCTTGTATGTTATTAGCTGTTTCTCCCTGTGATAATCTCTCTTTTTCTTATATTTTCCCATTTTTCTTATGAAGCCTTTTGGAGTGAGGCTCTTTGGATTAATTTTGATTGGACCCTGTGCTTCCTGGTCTTGTGTGACTTTTTCTCCTGTCAAGTTAGGGAAATTTTCTATCATTACTTTTTCAAACAGATTTTGTATGTCTTGCTCCTCTTCTTCTCATTCTGGTATTCCTATGATATAGCTATTATTACATTTCATGTTGTCCTGTGACTCCCTTAAACCCTCCTCATTCTTTTTGAGTCTTTTTTCGTTTTGTTGCTCTGTCTGGGAATTTTATTCTACCTCATCCTCTAGCTCACTACTTTGAATCTCTTCTTTCTCTGGTCTGCTTTTAATTCCTTCTACTTTGTTCTTTAATTCAGAAACTGTGTTCTTCATTCCCCCCTGGATCTTATTGACAGTTTTTGTGCCCTTTTGCATTCTGATGTAGTTCACAGTAATTTCCATGTAGCTTCCCTGTACTTCTTTGTAGTTCTCACTAAGCTCATTGAGCTTCCTAATAACCATTAATTTGAACTCAGTGTCTGATAGTTTATACTCCTTTATTTCATTTAGCACTCTTTCTGGAGATTCTTCCTGTCCTTTTGATTGTGGGGGTTCCCTTTGTCACCCCTTTTTAGGGGAGACTCTTCCAGTATGATTCTGCTCCGTAGATTGTTCTTTGACTTCCTGTCTATGGTAGGAGACCTGTGGAATTCAGTGGTGCAGTCTCTTTGATCTCCTGAATTTGATGGTTTGGGGATGACCTTTATGCCATTCATGTTGGCTGTCTGGTTCTAATTGGGTTTTGGTTGTTGTTGGGTCATTCTTTGGTGGGTCCTTGCTTCTGACTGGCTGACTGAGAGTCACTCTCTCCATCATGTTTTGTATGCTGTTGTGCAGCTGCTGCCAGAAGAACACCACACATCTCAAGAAACAAACCCACACCCACAAAAGTAACCTCTACCAATCACACTATGAACAGGAAGTGAGCCAGTATTAATAAGGGTGTAAAGAGAATAAGACTATTAAGAAAGGAGAAATGAATATCAGATGACTAACTGAAAGAAAAATGATTTTGAGACAGAGGGAGGAGCAATAAGTATAAGGAATTGGGGCAAGGTGAAGGGAAAAAGTAAAATTTACATCATAAATAAAAAAAAAAGAATGATAAAGGTGGAATGGAGCAAGAAAAAGGCATCATATGGTATTAGGTTTAAGTGGAAATTGAAAAATAATTAAGTGAGAAAGAGAAATAAAAAGGAAAAAAAGTAAGTAAATTGACAAATAGAAATCAAATTGGAGAAAAATATCCACCACAGCACTATCAACAACAAATGAGCTAAGATTAATATAAGTGTAATGGGAATAAGAGGGGAAAAGAAGGAAGAAAAGCTTAAGAGATGTCAAGAAGAAAGGAAAGTACTTTTGGGATGATAAGGGAAGAAGAAATACTGATATTGAGAAATGAAAACCAGTGTAAGACAGGGAAAAATTAAAATTTGAGACTAAAAAAGAAAGAGCAGGAACGAGGCGAAATGCAGTGGGGGAGGGGAATGATAAAATTTGAGATTTGAAACATCAAAATAGTGAAGATCTAGAGATGAACTTGAAGAAATGCATCAACAACTCTATACATAACAAGGATAAAAGATAAAAAGGTGGAGAGAGAACATAAGTATTTTAAGAGGTGGAAAAAGAATGTAAGATAACCAATGACAAGAAAATTGGTTTTGAGAGGCTGGAGGGGGAAGAAATAGTAAGAATGCAGAATGGAAACAAGTTGTAGCAAGAATGAAAACAACATTTAAAATGAAAATAAGAGGAAAGAGGAAGATGATATGGGGTAAAAGAAGGGAAGGTCAAAATACTGGATTTGAAATGATCATACAAAATCTAGTGACTTAATATGCACGATCTTGAAGGACAAGAAATGAATGTTAAAAAACTATACAGGAGAGAAAATATCACAAATCATGGAGAAGATCATGGTGGATTTCATGTTGGTAGGCATCTAGGATTTACCACTGTTGTTTCTTTCTAGATCTGCCTCTGATGATGGCATGTGGTGTCCCAGGCTGGCCTTAGGCAGCCTGTCTGAGATTACCAGGGATCCATGTCTGTGGCTGACTCCTTCTGTTGTTAATCTAATTACTCAGTAATCAGCTGTCAGGCTTAAGCACCCTAAGATGAAGCAGAGTAATTCCTGAAGATGGGGCTACTGCTTCTCCTGAGGCTGCTGCAACTCTGAGGGGAGTGGTCTGCCTGGGCAAGATGGCTGCTACCATATGAGGCATGACTCTGCACCAGGATCCTGGTGGCTGCTCTCTCAGTTCTTTCCCCAAAGCCACCAGCCCTAGTCTCTCCTCAAGCACCTTCAGTCCTCCCTGCTCTCCCTTTGCGGGAGCCTAGGGTAAGTGGATGAAAATGAAAATTTATGTGTTGGCCCTTTAAGATGGGCCCTTTAAGATGTTCTCTGCATCTCCAGCTGTGTGTCTCTGTCAGAGAGAAACACTGCTGCTTTGCAGCAGCTTGATGTTATCTGGGTACTTTCTGGGCTCTGTTGATGTAAGCTGGGAAGCCCAGCTTGGGGTTTAGACCCCACATTTCTCAGGGGGATAACCCCAGCCATTATTGAAATATTCCTCCAGTACCTCAGCTGCCACCCGCTGGAGCCCAGCCAGCCCTCTCACATGTCCGCACTCCCTACCAGTCACGTTGTGGTGAAGCTGTTTTCTCTGTCTGTCCATGGTTATAAAGTTTCTCTCTTGATCTTTTTCATTCATTTATTCTGATAATTTCTCCACAATTTAGCTATAATTCCACATTGGTCCTGGGACAAGGTTAGTGTAGCTTCCACTCACTCCTCTGCCATCTTGGATCTCTCTGGGTCTTTGTTGACCTATGATCCACAGACACCTCACCTTTCACCAATCTGAAGGAATCACCCTCGGATTTGGGAGGTGTGTGTTGTCTCTGACATCCGTCATCACTCTTTTTTCTTCAAGTGGGATGCACCTTTTTTTAAAATTTAATTATTTTTCAAGTACAGTTTTCTATTTCTCCCATCCCACCCCCCTCCCCATGCTCCCCACTTCCCTCCCATTTCCACCCCCCTTAGTTGTTGTCCATGTGTCCTTTATACTTGTTCCTCTAAATCCCTCTCCTTTTCCCCCTTAAATTCCCTTCCCTCTCCCCTCTGGTCACTGTCCCCCTGTTCTCTATTTCAGTGTCTTTGGTTATATTTTGCTTGCTTGTTTGTTTTGTTGTTTAGCTTCCTGTTAAAGGTGAGATCATATGGTATTTGTCTTTCAATGCCTGGCCTATTTCACTCAGCATAATGCTTTCCAGTTCCATCCATGTTGTTGCAAAGGGTAGTAGCTCCTTCTTTCTCTCTGCTGCATAGAATCCCATTGTGTATATGTACCATAACTTTTTGATCCATTCATTTACTGATGGGCACCTAGGTTGCTTCCAACTCTTGGCTATTGTAAATTGTGCTACTATGAACATTAGAGTGCACATGTTCTTTTGGATTGGTGTTACAGGGTTCTTAGGATATAATTCTAGCAGTGAAATGGCTGGATCAAAAGGCAAATCCATTTTTAGTTTTCTTAGAAAATTCCATACTGTTATCCATAGTGGTTGTACCAGTCTGCAATCCCACCAACAGTGAACTAGGGTCCCCTTTTCCCCACAACCTCTCCAACATTTGTTGTTGCTTTGTTTATGATAGCCATCCTGACTGGTGTAAAGTGAAATCTCATTGTGGTTTTAATTTGCATCTCTCTGATGGCTAGCAATATTGAGCAACTTTTCATGTGTCTCAGGGCCCTCTGTATGTCCTCTTTGGAGAAGTGTCTGTTCAAGTCCTTTTCCCATTTTTTAATTGGGTTAGTTGTCTTCTTAGAGTCCAGTCGTATGAGTTCTTTGTATATTTTGGAGATTGAACCATTGTCTGAGGTATCATTGGCAAATATGTTTTCCCATACAGTGGGTTGTCTTTTTAATTTAATACTGTTTTCTTTAGCCACACAGAAGCTTTTTATTTTGATGAGATCCCATTCATTTATTCTTTCCTTTATATTCCTCGCTCTAGGGGACATATCAGTAAAAAAGTTGCTGGGTGAAATAACTGAGATTTTTCTGCCAATGTTCTCCTCTAGGCCTTTAATGGTTCCATGGCTTATATTTAAGTCTTTTATCCACCTTGAATTTATTTTGGGGTATGGTGTAAGTCGGTGCTCAAGTTTCATTTTTTTGCATGTAGCTGTCCAGTTCTCCCAACACCATTTGTTGAAGAGGCTATCTTTACTCCATTTTATGTTTCTGTCTCCTTTGTCGAATATTAATTGACTGTAGAGAGTTGGGTTTATTTCTTGGCTCTCTGTTCTGTTCCATTGGTCTATGTGCCTGTTTTTATGCCAATACCAGGCTGTCTTGATTACAGTGGCCTTGTTACATAGTTTGGTATCAGGTATTGTGATCCCTCCTACTTTGTTCTTCTTTCTCAAAAGTGCAGCTGCTATTCGGGGTCATTTATCGTTCCATATAAATTTTTGAAGTGTTTGTTCTATGTCTGTGAAATATGCCATTGGTACTTTAATAGGTATTGCATTGAATCTGTAAATTGCTTTGGGTAGTATGGACATGATGTTAATTCTTCCAGTCCATGAACACATTATATGTTTCCATTTGTTTGTGTCTTCCCTGATTTCTTTCTTCAGTGTTGTGTAGTTTTCTGCATACAGGTCTTTCACCTCCTTGGTTAGGTTTATTCCCAGATATTTTATTTTTGTTTTTGCTATATCGAATGGTATTTTTTCTTGATTTCTGCTTCTGCTGATTTATTGTTAGTATATAAAAAATGCCTTTGATTTCTGGATATTGACTTTGTAACCCGCTGTTTTACCAAATTCATTTATTAGTTCAAGCAGTTTTTGAGTAGAGTCTATAGGATTTTCCATGTACACTATCATGTCATCTGCAAACAATGAGAGTTTTGTTTCCTCCTTTCCAATTTGGATGCCTTTTATTTCCTTTTCTTGTCTGATAGCTGTGGATAGAACTTCCAGTACTATATTGAATAGAAGTGGGGAAAGTGGACATCCTTGTCTTGTCCCTGATCTTAGTGGAAAAGATTTTAGTTTTTGCTCATTGAGTATGATGTTGGCTATAGGTCTCTCATATATGGCCTTTATTATATTGAGGAATGCTCCCTCTATTCCCACTTTGCTGAGTGTTTTTATCATAAATGGGTGTTGTACCTTATCAAAAGCTTTTTCTGCATCTATTGATATGTTCATGTGGTTTTTGTCTTTGCTTTTGTTTATGTGATGTATTACATTTACTAAGTGGGATGCACTTTGATTTCTCTTACACCTCATGCCGTCTATCAAACTAGAGGATATCTCCATAGTGCAATTACAGAAGCTGAGCTCAGAGTCAAAGAAATGTAAAAACCAGACTAAACACTAAATGATAGCTACTTAAGGACTCAGTCCACTAAGTTAAGCTCATTTTAAAGGCCTAGAGTCAAGTACGCAGTGAGCATCATTTACTTTGAAACTCTGTCTTTTAGGCTGGTAAATGATCTTTTTTTATAGTGTGGCTGCCTTTCATGTGAGGTTATCCTATTTTTCACAGTGGGTGCTTAGTAGTGTTACCCTTTTGAATAGTCTACAGGGCTCCCCACTGTTCCGTGACCATTTGCAGAAGACTGACAATCTTTGGACCCTTAAGTTTTTCCCCCTGGTACAAGACAAATGTACTGAAACTGTGCCAAGACTTGGTTCAACCACAGCATAAGATAAAGAGGATTTATAGGCAAATAACTCTCTTGAACCAAAAAACCAAATAATTTTAAATAACACAATGTGGTAGAAGAAACTGCCTTGTGCCGATCTGCTGTTGAGAAAAAGAGCAACTATTTACAGTACATGTTGGCGAACGATGTATGCTTCAGCTAGAAAGGGTGAGAGTTCACCATTCTGTTTATGGGTTTTCTTACATTGCTAAGGCTGTATTGAATGCTCTAAACAGAATCCTTAGATTTTTATTCTTTATCCTCAACCCATTTAATTGATTTATGACAATCAATCACATGACTGATTCAAACTGAATAAAAATGTATTCAAAGAATACATTAAAAGGAATATATTATAATAAATTACTTAATATTACATAGATGTACCCCCTCACTTGAAGCAAATTTAGATTTATAAAATAAGTAAATAATAGGTAATTGCTTTCTTTTACTGAAAGGCTCTTTTCTTTTTCAAGATTTTATTTATTTATATTTAGAGAGAAGGAAAGTAGGGAGAGAACATGGATCATGAGAGAAACATTGAGCAGTTGCCTCTTGCACACCCCCAACTGGACACCCAGCCTGCAACCAGGTCTGTGCCCTGACTGTGAATTGAACTGGCGACCATTCAGTCCACAGGTCCACAGGCTGGCACTTGATCCACTGAGTCACACCAGCCAGGGCATCTCTTTCTTTTTTCCATATGAAATGATTCATCCTCAGAGTTCTCTAAATATTCATAAAGTATAATTAGATTTCAAAAATTCTTTTCCAAAATGTATTTTGTGGAATATATCTAGTGAATCAAATGAAGTTGGTTATGCTAAAGACTTTTAAGTTGTTAACAAGGGAGAGCTAATCATGTTATGTAGTTTAATTAGCTTCCAAAACCACAGTACTTGTGGGTGGTACCCAAGGACACTGATTTTAAAACATACATCATATAGGAGACAAAATGTCTTCTAGCCAAGGAAATAGTTATGTAGATTGGAGTAGAGACAGGGAAGAAATGCTGAGTCTGAAGGTCAGTAATAATGCAGATGCAAAAGGAGGCTTGTCTGTGGTGGGGTAGAAAGATCCACCAGATTTCTCACTCTCCCAGTCCTAGTTCATATTCATGGACAGTGTTCAGATAGCTACTTTGCTGTGCTGGTACCTTAATACCAGGAAAGGAAGTGCACTGATTTAGGGGGAGTGGAAATAGCTCTCATAAGTTGTTCAATAGACATTTGCTAATATCTGTGTATTAATAATGTCAAGTTACTGGATGGGACAGACTGTTGGGGACAAATTCTGCATATCCAACACAGAGAGCTTCTAGTGGTCAACAAAACTTCAGATGAGGAGTTTTCAAACTTTCCCACACATGGCACATTCAGAAAGTGATAATATTTGTAAACCACACTGAGGTGAACTGAAGGAGATTTGGGGGAGTCAGAATGGGCCTAAGTGAAAAAATTATAATGTTTTCTTTTATAAGTCCATAGTTGTGATAAAGAAAATGTAAAACATTTACAAATGAAATGGTCTCACATTTTTTAACGAAAAAGTTGAGCCCTGGCTGATGTGGCTCAGTAGATTGAACACCTGCCTGCAAACCAGAGGGTCACTGGTTCAATTCCCAGTCAGGGCACATGCCTGGGTTGCAGGCCAGGTCCCCAGTAGGAGGTGCATGAGAAGCAACCACACATTGATGTTTCTCTCCCTTTCTTTCTCTAAAAATAAATAAATATGATCTTTAAAAAAAAGAAAAATTGGGTTTGCTTCTGTGAATATTTTACACACACACACACACACACACACACACCTGATTTATAGCTTGAAACTGTCACAAGTAATTTCTGATGAGAACCCATTCATATTTTTTACTGTCATCTTGGTCAGAAATTAGGTTACATGAATAGAGGGGCAAAGAGCAGACTATCACTCCTTCTTTAGTGAATGAAACCTGCGTTCTTGCCCATTATCAGATAATTTGATCTTTTGAAATCTTACTTACTGGTAGTGTGGCTGCCTTTCATTTTTTTTGCTTAACTCCCAAATAAATGCACTGCTATTTCAGAATCGTTAAACTTTATAAACTTCTATGGGAAACAAGTTTATGCACAGTTCTTTTGTTTTTAGTCAAAGCACCATTTTCCAAAGTTAGTTAGGTCAACTCCATTTCCCCCCATCCCTTTGAGAGAGGTTACGACATACTTTTTATTTTATTTTATTTTATTTTATTTTATTTTATTTTATTTTATTTTATTTTATTATTTTATTTATCTTTAGAAGGGAAGGGAAGGAGAGAGAAAGAGAAATATCAATGTATAGTTGCTTCTTGTGTGTCCCCTGCTGAGAACTGGCCCCTGCTGGGAACTGGCCTGTAACCCAGGCATGTGCCCTGACTGGGAATCGAACCATGATCTTTTGGTTCTCAGGCCCGCGCTCAATCCACTAATCTACACCAGCCAGGGCACGACATACATTTTTTATACATTTAATCGTAGTCTGCATTAAATCCCAGGACTGTCCAAAAAACACAGTACTGGTTAGTTTTGTTTAATCTGCATACATTAAAGTGAACACCCTGTGCTGTTAAGTTTTATGGGTTTTGACAAATGCATGGCATCATGAACGTACCACTGCAGTACCATATCAGTTCCATCGCACTCTCCCTTCCAAAAGCCCTGACAACCACTAATCTGTTTTTATCCCAACAGCTTTACCTTTTCCAGAGTCTGTAATAAGTGAGATCATATTTTCTAGCCTTTTTAGTTTGTCTTCTTTTCTTAGCTTTGGGGGCAACTTTGCCCAAAAAGTCCCCCCATCTGACATGGCTGAAAGTGGAACTACCAAGACACTATCTGCTTGGGGAGGAGAGGTAGCCGATCCCTCAAAGGGGAAAGGCCAAGAGCCCCTTCCTCAAGGGGCTTTTACTGGGTTCATTTGCACAAGAATACAGGTAAGGATCAAACAATAGATAGTTTTAAAGAACTGTGAGGGCTTATTCTCAGTCAGGGTCAGATAGCTAAAGAGCCATAAAACTTTGAGGAACCAAAATCTTTCTTGGACCCTTATCATTTAAATGAGAGCACTCTAAACAAAACAGGTTTCACAGGATTTTACATATTCTTTCTTAGGCCTGATCACCTGGGGAACACACCCTTTTCAGCACAGGGCTGCACCGCCTTCCCCATCATAGGGTTTTTTAGGCTCAAGTGAATTAGAGCCAGAAAGTGCTTCTCCCAGACAGAAATGGGGACTCAGGCTATGTCAGAATAGTTGGAGCATGAGGGTCCATCGCTCCCTCTTTGTCGCAGCCCCTGGAGTCCTTCCATGATGGCCTCCCAAGTGATTGTGTCTGCCTTAGGTTGCCCCTCCTCTGAGGGGTCATACCCGTCATGGACATCGACCATGCTTTAGGGGTCAAGGGAGTAAGCTGAGGCAGCGTTTGCTACCAGAGACAAGCTTTGTCTCCTCAATGGCTCACATTCCGGAGGTAAGTCACTCAGTCTTAGTCATGGGAGGCAGTTATAATTCCTGAAACCAGTCAGAGCGGTTCCCAACATGTAGCAAAATAAATTTAAGATTCATTAATTTTGTTATGTGAGTTAGTAGTTCACTCCTGGCATGTGTCCTGCCTCTCACCACCACTGGTCACTAGCCTGCACGCTGCCTTGTTGGGTCTCAGCTCCAGAAAAGGCCAGCCCACTGAGGCGAGTCGCAGCAAAGTCCAGGCACTCCCTGGAGCAGGCAGGCCTCCCCTGGCGGCTACAGTGGCAGAGGCGGAACCCGCAGCAGGTTCCTGCTGGGCATCTGGGCTGTGACGTGCCTCAAGGGCTGCGAGTTCAAATACCTGATGAAATAGTGCTCTGTGACCAGCAGCTACAACTGGTCACAGGGCTAGGTGGATGTGAGTATCAACTGGAGCTTCATCTTGAGGTGCCACCTGGAGATCTTCACGCCCCCCAGTGGCAGCCCTGTTGCAGAGGCTCCCGAGCCCTCCGTGCAATCAGGGCCAGATGCCAGCTGCAACTCTACCTGCACTGCCTCTGCAAGACCGGTGTGTTAGCTGATGGTGTTCTAGAGGCTCAGGGCAGCGCCACTGCAGCTGCCACGCGTGTGCACGTTCAGGTTCCTGAGCATGATCATCAAGATCACGTTCACTGCCCTGTCCATCTCCTGTGGGAAGAGGGAGCTGCTGGAGATGTCCTCATCCCCAGGCAAACAGTGCAGGCCCACTTCTCGCCCCTGACCATCAGCATTCCAGACTCTATGGCCCACCACCTCAGCCCCCTCCTTCCCTCACGGGGACCATCAGTGCTGCAAACTCCTGCCCATCTGGCCCCCGGGGAGCAGGATCTCCAGGGTACAATGGGCTATGTGATACTATCTGACCTCAATTTAATGGCTGACATCTCGCAGCCAGAAAATGAAAAGGAAACTTCAGGTAGAGACAACCCAAAAGATGACTCAAACCCATCTTACTTCTATGCACAGTTAATCACACAGGAAATGACAATGGCTCCTGATAAACAGCTCACCCTCAATGGAATTCTTACACACATCACTAAAAAGTATCCCTACTACAGGACTGCAGACGAGGGCTGGCAGAATTCAACTAGCCACAACCTCTCTGAATTGTTGCTGTATCAAAATGCCACGTTCCCAGGGAGAGCCAGGCTAGGGATCCTTCTGGAGAGTAGAACCCTGCATGGGAGAGCAAACTGGTGGAACAGGCTTTCGGGAACTGGGGGCCTCGGGGGCGTGCCCTGCTTCAGGACCCCCCTGGGGCCACTCTCCTCCAGCAGTGTGCAGCCTCTCCTAACCCAGCCAGAGTGCTGTCTGCTCACTCCAGGAATACCCAGACCTCCGGGAGCCTGTCCTGGGAGAGCTCCGCAGCGCCTTTGGAGCCAAACTGGCAGTCATCCAGGAAGCGTGGTCTGCCCAGAGCGCACCAGGCTTGGGCTGTCTGTCTAGTCAGCCCAGGTTAATCCCAGCACCTACACTGTCCCCGCCCCCATGACCACCTCGACCTCCCCGCAGCCCTTCGTGCAAAGGGTGCTCCTCGTCCACCTGATCCCAGCGGTGTCCCTCACCAGAGTCGCTGGGCAGGCCATTGTCACACAGGTGGCCATGCTGCCTGCCCCCCAAAGTCAGAGCTGCAGGACCATGGGGATAGCTGGGAGGGTAAAGTGAAAGTGTAGCCTATTCCTGCAATGAGCCGCGTCTTCCAGGCAGTGCAGAGAAGCCAGGTGCAGACAGTCACCATCCTGCAGCAGGTGCCTCTTGATCAGTACCAGCTGCTGATCAAAACTGTCACACAGAACGGTAGACACCTGGTGCTGGGGACACATGCATCCGTGTTGGCCTCCCTGCCCACAAAGCGCCAGAACAGCGACCAGTGGGAGCAACTAAAGCTGAAGTGCGTCAAGATAGAAGATGATGAGACTACTGTCATGGCCCTGACCGTGGACACACCATCTGCAGCCTGAGGGAAAAGGGTGTCCAGAACCGGAGTCAGGGAGAGCTTTCCTTCTTTACTGTCAACTCCAGTGCCCAAAGGAGACACCGCCTCTCCCCGAGACTCGCGTCTCTCCTTGGCCAGAGGGCCCTGCCGTTGGACTTGACATCAGCACTGCAAGTAAAATCCAGGTGGCCTTAAAACTCCTACACACAGAAGTCACTCAGAACTTTAAAACCACACAGCCTGGTTCCCACAGTGATTCCCCATCCAGCACTCATCTTTTAACTCTGAGCAGACTCTCTGTCCTTCTGAGTGAGGACGCGGCCTGGTGTGAGCAGTTGGTTTTGGATGGGCCTTGCTGGAGGGGTCAGTGCAGGAGGCGCCCCACCACGGGAGGACCCCAGAATCCGGCAGATGAGACAGGATTACAGACCAAAATCCCTCACAAATATAGATACAAAATCCTTAAGGGATATCACCAAATCAAATTCAGTTTTATGTAGAATGGTAATACATAATGACCAAATAGAGTGTATTTCTGGAATGCTAGGTTGGTTCAACATTTAAAAATAAGTTCATGTAATGCTACATATTAATAGACTGAAAATAAAAACCATATAATCTCAACAAATGGTGTTGGGAGAACTGGACAGCTACGTGCAAAAAAATGAAACTTGAGCACCAACTTACACTATATACCAAAATAAATTCAAGGGGGATAAAAGACTTAAAATATAAGCTGTGACACCATTAAAGTCCTAGAGGAGAACATTGGCAAGAAAATCTCAGATATTCAGCGCAGCAACATTTTTACCGATATGTCCCCTAGAGCGAGGAATATAAAGGAAAGAATAAATGAATGGGATCTCATCAAAATAAAAGTCTTCTGCATGGCTAAAGAAAACAGTATTAAATTAAAAAGACAACCCACTGTATAGGAAAACATATTTGCCAATGATACCTCAGACAAAGGTTCAATCTCCAAAATATACAAAGAACTTACATGACTCCACTCTAAGAAGACATCTAACCCAATTAAAAAATGGGAAAAGGACTTGAACAGACACTTCTCCAAAGAGGACATACAGAGGGCCCAGAGACACATGAAAAACTTGCTCAGTATTGCTAGCTGTCAGAGAGATGCAAATTAAAACCACAATGAGATACTACCTCACACCTGTCAGAATGGCCATCATAAACAAAGCAACAAATAAGTGTTGGAGAGGTTATGGGGAAAAGGGGACCCTAGTTCACTGTTGGTGGGATTGCAGACTAGTACAACCACTACAGAAAACAGTATGGAATTTACTCGGAAAACTAAAAATGGGTCTGACTTTTGACCTGGCAATTCCACTGCTGGGATTATATCCTAAGAACCCTGTAACACCAATCCAAAAGAACATGTGCACTCTAATGTTCATAGCAGCACAATTTACAATACTGGAAGAAACCTAGGGGCCCATCAGTAAGTGAATGGATCAAAAAACTATGGTACATTTACACAATGAAATTCGATGCAGCAGAAAGAAAGAAGGAGCTCCTATCCTTCATGACAGCATGGATGGAACTAGGGAGCATTATCCTAAGTGAAATAAGCCAGGCAGTGAGGGACAAATACCATATGATCTCACGTTTAACTGGAACATAATCAACCAAAGACCTACAACCAAGATTGCTCTATCCAGCAAAGCATTCCTTTAGAATGGAAGGGCAGATAAAGTGCTTCTCAGATAAGGTCAAATTCAAGGAGTTCATCATCACCAAGCCCTTATTATATGAAATGTTAAATGGACTTACCTAAGAAAAAGAAGATAAAAAAGATGAACAGTGAAAGGACAGCAAACCCACAGTTATTAACAACCACACGTAAAACAAAAGCAAACTAAGAGGACAGTTAGATCAGGAGCAGAGCCACAGAAATGGAGATCACATGGAGGGTTAGCAACAGGGGAATGGGAGGAGGAAAGGAGGGGAGAAGGTATAGAGAATGAGTAGCATAGACAGTGGGGAGAAAATAAACAGGGGGAGGGCAAGAGTAGTGTTGGAAATGTAGAAGCTAAAGAACTTATGACACACAGACATGAACTAAAGGGGGAAAGGTGGATGGGAGGGGGTGTGCAGGGTGAAGAGGAATGAAGGGGGGGAAATGGGACAACTGTAATGGCATTATCAATAAAATATATTTTAAAAAATAAATATATAAATAAATAATGACCTTGGACAATTTTCAGTTTAGAAAGTTGTTTTGAAAGACACATGGTATGATTTTCTTCAAATCAAACATGAATGGAAGAAAATAAGTACCATGTAGTCAACTCACAGAACTTGATAGGTTGAAGGAAACTGAGAGAAGCTCAGGAACCTCCCAACAGCACTGGGGCGTCATGGTTACAGATGCGAGCTCCAGTCCAGCCCCGCCTCTCATGAACTGTGTGTGTTTAATGAAGTTGCCGAATTTGAACAAATTATTTTATTTTTTTCTTCATCTCTTTAATGCGAATTATAATGTCCAACTCATTTCAGTTGTTTTATGAATTATTATAAAATGAAATAAAACATAATAAAGTTCTTGGTGCCTGGCACATAGTTAACACTCAGTAACTAAGATTTAAACCATGGGAATCCTTTAGACTCTGCCACACACACACACACACACACACACTAAGTAACTACTTACATATGACACTTTAATGCACTTGGAAGCCCCTGTCTGCTCAGGTCTAAGAAAGCTTTGCAGAGAAGGTCACTGTGGTATCCCGACATATTTTATCAGCCTGGCTGCTCTCCTTTTGACATAATTTTAAAACATTACAAATTCTCTTATTTTTTAGTGCATTCTGGGTTTGCATTACCTGTCTTTGCTGCAAAAGGGCAATATTGCCATATTATTACTAGAAAGTGGACTCATGAACACAATACTTGATGACAAACACTTTCTGATTAAAATTAGAATTAAAAGACTATTAATCAATGGATATATTTGTCCAAGACACTTTTTTGTAATTTTATCACGTGTCACTGCTATTGTCCTCTGTATCCTGATCCTTGGGGAGACACATGGAGACTTGAGAGACCATCCCAGTCCTAGTGTCAACAAAGTCTAGCTCCGCCTCCTCAGTTCACAGCAGCCCAAGGCAGCTTGGCAATTACCAATGGCCCCGACCTACTATTTTTCCCAAGGGTCTCTCTGCCTTTCCCCTGTTCCGACTTCATGCTAAAAAGTTGACAGAATAGTATTAAAATATCTAATCACTCTTCTATCTTGTAAATTCTAGTACTTTAAAACAGTATGCTACAATTTAAGGTATCTGAACTTGGAATGTGTTACAAGGTACACGTCTTCAAAGTGTACGCAAGGTTTGATATACAAATTATAAACGAAAACCAGATTTTAAAAAGGGATATGTAACTGCTTGAGAAAATAAATTTTTTATATCAACTAATGGCAGTTTTGCATTTATATATTTCCTGAAAGCATTGCTTCCAAAGATTTCTATTTTGCTCCCATTTATGAACTTTTTATGGAAGCATAATGCACATACAGAAAAGTGCACAAAAAGGTACAGCTCACTTACTTTTTGCAAGTGAACACACCATGTAACCAGCACCAAGATCAAAAAACGAGACATGAGCAGTCCCCCAGAAACCCCTCTGGACCCCCAAGGACTCCAATATCATCACGTGATGGGACCAGTATTTGAAACATGTAAATGGAAGCATAATGTGTATTCCCTTTTGCCTGATTTCTGTTAACAGCACATTTTTGAGATTTAGCCATACTGTTGTGTATAATTACGACTTTTTATTGCTGTATAACATTTCCATGTATGAAAATACCTCAGTTTACTTGTTCATTCTAGCACTGACAAGCATTTTGAGTGGTTTCCCATTTGGGATATTATAAATTGTGCAGCCATGAACATTCTAGTGGATGTCAGAGATTTTTATTTTCATTAGTCTTTCCTCTGCTGGCTAAAATGGGTAATAAAAGGGACAGAGAGAAGGATGTTTGGTATACAGTTAAAACAGAAAGCTCTTTTTGTTTTTCTTAATATTCTTCTTGTCAAAACACACAAGAATTATGTGCATATATGGTTTCCTGATCTCCATTCCTTCTCACGAAAAGGAACACTAGCTAAGAAGATGGCTATAGGAAGATATGGCTTAAACAATCAATACAACTATATTCTGCCTGCCCCAAGTATTCCCATGTCTGACTGAAAGTCTGTTCATGATGCTGTAACACAAGGCAAACTTCCTGTGGAATGATTGCATTAAAAATTACTAGCAGAAATGACCTTAGAAGGCAATGTTTAGTATAAGGCAAGATATTCAGCAACTAAGAGTAAGGCTCTGGAGTTAACTGCCAGAGTCTGAATTCTTACTCCGTCTATCACCCACCATCCACGATCTGAGGCAAATTTCTTAACCTCTATGTACCTACTGAGGATGTAAGGCTATGCACTTCACAGAATATCCACTTGATATCTACTCATAGAAGTGAGGGAAGGTTAGATCAGTACAGGAAGCTTAGAATAGTGCCTGGCACCAGTTAGGAACTTCGTGTTGTTATCATTAATGACATGGTTAAGGGCTCTGTCCCTCCTTCTGCAGAACTACAGAAGGAAGCAGGTGATCCACTGAAATACCTAGAGGCCTAGTGTGTAACCGTCATGGTTCATGGTCAGGTCTCTGACTTTATGGGCATGGCAATTTTATTCTTAGTATTTCAGAGGCAATTGAGCTTCAGTGGGTAAATCACAGTATCTAACCTCACAAGAGACTATGACCTGGCTCTGGAATATCAATGATTAAGTATCAACTGAACATTTATGTTAATGCGTCAGCAACTTCTCTCCCTAGTTAGGTGCTTATGGGGATCTAAGCCTGGTGAGTATTGAATCAGAGCAACACACAATAGCAGAACCTACTTCCTCACCTGGGCAACCAAACCCAGTTCTTTGGAAGACTGGGATGTCTCCTGGGGCTTGTTTTTCCAGAACCTTCTTCATCAGCTTCACAACTCAACCTTTAACTTTTTGTCAGAGACTACTGAAACTGCCACAGACTTTTTCTAGAAAGAAAGCATTATGGGAATTTATTTTCCAGTTTTCCTCCCTCATCACAGATAAACCACCATGGATAAGAAATACAGTGTGAATTCATAAATAATATACATATATAAAACTGCATAAATAATTGTGAGCTTGCTCACCTTGTTCTAAACATCTGTTACCTTGAATCATGTTGTAAAGCAAACTAGAAGCCAAACAAACTAGCTGTTTTCATGTTAATTTTCACACTTTTTAGCATATTTTAACTGCTATGTAGTCTCTACTAAAAGTTCTTACTAGAGTGGTGCAGTCTACTTCCTTCTGTATCTGTTCCTCTTTTCCTGTGTAATTGGTTCCTCATGGTCTGAGACCAGTGATGTGGTCCATACCTTCCAATAAAAATCAAAAAAGGCTTTGGACTTACCAGCACTGTAAAAATCATTTAGGTGTCATGATTAATGTACCTGTCATTGTGTTTAACTTTGTGACTCTGTGTTCTTTATACTTGTGCTAATTCATTTAAATTTATAATAATTAGAATTATATTAATTAACAGTAACAATTGATAAATAAAAAAATCAGTTCTCTAGGCACATTAGTCACACTTCAAGTGCTCAAGTGTCACCTGTGACTATGACTGCCACTGGAGAACGCAGAATCAGCGTTTCCATCACCAGAGTCTTGTCAGACAGCACTGTTCTAGACAGTCTTGTTTTTACCACAGACATATAAAGTGTCCCTATAAGCCTATGGCCTCTCTAATTGACTGAGCTTGAAATTCACAGCTAAACCAAAATGGTTGCCCTTTCTCTTTTCTCTTTGTAAATAATTTTGGTTCATCATTTATTTTGCTCAGTGTGAAATTATAATTTCACAACCAGCTTGTTGGTGACTGATTGTTTCTCACAGGAAAGAAGATGAGATGTGTAATTACGATGCAGTATTATTTATTTAGTTGTGTTAGAGCTATCATTTTATTCTCAGTGCCTTTTTTAAAATTTATTTTAATTGCTGTTCAAGTACAGTTTTCTGTCCTTTACTCCCATCCCGGCTCACCCCCCCCAGTGCTCCCCACCTCCCTTCCATTTCCACCCCCTTAGTTGTTGTTCATGTGTCCTTTATACTTGCTCCTGTAAACCCTTCTTCCCCTTTCCCCTGAAATTCCCTCCCCCCTCTCCTCTGGTCCCTGTTAGCCTGTTCTCTATTTCAGTGTCTTTGGTTATATTTTTGCTTGCTTGTTTGTTTTGCTGTTTAGGTTCCTGTTAAAGGAGAGATCATATGGTATTTGTCTTTCACCACCTGGCTTATTTCACTCAGCATAATGCTCTCCAGTTCCATTCAAGCTGTTGCAAAGGGTAGGAGCTCCTTCTTTCTTTCTGCTGCATAGAATTCCATTGTGTATATGTACCATCATTTTTGGATCCATTCATTTACTGACCGGCACCTAGATTGCTTCCAGCACTCGGCTATTATAAATTGTGGTGCTATGAACATTGGGGTGCATAGGTTCTTTTGGATTGGTGTTTCAAATGAGATAACACTTTACACCAGTCAGAATAGCCATCATAAACAAAGCAACAAAGAACAAGTGTTGGAGAGGTTGTGGGGAGAAGGGGACCCTACGTCACTGTTGGTGGGATTGCAGACTGGTACAACCACTATGGAAAATAGTATGGAATTTTCTCAGAAAACTAAAAATGGATCTGCATTTTGACCCAGCAATTCCACTGCTAGGATTATAACTCACTGTTTTTTTAATAAAAAATTTGCTATAATGCTGTGGGCTCTGCAGGAGGAACAAATGCCATGCCAAGCTTCCCCTCTCTGCCAAACGTCGGTGCTCCTCCTCCTCCGACAGCCCTTCAGTGCAAACACTCACGGTCTCAGTCTGCGCTTCAAGCTCCTCAGACACCAGATCACCTTTTCCTTAACTAGGACAGCAAAATACTGAAGTGTTTTCTAAACCATTGAAGGATAAAAAGTACATCCTATGGTTGTTGTTTAAGTGTACTTTCGTGCACCCTACTGCTTTGAGAATTGTAGTCATTCAGTGGAGATCATGACATACCCATGTTTCAACATAGCATATTCTTCCCATCCTTATAAAATCAGCTTTAAAAATACTGAAATGTCAGAGGGCTCTGAAGTGAGAGTTCTAAAATGGAAGGGAAATTTGTTGTGAACGGGAGTTGGTGGAGCAGGTAATCTTCCAGATCGCTAAAGAAACTATCTTAAGCAGTAAAGCTGATCCAAGGCTGTGGTTCTCAGGGGTTCTGCACAGGGGCCAGGGGCCTTATGAGGGTAGGATGGGAACTGTGGACCCTCTCCCCACAAAAATGCACACAAAAAGTTTTGCACCCAATTTCAGTGGGAGAATGTATCCCTAGAGCAGCCCACCGATGGTTCTGTGAATCTCTGAGAAACTTCTCTCCTTACATCAACAGACAACACACAGCTAAGGTACTTTAGGCCAGAATCATAAAAAAGAAGTTTCTGGAGGTACTTTACAGATGTTTATTGAGTTTCCATTCCCAGATTTAGTCTAGGTAATGGAGATAGAGAAAAACATAGTTCTTTGCCTAAAGAAATTAATTCATTTATTGGACCAATATTATTCTATATCCTGGGCATACACATGAGAATAAAACAAAGTTCAGGCCTCAAGGCAGCAGCCATTCTAGTTGGGGAAACAATCCATTAACAAATAATAGAATAATTCAGGTAGTGATAAGATCCATACAGAAAAAGTAGGATGCAGGATGGAGAGTAATGGGATCTGCATCACTATCAATAGGATCTACTTCAGGGAAAGCCTTCCCAGGGGAGTGACACTTGAGAAAGACTGAAACAGAATGAAGGAATCTGCTATGCCAATATCTGGCTAAGAGTATCCCAGCCTATAGCAATAACTAAGACTAGATTTAGTATATCTGAGGAAGGCCAAGGAGGTTGGTGTGCCTGGTGATTAGTAAGCAAGGAATTGGGAGGTGAGTCTCCAAGGTGGTGGGGTGGTAGGGTCATCTAGGACTTTTTAGGCTATGTTACGGAGGTTGGGTTTTTTTCCATAATGTACAAATGTGGGTATCCGCTGGAAGGTTACAAGTAGAAGAGTACCAATAACTAAGTTATATTTAAAACAAAAAATAATTATATTCTACATATGAGTGAAATCATATAGTATTTATTTTTCTCTGACTTATTCACTTAGCATAATGTTCTCCAGGTCCATCCATGCTGTCACAAAGGGTAAAATTTCCTTCATTTTTATGGCCAAGTAGTATTCTATTGTGTAAATGTCCCATAGTTGTTTTATCCAGTCCTCCACTGCTGGATATTTGGGCTGCTTCCAAATCTTGGCTATTGTAAATAACACTGCAATGAACATGGAGGTACGTATATTCTTTCAAATTAGTGTTTTGGATTTCTTTGGATAAATTCCAAGAAGAGGAATCATTGGGTCAAAAGGCAGTTACATTTTCTGAGGTGTCTCCATACTGCTTCCCACAGTGGCTGCACCGATCTGCCTTTCCACCAATGGTGCACAATGGTTCCCTTTTCTCTGAATCCTCACCAACATTATTTGTTGATTTATTGATGACAGTCATTATGACAAGTAAGAGGTGATATCTCATTATGGTTTTAATGTGAATTTCTCTGATGATTAGTGATATGAGCATCTTTTCATATGCCTAATGGCCATCTGTATGTCCTCTTTGGAAAAATGTCTCTTCAGGTCCTTCACCCATTTTTTATTAGATTGTTTGTTTTTTGTGATGTTAAGTTTTATAAGTTCTTTTCTATTAATGAACAAACTGAATGAACAAGCAAAACAGAGACAGACTCATGGATAGAGAACAGACTGATAGATCTGGGGGTGGAGGTTGAGGCAGTGGAGGGGTTGAGCAAAAAAAAGCAGAAAGAACTCGAGATCATGGACAACAGTGTGGTGATTATGGGAGAAGCAGAGTGTGTGGAGGTGCAAGAGAATATGTGAAAATAAATGATGATGAAAAAAATAAATAAAATTACATTAAAAGAACACAAAAAGATCATTTTAGCTACAATGTGAAAGAAGAGTGAAAATTGGAAGACCAAGTTGGAGGCTATTACAGAAGGAAAGCTGGGACCAGGGGTAACTGTGGAGAAGGTAAGAAGTGGCCAGAGTGAGCACACAGTCTGAAGGTGTATTTGATGGAATTTGCTGATGGATTATATGTGGGGTGTGAGAAAGAGAGTAACTGAGATATTTCTAGCTTCTTGGACTGGACAACTTTGTCATACTAAAGTGAACATGTAAAATAAAGAGACAGTGCAGTGTGTTAAGTGCCATTATATAGAAATCTGGAGGAATGTAGCTGTGGGATAGGAAAGAAAGCTCAAAGACTTTCAATACCCAAACTATCATGAATAAAAAGTAATAGAGAACATATTCAGAAAGATGGAGAATTGGCTATTAAATAAACCAAGCTTCTATAAATTTAAATAAACTTAACTTCTATGGTTTTCAGTATTATTTTATTACTTTAATTCTCTAGGAATAAAATAAAACTATCAAGAAGCAGTAGGTGGCATGGGGGTCACTGATGATGACATTAGTGACAACTACTTTGATGACTCAATGAGAGTGAAAGTCAGATAGATGTTCACCAGGGATTCCAGTGGGAAAATGAAGAAAAGTAAATAGTTCCTAAGCTTTTTGACTCTGAAAGGAATGATTGGGTAAAATGCAAAGAAAGCAAATACTAGTGTTCATCTATGGCTTGGGCTTTGTAAAATAGAGTTGATGAAAAGATAGAGAAACAAGGAGAGTTAGGGTTTGGCAGGAGTGTTATTAAAATAGTAGGTCATAAAACCTGAGTAGCGTAAGAAATGAAGAAGTGAAAAAGCTGATGAAGTGAAAGTAGAGGGAGTAAATGGATGGGGATCTCAATGAAACTGAAGGATAGTTGTAGTGGAAGTAGCTGAATGATGAAGTTGTATCTTTCATCATGTGGTGGTTGGCTACCAAGAAACCCTTAAAGTCTGAACATCATGTGTGCTAAGAAGGCAGAGTGGGCAAAGAAAAATTGGTGGGATATCAAGCATAGTAGTAGAAGACAGAGTGAGTGATAGGTGGATGCTATTGATTCAGAATCAAGTAGAAGAGACAGAAGAGAACTTTAAAAAGTAATGAGAACATTTCTGCTTCTGAATAGGATATAACAGAGGTGGGTAGCAGTAGAGCATTTCTCTCACTATGACAACTATGGAAAGCAGATGGATTTTAAAATATCACAGAAGAGCCATAGAAAGGCAAATTAAAAAGACTGATAGTACCAAGTGTTGGTAAGGATGAGGAACTCTTATTTATAGTGGGTGAAATGTGAATTGAAAAATCACTTTAGAAACCTGTTCAACAGTAATTGCAAAAGGTAAACATATGTCTATCTTACAACTAAATTTTATTCCTCAGCATATGCCCAAGAGAAATGAAGGCATATATCCACAAAAAGACATGAATAAGAGATATTTATTGTAGCCTTATTCATGACAGCCTCAAACTGGAATAAAAGAAGCCAAACTAGTATATTCATACAATGGAATACCATATAGCCATAAAAAGTATGACTTAGTAAAACAAAAATGTCAATGGATCTCAAAGACAGTATGCTGATCTACAGAAGGCAGATGTGAAGGAATGAATGTTGCATGATTCCTTTTATATGAAGTTCAAGAACAGAAAAACTAAATGATGATTTTTTTAAACTCAGAATAATTGTTATCTTTCTGGGAGGGTTTGGGGGAAGGAATGTGAGGAAATACTTGGGTGATAAAAATGTTCTGTATCGTGGTGAGAGAGGTATTGTATTCTAAAAAAATCCAGTGGAGGAAATATGAGCCAGTATAAAGAAATTGAGTAGATTTTGCTTTTTAACCAAATCTGACCATCTTAATCAAGTTTATTTACCCTATTGATGTTTAATTTGATAACTGATATATTTGATTTACTCACATTATTTTACAATAATTTTTTGATTTTTCTTTGCTATATTTTTATGCTGTCTTTTTTGTATTTCCTTTCTTCCTGAGTTGAGCAACTTTTTTATTAACTTTTTTTTTGTAATTTGGAACTTCTACTACTCATCTGCAGCCTTTAAATACACGTATCTAATCTATATTTTTCTATTAACATAAAAATAAATAATAACCAGGCAACAGTCCTATTCTCTTTGCCAAAGTTACCTTAACCTGAGTTTTGAGCAAACCTAGAACCTAGCCTTTTTTTTCTTAGAATGTGTCATTATTACTGCAGGAATTGTTTCTTAAGAATTATATTATGATTCACAATGTCATTATCATTCAGTTTAACTACAATATATATTTCACTGCATCACTCTACCCCTATTGTTCTTATATTCTGCCCCCCCCCCCAATTCTGGCTGAAGTATTTGCTGAGTAATTTGAGCATATAGTTGATATACCTGTTGAGTCTGTGAATATAATCTCTAGTGTCATCATTTTATTTCTTCTGAAAATTGTTAATTATCCTCAATAGAAAGGTGGGTGAAGGGAGGGTTTAGTTCATTTGCTGAAACCTCATTTTTCCTTATTATACAGTTTTATTTCTGCTTTCAGGTATATATTTTATATTCAGTCAAGATCCTATCTTATCACTATAAATACATTTATTTCTATTTTAAACCTTTCTAGTATTGTTTCCCCTTTTAAATATTCTTTCTCAACTCAACCTATTCCATTTTATCCATTTTTCAAATGATATCTAAAATTCTACCACCTCCATGGACCTTTCTTCATTTACCCCAATCCATATTAATTCTCCTTCCTCATCACAACATTTACTCTCTGCCATATGTTTTTGTATTTCCTAGAATGCTAGAAGTTTATATCTGGAAGAGATCTAAGAAACGTAACCCAACTCTCTAACTCTTCAGATTAAAAAATAGGTGGTCAGTAAGCCACATTTGTAACCCAGACGACCCCAAGTCTTCTGGCATCCTGGGGCTACCCTTTAACACCTAGATAAAATACTTCTCACACCTCAATCCCCAAATACTTCCAGAAGTTCTCCCTTAAAAGTCCTCATGTTCTGCTGATCAGTTGAAGCCAGCCTCCTAGCTATCACTCTGGGCTCTGCTGGAAGCCGTACTTTTCCTTTCTGGGCACGTCACTGGAAACCTGAGTGCCTCCAGTCTGGTGTGTAGGGCAGACTTTGACTGAAGATTTGTCTCTCCAAAAAAAGTCTAAGAGGCTTAAGAATGAACAACATGACTTCCTATAGATTCTAGTATAAAGTTGTAATTCCTATAGATTCTAGTATAAAGTTGAACATACATGAACTACAGCTTCAATTTGGACGTTAGGTAATGCTGCCCTAAAATCCAACAGCTACTTCCCCTCCAGGAGGAATTTTTATCCCAGCCGTGTCCTTTCAGGTCATTGCTTACTGCTGTCTTCTCTGTCCCCTTCACTCTTCCAGCCTCACACAATCATGCTTCCTTCTGCAGAGTGATCTGTCTCTCCATCCTTGACCCATAACCGAGCACCCATTTTTGTTGTATCCCAGAGCACAGTAAGCTGCCCATTGGGAAGGGCCAACAGTCCTATTCTCTTTGCCAAAAGTTACCTTAACCTGAGTTTTGAGCAAATCTAGAACCTAGCCTTTTTTTCTTAGAATGTGTTGTGTGCCCTCATGTGCACATGAGTTCTCAAGGTCTCACAGCACAATGCAGGTCTTCTTAGAGTCCTATTTTCTTCTTTTTCTTCTTTAATCTTTACTTATTTTTTAAAAAAATCATCACCCAAGGATATGTTTTGATTTCACTGAGAGGGGAAAAGGGAGAGAAAGAGAAACATCAATCAGTTGCCTTCTGTACATACCTGAACCGTGGACCAAACATGCAACCTAGATATGTGCCCTGACTAGGGATCGAACCTGCAACATTTTGGTGTATGGGATGATGCTCCAATGAACTGAGCCACCAGGACAGGGTCCTATACTTTTCTTTATACTGTATTACCATTTTATCTGTTCCAGATTTCATCCAACTTTACATTTTTATATGTTGTTTTCTATTGCTTTTAAATTGTTTTACATATGTAATTGCTGCTTTCCCAGAAAGAATGTAGTGGTCAGAAAGCAGGTACTGAGTACTGAGACTGTCAGGGCATCCAATATATACAGGTGCTCAAGGATTCTTGTGTATTGATTAAGAATTATACTAACAATCATTTGATGAATATCTATTATGTGCCAATGTGCTCAGTGCTTTACATGTATGATCTCTAATTCTCTTCTTAATCTTTTGAGAAAGGCATTATTATATCCATTACAGAAAAGGAGACTGAAACTGTGGTGGCTTAAGTAACTCGTCTGATTCCACCTGGATAAACTGAGAGACCAAGTCTGTCAGGTCCCAAAACGCTTTGCTCTCTCCACCGTCCCAGGTATTCCAGAGCTGCTCTGTTGCTAGCTGTCTCCATATTAGAATTTTTTTTAAAAAATAAAAGCCTTACAATGCACTTAATTGGCAGTGACCACATCCTCTTGTAAGATTCTGTTATTTTTGAAGTCTTAATATACCATTTTTATGTGCTTTTAAAGCTTAAATGCTAACCTGGTATTTTTCTCTCTGCATCTCAGTTTTCTCCATCAACAGCTGAAAGCAAAAATGTAGCAACTGTGGTGTTAATCCTTAATTCTCCAGAAGAAGTAATTTTAGCCAAAACTTGTGGAGCCATTTATAAATTTGCTTTAAAAGGTTTGAATTTCTCAGTTTATCTTTCTATTTCATAAGTTGCTTAAAATATTTACTATGTAAGAAACACTTCTCTCCCCAGCCTTTTATTCCTTCCCAGTCTTTAACTTATTTCCAGTCAGATGAATTCTTTCAGACAACCAGATATCATTTAATGCACTACCTGAAGGTAATGTCTCTCCCTAGGTGCCTAACTTAATCTGAAGGTGTAATTTTGTCATTGGGTAGAAGGGTCATTTTGAAGATTTTATTGCAGTTTAAAAAATTGTAACTGGTACGGGAGCTGAAAGAGCTCCCAGTCATCAAAACCAGAACAATTAGAGCAACAAAATATATAGTGTTGGATTCTAACCCAAAGTAGAAAATTATATCCATGAGTCTATACTTCAATAAATAAATAAGTAAATAAATGGGAGAGGAAAGACAGATTTCCCGCGCAGAAGAATTCCCAGTAACTTATGTAGATGCTCTGCCCACCAGAAGGCAAAATAGAACTGTTTTAGGTGTGGGCTGCGCACAGTGACTTCTTTCCAAAGAGTACAACATGGAAACAGGGAAAAATGAACAAGTCTATAGTGGAGAAACCTGACAGAACCACTTAAGCCAGGTGGTCAAAACCAATCAACAGTGCTAAGTCTTGTTGATAATCTTGTAACAAAGTCAAGGCCTTGACACAATATAAGGAAAATGGCACGTCTGTGTTATTCCATCCCCACCAAACTTGCAGCCCCCATCTAATTATGATTTAAAAAAATCAAATTCCTGTTCAGGGACATTTGATAAATACCTAGCCAGTGCCCCTCCACACCGGCACAGCCACCAAATAAGGCAAGTCTGGGAGACTCCCGCAGCCGAGCGGAGCTGAGGGCACGTGGTGACCAGAAGTCCTGGGCGACCCTGCACTGGGCCCTGGAGCAGGAAGAGAGCATTAGGCTCAAACCACGGATTTTGGGTGAACCGTTGATTTTCATTAATAGTGACATGTCAACAGTGGCTCATTAACTATCACAAATTACCTACTAGTGTGAAATATTAATAACAGGAAACTTGTGTGATATATGTGGGAACTCCTTATACTATCTTGGTACTAAAAACTGTTGTAAAAAGTAAAGTTTGTTAAAATATGGCAAATGTCACAAATTAGATTCTATTGAGAGATTTATTCATAGGAGATTTACAAACATAAAAGATGGTTATATTTTGGTTTGTTCCAAATGATGATAGATTTGTTTTATACTGCATAATATTTTAATTGGTACTATTTGAAGAGTTTTGTGTTACTTGGTATGTTTAACATGACCTTTTAAACTAAAGAGCAATTTTATTTTATTTTTATTTTTTAGTGTTGTATAATTACAGTTGTCCCCATTTTGCCCCATTACTCTCCCCTGCCCTACCCACTCCCACATCCCACATTC
This sequence comes from Artibeus jamaicensis, assembly GCF_021234435.1. Lineage (NCBI taxonomy): Eukaryota > Metazoa > Chordata > Mammalia > Chiroptera > Phyllostomidae > Artibeus > Artibeus jamaicensis. The sequence continues at coordinate 927,976 of NW_026521995.1, read as the reverse complement.
AGTCCTCACTGCTCCCTCCTGCCTTTGTCCACAGGTCCTTTATACATGTTCCTTGATGACCCTTCCCTGAAGAAATGATAATAAAACATTGTTTGAGGACTTGTATGAGAAAACAACAAAATATTTGGTTAGAAAATGGTAAAATACTCATCTCACTTTTGTCATCATTGAGAATCCAGACAATAACCAGAGTGGTTCTGGAAGATGCAGTTCATGAGCAGATTATGTAGAATTTTGGGTTAATTCAGGGAGGCATTGGATTATGCATCCATAGTAGCATAAGTCTCATTCAGGTTTACAGAGTCATCATAAGTCATCTTGGGTACCTAATTATATACCATCTTTTATGTGACATGTGATAAATAAGCAGGCATGTATTTTATGTTTAATCAATACAGAAGTTATTGTAAGTCTGGTGTTTTATCCTAGCAGTATTTTCTGAAATAGTTCTTTAAGATAAATGATGGGACTTTGCCTTCTGATCAAGATGGAGTATGGGGGCAAATTTAGCACACCCCCACCCAACTGAAAGAACCACAAATAGACAAAATATATGAAGTAGCAGTTGGAAAACACTACTAAACAATGAAGGACAGTGACCATTGAGAGGCAGGAAACAAAGGAAATAAGCCCTTGACTTCCCGAGCTTCTTGATTTCAGAGAGTTCCCAGGCCACAGCACAAGTGGGGTAGCTTGTGCAGAGCCTATTGGACTTTCTGAATTGTGAAGGCAGAACTGAGAGTCCAAGGGAACAAAGGCAGCAAGAGTTTTCACGTTAGAGTAACAGAGAGGCAAGAGTTGCACTGAGAGAGAACTCGAGATCTGCAAAGGGTCCCACTCAAGTATGTGCCTGCATACTTATCAACACTTAAGTGTGAGGGAAGCACTTGAAGTCAGACAAAGAACCTGACAGGATGAGGGGCAACAGTGCCTGGGGCTCTCACAGGACTGGAAGTAGGGCTTGTTCTCCCGGCCAAACTGAAAAGTCACAAGGTGCGTGGACCTCTGTGCAGAATACACAGGGGTCTTGCCTTGTAGTTGGAAATAATTAGACCTAGATTGAGCACTGTTCTGAAAGATCTGAAAGGATCATTTTTTTCCAGATAACTGTATCCCAGAACAAATTTCTAAAATACAAAAATATCCATCGCCTAGGTAGGTAAAATACACAATGTTTGGCATCTAATAAGAAACTATCAGGCATCAAAAAGAAGCAGGAAAAAACCCACAATGAGGTTATAAATCAATAAGTAAATCAAAAGTGACACCATATATATGTGACTGGAGTTTCTGAAAAAGGCAAAAGACATAAAAAGTATTTTTAAAAATAATGGCCAGAAATACCCCCAATTTGATGAAAATTCCAAGCCCACATATCCAAGAATCTCATCAAAACCCAGCAAAATGAATACAAAGAAAACGACACCAACTCACATCACAATCAAACTGCTTGAAACCAGTGATAAAGACAAAATCTTAAAAGCAGCCAGAAAACAGCCCTGGCCAGTGTGGCTCCATTGGCTGGAGGGCTGTCCTGTGAACTGCAGGGTTGCAGGTTTCCATTCTCTGTCAGGGCACATGCCTAGGTTGCAGGTTCATCTTATGTTGAGGCACATATGGGGGCCAGCCAATCAATGTTTCTCTCCCACGTTGATGTTTCTTTCTTTCTCCCTTACTTCCCCCCTCTCCAAAATCAATGAGCATGTCCTTAAAAAGTGAGGATAAAAACAACAGCCAGAAAACAAATGATACATTCAGAGTAACTAAGATAAGGATGACAGATTTATCACCACTAATGATACAGTCAAGAAGTACCACAAGAAAAATGAAAACTTTCAACCTAGAAAAACAGAAACTCAACAAAAATATTTTTTTTAAAAGCCGAAAACGAAGCCCTTTTCGGACATTTAAAAGCTGAAGCAATTCATTGCAGGCAGGGCCACACTGCTGGTGGTGGTACAGTAGGTAGTTCAGGCAAAAGCCAAATGATGCCGATGAAACTGTGGATCTACACAAAGAATAAAGCGAGAGCACTAGAAATAGTGACAAACAGGATATTTTTCTAACTTAAATCACTTACAAAGCAAACTGGCTATTTTAAACAAAAATAATAACCACACATCTGCAGTCTGAAGCTCGTGTGCAAGACCCCTGACAACGGCAGCTCCTGGATGGACGGGGGACGGAGGCGCACTGTCGGAAGGCCCTCGCTCAGCCGCTGGGGAGTGCGCCGCCGTAGGCCGTGTGGACCACAGACCCTAGTACAACCCGGAAAATAACGGAGCAAAGAGTGATATCAAATAAGCCAACAAAGGAAGTGAAATAGAATCGTAAGAAATATGTAGTTTACGCAAAGAAGAAGAAAATAAAACAAAGAATAATGGAACATATAAAAACAAATGACAATATGCGAGATTTAAGCCTAATCATATCAAAAATCAAATTAAATGTAAATGGTGTAAGTACTTTAATTAATAGGAAAAGAGTGTTATAGTGGGTAAAGTGCAAGACCAAACTGCATGCCGTATCAAGTAATGCACTTAGAATGTGACGTAAATTGTTTGAAAGTAAAAGGAGGGAAAATATCCTATGGTAGCACCAATCAAGAGAAAGATGGAGCAGCTATATTCATATCATAAAAGAGAGAAGAGATAGTAGTAGAGGTCAAGAAGGTCATTTTATGATGATAAAGAGATCAACTAATCAAGAGGCTCTGAAAAATCCCAAACAGTTATATACTTAATGCCAGACCTTCAAAATAGATGAAGCTGGAAATTCAAGGAGAAATAGATATCCTCAATTATAGCAGGGGATTATAGAGCCCACCCTGTAAATAAATGAAAGTACAAGTCAATAGTAAAGCCTTAAGGATCTAAAAATTGAAACAGCAATAGCAATTAATTTAACCTAACTGATGTTTACAGAGCACTCCAAAAACAGCACAATATGCATTCTTTTCAAGGGCAGAAAGAACATTTTTCTAAAAAGACCATCTTCTGGGCCCTAAAACAAGGCTTAATCAATTTAGAAGAATTCCAATTATAGAAAATATGCCATACCACAACAAAATTAAATGAAAAATTAATAAGACAAAGAACTCAAGACCATCATTCAACAGAAAGTAAATAACACTTGTGTGTATAGTAGTTAGTTTTGTAATTAATGTTGCAATTACGTAATTAATTATGTCAGCACGTGACTGGCACTGGGCTAGGTACTGGGGATGTGAGAGAATAGAACAGAAAGGGTATTGTCCTCACGGGAAGTTAAGTTACAGTGGAGTAGGCAAACAACGCACGGAGGTCATTATGTGGTGTGACAAAATAAAGTGGGATAGAGAGAGACAAGGAAGACTTGGATGTGGTAATGACATTAGATGGGGTGGTCCGAGGAGGCCTCTCAGGAGGTGCAGGGTGAGCTAAGAACTGAATGACAGTGCTAAGCAAAATAAATCAATCATAAAAGGCTAAAAACCAGATGACTTCACTTATATGGGGAATATAAAACAAACTCATAGACACAGACAACAGCATGGTAATTACCAGAAGAGAGTGGGGGGTGGTAAAGGGTAACGGGGGCCAAATATATGGTGGCAGAATATGACTGACTTCAGGTGGTGAGCACACAATGCAATACACAGATCATGTATCATATAAATGTACACTGGAAATCTACATGACTGTATTAACCAGTGTCACCCCAATAAGAGAGAGAAAGCCACCTTTGTAAACACTGGGGAAAGGTAGAGCAGCCGATGTCCAGGATGCCTGTGCTCTAATGTCTACTCTGAGAGAAACACACGTGGCCTGAGAGGAGCATGAAAGGCAGACAGCAAATACGGAACTGGAATCACACAGAGAAGTTTGGGTGAAATGGGTGATATCTATCCATGTGTGATTTTATTTTTACCTGTGATGTCCGGTGAGGAACATAAAGCAACCCTCCTTGAACTTGGAGCTGTGGAAACTTTAACTAAACTGTTCACCTATGAAGACAAATTTGTAAGAAGAAATGCTACTATGATCATTGGAATCCTGGCTTCTAATAGTAAATAGCAAATTTTAAAAATAAATCTCACATAATGCCTTATCTTTCTTTTAAGCTTAATGTTAAGGGATTTATCTTCATTTTATTTAAACTTACTTTATTAATATTTTTTAAAGATTTTATTTATTTATTTTTAGAGGGGAAGGAGAGAGGGAGAGAAACATCAATGTATGGCTGCCTTTCGTGCATCCCCTGCTGGGAACTGGCCTGCAGGGAACTGGCCTGCAACCCAGGCATGTGCCCTGACTGGGAATCGAACTGCGATTGTCTGGTTTGCAGGCCTGTGCTCAATCCACTGAGCTACACCAGCTAGGTTAATAACATTTTTAATTTAAAAAAATTTTTTAATGTTGTTCAAGTACAGTTGTCTCCAATTCCACCCATAACTCCTCACCTCCCCTCTTCAATCCTATCCCCCTTTGGCTTTGTCCACAGGCCCTTTACACATGTTCCTTTATGACCCTTCCCCCTTTCTCACCCGTAATACCCTCTCCCCCCTCCCCACTGGTTACTATCAGTTTGTTCTTCATTTCAACGTCTCTGATTATATTTTGCTTGCTTGCTTGTTTGTTTTGTTGATTAGGTTCCACTTATAGTTGAGATCACATGGCATTTGTCTTTTACTTCCTGGCTTATTTCCCTTAGCATAATGCTCTCCAGATTGATGTCCCGAAAGATAGGAGCTCCTTCTTTCTTTCTGCTGTGTAGTATTCCATTGTGTAAATGTATCAGTTTTTTTATCCACTAATTTATTGTTGAGCACTTAGGTTTGCTTCCGGCACTTGGCTATTGTAAATTGTGCTGCTATGAACATTGGGGCACATAGGTTCTTTTGAATTGGTGTTTCAGGCTTGTTAGGATACAACGCCAGCAGTGGAATTGCCAGGTCAAAAGGCAGTTCCATTTTCAGTTTTTTGAGGAAGTTCCATACTGTTTTCCACTGTGGCTGCACCAGTCTGCATTCCCACCGACAGTGCACTAGGGTTCCTTTTTCTCCACAACTTTGCCAGAACTTGTTTGTTCATTTGTTAATGATGGCCATTCTGACCAAAGGGAAGTGCTATCTCACTGTGGTGTTAATTTGCATCTCTCTGATGGCTAGTGATACTGAGCATCCTTTTATATGTCTTTGAGGCCTCTGTATGTCCTTCTTGGAGAAGGGTCTGTTCAGGTCCTTTGCCCATTTTTTAATTGGGTTTAAACTGACTTTAATATTAATGAAAAAGTTAAATATGATGTAACAAATATATGATCTCATATTTTAAGGAATATTTTAAGTATAAAAATATGTGCAAATACTCTTTAACTTGGTGATATAGTATGTTCCAGTCTTACAAGTTAAGAGAGCAATCATTGGCTTTTAAAATTGAACTAATTTTTTTCTTGAGTTAGGGTAATGTAATTTGTCTGCCTATATCTAAGTTATATTTCATATGTGTTTTATAGTGAAGGAAGACCAGGGTAAAGAATTTTGATACATTTATATTTTGAAGCCACAAACTATATTTTGCCCAAAATAAATTTAGACATTTATTTACTCCTTAAAATCAGGCCTCTTACTTGCTTGAATATCTTCATATACTTAATAGGGTGGAGTAATAGTATTAGTTAAAATACACTGGTACATCTATTAGAATATCAGTTTTGACCAAAACCACATAAATAAAAGCAGTCCCTGACTAATGGACTATACTATATGGTGGGTTTCTGAGTTAGCCAACAAAAGCTTTGCAACTTATAATAAAAAATGATATTCTTGGTGGAGACTGAATTCTAACATGAAACTCAGGCTGCTGGTAATAAACATGTCTCCATCACAGGCGTTGGCTAAAACCATCGTACCTTCTCCCTTAGCATAGTTTTCCCCAACGTCCTGCCTCCCTTCACCTCTCTTTCCCTGGACCCTGTGCGTGGCAGTGGGGTTCCCTTATTCTGTGCTATCCGGCAGGACTGTGGTATTAGTGTCTTCAGAGACAGTCATGAGTGAGGCTGGGGAGAGATGGGGAAGGAGAGCTTTGTCTGGCATCTGTGCCTGGACCACAACAGCCACAGAGGCTATACGGGCAGCATCTGCACTACCAGGGAAGCCAGCCTCCACTGGGGGCTGTAGTGGAAGGGGCTCTGGCGGCAGCTGCAGGAGCGCTAAGTGGTGGCTGTGCTGGGGCCCTGGGCGCGTTTCTGTAGATAAGAGCAGGATGAGGACAGTCGTGGGGGAGTGGGTGTTCCGCCAGCCTGGATTATGATAACATCAGTCAATACTTATGTAGCATTTATAATGTGCCAGGCATTGTTCTGTGTGCTGTTTATGTGTTGAATCATTTTATAAGGTTGGCTCTATTGTTTCCTTTATGTATGAGGCAGCGGAGGCACAGAGAAGTTAAGTGAGGTAGTGATCACTTGTACTGCAGGCCCTTCATAAATTTATCTCAGGGGTTGTCTGTATACTAACTCTGCCATATTGAAGGTTCCATACTGAATGTATTTATAGTCAAAAAAAGGAAAATTAAAAGTTTTCTTATGTTTTATTCTGTTTATACAACAAAGAATGTGAGAACCAAAGGTGCTTTGTAACACTTCTTGGGCAACTCCTCGTTTTAAAAATAGGAAAGCAGTATGGAAGTACCCCCAAAATTGAACATGGAACTGCCTTGGACCCAATGATTGCGCTTCTGGGAATTTACTGAAGAAACCCAAAACACAAATGTGAAAGAACATAAGCATACTCATTGGAGTATTAACTACAATAGCCAAGATTTGGAAGCAGCCCAAGTGTCCATCGGTAGCTGAGTAGATAAGACAAACTATGGGACATTTACACATGGAATACTACTCTTTGTGACAGCATGGATGGACCTGGAGAGCATTATGCTAAGTGAAATAAACAGAGAAAGACAAATACCATATGTTTACTCATATGTGGAATCTACTGAACAAACTGAACTACTCAACAAAATAGATACAAACTCATAGAGAGCAGGCTGACAGCTCTGGTGTGGGGGTTCTTAGAGGGTGGAAGGACTGAACAAAAACTAAAATGGACTCATGAACATGAACAACAGTGTGGTGATTACAGGGGGACGGTGGTGGATGGAGGTGAAAAAAGGTATAAAGGGGATAAATAGTAATGAAGAATATATAATATAATAATAATAATAATAATAATAATAATAATAGGAATTATCCCTACAGAGTTAGGTTCCTTGCCCAAAGTCACGCGGGGGGTTATTAGCAGAATCTAGATTTGAGCCAGAATTAGACCTGTACTCTCTGACTCATAGCTGAATAAACTTTCTAGTCACCGAGTCTTCCATGATCCTTAACATTTGTGTGTGTTCTAAGTCAGGTTCTCCTTCTAAATGACATTGGGGGAGAATGCATCTCGTTTGGAAAAGAGAATTATAATTTTCTGTTTATACTTATGTTTTCTAAAATAATATCTAGGTGTCTATGATTTTTCCAGCTTACTTGGTTTTTCTATTATTCATTTTATTTTGTATTCTAATCTTCTAACATATGAGGAATTTAAAATCATTAAAACCCACCACATTGGAGGTGAAATTTTTCTGAGATTTATAAATTGAATTTCATAAGTTATTAAAGAAGTCTGTGGCCCCAAAATATTAAGAGTTATTGTTACATTTGGGTGTTAAATGAGATAACCCTCTTACCCCCACCAAACTGTACTCTGTGAGCAGGTTGGGTTGGCTGGGACCAGTGGGAGGAACGAGCTTTGTTGCCTTCAAGGTCTCCACTGAGTGCTTGAGTCTCGGGTATGCTGAATGTACTTCTAAGAGTTTGCTTTTGATTCTATGATTTGGGTGAGAAAAAAAAAAAAAACACTTCTGGGATTTACTAACCTGATTTTCTGCTTGAACTATCTGATGACATGGATTAAACAAGTAGTGTCCTCAACTGCTTGTGAAGTTTCTCTTTTGTTAAGAGAGTAAGAGAGACAACCATTAACACCTATTTCTTCACTGTTCACACATGTCCATGGAAACTTGGATCAAAGAATAAGCAAGTAGTCATTTGATCTAAATGAAAAGTCATGTGCCCAGAATAACCTATAAATAAATGCACCTCTGAATCTACACAGTTGACTCATCATCTCTGGTCATTCTTTTAAAAAAATTTTATCATTATTTTTAAAGAAAGGAAAGTGTAGAGAAAAAAGGAGGGAAATATCAATGTGTGAGAGAAACATTGATCTTTCACATGCCCCCAAACTGAGGACCTGGCCCACAACCCAGGCATATACCCTGACCGGGAATCGAACTGGTGACATTTGGGTTCACAGCCCGACTGTCAAACCCCTGAGCCACACCAGCAGGGCATCTTTGGTAATTTTTTTAAATGCTGCTTCTTCAGAAATCTGTATCTTCATACAGTTTTTATGCATTCAATAATATCACCATGTTAATAGTGGATGAACCAACAGAGTGTTCCAACAGAATTCTGGGTTTTAAAGGATTGCCATGAGAACCATCTCCCACCTTGGGACACAACACTTCCCAGAAGCTCAATTATTCTTTTCTACTGCAAGCCTATTCATATCCATACAGCTGGTTATAATTTTGCTGGCTCTGGTTTAGCCATTTTGAACAAAAACAGCTAAGTTGAAGAACGGTCACATCCTTGAATCTGACAGGAAAAGGTGTCTAATAAAAGGCAAGAATATCCAGCAATGAATAAGGAAGAACTCATCCAGCAACCATCTGCTTCAGCTGCTGCAAAATGAAATTTTCCAAAATTCTGATAATGCTAATTTGGGCTTACAGACAAAGATAATTGACCAAGAAGAAAAATTGCAAAACTAAAGTAGCAGCTATGTTTTATTTCTCAGAAAAGGGGGGTTAAGGGTGGCAAAAAGGAAGCAGGGGCATACCTGTCTGCCCTTAATTAGGCTCATATAAATAATAGAAAAGGAAAAAGGACTCATGAACATGGGCAACAGTGATTGCTGAGGTGAGGAGGGTATATAAGGGAATTAACTGGTAATTAAAAAAGTATATGATAAAGATTATATTTCAAATAATATAAAAGTGAACTTAGAAAGTCAATATACTTATTTTGAAGCATTTTGGCGTATTTGAGAATAAAATAAAATGAAAACAAGATGTATTGCACTGACTGATATAGCTCAGTTGGTTGAGCATTGTCCCACAAAGAGAAAGCTCACCAATTTGATTCCCAGTCAGGGCACATTACCTGGGTTGCAGGTCCAGTCCCTGGTAGGGGGTGTACAAGAGGCAACCAATGTTTTCCTTTCTCATTAATGTTTCTCCCCATCTCTTTATCCTTCCCTTCCCCTCTCTCTAAAATAAATAAATAAAACCTTTTAAAAATAACAAGATGTATCAATCAAAAAAGATTGAGAATCATTTTATGTGTATTCTGTATAAGTTTTCTTGAAATCAAGATTTAAAAATACTGTCCCAACAAAAAAAATTACTATTACATAATAAACAAGTGTAGGACACAATAACTCAAATTTTTGATGTGTTCTAGACACATTTTGCAGTCTTATGCTTATTTTTTCTAGTGGTTTGGAAGGCAGTGTGATAGTTCAGTGATCATGGAGCAGGCGCTGGAGTCTGCCTGCTGTGGGACTTGGCTGTGGCACCTGGCCCACAGTTCCGCTCGCGGTGGGGGTTTGAGCCTCAATTTCCTTATCTACAAAATTAAATAATAACGGGACATATCTCACATGGGATTAATCAGTAGGCATGGCCATTATTATTATTATTAATAAACATTAGTATTTTGTTTCTTCTGTTATAGATGATGTTGAAAAATTGTTAAGAAAATTAGATGTCATGAATTCTGTTATTGCTCAGCTTGCTCCAGAAAATAAGTTGGCATCCTGTATGTATTTTTAAAAATGGAACTTATGTATTTTTCACATTTGATTGCACTACTTATTGAAAATGGTTTATGGAATACCAATTGTGAATTGTCATTAAAATCTCTCAAATGAAGGTGGGCTCCAACCAAGGTAGATTTGTAGAGCTTTGGTTTTCAAAACATGCATTAAAGTAATGGTTGAATAGGCATTTAGCATAGTTGTGTTATTTATTTTTGATATGCAGAAGAAGTAGTTATCCATGAGTTTGCTAGTCTTTGCCTAGTGAACATGTCTGCAGAGTCCACCAGCAAAGTGCAAATACTTGAACACAGTGGGTTAAAGCCTCTGATCAGACTGCTGAGCAGCCCAGAACCTGATGTGAAGAAGAATTCTGTTGAGTGAGTTTACCACTTGGTCCAGGTAAGATTAATTCCTAAATATGTGTTCTGACCAAAGCTGGTGATAGAATTTGCTTTCCCACTAAAATGAACAAACAAACAAACAAATAAATAAATAAAGCTTAAAACTCACCAGTTTTGATGAATCAATACTTTTTGGTACTGTTTAGTAGTGATCTTTCAGAGATAAAATAAAGGAAGTTTAAGTGTAAGTTTTTTTCAATTTTCACATCCTATAAGTATTTATCTCCTATGAAAGAGCATTTTAGAAATGTGTTTAAATTTTAAAAGAATAGAGTGGTTTACAAATTAAGGTGAGATTTTTCTAGATAAAATGTATTCCTTCTGAAACAGGAAATCGAATATTCACATTGAACGAGGGTTAACCTGGGCAATTACCTACTAATCTAACCTTGTGATCTAAGTACATTGGATATAATATATGTCCTGGTCAGGGTACCAAGATTTTGGAACAGGCTTGTGTATTAGGGAAAGCCTAGTTATCTGAGTACGCTGAACAGAACTCGTTGTTCACAACTGCAAGACGTGACCTCACTGTGCTGCTTTCTTTTTTAATGTCCACCTTCTCCTCCCCAATCTGTGATGTCCTTCCTGGTCCCCCACCACTGCCCCACCTCCCAACCCAGCATTCACACCCTCACAGCCACAGCAGGTCAGCTCCCTGACACAAGGGACAGGCGTCTCTGCCTCTTTTTCTACTCAGGTTCCTGAACAATTTCCATGCACACTTGATCGACTTTACATCATTTGAAAATACAAAAACACCACTGTAAGTAGCCAGCAGTAGAGTGTGAAAGGAAGAGATGGCAAAGTAAAGGTGGGAGAGGGGACATTGAGAGGCAAACTGTCCAGACAAACAATAGAGATAAGGGCCCAATAGGTTCATGCCAAAGGCAGCAAAATATTACATATTTGGCCTTAGCAGTCCTTGCCACTGGGCTGGACACCGACTGGTTTTACCTTTACTCCTCCCACAAAAGACATCCCCAAGAAGCAGCTCAGCTTCCTTTCTCTTCTCTGGTTACTTAAGTCTTACCCTCATCCGATAGGCCAAAATAATCCTCCAAGCACGTTTGTGTTTTACATCTCAAAACTCTTTACAGCTCTATTTCCCTATTTTTTATCAAACAGAAATGAAAAGACTTTACCCCCACTATTCTCCACAACAGAAGTACTAGTTGATAACAGCACATTAATTTCCTAGGACAACCAAGTGGGTGGCTTCAAACACAGGAATTTATTCTCTAACAGCGGTGGAGGCTGGAAGTCCGACATCACGACATCATCAGCAGGGCCATGCTCCCCAAGGGACTCTGAGTAGAACGTTCCTTGCCTCTTCTCAGCCTCTCATGGCAGCTGTCACTCCTTGGGATCCCTTGGTTTGCAGCTGCAGCACAGCAATGTCTCCCTCTGTCATTTCTCTCTCTTTTTATGAAGACACCAATTTTATAAGACCTCAATGAGTACATACTCTACTTCCCTAAGGCCTCAATTACATCTGCAATGACCCTGTTTCCAAATAAGGTTACATTTTCAGGCACTGAAGGTTAGGGCTTCAACCTATATTTTGGGAGGATACAACTCAATCCAAAATAAATAGAAACCTAAATTTTTTATGTCTGAAGAAAGCTTAATGTTAACATTTGAAGGATCGATAGAGGAAAGTTAAGCTTTAAGTGGAGCCTTTTCCACCTTTGATGCTATTTTACATTTATCATGTTTTCATTTAAAGCGTCAGAGTTTGGGACTTCTAGACAAGATGAAGGCATAGGTAGATACACTTTGCCTCCTTGCACGACCAAAAGAAGGACAGCAACAAATTTAAAAACAAAAAATGAGCAGAACTGCCAGAAAATCAAACTGTATGAAAGTCCAACAACCAAGTAGTTAAAGAATAAACACTTACCCAGACTGGTAGGAGGGGTGTAGATGGGCAGCTGGGCCGAGAGGACTGACGACAAGGTGGCAGCTGGAGGACCAGGTCGACTGAGGGAGCGGCTAGCGGACTGGCAAGGCACAAGGTCGCAGACAGGGCAGTACCACACTTGTGTGCAGATAAACCAGGAGGAACAACTGTGGAACAAGACTGGCCTTGAAACCCAGAGTTCCAGTGCCGGGAAATAAAGCCTCAAAGCCTCTGACTGAAAACACCTGTGGGGTTTGGGGCAGTGGTAGAAACTCCCAGCCTCACAGGAGAGTTCATTGGAGAGACTCACAGGATTCTAGAACCTACACAAAACCACCCACCTGGGAATCAGCACCAGAAGGACCCAATTTGCTTGTGGGTAGTGGAGGAAGTGCCTGAAAGCCAGTGGAGAGCTAAGTAAATGATACTGTTCCTTCTTAAACCCCTCCCCAACATACAGCACCCTGATGCAACAATGTGGGTTGCCCCACCCTGGCAAACACCTAAGGCTTTATCCCTTACTATGAAACAGGTGCAGTGAAACAAACAAAAAAAATGTGGCCCAAATGAAAGAACAGATCTGGAACAAAGCTCCAGAAAAAATATAACTAAGCAATGAAGAGATAGCCAACCTATCAGATGCAGAGTTCAAAACACTGGTAATCAGTATGTTCAGAGAATTGATTGAAAATGGCTGTAAAATAGAGGAAAAAGTGAAGGCTATGAAAAGTGAAATAAAGGAAAATGTAGAGGGAACCAACAGTGAAGGGAAGGAAATCGGGACTCAAATCAAAGGTTTGGAGAAGGAAGAGATAAACATTCATCCAGAACAGAAGGAAGAAACAAGAATTCAAAAAATCAAGGAGAGGCTTAGGAACTCCCAGGCCAACTTTAAACATTCCAACATCCAAATCACAGGGGTGCCAGAAAGAGAAGAGGAAAAGCAAGAAAATAAAACTTTATTTGAAAACATAATGAATGGGAAATTCCCCAACATGGCAAAGAAAATAGACTTCCAGGAAGTCCAGGAAGCTCAAAGAGTCCCAAAGAAATTGATCCCAAGGAAGCACACACCAAGGCACATCATAATTATATTACCCAAGATTAAAGATAAAGGAAGAATATTAAAATCAGCAAGAGAAAAGGAGATAGTTACCTACAAAGGAATTCCCATAAGACTATCAGCAGGTTTCTCAAAAGAAACCTTGCAGGCAAGAAAGGGCTGGAAAAAAATATTCAAGGTCATGAAAAACAAAGACCTACATCCAACATTACTCTATCCAGCAAAACTCTCATTTAGAATGCAAGGACAGATAAAGTGCTTCCCAGATAAAGTCAAATGAAAGGAGTTCATCATCACCAAGCCCTTATTATATGAAATGTTAAAGGTACTTATCTAAGAAAAAGAAGAAGACCAAAAACATGAACAGTAAAATGACAACAAACTGACAACTATCAACAACCAAACCTAAAAAAACAAAACAAGCCCTGGCTGGTATAGCTCAGTGGATTGAGCACAGGCTTGCGAACCAGACAATTGTGGTTCGATTCCCAGTCAGGGCACATGCTTGGGTTGCAGGCTGGTTCCCTGCAGGCCAGTTCCCAGCAGGGGATGCATGAAAGGCAACCATACATTGATGTTTCTCCTCCTCTCTCCTTCCCTTCCCCTCTAAAGATAAATAAATAAAAATCTTAAAAAAAAAAGTCTAACTAAGCAAACAACTAGAACAGGAACAGAATCACAGAAATGGGGATCACATGGAGTGGATCACATGGAGTGGGAGCGGGGGAGAATGGGGAAAAGATACAGGGAATAAGAAGCATAAATGGTAGGTACAAAATAGACAAGGGAAAGTTAAGAATAGCACAGAAAATGAAGAAGACAAAGAATTTATATGTACAACCCATGCACATGTACTAAGATGGGGGAATGGTGGGGGATGGGGGGATTACAGGGCGGAGGGTAATAAAGGGGAGAACAAATTACAGTTGCCCCCACGGGACAACTGTAATAGCATAATCCATAAAATATATTTCAAAAAAAGGAAAAAATAAAACGTCAGGTTTGGGGAGCTTTTCAGGGCATTTTGTTTTGTTTTCTCCATTGCTCAGTACAACCAGCCTCCCCCCAAACTCACACACATGAAATTGCAGACACACATTGCAAAGCAATTTGTCTAGACTCTAATGACCCCTTGATGTTGTAAATGTCTTAAATAAAGGTCATGTGTCTGAACTGAGACTGATGTGCATTTCCATGCACGGGGCCTGCTAATAGCACTGTGTGCATAGAAGCATTTCATAAACAATCCATTTGAATGGAGATAATAAAGAACTGATGCCAATATTTCATTTTATCAAATACTATTTGAAACAGGACAGAGAGTATGAAAAGAATTTCATTATGCATAGCTTTCGTTGTAACACCATTTATCGTAATTGGAATCTGCTGTATAATAAAGAAACAATAGATACTGCTAAAGTCATAGGTCATGTTTATTTCCTATTATTGACAATGTCTGCATAGTAAAAATGAATATTTTGGTGTTGTCAATTGACAGTTTTTAATTACTTTTATTTGTGAGTTATTTTAGAAGGTACTCTGGAATAAAAGATTTGAAAATTATAACAGAATATTCTTCATTAGAAAAACAGAAGTTCTCCATTCTTGAGGCTATATTTTGCTTTAAAAATTGCTTATTTGATCATTTGTATTTCAAGGCAGGATTTTCAGTGTTGAGCTATGCTTCAAGGACAGAATTCAACCCCTTCCGTATTAGAGCTCTTGAAGTCAGACTATCCAGTGGTTCAGTAATGTTGGCTCTCAATACCTTAGATGTTATTATAAATGACAAGGGTTCACAACTGATGCTAAGAGACAATCAAGGAATGGACCACGTTATTGAGATCCTGGAAAGTAAGGTATTTACATTTATTCAACTATCTATTAGAAATGTATCTCCCTTAAACACTGTTACAAAATGTGAATTGTAGAATATTTTTCTAATAAAATTTTATTATTTTTAAGCATGGTACTAAGTATAGAGGACTAATTTGCTTGTCACTACATAGTTTATCAGCGTGATTAAATCAGGCTAATGATAAAGGCTAGAACTTATATGTACAACCCATGGATGTGAACTGAGGGGGTAGGGTAATGCCGGTGGGGGGTGGGTGCAGGGGAATAAAAGGGAGAAAAAAATGAGACAACTGCAACAGCATAATCAATACAATATACTTTAAACAAAGAAAAAGAAAAATTTTGTAACTACGTAAGTTCGCAAATGTTAACTAGACTCAATGTGGTAATATTTGTAATATATACAAATATTGTATACCTGAAACTAATATAATGTTAATATGTCAATTATACTTTAATTAAAATCTTATGGTTTAAATATTTCAGATTTGTAATTATGATTTATGATCTTTTTCATGAATTCCTGAAATGAGTAGAATTATTCTTTTAATCTTGATCTGTCAAGGTTTTCTCTAGTGTAAAGCAAGAAGAATAATGTATCCCACATTATGGAGGGTAATCTTGCTTTACTCCATCTACTGATTAAATATTAATTTCAGCTAAATAATTAAATTTTTTAGATATTGAATAGTGTTTGGTCAAACATCTGTATAATGTGGCCTTGACAAATTAAAACACAAATTAATCATCACAGGTGTGCTCCTGCCGATTTGGCACCAACACACATCTTCTTAAATTGTATTTCACCTCCAAACAGACAACAGCAGGGTCCTCCTGCTGCCTAACATGATGCGGACATCCTGTGTACAAATGTAAATGCACCAGCACTTTCCCCAGAACAGGGTGTAAAGTCCTTGGATGATGTTTACTCTTCTCCTTGATATCCTACAACTTAAATAACTATGATGTAAAATTAACAATACTTAAATACTAGCTCATAAAGTCATATCTCTTATGTTATGTAAGGGAATAATAAAAGAAAGACATTAAAGATATTGCATATACACACATATTCATAACAAAATAAGGAAGAAATATTCATGACAACTACAGCCTCTTTTCTACAACTGGTCATGTGGTCATAGTTGATATTGAGAACTACCTTCTTCCAATACTCCTCCCATCTTCCCTTTGCCCTCAGCAATTACCTTGGCTCATCTCAGTTCTTTGCCTGGTGGAGTGACCCACATGTCATTCCTGAAGGGTCTGGCTATTAGTGGTCTGCCTGGGTTGGGTTACTGAACTTCCCATCAACTTTCATCACAAGGCATGATAATACTAGGAGACACCCTAAGGGAGCTCCTGCTCTCTAGATAAACTCTTTCTCACCTCTGCTGTGGAGCAGCAGTGCCATTCCCCTCAGTGGTAGGAATCAATCACCCAGCCAGCACAGAAATTCCATTTGCCTGTTGATTTAGAGGCATAAGGAGCCCAAAGCAGCCAGGTGGCAATCTTTTTTCGTTCTGTGCTTCCTGGTGGAAGCAATTTTTCTCTTTAGAACTTAAACCTCTAGATCAACATAGCGTAAGATCATGGAAATAGGAAGCAAACATTTTGTCAATGGGTCATTAGAGGAACTAGACCCTATCATATTTGATCAGTTCTATTTTCTATCTGTCACAGACTGTAGCCGCTATTTGAGACCCGAAGACAGGGCAGTGGGAAGACAGGGACAATGTCACTCCTAAAGTTTTCACACATCTCAACTTCTCTTTGGATTGGTGTGGCTGGGCCATTCAAAGATTGTTTCGATCTTTGGGGTGGTGAGTTTCCCCTCTTGGGGTGGTGAGTTTCATAAGTCTGTCACCCATTCTGGTATTTTAGTTCTACTACTAATTCTGCTGCTGGCACTGCACTAACCTCAGTGTGTCACTGTGAGTGAACTACAGCCTCTCTGGACCTATTTATTGACTTATTTATTAGTGATTATTGAGCCATCCCTTGGTGTCCATGAAGTGGGAACAGGTGAGTAAACAGGCAATCGCAATGCAATGTTAAATGTGATGATGGAAGAACAAGGTTGCTCAGGAGGGTCACCTGATGTAGACTTGGATCACATAAGCCTTCCTGAAGTAGGAGGGACCTGTCCAGGCTAGAACCTAGAGTAGGTAATAGACTGTGGCTGGGCAAAGGAGCTCCTGGTAGAATGGGGGAGGATCAGCAGTGCTCTAAGGTGCAGGAAGGGTGTGTGTAGAGGCCAGAGAGGGGCAGAGCAGGGTAAGTTGCAGGACTAATGGTTAGTGAGTAGAATGCAGCAGAAAACTGAGAGTTGAGGTTGTAGAAGTAATGAAAAGTCAAATGTTAATGAGCATTGTAAACCAACTTAAAGACTTGGAACTTTATATTGACAGCAAAAAAATGAGCATTGACTGACTTAGAGAGAGGAGAGGTCATTACAGATTTTCACTTTTTAAAGAAAGAGCGCTCTTGTTGCGAAGTGAGGAAGAGATTAGAACTGTGCAGGGCCAGCCAACAAAACCAGGAAGGGGATTGCTGGGGTGACCTAGGTGAGCAGTGAGGGTGTCCTGGAGTAGAGATGTGGTGCTGGGGATGGACTCAGAGGCAAGGCGAATCACCAGCGCAGTGCCTGGCACACTGGGAGGTCTGTAATTGTTTGCTGAGTGACTACATGCACTGGGGGAGGGAGTAGATGGTGTCCAGAACATGACCAGGTTACTGGCCTGGAAAGCAAGAAGTAGAATGGTGCCACTCACAGAAATGGGAACTTTGAGAAGAGAAGCAGGTTTTGATTGAAGGACAGAAAATGAATTTTATTCTTTTATTTTTATTCTTTGTAATTTTTTAGAAAGACAGAAAGGGAGGGAGAGAGGGAGAGAAACATTGATGTATGAGAGAAATATCAATCATCTGTCTCCTGCATGCCCCCAAATGGGGACGTGGCCTGCAACCCAGGCATGCACCCCAACTGGGAATAAAACTGGCAACCTTTGGGTCTGCGCAGTCTGGTGCCCAACTTGCTAAGCCACACCAGCCAGGGTTTATTATTATTTTTAACTGTGGTAAAATGCACATAATATGAAATTTATCATCTTAATCATTTAAGTAGCCAATAAGTAAATTCACTCAATCACTTGGTAAGTTCACATGGCTGTGTTACCATCACCACCTTTCAACCACAGACCTCTCTTCCTCTTGCAAACCTGACACTCCGTGCACACTGAACAGTAACGTCCCACTTTCCCCTCCCTGCAGTCCCTGGCAACTACCATTCTTTTTGTCTCTATGATTTTGACTATTCTAAGTACTTACACAAGTGGAATTCTACCATAATTTTCCTTTTTTCACTGGCTTGTTTTACATAGCATGATGTTCTCAAGGTATGACCATGTAATGGCATGTGTCAGAATTTCCTTCCTTTCTAAGGCTGAGTCATGTCCTGTTGCAGGTGTGGACCACATTTTGCTGATCCACTCACCCATCCATGGACATCTGGGTTGCTTCCACCTTCTGGCTACTGTGAATAATGCTGCTATGAATATGGATGTACAAATATCTCTTCATGTCCCTACTTTCACTTCTTCGGGGTACATATCCAGAAGTCAAATTGCTAGATTACATGGTAATTCTATGCTTAACATTTTGGGGAATTGCCGTACTGTTTTCCATAGTGGCTACACTATTTTACATTCCCATCAGCAGGGCACATGGGTTCCAGTTTGTCCACTTCTCACTAACACTTATTTTCAATATTTTCTTTTTTATTGAATTTATTGAAGTGACATTGGTTAATAAAATACATAGGTTTCAGATGTACAGTTCTATAATACATCATCTGTATATTGTATTATGATTACTATCCTAAGTCAAGTCTTCTTCCATCACCATTTATCCCTCCATAACCTCTTCAACCTCCAAGCACCAATTTTTTGATAGAGCTGTCCTAATAGGATGAAATGTTTATTTCACTGTGCTTTGATTTGTGTTTTCCTAAAATAAACAGTATGTTGAGCATCTTCTCCTTGTGCTTATTGAGCATATGCATATCTTCTTTGGAATGTCTATGCAAATTCTTTGCCAATTTTCTAACCAGGTGGTCTATTTTTGTTATTGTTGTTGAGTTGCAGGTATCCTTTTATATCCTGCTATTAACTTGTTATCAAATGCATAATATGAAAATACTTTTTCCCATTCTGTGGGTTACTTTTCATTCTGTTGATTGAGTCTTTTGATGCACAAAAGTTTTTTATTTTGATATGGTCCAATTTATCTTTTTTTTAATTTTTCACCTATTCTTTGGGCATCAAATCCAAGAAATCATTAATGGCATTAAATCCAATGCTGTAAAGCTTTACCCTTGTGTTTTCTTCCAATACTTGTATAGTTTTAGTCCCTATATTTAGGTCTTTGATCTATTTTGAGTTATTTTTGTATATGGTGTATGACACCATATTGTATTCACCTTCATTCTTTTGTATGTGAATATTGATATACCCAACACCATTTGTTGAAATCCATTCTTTATTTATAACACAAAAACAATTGCCCAGATTGTTTCTAAGTCCCATCTGGCACTTAATGTTTTATGAATCTACTACATTCAAGTTCCCAATTGCGTCTCCTGACTATTTTAGAATCTAATTACTAAATCTGAATTTTTTATTGTCATTTTATTACAGCTGTCCCTAAATTGGAATTTATTTCATCTGTGCCATTTGTGATTCTCCTCATGTCCCCTTCAACTACCTCTTTTGCAGACTGAATGATCCTTGTCCTGTTCAGCCTCTCCCAATAATCATGTTCTCAGGTCATCCTGTGATCGCTTTCTTCCCTTTTCTGGACTTCCTTGTGCTCATGATGCCCTCCCAGAAGTGCGATGAGAAGTATTATGACAGACATTTGGATAATATGCACCACAGTTGACATAAATATTAAATAATACAAAGATGGCTTTGTATTATTTTCAACTCTAGTCCTATGGAACAGGTATTTTAGTCAGACTGTTGACCATATCAGCACATTGGGCCAGTCCTTTGAGGGAAAGACCTACAGTGAATCCCAGGTTCCATTTCTCCAGGACACAGAGACACATTTTGAAATTAAAAATTTTTTGATTTGTAGTTTTGAGAAATACAAGTTTTGCTTCACATTTTCACTGAGGCCAAGTATATTATCAGTGTGTCCAAGTGTGCTATGCAACCTTGAAAAGATATACTCTTTGCCTACTACTTAACAAATATTTATTATATGCATGCTATATGCAAGACAGTATTCTAGAAAATAAGGGTAACAAGAAATGACATAAGTGAATGGATACTGGTTGGATAGACTAAAAGGTATATTTCCTATAGAATGTAGAGTTTGCCATTTATCTTTTAGCTCTACTTTATAAATTATATTGTACAATCCCTTGCCTTTATTTTTTATTCACTTTGATCTATCACCGATGAAGAGTGGTATGTTAGAAGTTTCCCACTGTTGTTTCTGTTAATTTCCTCTTATAACCTTATATTTGTTTTATTTGCTATTATTTTATATCTACTACTTTAATTTTTTTTAATTTTACTTACTGCTTTTTAGCAGTAAGTAAAAGCAGTTTTTAAAATTTTTACTTACTGCTTTTTAGCTTTATATTCTGATTTGATATTAAGATTGCTATGTATTATCGAACATTATCTTGGCAGAAAACAACTCTGTAAACTCCAGGTGGTTTATATAGAGAGATGAATAAAGAGACTGCTTTTACAGGATAGGTAGGTAGGGTTAAGGGAGCAAACAGGAAATGGTGAAGCCCCCAGAAATTAGCAATATTTAAAAACCCTCACTACTGCTATAGCCAAAGACAAGGTGATAAAACATTGTTAGATTTATTTTACAACTATTGTATTTGGCCTTATTTCTGAGATCAGGCTTTATGTTTGCTGCTTTTTGTTTTTCTATATTATGTTCTTTGTTTTCTTTTTTCTATTTGTCTTGTAGGTTTAAATTTTTAATGGTTATTTTAAAGATAAACAGTATAATTACAATATTTATCATTTTTGCTTTGTAACTTTTTTCCTAATATTTGCAAATTTCACATGGGGGAGTTATAGATTCTCCTTTAAAAAATCTGTACAAACCTGTATTTTTGAGAATCACTTTGCCATTCCATTTCATTCACATTTACTATTTGGAGTTCTATACATATTAGATCTCTCTGAGTATACATTGCGAATTTCTCACAATAAAACATACTCATTCTTAAGATTTTATTTTTGATTTTCTAAATTAACCAGAGTATTTTTTCTGTTAAAAATATTTTTTCACCCTGGCTTGTATGGCTCAGTGGATTGAGCACCAGCATAAGCACAAAAGGGTCACTGGTTTGGTTCCCAGTCAAGGCACATACCTGGGTTGCAGACCAGGTCCCCTAAAGGGGCAAATGAGAGACAACCACACGTTAATGTTTCTCTCCCTCTCTTTCTGTCTCCCTTCCCTTCTCTAAAATAAATAAATGAAATCTTTTTAAAATATTTTTTCAGTAATAATCAAAAGTAGGATATTTTTGAGACCTTCTTTACCTGTGAATGTTTGTTGCCTTTAAACATACAGGGTGGGATGAAAGTAGGTTTATAGTTGTTTGTATGCAAGACAATACATACTGAATAAACAATAATGCAATAAAAAATTGTGTTGCACATACTGACAGCTGTAAAACCTATTTTTGCCCCATCCTGTATATGACAGTTTAGCTGGGTTTGGAATTCTTCTGCTATAACATTTTCTCCTCATATTTCTATCATCCTTGCTTTTGTAGCATCTGGTCTAAGGCCAACCTGGTTTTCATTATTTCATATATAAGATGCTTTCTTTTTGTGTTTAGGTAGAATCTGTCATCCTATGAATTCAAAAATTTTGCCAAAACATGTCTGAGATTCACTCTCTTTCTACCTATAACATCGTAAAGCCTTTTGATCTCCGGAATCACGTTTTGCCCTAACATAGAAAACTATTTCTTCTATAGTACCTTTTTATACTTTTGGTTATTGTTTTTGGTTTATTTACTATTTTCTTCCCTAACACCCCTCTTCCCTGGTGATGATCCTAATCATCAGACCAACCCTTGCCTTTGCCTGCTACCTCTCATCATCTCAATATTAAACTTGCCTTCCCAACTCCTTTCTTGTCTGTTAAATCTCCCTAAGTAATCTTATTTGTGCTTACGTTTCAGCCGACTCTTTATTTGCTTCTGAATCCCAAATAATTTTGACTTATCTTCTGAGTTCTTGCCTATATTTCTCATAACTTCCAAACACATCCAAGTACATTATCTACATTCAACTTTTGAGGGGTCTTTAATGTCTTTGAAAATCTGATAAAAGAGCCTTCCTACCCTGACTGCACATTGGCTCAACAATCTGCCTGCAATGACCTTCAGGGAGTTCATAGGCTGCCAGAAGCCCATCTATGCCTTCTGGGTCCATGCACTCCAATGTAACAACTCTTGGACTAGAGTAAACAGGATAGATCTAGATGCCCTAGCTTGGAATCAGAGATTCTTCCATTTCGTGCTATGAAATGGGCATTGATTATCCACTTCTTCCTGATCAGATACCCTCCACGGTGCTCTGGAGCATATAACTTATGCAACACCACAATTTTTGCACACATTTGCTCTGGTTTAGGTCTTTAGTCTAGATTCTGATTTTGAAATTTTTGTTTTGACCTATTGGTATCCATTTCTTCAAATGGCTAGGCTTAGAGGGAACATCACATTTACTAATTCCACTGCTATTGAAGGTTGCAGTAAAATAACTGACTTTTCTACCTTTCTGTAAAAAACTTTACAGTGTATTTTCTCATGCTTTACTTTATGCACACCACTCTGCTTTAAATATGCTGCCAGCTTCCTCACACCATAGCTTCCACCTGGCTCGTCACAGTGGGTATGAAGTGCATGTTAGTTCAGGGGCAATGCCCTGTGCATGACCTCAGGTAGTTTGACCTGATGCTTTGGAAATACCAACCAAGCACACAACAAGAGTTAACTTTCATGGCTTCACGGCAACCCCATTTTCCAGATGGGACAAGATTTACAGCCACCCTAACGTCACTCCACCCACTGCCCATGTGTTCTGCAGTAGAGGTCCTTCGCCTTTGTCTTGCAGGTTTCATCTGTTTACTGTAAAAGTTTACACTTTATGATTTACTTCACTCAACTGGAAACCTTTCTCTATCCTTTCTGGTATAGTGTCCTTCCTTCCTAAATTGTTTCTATCTTTGTTGACTCACTGTACAAACACTGGAAAAATGAGTCTAATGAATCTGTAAATCCAGTGGGTGCACGAAGGTTTAGTAATTTTCTCATAGTCTGGTCTGGCAGCTTGATTCTTGGAGCCTCTAGAAAGAGCTGATTCCACAAAGATTCAAGATTTCTTTCTGTCCACATATCCCAAAGAGTGACCCTCTGCTGATTGGCAGGATAGGGGCGGGGGTTGAGAGTGCCTCTTTATTCACAGCTTCTGTGGAAGGAAAACACCCCCAAGGACTCTGAACCACCTTGGCCATTCCATTTGTGAGTGGGGCTGCCCTCTCTGCTCCGGACACAGTGCTCACACAGAAACTATTCTCCCCTCCAGGGCCAGTGCAACAGGATGGACTGGCGCCTTCCTCATTTACCTGATTCTTCTCTTCTCTTTTCATTGGTTTACTTACCTGTTAACACTGTTTACTGGCCACATCCACAATGACCAGCCCTATCTTCCTGCCTCCATGCTAGACTGGGCCGTGCTTCCAGGTCCTACCCGTGTGTCTTGTGTCCCCTACTCGTGTTGGCCATGGCCTGCCTTGGCCTCTCTTGCCAGACCCAGCCGGGTCAGGGGTGACTTATTTTATTTCAGACATGCCTTATTTGATATTAGTAACAACGACAAACTCTAAAAGCTTATAAGGATTAACAAAGTCATCTTCTCATATTTCCATATTGAAAGTAAATAATCATGAAAGAGTTTTAAAATAATTTTCCACAACTAGAAAACTCCATTCTTAACTAGGTCTTATCAAATATTGCTCCTTATACTTTTGTTAAGAACAATGTACCCATCAGTGTTCATTTATAACATTTTTTTTTACTTTCCACTCATCCATCAAAAAAATTTATGTGTGATCGGTAATGCATTCTCATCACCTGGCAAAAACACAATTGAAACTAACACATAATACACATTCTTTAAATTTCTTTTGTTGAGTGAAGTTTTACCATGCATTTTAACCATGGAAAGCCCAAATCAGCATGCCTTTGACTCGGCATCAGGAGGAAGAGGGTGCTAATGACCACGTGGCTGGGAGGTTACTGAACTGGCATTGACATCTCAGCAGAGGTGGCACAATAGTGACTTCTGAGAAGAGGTGAAGAAAAGATCATCACATACTGATTTATCTTCAGTTACAGAAGCTTATACTTTTTATTTCCGTGATACTGAACAAATGTAATTTTAAAAGGACATTCCTCTATTAACAGCATACTTACCTTGCCATCTTTATTATCCGCATAATTAAAATGTAAATACTTCACTTCTCAGTGTAGCGATTCTGTGAAGGTGCTTGGCTACTATGTTAATACGTCCTTTGAATCTGTTGTAGCCGCGCTGCAGTTGGCACCTGTGAGCGCAGCTGGATTCTGAGAACACTGCTGGCAGGGTTGAGGGACTAGTTGCCAACAGTATTTAAATTATTTTTAATTTTTTATAATAATTGCATTTATACTATTTTTAATGAAACAACTACATACTGCAGACTTGGGCTTTTCGAATTAATTCTTTTGGCTGATTTTCCCGATAAAACCCGCACTCAGGGTGCTCTGTTTAGTGTGGTTGACTTAGAGCCACCAGGGAAGTCTTCATTACAAGTCTAAGCAATTTAGTTCAGAGGCTCTGGGAAAATTTCAGACCGTGTGTATTTGGAAAAACTAACAAAGGCTGCATATATTTTAAAACATTTTAGAAGCCACATAGTTGAGATTTAAGTATATATTAATTGCAGCTTTCTAATGAAACTGTTATGGCCTGCCTGAATTCTAATTTCATTTTAATGTTTTTAATTTAATTGAATTTAACTTTTTTTAGAGAGAGGGAAAGGGAGGAAGAAAGAGAGGGAGAGAGACATCCATGTGAGCGAGAAACACCAATCGGTTGCCTCCAGTACACACCCCAACGGGGACAGAACCTGCAACGCAAGCATGTACCCTGATCGGGATTGGAACTGGTGACCTTTCACCTTGTGAGACAACACTCAACCAAGCCAGACCATTGGTCAGGGTCTGAATTCTAACTTTAAATAAAAGTTAGGAGCAAGGGATTAATATGATAGGATTACAGGGCATGGTTCATGATTGTTTTAAGACAAATGAACAGAAGCGTTAGTAATTTAGCTCCTGCCAGTTATGGTCAGATTGCTCAGCAGATACCCATGTGTCAGGTGATCCAAACCCAAGAGTATCTGCAAGTATGGTGGCATCTAAATGCCATATTACGACTGTGAAGGGGCAATTTAAAAGTTATGGTTGAAAGAAGACAAATAATATATTAATTTAAAATGAAAACCTACTTGCAATTATTTCTGAGAAACACAATAAAAATATATATAAGTAATGAGTTAGTTCTATGTGTAGATATTATAATCTCAATTAGTATCTGCATTTTTGTGGAGATTCTTATTTTAACAGAATATTCTTCTCCAATATCAACATCCTAATAGTATATATTGCACATTCTTCTATTTTAATCATGTAAATTGACTTCATAAAAGTTAATGAAAAATCAAACCAATGACAAAGTTTAATGAAAAAAATTGTAAATGAACAAGAAATTATTTGTAAGCTGTTACTTTTCAAAATAGTTTCTGGTACTTCTTATGGCATTAAAACTAAATTTGGTTTTATAAATATTTTCTAGTACATTCTTTTTAATACATAGTAACTTATTTAGAATTAACTATAGACCACAAAACAAAAAATTAGTTTTTCAAGTTCTAATTTAGTTGAAGCTATATTTGCTTTAGCATAGATATGAGATTGTCATTTATTCAAAAAGTCAAATGAGCCCCCACAGCTGTGGCTCAGTGACTTGGGCATCGCACTGCAGGGCGAAGGGTCCCCGGTTTGATTCCCAGTTGGGCACATACCTGGGTTGCGAGTTCGTTCCCTGGTCGGAGTGAGAGGCAAAGGATCGATGTCTCACACTGATGTTTATGGCACTCTCATCGTCTCTCTCTTCCCCTCCATCTAAAAGCAAAAAAACAACTAAAATCTTTGAGATCAAGAGAAAAATATTAGGGAATGAAAAGAATATTAAAAATACTTTAGTTTTTAATTTTGCATTTTGTAATGAGGTGTGAATTATTATGGTATGTGCTTAAAGTCATAAGTTTCAAACAAAAAACTGTGCTAATATACGTTTAGATTACATTCATGGTAATTTAGCAATTAAATAATTATTTTAATTTTTGATACATCACCATGTATTGTAATTTAGGATAGAATATGATTATGATTTTTATACAAACTTATAAACTATAGAATCATAGTTTATTACTAATTTTTACTTTCTCCAGCTCACAAGTTGATAGATCTTAGTCACTCTTCAAATACTGGGTTTGTGTTTAAAGTAAACGTCAAAGGAACAGGTGCTTGTCCGTCTGTAGGAGAAGAGGGCACGTGTGCACACAGCACCAGGCCGGCCCCCGGCTGTTGTTAAATAAGTTCTTGCTAAACCTGTAACTCTGCTCTTTCTTGTTATAGAATTTTCTTTGCCATAGTATTGATATCATATAAGGGAACAAATAGAAGAGCCATATCCTTGACTCATTTTGCATAACCACTGTGAACTAAAAGTTAGATAGACATTTTTTTTGTGTAGTTTAGGCTCTGTGACTAAAGCTAGTAAATAGTTTGAATTTCTATCATATTTTGGACAGTATTTGCAGCAAAATTTCAATGTTTTTTTCTTTTCCCTTGTGGATGCTGAAAACAGAAAACGTTTTCATGAACAAGAGGTTGAAAAATGCCCTGTAGTCCTTTAAGGCTCTAAAAGTGATGGGACTGAAATTTCTGCTTCCCAAGCTGTCTCAGCAATGTGTGAGAATTCAGGCAGCAAAGACTTTTTAAGTCATCAGGGTAAGCAAACCAGAAAAACTGTTTCATACATTTTTAAGTTACCATATTCTAGGTGATGTGGATGTTGGTAAAATTACATTTTACCTTTCTTTTTTCTGTAGGGATTCCACAGTTGGTTCAGTTGCTAGAAAGTGACAATGAAGAGGTTAAAGAAGCCGTAGGCCTGGCCCTGGCTAATCTGACCACTTGCAATCCTGCTAATGCGAAGTAAGTACAGAAACGCTCACTCAACACTAATATTTCGACTTTCAAGGAAGTTTACATTTTCTTGCAGGTGGACTGTCTTGGGATAAAACCTTTATGAAGCTTCAGAAACCCTCATGAAAACAAGTCATCAGATAGGCCTGTTTTCCAAAGATACAGTCATGCATCACATAGGGAAGTTTTGGCCAATGACTGACCATGTGGCAGTTTCCAATGATTACAATGGAGCAGAAAAATTCCTATCACCTGGTGATGCTGTAGCCATTGCAAAGTCATAGAAGCAACAGGTTACTCACATGTCTGAGGTGATGGCAGTCATGTTAAAGTACTGCATACCATGTTTTACTGCATCTTTTCTATGTTTAGGTGTGTTTAGATACACAAATACCATGTAGATACACAATACTTTCAATTGGCTACAGTATTCTGTACAGTAACATTAGTACAGGTTTGTAACCTAGAAGCAGCACTAGGCTAGACGGTATAGCCCAGCTGTGTAGCAGCCTATACCATCCACATTGTGTAAGTGCATTCTGTGGTGTTCGCACAGTGACAAAATCGCCTAGTACTTTCCTTAGAATGTATCCTCATCATGAAGTGACACATGACTGTTATAAAATCTCAACTATGTCTGGGCTTGTTTGGAAAATGAGCAGGTCATTTAATTCAGGTGACAGGTTAACTTTCGTGGAAGCTTCCAGTACAAATAAAACTGGATAATGATAGAAATCTTAAAGATAATATATAATAACACCTAATAAATTTAGGAAAAAAACATACAAGAACCATTTTGAATGAACATAAACATTAGATGAATCCAGAAATGTTTAAAAAGTCTTTTAAAGCAACACGTTATGGGTAAATACTATGAAGAAAGGTTGGGAAAGTGTACTCTCCGTGTTCCAAGCACTGTGGTATGTGACCTATATTTATTGAAAAATGAAACTATCAAGATAATGCATCAACTCATGAAGAAAGTTGGGCTCAGCAAGGGTACCTAACTTTCCTGGGCACAAGTATTTATTGAAACAGCTGAGCTGGAAGTTAAACCAAGTCTGTTGGACTCCAAAGTCTGTGTTCTTTCCTCTACAGAAGATAAGATTGCCTTATAAAATAGCAAAGATTTCTTGAAGACAACTTTTTTAAATAAATAAAATAATTCTTTTCCCTCCCTCGCTCTCAGCTGATGTATGCACTAGTCATTGTACCCTAGAGAAACAGAACGAACAGGAGACACATAGAAAGAAAGAGGAAGGAAGGAAGGAAGGAAGGAAGGAAGGAAGGAAGGAAGGAAGGAAGGAAGGAAGGAAGGAAGGAAGGAAGGAAGGAAGAAAGAAGAAAGAAAAAAGAAGAAAAAAAGACATGAAAAGAAAAAAAAAAAAAAGACATGAAAAGAAAAGAAAAGGAGGAAGGACAGACATTTTATACATTGGAATTGCCTCATTTGAGTCCAGGGACCGGCCATCTGCAATTAGAAGAACCAGTAAAGATGGTGGTATAACTCAGTTCAAGTCCAAAGGCCTGAGAACCAAGGGAGTCTTTTATTTATACTCTTTACTCTTTGTTATCTGCAAAGTAAAGATTACTTAAAATGGATAAAAAATATTAAAAAAGCAAAGACTAAGAATAAAAACAGCTATTTGAAGACACAGGAAAATAGGACAAAAACAACAAGATTAATTTATTGAAAGTTATAGAAGGATAAAGAAAGGTGAAGTTATTTTTAAGTGAATAAATAGTGAGAAGGTTAAAACCACCCCCATGTAAAGAAGTAGATGAAAATGGGAACCAAGAGCAGTAATGAATTTTATGTAAAAATATAATCCACTCAGTTAATTTGGACACCATTATCCATCCTTTCCTGATTCATTGCTAATCTTTTTAACAATTCTCAATTTTTAATACTTTTGGAAAGAAAAGAGTTAATTTTTAAGAGGTATGATAATTTCAGCAAAATTTCATGTTATACTTACCTATACTCTCCTATCTGATCCATCGTGTCAAAGTTTTAAATATTTATGCAAGTACTGAGAGAATTATTCTTGGTTGACATTCTTCTCAGGGGCAGATGCTGTGTATTATAATAATACCTTAAACGATTAATTTATAACATCACTGCCATCTGTTGGATCTGATCAGAATTAGAGTTTCTAAGTTAATCCCAAGAATAAAAAGGAATCAACAGAATAGCTGCATGGATAAGAAAGCATGACCCACACATATGCTGCCTACAAGAGACCCACCTCCGGACAAAAGACCATCACAGACTAAAAGTGAAAGGCTGGAAACAAATTTTCCAAGCAAATGGACAAGAAAAAAAACCTGGGGTAGCAACTCTAGTATCAGACAAAATAGACTTCAAAAAAAGAGCCATAAAGAGTGACCCAGAAGGTCACTTCATAATACTCAAGGGAAGAATCCACCAAGAAGACATTAACGTCATAAATATATATGCACCCAACATAGGAGCACCAAAATATATAAAGAAAATCTTAGAGGAACTCAAGAAAGATATAGACAGCAACACAATTATAGTGGGGGATTTTAACACCCACTATAAAAAATGGACAGATCTTCCAAACAAAATATCAACAAAGACATTGCGGCATTAAACAACACCCTTGATGAAATGGACCTAACTGATATATACAGAGCTCTTCACCCCAAAGAAGCGAAATACACATTCTTTTCAAATGCACATGGAACATTCTCAAAGAGAGACCACATGATAGGACACAAAACAAGCCTCAACAAATTTAAGAATACTGAAATCATACCAAGCATCTTCTCTGACCACAAGGGACTGAAACTGGAAACCAACCCCAAAGGAAAAAACCCAAAACACCCAAAATCATGGAGACTGAATGGTATGCTATTAAACAATGAATGGGTCAAGAGTGAAATTAGGGAAGAAATCAAAACGTTTCTGGAAACAAATGAAAATGATCTCACAACAACCCAAAACTTATGGGACACAGCGAAGGCAGTCCTGAGAGGGAAGTTTATAGCAATACAGGCCTACCTAAAGAAGACAGAAACATTTCAAACAAACAACCTTACTCTATGCCTGCAAGAACTCAAGGAACAACAACAAAACAGCCCAAAGCAAGTAGAGGGAAGGAAATAACCGAGATCAGAGCAGAACTAAATGATATAGAGACTAAAAGCACAATTCTAAGGATCAATGAATCCAGGAGTTGGTTCTTTGAAAAGATAAACAAAATAGACAAGCCTTTAAGTAGGCTCATCAAGAAAAGAAGGGAATGGACACAAATAAACACAATCAGAAACGAAAGAGGAGAGATTACAACTGATACCACAGAAATAGAAGGGATTGTAAGAAATTACTATGAAGAACTGTATGCCAAGAAATTTGAGAACCTAGGGGAAATGGACACATTTCTACAAAAATATAATCTCCCAAAACTCAATAAAAAAGAAGTAGAAAACCTGAATAGACCAATAACACCAAAAGAAATTGAAGCAGTAATCAAAAAACTCCCATCACACAAAAGCCCTGGACCAGATGGGTTCACAGGAGAATTCTACAAAGCATTTAAAGAAGAGCTAACCCCCATTCTTCACAGACTATTCCAAAAAATCCAAAAGGATGGAAAACTCCCAAACTCCTTTTATGAAGCCAGCATCATCCTAATTCTAAAACCATATAGAGATACAACAAAGAAAGAAAACTTCAGGCCAATATCACTGATGAACATAGATGCTAAAATCCTCAACAAAATATTGGCAAATCGCATCCAACAATATATCCAAAAGATTATACACCATGACCAACTGGGATTCATCCCAGGGATGCAAGGATGGTTCAATATTTGCAAATCAGTAAATGTAATTCATCACATAAACAAAAGCAAAGACAAAAACCACATGATCATATCAATAGATGTGGAAAAAGCTTTTGATAAGGTACAACACCCATTTATGATAAAAACACTCAGCAAAGTGGGAATAGAGGGAGCATTCCTCAATATAATAAAGGCCATTTATGAGAGACTTACAGCCAATATCATACTCAATGGGCAAAAACTAAAAGCTTTTCCATTAAGATCAGGAACAAGACAAGGATGTCCCCTTTCACCACTTCTATTCAATATAGTACTGGAAGTTTTGGCCACAGCGCTCAGGCAGGAAAAGGAAATAAAAGGCATCCAAATAGGAAAGGAGGAAGCAAAACTGTCACTGTTTGCAGATGACATGATAGTGTACATGGAAAATCCTATAGACTCTACCAAAAAACTGCTCAAACTAATTAATGAATTTTGCAAAACAGCAGGATACAAAGTCAATATCCAGAAATCAAAGGCATTTTTGTATACTAACAATGAATCAGCAGAAGCAGAAATCAAGGAAAAAATCCCATTCAATATAGCAAAAAGAAAAATAAAATATCTGGGAATAAACCTAACCAAGGAGGTGAAAGACCTGTATGCAGAAAACTACACAGCACTGAAGAAAGAAATCAGGGAAGACACAAACAAATGGAAACATATACCTTGTTCATGGATTGGAAGAATTAACATCATCAAAATGTCCATACTACCCAAAGCAATATACACATTCAATGCAATACCTATTAAAGTACCAATGGCATATTTCACAGACATAGAACAAACACTTCAAAAATTTATATGGAATCATAAACGAGCCAAAATAGCAGCTGCTCTTTTTGAGAAAGAAGAACAAAGTAGGAGGGATCACAATACCTGATATCAAACTGTATTACAAAGCCACTGTAATCAAAACAGCCTGGTACTGGCATAAAAACAGGCACATAGACCAATGGAACAGAACAGAGAGCCCAGAAATCAACCCAACTCTCTACAGTCAATTAATATTCGACAAAGGGGGCAGTAACATAAAATGGAGTAAAGATAGCCTCTTCAAAAAATGGTGTTGGGAGAATTGGACAGCTATGTGCAAAAAAATGAAACTTGAGTACCAACTTACACCATACACCAAAATAAATTCAAGGTGGATAAAAGACTTAAATATAAGCCGTGACACCATTAAAGTCCTAGAGGAGAACATTGGCAAGAAAATCTCAGATATTCCATGCAGCAACATTTTTACCGATATGTCCCCTAGAGCAAGGAATATGAAGGAAAGAATAAATGAATGGGATCTCATCAAAATAAAAAGCTTCTGCATGGCTAAAGAAAACAGTATTAAATTAAAAAGACAACCCACTGTATGGGAAAACATATTTGCCAATGATACCTCAGACAAAGGTTTAATCTCCAAAAGATACAAAGAACTTACACAACTCCACTCTAGGAAAACATCTAACCCAATTAAAAAATGGGAAAAGGATTTGAACAGACACTTCTCCAAAGAGGACATACAGAATATCCAGAGACACATGAAGGATGCTCAATATCGTTAGCTATCAGAGAGATGCAAATTAAAACCACAGTGAGATACCACTTTACATCAGTCAGGATGGCTATCATAAACAAAGCAACAAACAACAAATGTTGGAGAGGGTGTGGGGAAAACGGGTCCTTAGTTCACTGTTGGTGGGATTGCAGACTGGTACAACCATTATGGAAAACAGTATGGAATTTTCTCAGAAAAATAAAAATTGACCTGCCTTTTGACCCAGCAATTCCACTGCTAGGATTATATCCCAAGAATCCTAAAGCATCAATTTCAAAGAATCTATGCACCACAATGTTCACAGCAGCACAATTTACAATAGCCAAGAGTTGGAAGCAACCTTGGTGCCCATCAGTAAATGAATGGATCAAAAAATTGTGGTACATATACACAATGGAATTCTATGCAGCAGAGAGAAAGAAGGAGCTACTACCCTTTGCAACAACATGGATGGAACTGGAAAGCATTATGCTGAGTGAAATAGGCCAGGCATTGAAGGACAAATACCATATGATCTCACCTTTAACAGGAAGCTAAACAACAAAACAAACAAGCAAACAGAATAAAAACAAAGACACTGAAATAGAGAACAAGTGGGCAACGACCAGAGGGGAGAGGGAAGGGAATTTAAGGGGAAAAATGGGGAGGGATTTTGAGGAACAAGTATGAAAGACACAGGGATGAGGACTGGGGGGGGGGGGAATGGGAGGGAAGTGGGGAGATGGGGCAGGGGGGGCTGGGATGGGAGAAATAGACAAAAAAAACTGTACTTGAAAAATAACTAAATAAAAAAATAAAAGTATATTAAGTTAAAAAAAAGAATAAAAAGGAATCAATGTTTTTTATTTCCCTTCCTAGCACTAACTAAATTTTGACTATTGGTAAACTATGAAAAGATTACAAAATATTATGGCTATTGACTAGATTTTTCAAAAGATACAGTGATTTTTAAAAACAAAACACAATGGATAAAATAAAAATACAAAAAGTAGTAACTATAATTATTTTCATACCTACAGATAAGTAAGTCAAAACTACCGTTTTGCTGCAGAAAATATATAATCAAGTCTATTATTTACACACATATCATACTAACTACTATTCTTCGTCCTTATTCCATGTTATCTCCATGAATATACTAATTATTTTACTAAATCTTAGAGTCCTCGTATCTCAGTTTTCTTGTATTTTAAATTTTTAGGCCCCTTCTTAACTTCTCGTACCAACAGTGACTTGATAGAGCTCTGATGGCAGTATATATGGTGGTTACGTAAAAAGACGTGATTGACTGCTGGGCCCCTGCTGGCCTCCATGGCAGCAAAGACACAGAGCTTCTCTCTAGGGACTGTCCTACTTCTGTGAGACGTGAGGTCAGGACCACAACAAAGGCAGTGGGGAGACAGTAAGAAGTGTACCCCAAAAGGACCCCAGAAAGAGATAGAATACCCCCAAACGGCATGGATGTGCATTTGTGAGTTTTGGGAACTTTTTTGAATGTACTCATTGTATACA
Source organism: Artibeus jamaicensis (assembly GCF_021234435.1). NCBI lineage: Eukaryota > Metazoa > Chordata > Mammalia > Chiroptera > Phyllostomidae > Artibeus > Artibeus jamaicensis. The sequence goes on along the minus strand of NW_026521995.1, from coordinate 893,557 downwards.
GATGACCTGTCATTTTGTATTATCAGTATTAATATTTCTCTTCACTAACAAATAAAGCTTAACTGAGTAATTTTAATACCTACTAGAATTATTCATGGAGTAGCATGCCCAAGAAAACCATGCAATTTGTAGAGAAATTACTTAAAAGGCATGCAATGCAGGACTTCACACTGTAAGTACTTCAGAAAAGGCAGCACTTACTCACTCACAGTGACCCAAACTCTATAGGACCTCTCAGTACTGTCAGGGTAGGGCCTGACCTTAAGCGATGTCTTAGAACATTAAATCTCTCAAGTGTGTAAGGAAAGCCACACACTCGAGGCCTTTGTGCTTGTTTGTTTGTTTTTCATTTCTACCCTGTTTAATAGAGTTGGGGGATGGTCATATATTAATTTATTTTTATTTCATTCACTCTGTAGCTTTAAGTATAGACTAATGCTATTCTTTAGAATTACCTATATTTTATTGTACACTTAATGCTGTAGTGCAGTGAATTTGTAGTCATTTTGAAGGAAAAAACCCACCTCTCTAAAGATGGCAAAATACTGCAAGATTTACTCCCCCCTCCACTCCTCTAGAGGAAGAGATAGGATACATGAGGTCTCTCTGGGAAAATTCCAACCGTTGTTAATATGGCAGGAATAGTTTGTGTGACTTCAGTATAACCTGGGAGTGAAGGGGAGTGAACTGGAATGTGCATGTGTAAATAATGACGACTTCACTGTGTCCCTGGGGGTGGTAGATGCCAGTAGAGTGAACGTGTGCCCTATGGGGCCATGGCATTCAAAAGGACTGAATGAGTAGAGCAATGAATCTGTGTTAAAGTTTCCATTAAGCTTAAACATTCCTCTGCAGAAACTGTTCAGACGATCCAGAAGGCCACAGCTTTGGGCAACTGGTGATTAGCAGCTTCATCACAAAATGCACCCACTCATGCATCACCTCTTGTTCCGTTTTTTGCCAAAACATCAAATCACCCAGGTGACTCAGCTGCCCTACAGCCCAGATTTGGTGCCCTGTGACTTCTGGCTTTTCCCAAAACTAAAATCACCTTTAAAAGGAAAGAGATTTTAGACCATAGATGAGATTCAGGAAAATAGGTGAGGCAGCTGATGGCAATTGGGAGAACCATGTCAGGTCCCAAGGCGTCTACTTTGAAGGGGGCTGAGGCATCATTGTCCTATGTACAATGTTTTTTGTATCTTCAATAAATGCCTTTTGTGTAGTGTGTGGCTGGATACTTTATGGACAGGCCTTGTATACTTTTGAGATGGCTAGAGAGGTGCACTATAACTCTTTGAAAATAATTTTTAAATTAAATTCATTGGGGTGACATTGGTTCAAAACACCATACAGGTTTCGAGTGTACAACTCGACAAAACATCACTTGCGCAGTGCCTCGCACACCCATTGCCTCAAGCAAAGTCTCCTTCCTTCCCCCTTCTCCCCACCCTTTGCCTACCTCCACCTACCCCCACCCTGAAATTAAATTTTAATGTCTGTTCCAGATCATACATCTTGGCCAATAGGCACAGATTCACTTAGAATAAGTAATCTTGTTACAGAATACTTTTGTATTAAAGAAACATTGACTTTAGAAATAATCCACAGCGATTTACAAAATTAAAATAGAGTCTTATGAAAAGTGCAAACTCATGTTATAGTCTTGATGTATCAGTTGGATTTAATAATGCTATAGATGTGTAGTTATTATCTTTGTTGTGTAGTTTTTCACAGGGGTTTTCAGTTTCATTCTCCCATCTATTGGAGAGAGGAACTGTGTCTTCATACTGACCCCTAGTGGCAGTTTGGGAGGAAGTTGGGGGAGGGGCAAAAAAGGAAATGGAAGAATTCCTCTGTATTTTAGTGAACCACAGTAATTTGAAAGAAACACTCTCCAGTGTGTCTAAAATAATATTTTAAAGCCTTATTAAAAGATACTGATCTCAGAAGCATTTGATTGTGATGCTTTTAAAGAGATGGTATTCTACTGCTAAATGTGTGTTAATAGATGTTTGGATTTGTCTTTGTTCTTTTAAGGTGCAGTCACTCTGAAATGTGTTGACACATTCATTGTTCTGGTGGCTGAGTATCTTCTGTGCTCTATAACTATATAGGATAAATGTAATACACTGGAAAAACATAGACTAATGCTATTATTATTGCAGTTATCCTAAAGGTAGATTTTTTGCTCTTGACTTTGTATAATAAGAAATACTATTTTTGTTTTAAAATTCTTACTTATCTCACTTTATTGAAAGATGCTTTATTCATTGAATTAGAATGCTCACAATATGAGCATCCTGCAAGATAACTTGAGATAGTTTCAAAATATTTCAGGGAACTCAGGTTCATATTCAGGATGATTCAAACTTTTGTATTAAGGATGATTGCTTCCATTACTATTTAGGGGACTAAATGATGATGGAAAAATGCAATAAAATATATTTTTAAAAAACTTATATAAAGTGTTATTTACTGCTTTAAAAAGGCTTCTGAAATGAATAGGTAAAATAGATGCTCACAATCATCGTGGTGGACTTAAGAATTATTTCTGCATTATTTCTATTCAAGTTTACTGATTTAGATACTTTTCCTTTTCTGCCTGGTGGAATGTTGTTATAACATAAACTATTCTGGATTGAGAAAATCATTCTGGATTTAAATAAATGTTTAGAATGAATAGAAATGTTTAGAATGTTTGCAATAAACCAGTTGACTCCACTTGCCCATTTCGTGTAAGGTGATGCCCGCTTGGCCATCACAGTTTGAACTTTATTAGCTGCCGGTCTTGTGAGGCCAGATCTCATGAAATGCTCAACTGGAAAATTATCCAAGGGCTTTTATTTCCTGGAGAGCAGAGACTGACGTTAACATAATGTTATTTAGAAGTTGCTAGTACCTCTTTTAGGTATAATTTCCAGCATTGCTGATTTTCAGAGAAAATGATTAAACAGTTTGCCTATCGTTATATTTTGTGAATTTTCTCTCACTCTCTCAGTCTGAAGCAGTACCTCAAAAACCTACCTAAATTCTATTTTTTATCATCCTTGGCCTTTTATATCAGCCTTTTCCCTAGATGTGTCTTCCCTCTGGAAATGGCCTTTGTTGCTCAGTGATTACACCTGAATGCAAATGCTTGGGTGGGATTCCTGACGAAATCGCCCCCTCTCTAGCCCTACAGATGTTGGGGATTTGGCTGTCTAGCTGAGAAGTTGTCTGAAAATGGAAAATTCCACATACATGCGAATTTGGAAATATGATCATATTTCCCATGATCCAAGAAGTTGTCACAGGATACAAGGAAATAGAGGCGTGGCCTTTGCTCGAGGTCAGAGAGGGGTGGACACTCACACTGAGGTCGTCTGTCCTGTGAATCTACCAGGAGGTTGCAGGAGTTTAAGCTCTTAATTTATGCCCTTGCAACTTTTATCTGTCTTCTGCTCACTGTCTCCTTTATTCTGAACTTCTCCAAATCTTTCCCACCAAAATGTTTTCCTTTGGATTCCTGATCTCTTCAAATTCCTCTAGACTGGAAGGACCAGGGTTCCTTGAGCTCCAATAAGCACCTTTGAAAGAGTGAGTTTTCTTCCCCTCCCTTCCTTCCTTCCCTCATTCCACTCTTTGCTTGTGGTCCTCTTCCCACTATCCCTCCTCTCTTCCTCTTCCCTCCCTTATAAAGAGTAAGAAAAGGCAAAACATATATTTAATGGCTAGTAAAAATTTCCCATTACGCTATAAATCAAGTGGTCTGTCTTGTTTCTCATTCCTTGAGGAATGATGAAGTGAACAAGTAAATTCTGGCCTTTTTTTCTTAGAAAATGCTTTACTTTTTAAAGCTTAATAAATGGGTGATTGTAAAAAAGGTAATGCACTAATAGTCATAATACCATGTCATTGATCCTGTGTCTGTTGACTGAATTTCTTTGTAAACAAGTCTGTAGTCTCTCTAAATTTTGCCTTTCTTAACTATAAAGCAAACAATAAAAAGTGAATCTCAAGTATCTATTGTATTTTGTGCCTCCGAGTGGTCACCCTCTACCCAGTGTCACAGAGTCCGGGACACAACTTCTACCAGGAACTAGACGGGATCACATTTTAACACTGTTATCATTCCGCCCCTAAAGCTAAAGAACTTATTTCCTCTGAACTTCAGCTTCTTTTGTAATTATTTCACCAAGGCTTGGCGTTCTTTATGAGCTAGTCCCCATTCTAGGCGGTGGGGACGTGGTGGGGAACGTGAGAAAGGTTCTATGCAACTGCTTTCGGGAAACTTACATTTCAGTCAGGGGACAAACAATACTTGAGACATTTTTAAGAGGTAATTTCAGAAGGGATAACAGTGCAGATTAAATACTGCAGCAGAGTCATAGAGAGGGCAGGCAGGACACCGGGGCTGCGCAGGGAGTCCTAGGATGGCGCAGAGCGCGTCCAGGAAGGCCTCTCTGAAGAAGTGACGTTGGAGCTGGTGAGAATAACCCAGTCCTGGCAAGTGCCCGGGGTTCTCGTTTGCTGTCGCACTAGAGCATTCAGTGTCCTAATTACTTAGGAAGAAAATCGACAATATGGTTGTGTCTGTCCCTTGTCATCTGCAGATAGGTGAATAGACTGATTTTCAGGCTAAACAGAAACATTTGGTAACTGCAAAAGCCATTTATTGTGAATATTGTGACACCTTGACCATTACTCCATACCATCAGGAGACAAGCCAGCCGTGTAAAATGAAGACAGTTGTTCGTTCCTGATGGCAGCTGGTTAGTTATTGGCAGGCATTCCAGCTTTGGAAACAAAAGGTGGTGTGTATAGCAGTGAAGTATTGCGATTGAACAGATAGGTCAATGTGGATTCCATGTCGCCTGTAAGAAAATTACACTCGATTTCCCCAGACAAAAACCTGCGTGCTGTTTGTGGAGGTCAGCAGGTACCAGTCCTTTTGCAACTAGCATTTCTCTCTTGAGAAACCACGATGTCACAGACTGCAGCAGAAAAGCACATCTGAACATTTCAAAACCATGCCTACCAAAGCAAATCAATACGAGAGAAATGATTTTTCACATATTTAAAAATAATTTTTGCATCTTTAATTTTGCTATAGAATGAAAAACTTTGTGCATTTGTTTTACCTTAATAATTATATCACTTATAAATTCTTCATTTCAAGCATTTCCCTGCTACTAATTGTGATTCTCTCCCTAATTACTGATAAGCTTGTTTATTATTTTTTGAAGAATTTATTTCTTTATTTTTAGAGAGAGGGAAAAGGAGGGAGAAAGAGAAGGAGAGAAACATCAATATGAGAGAGAAACACTGATCATTAATCGGTTGCCTCTCATACACGCCTCTGCCAGGGATGGAACCCACAGTCCAGGCCTATGCCCTGACCAGGAATAGAACTGATGACCTTCTACTTTGCAGGTCAGTGCCCAAACCACTGAGCCACACTGGTCAGGGGCTGATAGGCTTCTTTGAATACTGTTTCCTAAAAAGGAGAAAATTCTCCTGGCTGCTTTCACCAGTCCTGGAGTTCAGCCAGAGTTCAGGGACGCAGACCAAAGTCTTCTGCCGCAGTGGGGCTGCAGTGGGGTCACAGTGGTTTTGGACTCTGGAATCGATCAACCTAAGGAACACACTAGACATCTTGGATCATTACCTTTGTTGAAAACTGCCTGGACAAGAGTCAGGAACCCTGTTCACAGCATTCCGAATCTGGCTGTGATAACCAGGAAACCTGTTTCTCATAATGGCCGGTGTCCCGCCCCCACACCTGTACAGACCCACTGGGAGCCCTCAAGGCCCAAACGCGCCAACCCCCAGGGGCTGCTGCACACGCACCTCTCCGACCACCTGCAGCGTGTCTGCTGCCACAGGAGAAGTCATGCTGGGGGGATGGTTGCAATCACTGTTAACAAACAAGGTTCTGATTGCCAATATTACCATCTGTTCCATCATGTCCCACACATACCGTATATGTGGGTCTGTTAAACAGATTTCTGTGCTGCCCAAGGTCGCCCTTGATTCACGGAACCAGTCTTTGCAGAGGCGTTAAACGGGAACCTCAGAACTGCAGCAAGGATCAGATTCTGAGAGGTGCCCAGTGGTGTCATCTGATGACACAACCAAAATAAACAGTCATCAATGTCTGCAAAGACAAGGTACCCTTGATATATAAAATAGAAGGATCCCTCAAAAGTTGTCCAAAGTGCAAGATTTCATTTATAAAACTGCATTTAAAAGTTACTTCATGATATAACTGCAGAAACATCAGGGCGGGGAGGTAATACCCCGATTTCAACAGCAGCTGTAAGTGATACAAGAGGGGATCCCAATTTTGTTGGGTCCCCTTTCTTCTCGCAAACTCAGAGTTGAGCTGGGTACTGTTCCCTCACCCCTTCTCAACACCCACAGAGGTTTTCTTCATCACTTCCTTCGAGGTGATCCAAGTCAATTACAACATATATCCTGTCAGCACTGGGGATATAAATAAGGCTCAAACACTGCCTCTGAGAAGTAGGTGGCAGGTGCAGACAGAGCACAGAGGAGGGAGTGATCAACAAGGAGTGGGAGTGATGGTCACAGATGGCTTCACAGAGGAAAGGGTGGTTGGGCAGGATTTGAAGGGTGAACTCCAGTGCCTCAGGCAGAGGTGCAGGAGGTGTAGGGAAGGGTGTTTTGGACAGAGGGAACGTGGATACAAAGCAGACATGAAGTCATACAGTTTTCAGTGAACCATAAAACAACATTTGTGTAACTGAATTTTTTCTTAATAATGTTCTTGTCCCCAGGCTGTAAGTGCTTTCTTATTGTGGGGCTTAGCCACTTACTAAAAACTTTGTGCTGAATTCCTTTCTGTAACAAGTGCTGTAAAATAGTATTTCAAGATTGCTGCTATTCTGATTGTGAACATTTGTGCCAAAGATCTTTTTTTTTTAAACAAGAATATATGTATATCTGGACTTCCAGCCAAGATGGAGGCATAGGTAGACACACTGTGCCTCCTTGCACAACCAAAATAAGGACAACAAAAATTTAGAAAAAAACAACAACCAGAACTGACAGAAAATTGAACTGTACGGAAGTCCAACAACCAGGGAGTTAAAATGGACACATTTGTCCAGACCAGTAGGAAGGGCAGAGTCGGGCAGCTGGGTGGAAAGGAGTCATGGACAAAAAAAGCACTAGCTTTTGGATGCTGGGCGTGCAAAGCAGCAGCTGGTGGACCCTGGGCACGGGGTGGCAGCAGGCAGACCCAGTGAGGTACACAAGGCTGCTGGCTGACCAGGCAGTTACACATTTGTCTGCAGATAAATCAGGTGAAACTGGGGAGCAAGACAGATCGAGCAACCCAGGGTCCCAGTTCAGGGAAATAAAGCCTCAAAACACCAACTGAAAACACCTGTGGGGGTGGGGATGCCAGGAGAGACTCCCAGCCTCACAGGAGAGTTTGTTGGAGACCCACACAGGCCTAGAATGTACAGAAGCCCACACACCCGGAACTAGCACCAGAGAGGCTCCGTTTGCTTGGGGGAAGTGGTGGAAGGGACTGAAATTGGAGAGAGAGTGGAGCAAGCACCATTGTTTCCTCTCTGACCCCGCCCCCACATACAGCACCACAACCCAGTGACTGGTTTCCCTGCCCTGGTGAACACCTGAGGTTCTGCCCCTCATACATAACAGGGATGATAAAAAACATGGCCCAAACAAAAGAACAGATAAAAGCTCCACAGCAACTATAACTAAGCAATGAACAGATAGGCAACCTATTAGATGCACAGTTCAAAACACTGGTGATCAGGATGCTCACAGAATTGGTTGAACTTGGTCACAAATTAGATTAAAAAATGGAGACTATGCCAAGTGAAATGAAGAAAAATGTACAGGGGATAAATAGTGATGGGAAGAAAATTGGGACTCAAATCAATGGAGTGGACCAGAAGGAAAAAAGAAACAACCATACAGAAAACAGTGAAGAAACAAGAATTCAAAAAAATGACAAGAGGCTGAGGAACTTCCAGGGCATCTTTAAACGCTCCAACATCCAAATTATAGGGGTACTAGAAGGGGAAGAGCAAAACCAACAAGTGGAAAACTTATTTGAACAAATAATAAAGGAGAACTCCCCCAACCTAACAAAGGAAATAGACTTCCAGGAAGTCCAGGAAACTCAAAGAGTCCCAAAGAAGTTGGACCCAAGGAAGCACCCACCAAGGCACATCATAATTACATTAGCCAAGATAAAAAATAAAGGAGAGAATTCTAGAAGCAGCAAGAGATAAGGGGACAGTCACCTACAAAGGAGTTCCCATCAGACTGTCAACAGATTTCTCAAAAGAGACCTTACAGGCAAGAAGGAGCTGGAAAGAGGTATTCCAAGTCATGGAATCTAAAGACCTACACTCATGATTGCTCTATCCAGCAAATCTTTCATTTAGAATGGAAGGGCAGATAAAGTGCTTCTCAGATAAGATCAAATTCAAGGAGTTCATCATCACCAAGCCTTTATTATATGAAATGTTAAAGGGACTTATCTAAGAAAAAGAAGTTAAAGAAACATGAACAGTGAAAGGACAGCAAACTCACAGTTATTAACAACCACACCTAAAACAAAAGCAAAAGCAAACTAAGCAAACAACTAGAACAGGAACAGAACCATAGAAATGGAGATCACGTGGAGGGTTATAAGTTGGGGAGTGGGAGGAGGAGAAGGGGGTAAAAGGTACAGAGAATAAGTAGCATAGATGGTAGGTAGAAAATAGATGGGGGGGGCAAGAATAGTATGGGAAATATAGAAGCTAAAGAACTTATGACACATGGACATGAACCTAAGGGGGGGAATGTGGGTGGGAGAGGGTGTGCAGGGGGGGAATTAAGGGGGGGGAAATGGGACAACTGTAATAGCATAATCAATAAAATATATTTAAAATATATATATGTATATCTGTTTAGCAAATAAATGCTCTGAGCTCATGCAGAAGAGACACCTTACCTAGTTTTGAGGTCAGAAATGTTTTTTGAGACATTTGTGTGAAACCTTGACAGATGAATGGGAATATTCCAGAAGGAAGAGTGTCAGGAAGTGGGAACAGCGTACGGGATTGCCCTGAGGTGAGACAGAGCCTCGCCAGTCCGAGAGGCCCAGAGCACTGAGCATCCAGGGGGGTGGCAGGGAACGTGGGAGGTGAGGGAGGCAGGCTTGGCTCATGCAAGGCCTCTAGGCCACGTGAGTTATCAGGAGCTCCACCTGAGCGATGGGGAGCCAAGACAGTTCGAAGCAGGGAGCAGTGCGATTATATGGAGTATTTTAAAAGATTATATGGACATGGACAACAGTGTGGTGATTTGGGGGGTGGTATAAGGGGACTAAATGGTAATGGAAAAAGTACAATAAATTTTTTAAAGATTACTTTAGCTGTAAGATGGAAAAAGGATTGGAGAGGAAGAGGAGAGACCTCTTGGGACAATATTTTTACTAATTAAGAGAGTATGGTGGGTTGGATTCCATGATAGAGACAGAGATGGAGAAAAGAGAGATTCGAGAAATATGGAGGTGGAAAATAGCCAGGACTTGGTAACAGGTTGGATACACATGACATGTCAAACTTGACTTCTCTTTACAGATATCAAGTGACATAAACAGATGCTTTTGTATATTCTCTATTTTGATTTTAGTTTGATTCTCTTTTTGAATTTACACATAAAAATCTTATTTGATTAAACTCCAGCTGGATGGAGACTAATGGTGGTAAGTATCAGGAAATATTTTCAGATTATTGTGATGACGTATGGCCCTGTAATGCTGGACGTTCTAACCAAGCAGTGTGACTGCTGCCCCACTCACTCGGATAGCGCAGCACCGTCTAGGAGACTGAAGTGTGCTCTGAAACACGGCAGCTTCCGCTTGTGTGCGTAAGACAGGGAGAAATAAAACAGAATTAGGTTTGAGAGATGCAAAATTAATGCAATTCTTTTTTTTTAAAAAAGTACAAATTCTGCACTCTTACAACTGGAACTACTTTTTAAAGTGAGAATAATTGCTTGATTTTTTGCCATAATAACTTAATCTCAGCGATGCTTTTACACATAAAAAGAGCTGCACATAAATTACCGGTCAGTTTTGCAGTAAATTCTTAAAGCTTCCTTGGAGTTCTTTGAAGTTCTCACTGAGCTCCTTGAGCATCCTTATAACCATTATTTACAACTTGATGTCTGATAGTTTTGTTGCTTCACTTTCGTTTAGTAGTCTTTCTGGGGATTCCTCCTTTTTTTTCTATAGTGGGGTTGTTTCTTTCTCTCCTCATTTTAGGTGACTCTTCTTGTTTTTTTTTTTTCTGCTTGTCGGATTCATCTGCTTTGACTCCTGTCTTTGCGGTGTGATCTTCTGTATTAGGAGACTGTGGAACTCAGCGGTGCAGTCTCCCTGATCTCCTGTGCTTGGTGCTCTTGTGCTGCCCTTTGTGCCTTTTATGTGGTTGTAATGGGGTTTTGGTTGTTGTTGGGTGATTCTTTGGTGGGTTCTTCCTGCTGGCTGGTTGACTGAGATCACTCCATCCCCCACATTTTGTATACTGTTGTACAGGTGCTGCCAGAACAAAAATCAAAACAGCCCTGGAAACAGACCCGCACCTGCAATGATATCCCATACCCGCAATTACACTATCAACAGCCAATGAGCCAATATTAATAAAGGTGTAAAGAGACTAAGATTATTATAAGAAAGGAAAAACAAATATGAGATGACTAACTGAAAGAAAGATTTTGTAAGGACAGAGGAGGGGCAATAATAAGAGTAGGGAATAGAGACAAGGCAAAGCAGGAAAGAAAATAAAATGTACTTCATAACTAAAAAAGAGAGGAGGGAAGGTGGAATGGAGTAAGAGAGAAGTATGCAGCGTTAAACTGAAATTTAAAGAAAATATATATTTGCATATATTTAGTGAGGGAAAAAACAGACAACCACAACAATCACATGTATAAATGGCCCTAATTGCATAAAAATCTACACCACAGAGCTATCCCCAACCAGTGAGCTAAGATTTATATAGGTGAGATGGGAATAAGGGGGCAACTGGAAAGAGAGAAGAGTTTAAGAGATGTCTAGAGGAAAGAAAGTTATTTTAAGAGGATAGAGGGAGCAGGAATACTGAGAGTGCAGGATGAACGCCCAGCTAAGACAGGGAAAAATTAACATTTAAAACAAAAAAGGGAAGGACACAGGAAGGCAAAATTGAGTAGGAGAGGGGAACAGTGAAATTGGAGATTTGAAATACAAAGATAGTCACTATCTAGAGATAAGATTGAAGAACTGTAATAACAAGCACCTTATCCACAACTGCCAAGCAAAGATTGATAGAGGTGGGGAGAGGATACGGTATTTTAAGAACTGAAGAAGGAATGTGAGATAACTAATGATAATCACAAATGGTTTTGAGAAGCTGGAGGAGGGAGCAATAATAATAGTGCAGAATAGAAACAAGTTGTAGCAAGAGAGAAAAGATAATTTAAAACAAAAATAAAAAGGGAGAGGAAGGAGGTAGTATGTGTGGCATAAGAGAAGGAAAGGGCCATATGTGAGATTTGAAGTAAACTGTGTTACAAAACCTGGTGCCATATTATGACCAAACTTGAAGGATATGAAACGAAAGTTAAACAGCTTTACAGAAGAGAAGACAGCATCTTATTGTGCTTGTCTCCATTTTCTGTGCTCTGCTGGGTTTAGTAAACCAGGGCCCATGGAGCTGTGTAGCACCTAGCGTCTGGCAAAGGGCCCTATGGGCACTTTCTCTTCTTTCCCGAGAGAAAATGTACGCAGCAGGAAAATCCGGGCCTGACCTTGCTACTCTGCTGAGCCTGTAATCCTGCAGGCGAGGGTAGGGTTTGCCTGTCTGTGAAAGGCTCTGGCTGACTGCAGCCGATCTCGGGCATTTGGCTCCTGCCTCCCAGACCCCAGCCTGCCTGTTCCTCACAGAAGGTTTGGCCCCAGTTCTCCACTCCGCTTTACCCTGGCTTACAAGCCACGTTGGGCTGGGTACTCCCATTCCTTCAGTGTATTCTGTTTCCGAGTTTTTTGTTAGCAAAGCTCTGCATTCCACCCATGCGCTCACACTGCCAGGCATGCCCCAGGTCCCTGTCAAGCCTGGTGGTGGATCAGGTGTCTGCCTCAGCTCCCCTTTTATGAGTTTCTCTGTGGCCCCCACACTGTATCGCGGGTCCCTGGATGTGCTGTTCTCTACCCACTCCCTCTCCCCCAAAATCACACAGCCTCTCATGGTAAGGGTTGGCCACCTCTTTCCAGGGCCTCTGCCAATTTTAGATAAAGTTTCTCTCTGAATCTTTCCCGGACGGCATTGGGCAGATCCCCTAAGCTCTACTCCGAACACAAAGTGGTGCCGGCATGCTGTCCCTGCTCCCTCCGGAGGTGTTCAGCCTCGAGCCTGCCTCTTCCCGCTGTGCTGTTTCTGGAGCCTGCACCTCCCAGGCCCTCTCTCAGTGCCCCGGTAGCTCGCGAGTCTTGAGCTGATCTGCAGCCTCCCTGACTCGGTGCAGCCCAAAGTGCTGGGCTGGGCAGCGTGGCAGTCGGCCTAGAAAGCGCGAGCCACCGGAGCCCAGACACCCAGGAGCACAGCCGGTTTCTGCAGACTCCTGCGCACTCCGCACGCTCTCCTCCACTAACGTCCTCTCTCAAGACGCTTTCACACTCTCTCCGTTCAGTGTTCTGACTGCAGATCCGTTCCTCCTCTGACAGCAGATGAATGGAGCTGCCCGCAACTCTGCCTGAGCCGGCTCTCTTATACACTATAATGTGGCTAAGAAGTTTCCAGATTATTTTAAGGCTAGTTTTTTTTTTTAATAACCTCTACATCAAGACAAATTAAAGAGACAAGTCTCTTAAAATAAAACATAAGCAACCCCTGAGAAGGTGGCAGCAGGCAGCCTGGGAAGGACCAACCACTCGCAATTTCTCTCCTGCTCTACAACAGCTGTCTATCTACATCACCCAGAATAAACTGGCTAGAAATAGGCCCCCACCCATTTGGTCCCTCCATTCAATCTCACTGTGCATCACAGCCAGAGAGCAGCCTAGGCACATGGAAAGATTGATAGATACACCAGTGCTGAAAGCCTGTGGAATAGCTTTTCTCCAAAGACATTATCAATCTTGTGCTGATACAATGCAGTGGAACCGCCTGAAAAATGTCACTTCCCAGCAGGATCTACACAGAGGTTCTTAATCTACAGGATCTTGAGGATCAAGGAAACCCACCACATTTTGTTGGCTCCTACCACAATATTCCACATTGTTTCAGCCTCCTGTCTAAGCCCTTCTCTGCAAGAGTTGTATATTTCGCCTTCAACCAAGGTGGGTCTTACACTAAGGACTTACCCTCACCCCTCTCCCTCTTCACTCTTGGTTGATCTCGTGTTTTCACCCACAGGCTCTGGGTGATAAAAGTGACATCAGCTGCTCTTTGGTTCTAGGGGAGTGCACAGAGCATGGAACGAAGTTGGCTGATGGATGGATCTCAGAAGGGAGTGATTGGGGGTCTCCCTCCTGAAATATACATTGTTGACCTCATGTTCCATCCAGGTGGACTAATGAAACTAAAATGTAAAGAAGCAGATTTTTACAAATTTCTCAAAAACTATCAAAACAAAAGGGCTCAAACAAGAAATTTATTCTATACATTTTCCATGAAGTTCACCTATAACTTTTATTTATTTAAATAAAAGTATTAGAAAGCTTTTCTCTGTGTGGAAATGAGGAAACTTGGATTGACATGGTTGTGCTTCTGAATTCAGACTTTGGCAAAAGTTTAGCCTGATTAGATCATAGTATGCTTACTGTCCCTCATGAAAAGCTTATTATTGTCAAAATTAATCCTCACAGTCTTTCCTAAGGACCGTCTCTGCCCGTTGGGACTCCTGCCCTAAAAACACTCAGCTGCTGATCCTAGACAACTCTGTGGCCTCATCACTGTCAATCTTCATGCCCAGAACACTTCAGGAACACGTGGTTAAATAAACTCAGTGGTGTTTAGTGTCTTCAGTCACCTTTCTCACTTTCATAAAGATTATTTATAGTTGGAATATGTATAGAGCTATTCTAGTATTACAAATTCTAAAATTTTGTGGTTCACATTTTTTAAATTTATTTAAAACAAGGTTTAAAATACTTTACTAAACTATAACTATTTCTAAAAATGATTTCCAGAAATTGTATTTTTCTTATCTATGTTGATTTGAAAGTATACCTTCAGTTAAAAGCAATTGTTTTGCTTTTACACATTTTAATGCTGCGTGACAAAAACATTATTTTAAATTTAAACAATTAAAAAATTCTTCTTTTCTGGGAAACTTTGAAATATAGAAATAGAATAAATTTTTGCTGAGGAATGATGCACAAAACAGAGCAAACACACATTTCAAATGGTAACATAAAAAAATACGTAATATGATGACTCATGAAGTATTTATTTTTTGGTCAGACTTTAAAGTTTACCTGTAGAAATCATTTTACTATCAGGTTTTCAAAAGTGAGTTTGACTTTAGAAATTAAGGCCAAGATTATTCTGTATGAACCAGTTTATAATTTCCAAGGCTGTATAGTTCTTTATTTCAAAATAAAGTTCTATATATCAAACAGTGTGGTAACTATATGTATCATGAAATTTCATGAACTAGAGCATGGATTAGAGGATACAACCTCTTCTAAGCATTATGCTTTAGAAAGCATTATGCTTCTTCAGAAAGCATTTAAAGTAGATTTCAAAAATATAAATGATGTAACATAATGAAGTAAGTTAATATTGTATAATTGCACTTATATGTGGTATTGGGAACCATCCTGCCTGGTTTTAGAAGCTGTAACCCCCCCCCATGACTATGGCTGAGAGAGCGGATCTTCGGACCATAAGCCACTAAGGAGACAAAGCTTATCTCCCTGGTGGGGGCACTGCCTCTGCCCCCTTTACTTCACCTTGTCTGGCCCCCAATGCTTGATTGATTAGCCAGTGATGGGTAAGATTCCTCGAGGGAGGGATGATCTAAGACAGGCATGATCACAGGGGGCCCCAGGGAAGGACTCGGGGGCTACAGCAAAAGGGGGTGATGGGCCCTAACCTTTAGGCTTTGACATAGCCTGAGTCCTCATTCTGTCTGCAAGAAGTCTTCTAATCTCTTGGCTGCCTTACTTCTCCTGTCTGACTTAAGCCTGAAACAATGCCAGTGGTGGGTGCAGCCCTGTGCTGGAAAGGGTGGGTTCCCCAGGTGATCAGGCCTAAGAAAGAATATATAAAATCCTGTGAAACCTGCTTTGCTAAGAATGCTCTCAATTAAATGATGAGGGTCTGAGCCAAAAATGAGTTTGTTTCCCAAAGTTTTGTATCCCTTTAGCTAACAGATCCTGACTTAGAATAGGCTCTCAGAGTTCTTTGTATATTATCTATTGTTTAATCCTTACTGCCTAACAATGATTAATGAGGTTTACTTGTATTCCTGTGCAAAATGAACCTAATAAAAGCCCACTGAGGAAGAGGCTCTGGACCCTTCTCCTTCAAGACATCAGCCACCTTTCCTCCCCAAGCAGATCATGTCTTGGTAGACTTATTGGCAGCTGGGAGGGCCTGTGGGCAGAGCCTTTGCTACCCACAATGTGGAATCTTATGAACAAAACAAATGAAGTGGAGACAGACTCTGGATACAGAGAACAGACTGACAGCTATCAGAGGGGAGGAGAGAGGGGCTGGGTGAGAATGGTGAAGAGATGAAGCAAGGAAAAAAAAGTCAGGTTCATGGAAGCAGACCACAGACAGCAGACAGCAAGGCGATTCCCAGAGAGAAAGGGTGGGAGTAGGTAGAAGAAGGAGAAGGGGGAATAAATGGTGATAGAAGGAGACCTGACTTGGGGTGGTGAACACACAGTGCAATATACAATGACGTATTATAGAATCGTATATATTTATTAACAAATATCACCCCAATAAATTAAATTAAAATTAAATAAAATTAATTTAAAAAGGAAAAACAGGCGTAAGTATAGGAAAGAAAGTTCAACGGGGCCACAAATAAGCTGAGAATTCAAATGCGTCCCTGAAAATCTTACGCACGTGTTAGAGGTGAGTGAAATGTGGAGACTGTGCTCTCTCTCCAGCAGCCCGTGTGGGAGGAAATGCTCCTTCACAGGCGCACAGTCGGGGCCACGAGGTGCAAGCACAGATCAGTTTCTCAGGAGGAGCAAAGACTGGGAAATTCCCCTCTGGGAGCTTCATACGGATCACAAATATAACACGGAAAGTAACCTTCCTGAAAAACAGCCTCCTGGTGAATTTTGGAAAGAGTTTTCGTAGGACCCAATATGGAAATGGAGTAAGGAAGAGGCTCTGCGCAGAGCCGCGGTGATACGGTCCAGGTAGACAGACGCCACGCTTTCTCATCTGGAGTTGCCAAAGACCTTTGTTCACCTTTGAGACACTATGTACGCCACCTATCTTAACTAGAGTCTGGGTAATTATTAACAGGAATGAGTTTAAATTACATCCCCGGGTCTTTGAAGTTTATCTATTTTGTGTTACCAGTTACAGAGTGACAAATTTAATAATAATCCAATCTAATATAAAAATAAAACATATTCACAATAGCAACACAAATTATAAAATACCTAAAAGTAGATTTAACAAAAATCTCCACATTTTAAAAAAACCCCAAATTTTAATGAGATCTGAATAAATGAATATACAAAATTTTAATTAAAATATACATAGTATAATTTCAAATAGAATCCCAATACATTTTCTTTTGTGCAACTTGACAAAGTAAAATTTATGCATTTATGCATTTATATAAATGCCAATACTATTTTGAAATAGAAAAACAAATAGGAATTGGATCCATCATATATAAGAATATATATTAAAAAGCAATAATAAATAAATGAATATGAAACAAGCATAAACATAGAAAAATACTAAGTCCACACATAGCTTCATTTGTCCTATTGAGAAACAATAGCCTATTCAGTGAATGACAATTGGAAAATTATGATTTTGGCAAATGGAGCATTTTTCTATTTATAAATTTTTAAAAAACTAGAAGCCTTAAGGACATAGTTGACAACTTTGGCTACATAAAACTTTTAAATTCCTATTTAGAAAATACAGGATAAGCAAAATAATTTATGTTTAGCAAAATAAAATGTGAACAAAATTATAGAAAGGGAGAAAAATTGGCAACATATGTAAAAACCAAAATGTTCATATCCTTAAGAAAGAAAGAGCTTCTACAAATCAATGAGATGACCCAAGTGATTCATCTTCTCCAAGATGGATCAGGATGGAGAAGATGATTCACTCGGAGAAGAGGCAAAGACAGTTGTATTTGAATAAAACATCTATACAGTGGTAATAATCCTTGAACTTCAGTTGTATAACACAGAAGTCTTTTATCATATTACATGTCAAACACTGGCCTGTGGAGAGGGTTCTGCCTTACACGGCCACGCAGGGACCCAGGCTGACAGCAGCCCCTTCTTTTGTGCTGCCCTGTCTGAAACACATGACCTTCATCACTGTAACGGGAGGAGAAAATGCTAAGGATCTCCTTTCGGAATAGCATGTTACTCAGTCAGAACTAGATCCAGGAAATGTGGGGCAGTGTCTAGAGCTATGGAGAGCTGAGTTAGAATCCTGTCACTTAAGAACTGCGAAAACTCTGAAACTGTTCTGGTGGTGAGATTTCAAAAACAATTTATACAAAAGCTACTTGTTAGTTTGTCAGCATCAAAAGCCACAGTATCTCTTCTGGAGATAAAAATATTTAATTAAAATTAATATTTAAGTTTCAAAAATAGCTATTAATTAAATGGAGAAATAAACAGAATTCTTTTGAAAGCCTCCAGCCTTTGAGCAGGTATTATGAGTGAGAATGCCAGTTTGCATTGTGCTTTTAGTGAGTACATATCAGGTTTCTGAAGTATTATTTCCTTGTCAAAGAAAGAGTGTTGTCATCCATGAAAAATACTTTTCTAGAAGCTCAAAACCATATGCTAAGTCAAATGGATACTGCCTGTTCTTTTATTGACATAGAATTCTTTAAATGCTAACTTTTTCTTCAGCAGATATCACTAGAGGCTTCCTCTGCCAAGGGGAGAGGAGCACTATGGTACCACTGCAGTGATCGGGAGGTCAGATGCGGTGCCTCAGGGGATGGTGCCTTTTCCCTGAGAGCCATTCACAAGAAGGCTGTGATCCACACACTGACGGGACTTCCTTGTTTTAACTCGCTGAATACCAAGGGTAGAATAAACTGACTCTATGAAAAGTAAATGGAAAACTTCACTTTGCTAAATTTTAGAGGAATACAATAGTATCAAATCATTTACCTGGAGCTTAGTATTTAAAAGTACCATTCTTTATTTAAAATTACTTTAACATTATATAGATTACTAACAAAATCTTTGCTTTTAAAGCTATGATTTTAATTATTTTAATAATAAAAGTGGTTGTGCCTTCAAACAACAGCCATCAGTGTTAGGTGTGAATGTATTAACATAATGAATTCAGTTAAGGCTCTTTCAGAACTCACCCAGCATGGAGACCTGTAGGACCTGACAATAAAAAAACACAAATTGTAATTTAAAAAACAAATAGAATTCTTGGAAAAAGTAAAGAAACTTTACTGTGGTGATTTTACTTATAAATTCAATAAGCCTTTATTCTTGAGAAGCGATATCATAACAGTGGTGAAAAGCCCAGGTGTGGAGTTAGAGCTGAGATTAAGTTCTGCATCTACCTTTTTCTACTGTGTGACCTTGAAAAAATTACTACACCTCTCTGTTCTGCAATCTGCTCTTCTGGAAAGAAGTGGGGGTAAAGAGTAACAACTATTTACATATTGCTTACTGTGTGTCAGGCTAGTCTATGCCTTCGTTTAATCCTTCCAGGACCCTATGAGTATAAGGTAGCAATACTCATGGGGTACCTCACATGCTTAGCAAGTGACACACAGAGAAGTAACTTACCCAAAAATCACTCAGCTACTAAATTGCAACACTTTATTTTTAATACTTTTTAATTTTTTTCAAGTACAGTTGTCTCCATTTCCTCTCCCCTCATCCCCCCACCCCAGCAAGCCCCACCTACCACCCTTGATCCTACCCCTCTTTGGCTTTGTCCATGTGTCCTTTATACATGTTCCTGGTCTATATGCCTAATAAAGCTGCCATGAGGATGAAATAAGACTATGCATATAAATGACTGATGTGTGTGTGCAAGGGGGTGGGGGAGGCACCTGTGTATGTTAGTATGTGCATGCATGTGTGTTTATAGCTTCCTGTTTGATTCTCACATAATGTTCCGTTCATACCACTGCCTTTAGCATGTTTTGAGGGACTGTTATATTCCTCATGTATCTGTCTTTTCCTTTAGACCCGAAGTCAGCAAATGTTTCCCTGAAAGGGCCAGATAGTCAATATTTTAGGCTTTGCTGGCCATACAGTCTCTATCACATCCACTCAACTCTGCTATTATAGCACGAAAGCAGCCATAGATCCTGAACTTTGTTTAGTAAAACAGAGGTGAGCCAGACTTGGCTCATGGACCACCTTGTCAACCCTTGCTTTGGGTATGGACATGGAAAGGGCTGCCTTTGACTTAACCTGGTCCCAGGACACCCTATCTGAGCACTCAGGGGAGACTCTCACACTGGCATTTCATCTTCCTTGGTTTCTCTCAGCTCTCAGGTGGATCTACTTGATATTCAGCCAATGGATGCCAAGGCAGATGCCTTATTTTTCAATAAGGATGAGGGCAGAATTGACCTACGTAAAAAAATTAATAAATTTTTCTATCTTCTAAAGTGTGAAGGCACTGAAGTTTTAGCCTGCTCATAATTAACTGCCACAGTTTCATGGCCACTGCCAGAGACATGAGATTCCTGAGTCAGAGACAAGGGACTTTATTACTTGGGGCATAGCAAGTAGCATGTGACTGCTTGTTGTGTCAGTTCTCCTTGCCCCCTTGGGGAATGGAAAACATTCAGATGATTCAGAAGGCTGTAGCTATGAGCAACTGGTCATTGGAAGCTTCCTCATGACAATGCACTCGCTCATGCATCACATCTCATGCAGAGTTTTCTGGCAAAATATCTAATCACCCAAGTGACTCCATGGGGCAATATGGACAGGCCAAAAGAGATGCCTACAAGTACAGTGGATTGTGATACAGAAGAAGGACCCTGAGTTTGGAGAACCCATCTTTTATGATAGAGAGTAAGCATGCCTGCCCTTTTCACCAGAGAGGAGACATTATATCCTCTGAGGCTGTTTGCTAACAAACTTGAAGACAGTCCAGGACAAGGAGCCATTAGAAATCCTGCATTTGTAAGACATGCAGAAACAAGTAGATGCATGGAGAATTCTCTCCCAATACCTCCATCAATTCTTATAGTATGCAAGGCTTTATGAAGTTTCTCATCTATAATGAAAATGACTGACACATGGTTATGTGAACTTGCCTTAACCAGTACTACTATAAATTTATATACATATATATTTTAAAATACATATTTATAGAAACTTTAATACAATTTTATATACACATATAAAAATTAAGTATATAATTATGTAAGAATGGTCACAGTAAGTTAGCTTAATGACTCATGAGGTCAATTTTCTTTCTCCAATATCACTGGGGCAGTATTTTCGAGAGGTAAAGTAGTTATCCTCAATATTATCCTACTAATCTTTTGTCTACAAGTTCAAATCTAAAGTTAAAACAAGGCTCACATCTCTAAGCTTCTCCAGATATCTTTTGCTCTTTGATGAACTTCTGTAACAGAAGGTAACATTTTGTCACTCATTTTGCCATTTTCCCATAAGCTTACTGCCTGGTATTGCTGTGTTCCTAATGCACACATAGGGCATAGCATGTAGTGGTTAAGAGCATGTGTGGTCTTTGGAGTCAGTCCTGCTCCTGCCATCCTTAACTGTAGGATGTCTAAAAATGTCTTTGTTTCTTTGTCCCTAAAATGGTGTGATAGTAATAGTAGCCACCTCACACAGTTGCTCTGAGGAATAAAAAAGATCATGCATATAACGTGCTCAGTACAGTGCAAAACACAGTAAGTAGTTGACAATCGTTAGCTATTCTGTCTTGATCTACTCTAAAGAGACAGAAAGCTATTGCAGGTCTGGTACAGGGTGACTTGAGCAGTATTTGCTGTCTTTATGTCTTAAAATGACCTTAAAGACCACAATGAGATTTCTCTTAGTTTTCACTTTTGTTTGCATACTTTTGAAAGTAGCTTTGTGGTAAAAAAAAAAAATCACTTTTATCTATTGTACAGCTACTTCTGAACTTGTGCAACACAAAGTGAAAAGGCAGAAATGCGCACTATCTTTGGAGCTTATTCCTGAAATCTTCCCCCATATGCTTGTGCTCATTTCCCCATCACCCACAGGGTGTAACCTGTGGTAGCTGCCTCATTGTGAAAGGACATATCATTACTCCCATGGTTTGGTGATTTTGTATCGATACTTGGCCTAACTTGTCTGTAATCTAAATGACTCATCTTACATTTTTACCTTATAAAGTACTGTCAGTGTGTATAGTTAATACTACTTAGATTCTTGTTAACTTGCTAGCAATGTATAAGGCTCCACATTGGTTAAGATCTTCCCACCAATCAAAACCTGCAAAGGAGCAGGCTCTTGTATTTACAAGTCCCAGTACTCAGCATCTACTTTACTTTAGATATACAAAGTCTGTCAAGAAAAAGTCCAACCATTGTTAACATAACAGTTTGTGTGACATCAATGTAACCTGGCAGCCAAGGAGAGTGGACTGGAATATGCATGTGTGAACAATGATGACTTCACTGTACTAGTCAGTGGGGGCAATAGACACTTTTGAGTGAGGTTGTGTACTCTGTGACCATCACGATCAAAATGACTGAGCAAGTAGAGCAATGAATCTGCATCATATTTTGCTTTAAACTTGAACATTCCTTAATGGAAAACATTCAGATGATTCAGAAGGCTGTAGCTATGAGCAACTGGTAATTGACAGCTTCATCATGACAATGCACTCACTCATGCATCACATCTCATGCAGAATTTTCTGGCAAAATATCTAATCACCCAGGTGACTTAGCCCAACTAAAGCCCATATTTGGTACCCTGAAACTTCTGGCACTTTCCAAAGCTAAAATCACCTTTGAAGAGGAAGAGATTTCAGACCATCAATGAGATTCAGGAAAATACAACAGAGCAGCTAATGGTGATTGGGAGAACTGTGTGAGATCCCAAAGTGCCTACTTTGAAGAGGACTGAGGCATCATTGTCCTATGTACAATGTTTCTTGTATCTCGTATCTTCTTTAATAAATGTCTCAAATTTTCATACTACATGGCTAGACACCTTCTGGACAGATCTCAGTATAGTTGACCCTTGAATAACACAGGGGTTAGGGGAACCCACCTCTTGTGCAGTTGAAAATCCTCATACAATTTTTGACTTCCTAAAAATTTAATACTAATAGCCTACTGCTAACAAGAAGACATTCTGATAACATAAATAGTCAACACACATTTTTTATGTTATATGTATTACCGTATTTTTTGGACTATAAGACACACTTTTTCTCCCCCACCCCACAAATTTGGGAGGAATAATGGTTGTTAATGCTGCTGTTGAGTTCTGGTTACATTTACATTGGTGAAATATTATGTTTTTTATGTTATTAAATATTTTACCATATTTTTTGCTTCAAATTTTTTTCCTATTTTCCTCTAAAAGCTAGGTGCATCTTATGGTCCAAAAAATGTGGTATATACTCTATACTCAAAATAAAGTTAGCTAGAGAAAAGAAAATGTTAAGAAAATCATAAGGACTTCCATACAAGTTGGAGCACAAGACAAGATCCTGGTTTACTGCAGAAAAATGACCCCGAATTTTTGGAGCCTCAGACCAGGAGTTCCAGCCAAGATGGAGGTGTAGGTAGATACACTTTGCTTCCTTAAATAACACCCCCACCAAAGAAAAGAAAAGGAAAGAAAAGAAAACAACCAATTTTAAAAGAATGAACAACCAGAAGTGCCAGAAAATTGAACTGTATGGAAGTCAACAACCAAAGAGTTAAAGAAGAAACATTCATTTGGACTTCTAAGAGGGGTGGAGATGGGAAGCTGGGGCAGAGGGGATGTGCAGCAAGGTGGCAGCTGGCAGACATGGCAGGTGAGGCAGCAGCTAGTGGACTGGGCAGCCCCACTTTCATGTGCAGACACCAAGAGGAACAACTGGGGAGTGAGACAGACTATGCAACCCAGGGTTTCAGTGTTGGGAAAATAAAACTTCAGAACCTCTGGCTGTAAAAACCTATGGGGGTTGTGGCAGTGGGAGAAATTGCCAGTCTCTTGAAAGCAGGACAAAAGCTGAGCAAGTGGCATTATTCCCTCTTTGACCCCTCTTCCACTAATAGCACCTGCCCAGGCAAATATCTAAGGTTCTGCCCCTTAAAATGTAACAGGTGCACCAAGACAAGGAAATGTGGCCCAAATGAAAGAATAGATAAAAACTACAGAAAAAGAACTAAGTGACAAGGAGATAGCCAACCTATCAGTCTACATCAGATGTAGACTTCAAAGCACTGGTAATGAGGATGCTCACAGAAATTATTGAGTATGGCTGCAAAATAAAGGAAGAAGTGAAGTCTATACAAATTGAAATAAAAGAAAACATAAAGGGAACCAACAGTGAAGGGGAGGAAACCAGGACTTAAATCAATAATTTGGAACAGAAGGAAGAAATAAGCATTCAGTCAGAATGAAGTAAGAAAACAAGAATTCAAGAAAAAAAATGAGAGGATTAGGAAACTCTGGGCCACCTTTAAATGCTCCCATGTCCAAATTATGGGGATGCCAGAAGGAGAAGAGGAAGAGCAAGAAACTGAAAACTTATTTGAAAAAATAATGGAAGAAAGTTTCCCCAGTCTGGCAAAGGAAATACACAAACAAGTCCAGGGAGCTCAGAGAGTCCAAAACAAATTCGACCCAAAGAGGAGCACACCAAGACACATCATAATTAAATCATGAAAGATTAAAGATAAAGAAAGAATCTTAAAAGCAGTAAGAGAAAAGAAGAGAGTTACCTACAAGGAGTTCCCATATGACTATCAGCTGGTTTCTCAAAAGAAACCTTGCAGGCAAGAAGGGGCTGGAAAGAAGTATTCTGAATCAAGGAATGTATTCCAAGCAGGGACCTCCATCCAAGATTACTCTATCCAGCAAAGCTCTCATTTAGAATACAAGGACAGATAAAGTCCTTCCCCGATAAGGTTAAGTTAAAGGAATTCATCATCACCAAAACCTTATTATATGAGATGTTAAAGGGACTTATCTAAGAAAAAGAAGATCAAAACTATGAAGAGTAAAATGACAACAAACTCACAACTATCAACGACTGAATCTAAAAAAAACTGAGCAAACAACTAGAACAGAAACAGAGTTATAGAAATGAAAATCACATGGAGAGTTAACAGTGGGAAGGGGGTAGGGGGAGAGTAGGGGAAAAGGTACAGGGAATAAGAAGCATAATTGGTAGGCACAAAATAGACAGGGGGAGGTTAAGAATAATATAGGAAATAAAGAAGCCAAAGAACTTATATGTACAACCCATGGACATGAACTAAGGTGGGGGGGGATGCTGGAGGGAATGGGGGGACCAGGCAGAGGGGGATAAAGTGGAGAAAAAAGAATGGGACAACTGTAATAGCATAATCAATAAAATATACTAAAAATAAATCATAAGGAAAATATATTTACGATATTTATTGAAAAACATCATATAAAAATGAACCCATGCAGCTGAAACCCATCTTATTCAAGATCCACTGTATTTCAGTTATGAGTGTGGTCTGGTCTCAGACAAATGAGCTCAGAATCATCAATATTTTTTCCAGCTCATAGGTATCAGCCCCCACATCCTGCATGCAGTCTGACCCTGATTATCTTGAGAAAGTCCCCATTTGTTTTATCCCCAAACAGCTGGCATACAAATGGAATCAAGCACTTTTAAGTAGTCATTAATCATACTGATTAGAACAGCTCAGTGTTCTAAGTGCTTACATATTGGACATACAAATCAAATGATAGTCCAATTGGTTTATTCATAGGTTCCTTTTTTTGAAAAATCTGTGTCTATTTTTTTCTTTTCATTCCGTAGTCTTTACTGTTAGAAAAACTTTGAAAAGCCCAGATGAATGCTCCCATGTCCCTATTATCAAGTCATTTATCTGCAAAATCACTGATAGTCATTATCCCGTATATATAATTTTCTAGCTGTGTGATTTCATTTATTTAGCTTTCCAGAAAAATTTTTAATCTAATTTTATTAATACAAATAGAGAGACAGACAGAGAAACAGATAAATATGCTGGCTTCTTAGACTCTTACAGAATAGAAAGCTTGATTTTTATCTTTTGTGTGCAATTATTTACTCCTTTGAGGATTAGGATTAGAGGAAAAAAGTAACTGTTGAATGAGATGAGGAGATTTACTTATGCGGTTGTTATTGTTCCCTTCTAATAAGACAATATTAAGATATAAATAAAAAGTCAGCTAAAAATGGTCAGACATGAACTTCAGACCTCCACTCAGAGGCCGTGACACGGAACCCACCCTGGCTGCTTTAAGGAGTCACACAAAACTTAACGGGAAAGCCCTCTCCACGCCCAGAGCCATGTTTGCTAGCAACATAAACACTACTGTGAGTTAAAAACATTGACAGAATAACCCCAAGGCTCTCCCTCGCCTTGTTCTTTACAAAACTAGCGCCATGAGAACCAGGACCGCTGTGTCTGACACGCTACACCATTGCAATCAGAGACTATGCCCAAGAATACGAAATCCCGCAGAAAGAAAATGAAGAAAGGAGGAAGGCCTTGGTAGATCTCTTCACACCAACCATCTAATTCCTTTCAGGCTTAATTTTAGGGTCACCATCACATGACTGGCATAGCACTGAAGGGCTGGGCTAGGCAGGGGAGGAGGATGGCATCTTCCTGGGAACCTGGCCCAGAGGCTTAATGGGAATCACCCCAGGAGAGAAGCCCAGCCTGAGTTCAGCCTGTTTGTAGACAAGCTCCAGAGCTTGTCCATACAGCAGTGCCCCGGAGGATGCTGGGAGAGTGGCTCCCCTCAGGACACACCCTGTTATCATTTTTCCTGTACAGCTGTCATCTCTGTCAAAGATGCTATGGAGAAAAAATAAAAAACCCACAGAGTCCAACTGTGAATTAGAAAATTTCAGAGAAGGTCAGAGTGGATCTTTGGCGAGTGCTCAGAAGCGTTCCCTCAGCTCAGGTTTCCATGTCTGCGGTTAAGGGCCGATGTTAAGGCATCGGTCCATGTAAGGGTTTGCAAGTCATTGTTCTTTGAAGTTGAAAAAAATTGGAACCAAACTTTTCAAAATGAGTATATTTGTTTCTATTAAAGACAAAAATTATATGAGATAAATTGTCTAGGAAAGTTGAGACCTGTGTTGTACTGAACATCTTGGGTATAAGATGCCAAGAGCTTCACAGTTTTGTTTGCTGATGATGGGGTTGAAAACGTGACCTCCAAATATATGGCCACTTGGCATACTGGCTACTTTAGCTGGAGGAACCTGAGGAATGGCATATACAGAAAGGTCTCCCTTACCTCCTCCATCTCTCCTGAAGCAGATCACGGGGTCCTCACGTGAGAGGTGCCCTCCTTACACCCAGAGAAAAGGAGCACCCTGTCTCTCAAGACGGAGGGAGCCTGCAGAGGGACCTGCGTGAACGGGCCTTGCTGCGTTTCCCCAGCTCGCTACAGTCGGCGCACACCCTTCTGTCCTGTCATCTTTTTCTACAACTTCCCACTCTTCATCAAACCTAGTGTAAAAACCCTCAGGTTTCTCCTTTCTTGGGGTCCGCATCTCCTTATGATGGGCCCCATGTCACGTAACACTCATATTAAATACATTTGTGTGATTTTCTCTCGTTAACCTGAATGTTGCCAGCCCAGTTTTCAGGGGCCCAGCCAGAGAACCTAGGAGGGTAGGAGGAAAGACTTCTCCCTCTTCTTCACTGAAGGTTGCAGACTTGAGTGGTTTGGCCCACCTTCTTGTCTTTATAATTTACGCCATGGGGACATGTAATCACTGAAGTCCTCAGGTCTTGAAAATGCGTAGACGATGGGCTTCCGTTGGGCACCAGTGCCTGTTGGGATGCTGTTTTCACTCTCGGAACGTGAGTGTGTGGTTTCCCTCAAAGACAAGTGCTGTGCTCTCACTTTTCAAGCAACAGAAACACTCATCTCGTTTTCTAATTACAGCCAGGAATTGTGTGGCACATTATAATTAGCACAATGCCTGAACAGGTATTTCATTATCATTACTTTGTAAAACTTCTATGCATAGACATAAGCAAAATTTAAAATAGCCTCCTGCGAACAGACAACCTGTGTCCAGTTTTCGGTGAAGGTGGCCTCCTATCCTGGCTCTGCTCCTCACTGAGGGTCTTAGGCAAGTGACCCTCTGGTCCTCCGTTCCTCTCACAGGGCTGTGAGATTGAAATGGATGAATCAACATAAAGCAGTTAAAATACCGCCTGGCGCAGAGAAAGCACCCAAGGAATGTGAGCTCTCCTCACCTCCTTCAGGCCGTGCTCCTGCCCTGGGTCCCCGATTTTCAGACATAATCAGCATAAAGGGGAACCTGCCGGTAGAAACCACTCCCAGCCCCTGCCCTGCTGTGAGGGCCTCGCTGGGCAGAAGAGAACAGTCCTCGGACCCGGGCCTCCCTGGACCACACCCGAAACCTCCTCTCTCTTCTCACCGAGGCCGGGGTGCCGCGGGTGGGGTGGGTGCTGATGAGACGAAGTGAGGACAGGTATGTCCTCCCACTTTTGCCGGTGAAAACAAGACTAGGCAAACCCGCCCAAACGGTTTCTGACAGCCCTAGCTAAGAGCATGGTAAAAGTCTTCCTTTTCCTTAAAAGAAAAATCACTTTGAATCGCTCAGAGTCAGCCGCTGGGACTTTCTGTGGTGAAACCCCCGGATACTCAGGCTTCCTCTTCTCCCCACACAGAGCGAGGGCCTCTGGACAGAGCCCCTGAAACAGAAGGGCAAGGGAGGGGGCCTAGAAAGGTCAGTGGCCCCTGATCCCCAGAGCTCCGGGCGGGCCACGCCGGGCTTTCCCGGCATCCGCAGAGCGAGGTGGGGAGGGTCCTCCGTCTTCGCTGAGACTCCCAGGGTGCAGAGTCGTCAGGGACACCCCTGGCAAAGGCCGTGGTGGGCAAAGCTGGTTTCCCAGCCCAGTTACCTCCCTTTCTTTCTGCCCTGGCCCCCACCTCTCACGCACCCTCAGGCTTACCAGAGTCCCATCTCCCGGGTCTCATCTTCCAAAGCCACCTTTCTAGATGATCTTTTGGCTGGAGGCTGTAAAAGACACCTTCCAAAAGATTCTGCATTTTTAAGTCATGAAAAATCAAAGCTGAACAAATGACTCTAACCGTGGAATTTTAAGTATCAGTAAACATGAAAATGTATTATTTTTTAAAAAAGATATGTGTTCATTAGAGACTATTTGAAAAATAGAGTAAAGAAGAAAGAAGTTTTCTATCAGGCACTGAGTATTTATGTTTTGATATATTTCTTTCCAGTCTATTAATTTGAATATTTTTTAAAAAGCCTTAATGACCCACTCAATATGCAATTTTTTGTTCCTACTCCCAACATAGAACACATTTACTGTATTTTGATGTGCATAGTGCATACTTTTTTGCCCAAATTTTTGAGGGAAAAATAAGGATAAGCATTATAAATGTGTAGTACCTGAAATACCTTGTATCTGTCCCTGTGTTTTGTTACATAAAATTTCTTGTACCATATGTTCAAAAATAAATCCTAAAACTTTCATAATACAAAAACCAAGTACTTAAATATAAGTAAATAAAAATGGAACTAAAAATTGAAACGAAAGATTTTTTTCCTGAAAGTTTAAGCCAAAAACGTGGGTGCCCTACTTATGGTACTTAGGGGGGGTGTTGGGGAAAGAAGGGCTGGGACAGACGGACCTCTCCTGGCTTCCAGAAGCCCTTCTGCAGCTCCCTGCCTTGGACACAGGCCTGTCCCTCCCCTTGTTCACAGAAAGGCCCAGCAGAAAGAAGCAAATTAGGAGAAAAGAACTTGGAGACATTACATTTCACATGTTCTTCTTCTGTGTTT
Organism: Artibeus jamaicensis; assembly: GCF_021234435.1. Taxonomy (NCBI): domain Eukaryota; kingdom Metazoa; phylum Chordata; class Mammalia; order Chiroptera; family Phyllostomidae; genus Artibeus; species Artibeus jamaicensis. The sequence goes on along the minus strand of NW_026521995.1, from coordinate 864,320 downwards.
TGAGTCACTGGTACTTTCTCAAAAGCCTTGGCTTTGTGGAATAGCAGCCACAATCCGTGACAAGTTGGGTGATAAATAGGATATTGATGGGCAATTGCTGGACACCAAATAGCTCCATAAATCAACATGCTAGAAGCTGGTACCACAGTCAAGGGCAGTGCTAAGGGAATGCAGGCCCCACAGTCCTGCGAGGTGAGGCTGGGGAGCAGAGGTGGTCTTCCGAGCACCTTGCAGAGAATGGTAGATTCCCCTCGTGGGGTGCAGACACCCCTCCCTGGTCGTAATGCAGTGGTGCCCTCACCCCCTAACAGCAGGCAGGCCTCCCACTGACTTCAGGGTTTGAGGAGCCTTGGGTGGGGTTCCAGCCCAAGTAGGGCTGTGCCCCTGCCTGGGTGCCTTCTGATGATTACCAGTCCCGTGATGCTTCCTGATCTCATCCACTAGGATTCTACAAGTAGTGCAGCCTCATTGTAGAGAGTTTTTAAAATAGTCCCATGACAGAGAGGACTGGTAACATCTGTCCTCTCATAGACTTCTAAAAAGACATGGTACCCATAACCCTGGATCCTATGAAGTGATGCATTTCACCTTCTGCCCCCATCACCCTCTATTCAAAGACAAAGCACCTGTCTCTTCCCCTCACCATGAGGCCGGTTCAGCTTTCCCTGGCTCAAAAGGTAGGGAGCTCAAATTTCAGTGTCTCGCTAAAAATGGTCCCAGAAGCTTCTAACTGCTTTGATACCCAAAATGCTAAATTCTCCCTCCTCAGTTTATTCAAGTACTGTAAGATGTGTCATCCCAGCACAAAACATCAACCCAGGCAGGAAAAATGTATTAGCACCAAAGCACCAAAAATACACCCCCCCCCAAAGAAAAAGACAACCAACTCCCAGGGAATCTAGTTTCAAAGATACACATTTCAGGCATTCCAAGCAGAGCTATTAACAAGAGAGAAGGAAGCCTTCCTTCTGAACATCACCAGAGAAAACCTTGACAGACCTCTTTCCTAGTGAGCCACCTTCTCAGAAGGGGGAAAAGACCCAACAAAGGCCCTAGTTCCTCATTCCTAGGGGAGAAATAATAAATGAACTGAGATGGTGTGACTTAATGCAGTCCTCTAATACTTATTTTGCAAATAATCACTGAAGCTCTTTAAACAATTCCTTCACAACATTTTAAATACATAAAAAGCAGGAATTGATCAAAATGAACATTCCTTGAGACACTCATCTTTCCGCCAACACAGGGAACACATATGTTTCCTGTCTGTGGGGTAGGTCTCATTTCTCATAACTCTCCTTATCAATTACTGCCTAGACGGAATTTACCCTCTGTGCTCAGTCACACAAGCACGTCTAAATGACAAACATAGCTTCTCAGCCCCTAACAAAATCAATCTCTCAGCAGGGGAGCAGAGCTTGTCTTTGCTCCTGACTGAAATGCTCATTTGCATGCTAATTACACAGAAAGTTCTTCCAGTTGAAGAAAGTGTGACAGAAATGCCAGGTCCAAACTCTAGGAGCCCAGTGCTTCGCTGCCCAGGTGGATGAATGAGAACTGAGGATGTTGTAGGTGGAAGCAATTGGGACACAACTTATTTTCAGTCATATCTAAAGCCCACTTTAGCTGAGTTAGTCAGGTCCAGATTAACCAGACAATGCTCTCCTGGAGTTGCTCTGATTGTGGAGCAGAGCAAAGAGGTTTGGTTTTGTTTTGTTTTGTTTTGTTTTGTTTTGTTTTGTTTTGTTTTGTTTTTTGCCTGTCATTTATGAATAGGGAAGCCTCTTCACTCAGGTTCTCAGTATATGCACCTGAACAAAAGAAAAGGCAAACTTCAAATTCCATAAACTGCCTCAAAGAACCTCTTGATCACAGCTCCAAAAGTTCTGTTCAAATAATCGAAAATAATTACCATTATTTTCCAATTGAATAAATTGAAGCTACATCTATTCAACAAAGTCAATGTATAAATATAATTTGAAAATTACTTTCTTTCACTAAAAATAACAAAAAAGGAGGGAGGACCTACTTTTATTTATGCATATAAATGAAGAGCAAAAGCTTTGGTTGTCTTAATTTTTTATATTCTTCATATTTGAGGTTGAATGGGCAACATTTATAAAAGAGAAAGGTACTGTTTCTTTTATTTTGCCATTTTTGGGTTTTGCTTCTGGAAGGTTTTGGAAGTCTGAGGAAGCCGAGTGGAAGTGGACTTTTCCCTTCTGTTGTTTCAGACTGGTGGTCAGTTGTTTTTGCTCTGACTTCTTTTCCCCTGTGTGCCAACCTTCCTTCATCCTGAATGTTCTCCCACACCTGTGGCCCCAGTGTGCTCAGGGCACTGTCCCCATATTAACCAGAAGCTCCTAGAAGGCAAGGCCACTGGACCTGCCTTCTCATCCTACTGAATCTGAAGTAGTCCTCCCTGAGTCCCTGCAGCCAGAGGCCTGGATGATACTAACAGATACCTACTTTGTTGTCTTCTTAGTTCAAATTCCCTCTCTCAAGATCGCTTGTACTTTCAAATCTTGAATTAAAATGGTGTATTAAGGCCCAAAAAATGTGTTCTCCTTTTTGAACTGCTCTGTAGACAGTATTGTTGAAGTTCCAGAACCCCAGTGCACATGGGGAGGGAGAGGTAATGAAGAGGGCAAGGTATAGAAGCATGCTGTGTAGACAACGTGATACATGTAGAAGCATGCTGTGTAGACTACGTGACATGTGTCTACACTGTGACATTTACTTAGTATATTCTGAACACGAGGTAATAGTACAAAACAGTCTTAAAACTTTTTTCGTGTTACAAAGTGGTGGATCTGTGAGCAATACAAGAAACATTCTAGTTACCTTTTCATAGTAAACATTTTGTCATGACAGCTATTTTCATAGAAGCATAGAGTCCAGCCTAGTCTAGGTAGCTGACTCAGGTGTGTTTTACCCCATATCATGCAATTCAAGGTTCCAAGCTCCCCACCCCCAAGGGGATGAATTGAGGACTGTGTTTTATTAATCTAGGTGGAACTTGGCCTTCCACTTCATCCCCTCTTGTCCTCTGTTCTTTATTTGTAAAACAACTATGAAGAACTAATTATCCAATGATTACTAAAAATTCACCTCAAAAGGATAATACTGTCCCAGAAAGTAGATTATTTCCCCTCACTGACAAGCATTCTTTCCTTGACCAAGCTTTAGACAGCCTTCTTTTCAACCAGGTCATGTCCCTGGGCTTTGTCCTTGGTCAGCCTCATCCAGTTGTAGCAAAAATCTCACTAAGTCAGTTTAGTGAGACCCCACTCCTTCACTGATATGCGATCACTCTCAAAATTGATCAAATTCCTTACCCTCTGTCATTGCTTTCTGTTCACTCTGGAATCCCTCCCATAAGAATCCTATTAAATGGGTTTAACAAAAACACCCCTACCCCTGATGTTTCCTCTCATGATTTGCGACCCAGTGACCCCCTCATTCTGCTGCTCTGCTCCAAGTCCCCAGCTGCCTTTTCTGTATTTGGTGTTAAGCCCAATCTCTCTTCTCTGTTGCAATAGTCCTGAATAAAGTCTTCCTTACTATCTTAACAAATGCAGAATAATTTTTCCAAGCATCTCCCAAGTAACTACTACTTAAGATTATTTAGAACCTACTGATATAAATTATCCATTGGAATTTTGTTTTTACTTTCTCAGAAAGAAATTTATGTATCATTGTCCTTATGACACATACAAAATCAATAAGATGAAAATAATGAGTATATCTTTAAAGCAACCAAAGATTCCCAGAGCAAATGAGTGTTTCAAATCTATGGTTAATAAAACAAAAGTTGGTGACTGATTACATTGAATAATATTATAATAGTGGAATTTTAAAATTATATTTTATCACAAGCTGTTACAGTTGCCCCAGCTTTTTCCCCTTTGCTTTCCTCTACCCAGCCCCCCTTCCACTCCCTCAGGCAATCCCCACACTATTGTACCAGTTTGTATATGTTCTTTGACTACTATATTCCCTATACTATACTTTACATCCCCATGACTATTCTGTAACTACAAATTTGTACTTCTCTTCACCTTTTTTGCCCATTCCCCTAACATCCCTCCCCTGCAGCAACCATCAAAACATTCTCTGTATCTATGAATCTGTTCCTGTTCTGCTTATTTGCTTATTTTGTTTTTTTTAGAATCAATTGTTGATAGATATGTATGCATTGCCATTCATTGTTCATATTTTTACCTTTTTTTCTTAAAGAAGACCCTTCAATATTTTATATAATACTGGTTTGGTGGTGATGAACTACTTTAGCTTTTTCTGGTCTGAGAAGCTCTTTATCTATCCTTTGATTCTAAACAATAGCTATGCTGAGTGGCAGAATCTTGGTTGTAAGTCCTTGCTTTTCACCATATTGAATACTTCTTGCCAGTCCCTTCTTGCCTGCAAAGTTTCTTTTGAGAAATCAGCTGACAGTCTTATGAGACCTCCCTTGTAGGTAACTAACTGCTTTTCTCCTGCTGCCTTTAAGATTCTCTCTTTGTATTAAATCTTTAGCCTTTTAATTAAGGTGTCTCTTGAAGTGGGCTTCTTTGGGTTCAATCTTGTTTGGGTCTCTCTGAGCTTCCTGAACTTGTATGTCTACTTCCTTCACCAGTTAAGGAAGTTTTCTGTCATTATTTTTTCAGATAGGTTTACAATTTATTGCTGTGTCTCTTCTCCTTCCAGCACTCTCATGATGCTAATATTTGTATGCTTGAAGCTATCACAGATGCTTCTTGCTCTATCCTCATTTTTTAATTCTTTTTTTATGCTGTTTTTTTAATTTTTTAAAAATTGTATTGTTATTCTATTACAGCTATCCCAATTTTCCTTCATTGCCCTCCTCTTTCCATCCCACCACCCCCCATTGGCTCTCCCACACTACTGTCTATGTCCATGGGTCATTCATACATGTTCTTTAACTAGTCCTTTCCCCCTCTTTTCATTATTATCCCCTTCTCCCTACCCCTCTGGCCACTGTCAGTCTGTTCCACTTTTCCATGACTCTGGTTCTATTTTGCTCATTAGTTTTTTATGTTCATTAGATTCTTCTTATAAGTGAGACCATATGGTATTTTTTTCACTGACTGGCTTATTTCATTTAGCATAATATTCTCCAGTTCCATCAATGCTGTCACAAAAGGTAGTAGTTTCTTCTTTCTTTCTGCTGTGTAGTATTCCACTGTGTAAATGTACTAGTTTTTTTTTGATCCACTCGTCTATGACAGGCATTTAGGCTGTTTCCAGCACTTGGATATTGTAAATAATGCTGCTTTGAACACAGGGGTGCACAAGTGCCTTTGAATTGGCATTTAGGGATTCTTATCGTATATCCCTAGCAGTGAAATCACAGGGTCAAAAGGCATTTTCATTTTTAATTTTTTGAGGAAATTCCATACTGTTTTCCACAGTGACTGAACCAGTCTGCAGTCCCACCAACAGTGCACTAGGGTTCCCTTTACCCCTCATCCTCTCCAGCACTTGTTGTTTGTTGATTTATTAATGATGGCCATTCTGACAGGTGTGAGATGATATTTCATTGTGGTTTTAATTTGCATCTCTCTAATTGCTAGTGATGTTGAGCATCTTATCATATGTCCATGGGCCATCTGTATGCCCTCCTTGGAGAATTGTGTATTCAAGTCCTTTGCCCATTTTTAATTGGATTATTTGTCATCCTGGTGTTGAGTTGTATCAATTATTTATATATTTTGGAGATTAAACACTTATATGATATATCGTTGGCAAATATGTTCTCCCAAAGGGCAGTCCCTTTTCATTTTGATGATGAATTCTTTAGATGTGAAGCTTTTTGCTTTGATGTAGTCCCACTTGCTTATTTTTTCTTTTATTTCCTTTGCCCTAGGAGATATACTGACAAAAAATATTACTACAGGGGATATCTGAAATTTTACTGCCTGTATTTTCCTCTAGGACTCTTATGTTATCAGTACTTAGAATTAAGTTTTTTATTGATTTTGAGTTTTTTCTGGTGTATGATGTAAGTTGATGATCTAGTTTCATTTTTTTTACATGTAGCAGTCCAGTTTTCCCAACGCCATTTATTGAAGAGGTTATTTTTACCTCATTGTATGCTCATGCCCCCTTTGTCAAATATTAATTGGCCAAAGAGAAGTGGGTTTATTTCTGGGCTCTCTGTTCTGTTCCTTTGATCTTCATGTCTGTTCTTATACCAGTACCAGACTGGTTTAACTACAATGGCCTTGTATAGTTTGATATAAAGTATTGTGATCCCTCCTACTTTTTCATTCTTCTTCCAAGTTGCTGAGGCTATTTGGGGTCATTCCTGGGTTCATATAAATTTTTGGAATATTTTTCTAGATCTCTGAAATATGCTATTGATATTTTAATAAGAATTGTGTTGAACCTTTGGGGAACATGGACATTTTAATTACGTTAATTCTTCCAATCCAAGAACAGGGCATATACTTGCATTTATTTGTATCTTCCTCAATTTCTTTCTTTAGTGTTCTATAGTTTTCCAACTATAGGTCTTTTACTACCTTGGTTAAATTTATTCTGAGGTACTTTATTCATTTTTTTTTGATGCTGTAGTAAATGGAATTTTTTCCTAGTTTCTTTTTGATATAGTTCATTGTTGGTGTACAAAAATGCCATAAATTTCTAAGTAGTGCCTTTGTATCCCAACATTTTGCCAAATTCACTTATTAGGTCAAGTAGTTTTTTTGTGGATCCTGTATGGTTTGTTGTGTACACTATCAGGTTATCTGCAAATAATGACAGTTTTACTTCCTCCTTTCCAATTTTGATGCCTTTTATTATTTTTTTTTTCTGGTTGCTGTGGCTAGAACTTCCAGTTCTATGTTGAGTAAGAGTGGTGAAAGTGGATACCTTCTCTTGTTCCTGATCTTAAGAGGAAAGCTTTGTTTTTTCCCATTGAGTACGATGTTGGCAGTAGGTTACTCATATATGGTCTTTATTATGTTGAGGAATGCTCTCTCTATTCCCACTTTGCTGAGTGTTTTTATCATTAATGGGTGCTGGATTTTATCAAATGCTTTCTCAGCATCTACTGATATGATCATGTGATTTTTGTCTTTTATTTTGTTTATGTGATGTATTACATTTATTGATTTGTGAGTATTGCACCATCCTTGTATCCTTGGGATGAATCCCATTTGATCATGGTGTATGATCTTTTTAACGTGTTGCTGGATCTGGTGTGCCAATATTTTGTAGAGAGTTTTATCATCTATGTTCATCAGAGATAGTGGCCTATAGTTTCTTTGTATTTCTTTGTTGTGTCTCTTCTTGCTGTTCTGATAAGCTGTCATTTACTTCTTTATATTCCAAATCACTTATTTGATTCTCATTTATTTGCTCCACTGTTGATTCCCAGAAAATTGCTCTTTATTTCAATGAATGTATCTTGTTTTTCACTGGAACTTTTTATGCTGTTGAGGTCCTCACTAAGTTCCTTCATCATCCTTATAACCAATGTTTTGAACTCTGCATCTGGTAGAGGTGATTATACAAAATGAGATTCTAAGAAAGAATAAACCAGGCCCAGGAATTGGTTTAAACTCCTTAAGAGCGTGTGCCAAGATAACCAGAGTAGTAAGGACAAAACTTAGATGTACCACTTGTCATTAGATATTTCTCTTGGGATGACCCAGCTTCTTTCAGGTAATGCTCCATGTGGTAGATTCCCCTGCCCCACATTTCCTCCCACCCCACCTCTCCCCAAGGCAGCATCTGGGAGGCCACTGATCTGCGAGACCCTGGGCCCCATGAGGAGGCCAGTGACGGGAAACTGGGCATCTGGCCTTTTTAGTATGTAGTGAGGTCATACTGTGTTGGCACCATAGCCAGCCATTTGTCTCTGGCCACAGATCCCATGTGTTCTCTGGCTTTCTGTTCCAACCCCAGTTAGTCAGTCCACTGGTCCTTGTATCTGAAACCCTCAGGTTTTCTGATATGGAAAGGAAACTGCAAATGATAATATTCAGAATGGACATCGTGATCTTCTAGGATTGAACGCTGTGCCAAGATGGGTTTTATCTCTGTCTCCAGAATGGCCCGATTATTTAAGATTAAACATACCAATATTCTATAAATATTAAAGCCAAAGGGGGCACATGGCCCTGCCCGGTGTGGATCAGTTGTTCGGGTGTCATCCCACAAAATGAAGAGTCACAGGTTTGATTCTCAGTCAGAGCACATGTCTATGTTGTGGGTTCAACCCCCAGTCAGGGCACATACGAGAGACAACAGGTGGATGGTCAATGTTTCTGTTTCACATCGATGTTTCTCTCCCTCTCTTTCTCTCACCTTTCTCCCTCTTTTCTCCTCTCTCTAAAAATAAACAAAAACTTCTTTAAGGTTTTTATAATTTATAGAGAGGATAAAGGGTGCCGAGAATCATTGTAAATGGTCATAATACTAACATTTTGAATACTCACATTCCAGGGACTGTTCTAAGCATTGACGCACATCATTCACTTAATTGTCTCTGTAATCCTGTGAGGCGACGATTACCTCCCTTTAGAGATGGGACCTGTGGCTGGAAAGTTGGGTAACGTGCCAAGCCCAGGGTCACCAGGATAAGCGATTGCAGGGCCTTGATTCCAGCCCATAGGAGTGTGTGGTCAGGAGTCACCCACTGTCCCCTCCGGGGGCAGAGAGAACTCACAGAGGTTCTGGGGTGACCAGGGTCTGGGAGGACTGGGGGAGACCCTGGCCCACAGGATGACTGAGACTTCCTGGACCCAGGAGACACCCCAGGACCACCCTTTTGTGGTCCACAAAAGCACCATATTCCCGTGTCTCCAGAGCCCCCACCCCCACAAAAGCAGAGTCCCTTCCCTCCCCTTCACCTGTTCCCTTCTCGGGTCCTCCGCATCCTCCCTCCCTCTCGCCTTCCCTCCTGTCAACAGTTTTCTCAGTCCTTTACCTCTCCCGCCTGTGGGTGGGCAGGCTCCAGTCCTTCAGACCCATTAATCAGAAGATGAAGGCCCCCTCCCCCTAGACCAGTTTCAGAGCCTCGCCATGCCACTCCCACCTCCCCACCCTGCTGACAGCGTCCCCACCCTAGCCTCCGGCAGCACAGCCGGCTGCTCTCTGCAGGCTCATAGATGAGCGAGTCTGAGGTGCTGACGCCCCCTAGTGGAACAAGTCCCAGAGACACAATCATTTTACCCACAGGGCAAGATAGATGTCTTTAGTTGGGAGAAAAGAAGGTTGAAAAAATCATGGCTGTGTTTTAATGATACAAAAGACAAAAACAAAAAAAACACCATAGAAACCTGTTTAGCTTCTGGAAATATTTTTCTAAGAAGGTAGACAGAGGGGGAAAAAAGTTGTTAAGCAAAGAGCCACTGCTCATTGCCTGTCGCACTGTGAGCTTGCTGTTTTTACTTGAATGTGAGTTCAAATTCAAAAGCAATGAGTGTAAGTTCAAGAGCATTAAAAATGCTCTTTGGGAGGATATGCAAGTCAGATGGTCAGTATTTGCTGTATACACTGCGTCTCTACAGTCACCCTCCCCAGGCAGTAAAGCTACAGACCCTAAACTTGGAAAGAACATTTCTGCTGTGAGCGTAACCCCCTCCTTCTGAAGGACCTCAGTGTGTCAGGCTACACAGCTGCTCTCAGAGGCCCTGCAGGAGTCCTAGCCAATGGTCAGGCTCCCTCCACAGGTGAAAACCCCACTGTCTTTAAATGGCAGATTGTTCCAGATGAAAACCTCTCCTGTACAGCCACCTGGGATGAAAGCAGATTGCTTTAACTTGGAACTTGGAACATCAGGTCATCATAACCTAGAACTCTGGAAAGCATCATCATGAAATCTTAGAAACTTGTATGTGGCCCAAGCGATATGTTCCTGTGTCAATCTTACATGCAGTCCTGTACAAATGCAGTTTTAACAGATGTTAGTACACACACAAGCCAGGGGGCAGGGGGTGCATCTCCATTAATAACCATCTGCTTGTTCTGGGAGACCGGGGATGCCTTGCTTCAGCTGCAGGCTCAAGTTCAGGGTAGGGTGGAAACAGTCTTTCCACTTAGACATTTTTAAGGTAACATTAGTAGAGACTTAAAAATTCCTGACAAATAGCAGGACGTAAATATGTGACCAGTGTGACTGTGTCTTAATGGGCTCACACAGGCAGTAATTATTCTTCGGTCTGATTTGATAAGTGCTAATCCCTACCTTGTTCAAATTGGTTTGATTCGAGGTCTCTGGCTCTCATAGTGACAACAGAGAAAGTAAGAGAAATGATAACATTTCCCAGGACAGACCAACAGTTCCCGCGCACGGACCAGAGGCAGAACAGGCCTCCGCCGGGGCACGGAGGCGGCAGCGGCTCCAGGCGCAGGGAGAGACCGAGGGCAGGAGGCAGGGGCTGCAATGTCCCGGCACCACCGTCTTCTTGGCACTTGCTCATCGCAGTGACAGAAGGAAGCTCAAGAAGGGGGAAGACCCTTCCTGGTCAGTTTGGGTGCACACACTACCGTGGCTATTCCCAGAAAGATCCATTTAAAATGTTGATGCCAGCACTTATTTTTCTATAACGTTCTTGTCACAATTTTATAGAAACCACTGGAAAACTCAGACACAGACATCTATTTAAAAGGAGGGCCACGAAGGCTCTTTTTCAAGCACATGGGAAAACTGAGAGGAGAGGGGGATCGGATAATCAAGGGCTAAAATACTTCCGTCTGCAGTATTGAATCTACTGCCATTCAAGAAGCAGTGTGCCCTCCGAGGTCTGGTTGTTTGTCTGCGCTGCGCCCTTCGCTGTGGTAGGGCAGTCGGCTGTGGGCTGCGTCCGTGTTCAGGCAACACTCCAGGAGACGGGCTACTGGCCGCCCCGTGTGTTGGCATCATTGTCTAATTATAAACAGTTCAGTAATTACTGACACCATTAACTAAGGCAAGGGAGTTATGCTTCCCAAACCACAAGCATGTAAAAAAAAATGGTGGCTACCACCCCCACTGACTAGTGCAGTGAAATCGTCATTGTTCATGCACGCACATTCCAGTCACTCTCCTTGGCTGCCAGTTTTCATTGATATGCACAAACTGTTCTCCTTATATTAACAATGACTGGATTTTTCTCTGGACAGACCTTGTGTTCTTTTGAATTAGCATTCAGGGTTTCTTCAGATATATTCCCAGAAGTGGAATTACTGGAATTTTGTCCATTTTTAATTGGACAAAAGCAGTTCCATTTTAAATTTTTTGAGGTGTCTCCATTACTGCTTTCCACAGTGGCTGTACCAGTCTGCACTCCCACTAACAGTGCACAAGGGTTCCCTTTCCTCCACATCCTCACCAACGCTTGTTTGTGACTATTGATGATAGCCATTCTGGCAGGTGTGAGGTGATGTCTCATGGCCCTTCACATTCTTTTGAACAGGGACAGGCAGCAAAGGCCTAGTGTGGTTGGCATCTCTTCATCTTCCTCCCCGGTCCACAGCGTGTCAGTGACAGTCAGAGTGACACTGCAGGTGACAGCAGCATACTGTTCCCTCTGTGAGCAGGTAGAAGAGAGCGCTTAAATCTGGACAACAGATTTATGTTGATATCCTGTGTGTTCAAACGTTCTGGTTTTGCAAAACACCAAGGCAAGCAGATAAACACGTAGTCTTATCTTCAATTAAAAATAATAATACACTGGCTACAGCAACATTATTGAGTAATTACCCAGGAACTGTGAAAATGCTTTCTATGCATTATATCAGTTCATCGTCATGCAATTCCATTAAATAGCTACAATTATTACCCCTATTTTATGGATGAGTTAATCAAGGCCTAAGCTCAATAACATGCTCCCATTCTCACTGCTAAAACAGAGAGCTATTTACCACTGCTGAGCTCTATACTCTTTCATTTCTTAAACATTCCGTAGACTTTTTCCCCATGCTGATGTCAAACACTGGGTGGCCACATGGGGTTTGTCTGTCTACTTTTTCAATGTAAAGAGCTTTTCCTCATTGGAGAAATGACAGGGTCCTCTCTTCTTTGCAGTGTGAAGCTCACCTTGGCCATGTGTTTCCTGATGGACCTGGGCCCACTGGTCAGAGGTTCTGCATCAACAGTGTGGCGCTGAAGTTCAAACCAGGGAAACCCTGACTCTCTCTGAGAGTCCCGTTCCCTTGCCACTCCTTGGTTTTCACCCTCAATTTTCAAAATTCACCTGACTGACTTGTTCATTTAATCCCAAACTGGACTAAATTTGCTGCTGGCACAAAGCAAGTCACAGCTTCTCTAATAATTTATTCATCTGGAATGAACTTGACCCTGACTCTGGCTCTGACTGTGGAATCTCACAGTGCGGCAGAGGGACAGCCATTTCCAGCCAATTGGCTCCTGTAGGCTCTGCCTGGGACCTGAGGGCATGACTCTTCGGGGACATCAGGAGGCTAATGGACTACAAGCCAAAAAATGTCTACAAAACTACCCTGAAGTTTCCATTGCAGTTAAGTCCTCATGGGCTTATATAGATGCAAAAGAGGAAGGGAAATAGGGGATTGATCAGCAGTCCAGCAATTAAAGAAGCGCCGAGGGGTAGGATTGTGGAAGAGCTCTGCTTTGGGAGGCACATGTGGTGGGGGATGGGATGCATGACTCTTTCTCAAAATTTAGAACGTCTGGAACATTGTTGGTCCAACCTTGTGGCCCTCAAATAACTTCCGGTGGGAGTGTGTTAGGTTGCAGCAACAGTGAGTAAAAATGCCTACAAAGTTAGACTTCAAAGTGTTCAAATAAAATGTTTACTAAAATTTATGTTTGCTTTTTGTCTAAGCCTATGAATTTGCTCTTTTATGAAAAAAGACTCTAAATCAAATGCCAAAAAAATAAATAGATCACATGGTTGGTTGTAGGCATTTGTTTATTGCTAATACCAATGGCAACTGAAGTGTGCTATGAATTGAGTCTTGAATAATTTGCTATTGAAAGTGTTTGAATCATTTTATTTGGGATTTATGGGCAGAAAGAAAACTTAATTATTCCATTTTTCTCTTGATTCACTTGTAATACATGATTTACTTCTTCTTTTTAGTGACTGCCTTGGAAATCACAATGTGCATTCTTAACTTTTTATGGCCATATGAAAATTATTACTTTCCTATTTACTTCTCCAAGAATGCTAACATTAGAATACTTTAAATTCCATTACCACCTTCCCATGTTTCATGTTACCGTTGTCAAGTGTTTAATTTTGCACACACACGTAACCCCACACACTGTCAGTGTGTGTGCCAACATCATGTGCAGTTACCTGAACATTTGCAACTTTCTGTTGCTCTTCATTTCTTCCTGAAATCCCATGTTTTCCTGTGCGATTAGTTTTCTTCTGCCTGAAGGACTCCTTTTACTGTTTCTTTTAGTTCATGATTCTTAGTGGTAAATCTTCTCAGTTTTTGTTGGTGAGAAATGTATTTATTCTTCTTTCACTTTTAAAGCTTTATTAAGGAAAATTTTATATATAAAAAATGCACATATTTAGTAAATTTTTGTGAGTTTGGTCTCCTTTCATTTTTGAGGAGTTGTTTTCCTTGGATATTGAATTCCAATTTGGAGAAATTTTATTTTGGTGTTTTAAAGTTCCATTGTCTTGTGGCTTCTGTTGTTCCTTCTGAGAAATCATTGGTATTATTGTTGATCCATTGGAAGTAATGTGTTTCCCTCCCTCCCCAGCTGTTTTTATTTCTGTTTTTATTTGGTTTTCAGCAGCTTATGATGTACCCTGGTGTGGTTATCTTTGTATTTCTTGCATGTAAGACTCACAGACTCTGTGAATCTTCGGTTGGTATTTTTGTTAGTTTTGGAAAATTCTGTTATTATCTCTTCTCTATTGCTTTTTTCCTACTCTCCTTTCCTTCTGGAACTTTAATTACACAAATTTTAGACCATTTATCATTGCATTCCATATATCTCTAAAGTTCTTTTCTGTATTTTCTCATTCTTTCACATTTTTGTACTTCGGTTTGGAAATTTTCTGTCAATGTGCTCTCTAATTTACCAGTTTCTTTCTTTTACATATCTAGTCTGCTCTTAGATACATCCTATGAGTTCTTAATTTTAATTGTACTTCTTTTAGTCCTAAAAATAGCCATTTGATTCTCTTTTATGAATTATATTTCTCTGTTGAAGTTCGCCACAGGTGTGTTTTTCTTAATATTTTTTTTCTTGAACACATTAAGCATAGTTTTAAAAACCCTTCCTAGCTAAACTTTGCTGTCTGGATCACCTATGGGTATATTTTGTCTTTTGATTTTCATTATGTGTTCTTGCCTTTTAGAATGTGTAGGAGTTTTTTAATTGATTTTTAGATTTATGTATTTTTTAAAATATTGGACTCCAAGCCCTGGCCTGTGTGGCTCAGTTGATTGGAGCACTGTTCTGTAAACCAAAAGGCTGGGGGTTCAATTCCCAGACAGAGCACATACCTAGAGTATGTACAGGTCCCTGGTTGGGGGAGAGACCAAACAAGTTGATGTTTCTCACATCCACATTCCTCTCTCTGTCTCTCTCCCTCCCTTCCCTGCTCTCTAAAATCAATGAGCATGTCCTCAGGTGAGGGTAAAAAATGCATATATTGCACTCTTCTCTGATATTACCTTCCTTTAGAGAGGGTATGCTTTTCTCTGTGATGAGTAGATGGAGTGGTGGCCACTGTTTTAATTGAATTGGACAAGAATTTAATCAATTCAATGTGTTAAATTGCATATCCAGAAGCTGGTTGTACACCTGATAAAGCTCAGTGTACCTCTGTTTTACTCCTGACCTTCCAGCCTGACGGTCAACTGAGAGCCTGTGTATTCTGTGAGGCCCTTCATCCTAAAGCAGCTTGAACTTTTCATCTCTGCTCACAAAACTGATGAAAAGCAATGCTCTGCATTTCAGAGGCTTTCCACTTAGGGTTTTAGCCTCCTAACCCACGCAGGCCCCACCCACAGTCAGCGAACGTCCGAGGAGGAGAACTCGCCGTTTTCCTGGGGGCTCCAAGCCTGCTTAACGCTCTGCTCATCTCTGTGTCCCCTGGGAGATGCCCTTTGTGGGCACAAAGTCCAGACTCTTGTCAGAATTCATGACTGGTTAATGATCCCAGGATACGAGTGGCCTCTGGGGTTCTTCTCTCCCTGGAGTTGTGCTGGGCAGAACAATTGTTCCCCAAAGATACCCAAATCCGAGTCCTCAGACCTGTAAAAGGATCTCTGCAGATGTGAATACGTTAAGGACCTTGACACAGGGAGACAGATTGTCCTGGATTATCTGGGTAGGTCTGTTCTAATCACATGAATCCTTAAAGTGGAGAACTGTCTGGGCTGAGGATGGAGAAAGCTGTGCTGGTGGAAGGATGATCAGAGAGATGCTATACTGCTGCCTTTGACATGGAGAAAGAGAGCCACAAACCAAGGGATGTCAATAGCCTCTCGGAGCCAGAAAAGGCAAAAATGTGGATTCTCTGCTAGGGCCTCCAGAAATCTATTTGATCCCACTGAGACTCTGTTCTCACAGTTGTGTGAGATAAATACGTGTTTTTTAAGATGCTGAATTGTGGTTATTTGTTACAAGAGCAATAGAAAACGAATATAGGAATCTTTACTGCAGAAGATTTCTGCTGCCTATGACGAGATAGTTTCCATATTTTATTTAGTTCTAGTAGCGTTTCTGGATGAGAGTGCTGGTATACTGTTAACTATACATTGCTCCTGGGTAATAGCCTACCATTTTTTGTCTTCGGTTTTAACTTTGCCTTCACAAGTATCCATGTGAGGGAGACAAAGACAGTATGTTTATTTCTATTGTATATTTGAAACAGAAGTTCAGGAAGCTTAAGCAAATTACCCACAATCAGATAATGGGTAAGAAGCCAAGTCAGGATTGCAACACAGGTCCCGAGACCCCGTGTCCAGTCCTCTTCTCATTATTCCACCTCCTACGGTCCATGATCAGAATCGAGGACTCTTCTTTTTCAAATTACATATAGCAAAATGCATTTATTTTAACTGTACAATTTGCTGAATGTAAATAATTTTATGCAATTATGTAACCTCTCCCATAATTTTTCCACTCTTTTCCTTCATGTGCTTCAGGCTTGATATGCTTAAAATAAATATGAATTCTCTTGGCAAGAACCTTGCCCTTAACCTTGTTAGTTTACCCAGCACACTAGGGTTAGGCATGCTGGGTAACATTGTAGACGCTTCTGGTTTTGCCATTGTAACATTGGTGGGGCATTCCCTTGATGTCTACGATATCTCTTTTCTTGTACATTCACATGTATGTGGCCAAAGGAACGGCTCCATGCTTCCTAATAGGCCTAGAGAACTTGTAACGGGTTCCTCTCTTCTTTCTCTTTGTTTCTGCCTTTTTGGTGAATGATTGGAATATGGTGCTTCCAGCTGACACCCTAATAGCCTTGTTGGACTCATCCTGTGGTACCGGATAAATCAAGATATTTTGTGCTGGTGGCTGACTACGAGTACAAATTATCTACTGTATTGTGACCCCCATATTTTTGTGGGTTTTTAAGTATATTATTCACTATCTATGCTATTCACTATATTATGTTATAAGGAAGCTCTGCTTCCTTCCTTCTCTGCATCTCACCCACTTGAAACAAATCGAAGGTACCCTAATTGTCAGAAATCACATACTTCAGACTCTTGGGATCTCATAGAATCTCAAATACAGTTCCCTGGACTAAGAGGTTAGAAAAAAGAAAATTCAGAAAGCACCAACTAATCAGAAAGCTTCCTCTGCCCCATCCTGGGTCCACCTCTGTAGCACTCTTCCCCAAGGATTTCCTGGTTACAGGAATGTTTGCCACAGCTTTCACTCTGATTACATTTTCATTTAAGGACTTTTCCCCAAAAGAGAAACACTTACTGCTGCCTCAGTCTACCCAGCTTTCTGGAGGCCTCTGTTGTGTGAACCACGACTGACCGTGTGCCGCTCTCACACTGAAGTGCCGAGTAACACAGGTGGGAGAACAGCAGGAGTGTGATAGACCATCGTTTTTACCTCTGCAGGTATGGTTTTCTCCGGCCACAGAAGAGAATCGTAATCATTTTGATGGATTAATGACTTTGAGATTAACCTCCTATTCAGGAACTTCATGCCTACCTCCTCATCATCAAATTAGTACACATATACACAGTGTAAAAAGCATGTATGTGTGTATGTATGTATGTATATATATACTAAGAACATGAAGCCAGTGACTGGTTTGAATAACTACAGAGAGTTACGGCTAAAGAAATGATCACTGAATTATGTGTTGGTGCTTGGTTACACATCTACTCTTTGTTAACAAAAAACCCGAAACACCCCGTAAGTGACTGTTTTAACTTATATCTTAAGATCTGTGAGGAATATCAAAATGTGAGAGCATTTTGAGCAGAGGGTATGAATAGGTGTTTCTTCAACATGATATTTCGTGGCTCACAAATCCATGAAAAAAAGGTGAACACACAGATTATCAGGAAAATGCACTCAAAACCATGAGAAAGCAACTCACACATGTCAGAATGACGCCATCAGTAAATCAGTGAGTCAGCAATGAGTCAGGGAACAACAAGTGTTGGTGATTATGTGCAGAAAAGGGGACCCTCGTACACTGTTGGTGGGACTGATTGTAAACTAACGAAGCCACTATGGAAAAGATTAAAAACAGAAATGCCATGTGACCCGGCAATCCCACATCTGGGTATTAACCTGAAGAAATCCAGACCACTAATTTGCGAAGATATATGTCCCAGTATGTTCGCTGCAGCTTTATTTGCAATAGCCAAGATATGGAAACCACCTAGGTGTCCATCGATACATAAACAGATAAAATGCAGTGATATATGGGGTGGGCAAAAGTAGGTTTGCAGGGGTTCATGGAAAACAATACGATAATTAATAATAATATAAGGATAAACTCTGTTTTCCCCATTCTGTATACAGTGGGATATTACTTAGCCATTTAAAAGAATGAAATCTTGCCCCAGCCAGTGTGATGCAGTTGGTTGGATCATCGTCCCATACACCAAAAGTTTGCGGGTCTGGCCCCCAGTCTGGGAGCCGACAGGAGGCCAGGGACTGGTGTTTCTCTGTTACATGGATATTTCTCTTCCCCACCTCGCCCCCTACACACACCCTTCCTTTTTCTCTGACAGCAATGAAACAGTGCCCTGAGGGGAGGGTTGAAAAAAGAAAAAAAGAATGAAATCTTGCCATTTGCAACACCATGGATAGACCTGGAGGTATTATGCTGAGGGAAATAAGTCAGAGAGAGACAACCACCATATGATTTCATTTCCTTGTGGAATCTAAAAAACGAAAGTAAATGAACAAATAAAACAGAAACAAAGAACAAACTGATGGTTGCCAGATGGGAGAGGGTTTGAGGGGATGAGTGAAAGAGGGTGAAGGGATTGATAAGTACAAATTTGCAGTTACAGAACAGTCCTGGAGATGTAAAGTAGAGAATGTGGAATATAGCCAATAATACTGGAATACCCACGTATGGTGTCAGATGGGTACTGGATTTATCAGGGTGATCATAAGTTCTATAAATGTCTAATCACTATGCTGTACACCTGAAACTAATGTAATATTGCATGTCAACTGTAATTAGTAAGTAAATTAATTTTAATTATTTTAAAGTTAATGAAATCTTAATATTATCACATAATATTAAATGTCAATGTTGAACAGCACAAATGAAATATTAAATCAATATCAACTGCGATGCTGCAGTGCAGTTCAGATACCAGCTCCCAGTCAGCACCCACTCCCCAGGTCTGGGGCACAGCCCCGAGTAACGCTGCCCTCATGTCAGGCCAGCTGCAAGTTTGGGAGACCCTAGGCTGCCCGCACGTCTGACCAACCGGCTTCAAATTCAAGTACGCTCCTACCACTCCTCTTAGGTGCAATAATTCAGTGGAATGACTCACGGAACTCAGGACAATGCAGTGCTTATTATCACAGTTCTATTCTAAAGGACGCAAGTCAAGACCAGTCAGTGAAGAGACACGTCGGCTGAGGTTCCAAAGCAGAGCGTCTGAGCTCTCTCCCTGTGACTCAGGATGCGTCGCCCTCCCTGCACACCGGTGTGTCACCACCCAGCGGGCTCATCCACGCCTCAGCGCAGCTTCCTCACATAGACGTGACTGACTGGGTCACTGGCCAGGGGACTGCAGTCCATCTCCACTCCCCCTTCCTTACCCGGCGGTTTGGCAGTCGGGCTGCGATTGTGTGGCTCACAGCACCTGAACCCCGGGTCTGAGTCAGGGATGGAAGGGAGGAAACCCGTCTACAGCCTGTAGGAGACCATTTCCACCGCGTCTGTGATATTCGTAGTCTTTGGACCCTAAGCTACATTCTTCGAAGTATCCGTAGTCCACACACTTGCTTTCTACATCTGTCCAATTTCCTCTTCTCATACTCTCTTATCTTTCTTTCATATTAAAAACATGCAAACTGAGCCCCGCCCCTGCCATCCAGTCTAGTTCTGGGGAGCAGGGCTGGGAGGCTGGCCTCCAGGGCAGGCCCAGTGAGCGGCCTCAGCTCATTTCATCTGAATTTGCACCTCACAAGGCTGCCCCCCACCCCGTCCCCCCACCTACTGTGTCAGCGAGGAAGGTTTTTGTCAAGTTATCCAAGGTGAGGTCCTGGAGTCCCAGAGCACAGATGCCCTTCATCTGACCCTTTTTCTCCTTCCCTGAGAGTTATGAACAAAAGAATAATTCCTCCTACATCGAGGTGCTGATCATGGGGGAGGGGTGGTAAAAGATGAGAGTGGAGGGAATATTCTTAGTAACCGGAGTATTTGGCTGATTGGTAACTGTTTACAGCTTATTTCTTTTCAGCACATACCCCTTGAAATCATTTTCCTTGTAAATGTTAAAAGCCATATTAAAAAAACCAACCTTGATTACTTTTCTTTGTACTTCAATCAGCAGCACATCAGCCTCTGAATAAACTGTAATTCCTCCACCACGCCCATCAAGAACATTTAGGCCACATTCAAAACAAATATCTTGTCCTAGACGAGACCTAAACAAGACCTAGAGGTCTCGAGAACAATTAGCAATTAAAATCATCTATTTTCTACACTTTACAACATAAACATGGCTGCTTGATTGATTTCGCAGTCTGAGGAACAGCTTCTCTCAGGGCGCCATCTTCACCAGTCCTGCAGCACTTGGAAGCAAGAGGTGTCTCACGTGTTGGAAGGCAGCTCTCAGGGCTGGTATATCTATTAACACTAGCACTGAACTTGATACCTTGTCCTAAGGACATACCCCTGGGAGTCACCAGGACTCCCCTTGAGTCTCCATTGCTTGGGACTAATGTCTTCATAAATAACCACCTGGCCAGGGCAAGTGCTGGCAGAAGACTTGCTGTGCTCTCCCAGGCACCCAACCACAGCCCACAAGGTGCTTTGCCTAAAAATACTACCCCATCAGTATTATTCCCAGGGTAACAGATTCCTAGAACCATAAAATGCCAGCGATGAAAAGAAGAAAATAAAAAGCCATTGGATCCAACCCCTGGGGATTTTCCAGGTGAACAAATGAAATCTCAGAGAAACTCAACTAGCTAGTGCTGGTCCCTCCACTAGATAGTCTTCATGAGTGGAAATTATGTGAAATAGTTTCTTTTTTGCAAAAAACGAGGTGATCACTTTGCACAGCAGTTCAGGTATGATCCCGATTTCGGGCAGAAGAGTGGACTAGAGGAGTCTCTGAGAGCTGCCGAAACTGTGGGGACCTCCCTGTGAGTGAGTGGCTGTCCTGCACCACCTCACCCCCGCATACTGTCCCCAGCAGAACACTGAGGACTGGGGTGGGGACCACAGCAGGGCCGGGGCGGCTCTGAGGTGGGAGGGGCACCTGTCTGCTCTGCGGGCTCTCACTGTCAGACGCCCAGAGGCAGCTCTGCTGACGTTTTACATCCCAGGGATCTTTTACTGCACTATTATTCCCAGGGATACCCCAAAGGGTGTGAGCACAGGGGATGGAAGTGATAAAGGGCACAGGGATCTGGACAGGGTATCAACACTTACACGAGTCAGCAATATGAGGGATGATAGAGAAGAACTATCCCCAGCAGAGTCAAGCCTACCACCCCTGGGCCCGGCTTTGAGTCAGGAATGGAAGGGAGGGTCCCTCGCTAGAGGCCCTGGGTGGCCGTTTCCCCCTTGTCTAGGACTTGTGTCTCTCCACCCCCGGATCCTAGGCTCAACTGTCATTCTCGGGTTGGAACAGTGATGGCAGAGGCGAGGCCCTCGGGCAATCCAAAGGCAGGGACACTGGGAAGAAGAGCTGAGGTATGGTTACTGCACAAACCCCTGCAAAATGCCGTCAGTGGCTGGTGAAACCTAAACTAAAGCTGGAAGTTTGGCGGCACTCCCAGTGCCCGAGGTGATGTTTCAGATATTGTTTTGCCTTGGATAGCAAGCAACTGGGGGCCCCCGGGACCCCCCCAGTGAGCAGTCTGCCCTTAACAAATAGGTTGATAGCTTATGACACTGAATAATTGCTGATGAAAATTATTGTAAAAAAATAAAGCAATGGGCTTGGTGATGATGAACTCCTTTAACTTGACCTTATCTGGCAAGCACTTTATCTGCCCTTCCATTCTAAATGACAGCTTTGCTGGATAGAGCAATCTTGGATGGAGGTCCTTGCCTTTTATAACTTCCAGTGCTACTTTCCAGCCCTTCTTGCCTGCAAAGCAAGACAATTTTGAGAAATCAGCTGATGGTTTTATGGGAACTCCTTTGTAGGTGACTGTTTCCTTTTCTCTTGCTGCTTTTAAGATTCTCTCCTTATCTCTAATGATGGGTGATGTAATTATGATGTACCTTGGTGTGTTCCTCCTTGAATCCAATTCTTTGGGAATCTCTTTTCTTCCTGGACTTCCTGGAAGTCTATTTCCTTTGTCATATTGGGGAAGTTTTCATTATATTTTCAAATAAGTTTTTAATTTCTTAGTCTTCCTCCTCTTCTGACACCCCTATGATTCAGATGCTGGAACATGTAAAGTTGTCCCGGAGGTTCCTAAGCCTCTCCTCATTGTTTTGAATTCTTGTTTCTTCATCCTGTTCTGGTTGATTGTTTATTTCTTCCTTCTAGTCTAAATCATTGATTTGAGTCCTGGTTTCCTTCCCATCAGTTTTGGTTTCCTGTACACTTTTCTTTATATCACTTTTCACAGCCTTCACTTTTTCCTATATTTTGTGATCATACTCAACCTTTTCTGTGAGCATCCTGATTACCAGTGTTGTGAACTCTGCGTCTGACAACTTGTCTATCTCTTCATCACTGAGTTGTATTTTTTTCTGGAACTTTGATTTGTTCTTCATTTGGGCCATTTTCTTTGTCTTGGCATACCCGTTATGTAGTAAGGGGCAGAGACTTAAGTATTTGCCAGGGCGGAGCAACCCACATTGCTGTGTTGTGGCACTGTATGTGGGGAAGACGGTCTGAGAGGGAACAATGTCACTTGCTTAGCTCACACCCAGCTTTCAGTCTCTTCCTCTGCTACCCACAAGCAAGTTGGACCTTTCTGGTGCTGATTCTCAGGTGGGTGGTTTTGTGTGTGTTATAGGACCCTGGAGGTCTATCTCTCCAACAAACTCTCCTGTGAGGCTGGGAGTTTCTTCCTTCACTGCAAACTTCATGCCAGCTAGCTGCACAGCCTGTAGGAGAGAGTGGGGTAGTACCACAGCTCATGGCTGCCTGGTGGCCGCATTTGAGGTCCCCTTCAGAGACCCTTCAAAATGACTGAGACACATCAGCATAGCCATGTTCCTTTTAAAGAATGTTTAGAGAACCTCAAACTATTTGAGACAATAAGAAATTGATAATGTGCTTTGAATGTTAAAAAACCTCAATGACCACCTGTTCTGATTTTTATTTTACATCGCATCTCACTAACTAGCATGGGATTAGGAAGTTTTATTCTTGTTTCTGTCATTTGGAAGTTCGTACCAAACCATACAGTAGGAGGACAAGTGGTCTGAAGTGAAAGGCAATGTTAGTTTGAAGTTTGAGGAGGACCAACTTCCAAACGTTCTATACTCAGGGTTTTAAAAGCCCATGGATAATAATGGGCAGGGTCCGAAAGCCTTTGGCTGACTTTATTTTTATTGTTCACAGTATCACAGGTGCCCCCACACTTTCCCCCTTTCACCCCCTCCGCCCAGCCCTCAGCACCCACTTCCCTCAGGCCATCCCCACACCGCTGTCTATGTCCGTGGGCCATGTACACATGTCCTTTGGCTACTCCCTTCCCCTTCTTACACCCAGTCTCCCCCTCCTACAGCTGTCGGTCTGTTCCTTGCATCTATGACTATGATTCTATTTTGCTCATTATTTTGTTCATTAGACTCCACATATAAGTGAGATCATATGGTATTTGTCTTTCTCTGGCTGGCTAATTATTTCACTTAACATAACAGTCTCCGAGTCCATCCATGCTGTCACAAAAGATGAGTTCCTCCTTTTTTACTGCTGCCTAGTGTTCCACTGTGTAAATGTACCACAGCTTTTCTATCTGCTCCTCTACGTTGGGCATTTGAGCTGTTTCCAGATCTCGGCTATAGTAAAGAACTCTGCGGTGAACATGGGGGTGCTCATATTCAGCCTTCAGGGTCCCTGGCCCAGCCTGCAGAGCAGGCGAGCTCCAGCAAGGACGATAAGGGAGAAACAAGTATTTCTTCCCTGGTTCAGATGGTTACTAAGAACACACCACCTGGCCGGAACTGTGCTGAATGTTTGACTGACATCATCTCGTTTAGCCCCTGCAACAATCCTGTGAATTGTCGAAGTGGCAAAGTTGGGATTCAAACCTGGATCTTTCTGAATCCCAAATCTATGGTTTTAGCACTATACTGTAACTGTCATAATTCCCCCCTGGAAGCTAGAGAGAGCGTATCAGAAAGAGCACGCGGGCGTGGGGCAGGGTGTCCGCCCTGCACGCTGCCCTGTGCTGTGTGCAGCCCCGGCCGGTACAAGCGCGTCCCTGTGCCACGCGCAGCTCTGCTGTGGCTCCGGAGCTGTGGGCCTCTGCGCGCCGGCCCTCGTCGGGGGGTCCGGCTCCAGGAGCTGGGCAGGGCCGCCTGCCGGTGGGCTCACGCCGGCCTTCGCACAAACCTGCGCATCGCTCTGATGTGCTCTCTGCCCCCACCAAGTTATGAGTGTGGAGCCCACATCCTGACGGACCTTCCAGTGACGACGATGGTGGAGAAAGTCCTACCGCAGAAAACAGGGCAGAGCCGGCCCTGCGGAGGCAAGAAGCCTGTTTCCGTGGGGGCCGGATTTGCCCCGTCCCACTGATCAGTGGGGCGGGACCCCCTCTGTGAATGTGCCCGGGCACAGGATTTCTAGTGCCTCTGAAAGATAAAACCCTAATACGGAGCAGCAAGAGGGAGTTTGGGACGTCAAAACCCACCAGCTCAGAGAAACGCACAGAGGGGCCGACAGAGCTCAGCTCTGCCCCAGCCGACATGGAGACCTCGGCAGCTCCAGTCACAGGGACCCTGGCGTCGCAGAGCCGGGCCAGAGTTGGTTTGTCCCCGGGCGGCATCAGGAAGGGCTCGCTCCTCCCTGGCCCTCGTCTGTGCCCGCCGACCGCGCCGCGGCGCACGTCCCAGGAAAGCGAGGTCCACGGGCCGCTTCACTCAGAACCTCCAGAAAGCCTTTTACTGCTGTCAGATGTTCACGGTGACGCGTGGCTGTCAAGGACAGGGTGTGATTTTCCTTTTGTAAAAAAGAATTCGGAAAACAAATAAACAGCCATATGGACATCCTTTCTTTATGCTCCAGCCACACTGGCGCCATTTGCATCCCTGAATGTGCCGGGTGCTCCTTCTCACTGTGAAACCCTCAGGACCCTGCGGGGAACCCCCTCCGTCCCTCTTACCAGACTGAGCCCACCGTCTCTCTGAGGCCTCAGCTTCCTGTCGCTGCCTTGGGGACACCTGTGAGCCCCTAAACCAGGTCAGATCCTCCTGTTACACACCCTGGACTCGAGTCACTTACTACACTTGCAATTCATAAATCAATGTTATAAACTAACATTCTTTTTCTCTTGAAGATGGGCTGCAGTTACCCCAACACTTAGCTACAGTCCCCCCAATATTTAGCCACAGTCCCGTCCATGTCCTCGCTCCACCCCTCAACTGCCCACCATGGAGGAACCAGAGCAGGGGGCCCTGGAGTCATGTCCAGAGTCAGGGCTGGTGCCTTGGTGGGGGGGATGAGCCCAGAGGGGCCGCCCGAGTCTGTCGTGGTCACTGCTGTTTTCCCAGGATGTACCTAGTGCCTGCGTCCCAGTAGGTGCTCAGTAAACACTCCTTGCTTTACTGAGTGCACTTTGGACGCCCGGCAGCCTGGGTCATGGGCTGCACAAAGTACTTTCAGGGGTCATAGTTAGATGACCTCTGTCCTGTGCGTCAGAGTGCCCCGATACTTCCCAGTAGCACTTACCCTCCCCAGAATGGATGACAGGGGACTTGGACACCCCATCACAAGTATCAGTCAACACAAATTCTTCTATTCAAATAAAAACATCTTAATAAAGAAATCAGGACTTCCACCAAGATGGAGGCGTAGGAGGAAACATTGTGCCTTCTTGCACAATCAAGTTTAAAGACAACAAAGTTTTAGTAACAAAATATGGAACCAAAACAGAAAACTGAACTATACAAAAGTCTGATAACAATGAACCCTTCAGCCAGACCTGTAAGAGGGGCCGAGCCAGCGACCGGCGGAGCAGGGTTGGGCAGGAAAACTCGGTCAGACCCACCCGGGTGCATGGGCAGCGGTTGGCGGGTCCCAGGCACGGGGCTGCCAGGGGCAGACCCAGTGAGGGCACAAGGTGGCAGGCTGACTGCGGCACACATTTGCGTGCAGATAAACCCGGTGAAGGAGTGAGCAGTGAGACAGACTGAGCAGGCCCCAGTGGCAGAAAGCAGCAGAGGGGACTGCTATTGCCCCACTCTGACCCCGCCCCCACATACAGCATCACGACCCAGCTACTTGGGTGGCCCCACCCTGGTGAACACCTAAGGCTCAGCTCCTCATATGTAACAGGCACAAACAGAGCAAAACATTATGGTTCAAGAACTCAAAGCCCCAGAGCCCATAACTCTAAGTAACCAAGAAATAGCCAAACTTTCAGATGCACAGTTCAAAACACTGGTGATCAGGGTGCTCACAGAACTGGTTGATTTTAGTCACAAATTAGAGGAACATATGAAGGCTAAACTAATTGAAATGAAGGGAAATGCAAAGAAAACCAATAGTGATGGACAGGAAACTGGGACTCAAATTGAGGGAGTGGACCAGAAGGAAGGAAAAAATGACCAAACAGAAAAGGATGAGGAAACAAGAATTCAAAAAAATGAGGAGAGGCTTAGGAACCTCCAGGACATCTTTAAACATTCCAACATCCAAATTATAGGGGTACCAGAAGGGGAAGAGGAAGAGCAACAAGTGGAACACTTATTTGAACTAATAATAAAGGAGAACTTCCCCATTCTGGCAAAGGAAATAGACTTCCAGGAAGTCCAGGAAGCTCAGAGAGTCCCAAAGAACTTGGACCCAAGAAGGAACACACCAAGACACATCACAATTACATTAGCCAAGAATCCTAGAAGCAGCAAGAGATAAGGGGACAGTCACCTACAAAGAAGTTTCCATCAGACTGTCAGCTGATTTCTCAAAAGAGACCTTACAGGCAAGAAGGGGCTGGAAAGAAGTATTCCAAGTCATGAAATCCACAGACCTACACCCAAGATTGATCTATCCAGCAAAGCTTTCATTTAGACTGGAAGGACAGAAAAAGTGCTTCTCAGATAAGATCAAATTCAAGGAGTTCATTATCACCAAGCCCTTACTATATGAAATGTTAAAGGGACTTATCTAAGAAAAAGAAGATAAAAAATATGAATAGTGAAAGGACAGCAAACTCACCGTTATCAACCACACCTAAAACAAAAGCAAACTAAGAGGACAGCTAGATCAGGAGCAGAACCATAGAAATGAAGATCACATGGAGGGTTAGCAAAAGGGGAGTGGGAGGAGGAGAAGGAGAAGGGGGGAGAAGGTACAGAAAATAAGTAGCATAGATGGTAGGTAGAAAATAGACGGGGAAGGGTAAGAATAGTAGGGGAAATATAGAATCTAAAGAACTTGAGACACATGGTCATAAAATAAGGGGGGGAATTGTGGAGGAGGGGGTGCAGGGTAGAGGGGAATGAAGGGGGGAAATAGAACTGTAATGGCATAATCAATAAAATTGAAAAGAAAAGAAATCAGAATCATTTCAAGGGGTTCATATTTTTGAACCAACTTTTACATAGTTTAGCAGCTAGTCTCTTAGACATGTGCTCTGAGCTAGCTTGGCAGTGACGGTGGCAGTCGTTTTTCTCTTGTCTAAAGAAAGGGGTCTGCCACCCTCCTGTCCTCACCCCACGCATTTTAAAAAGTTCACTATGGACCCTAAACTCCTCTTTTGGAAGTGGCAGGGGAGAGTCCGTCTTAATTCCATTTTTTCCCCACAGCTAACCCTCAAGGGCTGGGTGGACAAACTGACCACCAGAGGGACAGGGCGAAAGCATCTCACCCAGGGCTCTAAGTTCCTTTCTCACGTGGATTCTAGGTTCATGTGAGGTTCTAGATTCATGTGTAAATGTCTTTTCCCCTTATTATGAAAGCAATAGATATTCAGTTTCGAGAATTTAGAAGATCTAGATATGCAAAAAGGAGAAAATTTAAGTGACCATAATCCCAATTCCATAACCACTATGAATATTTCGAGGTCATTTCCCCCCCATGAAAAATACTTACTTCTTATTTTATAAAAATGAAAGCACAGTTCACGGGGGGGGGGGGGGGGGGCGGGGGGGGGAGTGAAAACCATTTTAGTACAGAAAGTGTAGAGTAACTGAGTTATCTAAGAAACACACCCCACGCCGTCCACCAGCAGCACCGCCAGGTGTGAGCCTCGGGTAACTGTGTGTGTGTGTGCACTTGCACACCTGCGAGCGTCTGTGAGAAGGAAGTGCTCCAGGCAGGGCGGCGTCCCTTCGCTGCTCTCTGCGGTGCCCTTCCCCGTCCGCGTCTTCCAAGGGTAATCGGAGCCTGAACCCTCACTCAGGCCACAGCTGTGTATGCACAGTGTTGCCCTAGCCCGTGGTTTCTGCGGGTTCAGTTACCTGTGCTCTGAAAATACTACGTAGAAAATTCCAGAAATAAACAATTTAAATAGCAAGTTTTAAATTGCCTGCTGGTGTTTGAGTATTATGATGAAATCTCGCGCTGTCCCACTGCATCTCACCTGGGAGGTGACTCCTCCCCTTTTCCAGCATCTTCGCACCAAAGACACAACTCCTCCCCCCACCACCCAGCACCTGGTAGTGACTTGGTATATACACCTGGGTAACCAAAGAGAGAGACCACATTTACATAACTTTTTATAGTACATTGCTATAATTATTCTATTACTCTTGTTGTAAAACTTTTTCTGCCCAATCGATCAATTAAACTTTCTCATAGGTATGTATGTATAGAAAAAAACAGTGTGTACAGGGGTTGGTACTGTGTTTTCAGGCATCTGCTGGGAACGTTGGAATGTGTCTCCTGAGACTATGGAGGGACTACTATACATACATATGTATATGTATGTATATGTGTCTAGTGTATGTGTTTACATAACTCACATAAAAGGTAATTACTGTGCGTAATGATCTGAAACCTATTACTTCCACTCTACAGTTTTTAGATGTCTCCATGTTGGGATAGTTAGCGGTAACTGATTTATTTAAACAGCTGTATGTAGCCTGTTGTACAAATGTCACATTTAATTTATTCCTCTATTGTTAAATTTTAAGTTGTAGCTAATATTTTACTGTTACAACCATTGCTGCAAGGAAACCCGTGTACACGTTGCCCTGTGTGTGTCCTCACGGTTTCTGGGGATGTGTGTTTAGAACCGGAAGTGCCAGGGTGAAGGGTATAAATGCTTCACGAAGCCAAGTTGACTTCCAACGTGGTTTTGCCAATGTGTGCTCCCTCCAGCAGTTTATAAAAGCCCCCACTTCCACGTTGGGCTACCTCATAAGCTAGAATTGTGTTTCGCTCTATTTTTCTTTGCACTTTCCATGACCGCATGTGAATTTAAGCCAACCACTGTTTTGTAACTGCTTTCTGCACTTAATGCATTTGAACACCTTCCCACATGCATAAACATCCTCCCCTGTAATTTGAGGCTATTTTGTGTGGCTGTGCCACTGTTTACGTAATGAGAGCCCTGACACTGGAACTGACACTCACGTTTCCAAGGCTTGGCTATTATTAAGGTCACGTGGGAGCTGTGGGGGCGACTTTCCTTGCAAGTCCCCCCAGCCACCATGGATGAGAGTAAATATGACTGATATGATGTTGTTACCCAACAAGAGGTCCGAGAGAGGGGCAATACAATATTTGGCCCATCTAGGGATGCCCAAAACTGCTATACAACAGGGGCCCCTCCCCAAAAAACAAAATACTAATATCTACTGGGCTCTTCTGTCCGCTGCCAATTGGAAAGACATCTCTCAATGCCAGAGATTTGTGAAAAGGAAATGAAATGTTTATTTAATGCTATTCAGGCCTAATGCCTCCACTAAAATATCAAAGTCCTTTAGGTTGTACACCTACACCCACACAGCGCTCCCTTCTCCCACTGTCCCAACTCCGGGTACCGTAAATCAGGAAAAGAGCACACGTCTGTGTTTCAGGCCGCTGGCACCGTCAGCTGTGTCACTGTGCAGGATCTCCAGTTAATCCAAAGTACTGTGGTACCCTCTCATGGTCCACTGGCAAGAGTCCTTTGTACCCAGTTCCAGTCAAAGTCTCTGTTGCTTTTCAGGCCCCGCGGCCAAAGGGGGCACCCCAAAGCCGTGTGGGCCTCTTCTAACAAAGCTGCAGGAGTCCGCACTCCACCAAAAGCATGTGGCTTTCTTCTTCACCTGGCTGCAGGGATCTCCATTCTGCCCCAAACGGCGTGGCCCTCTCCTCACCTGGGCAGTTATCCCCTCATGTCCTGGAGCCAGTCTTTTCCAAGCTCTCACACAGGCCCTCTCACTCCAGAGTGCAGCCCCTCGTTACCGCCTGAGTCCCAGCTACTCCCTTCTCCCTGGCTCCAAACTTGGCCACAGCTATTTAACATATCTATGAAACCGGTTAAAGGTTATAGATATGTTAAATAACCATTCCAGAGGTTAGCTGCAAAACTGTTGCTATGCAAAACAGCTCTCAATGGCCCTGGTTCTATTTGTCTCTTCCCCCTGGGGCGGGGGTGGGGGGGGCGGTGAGGACGTCTTATATGTCTCTCCAATATTCTTATACACTTTGAATTCTGGACACCATTCCAAATCTTTTTTTGGGGGTCCCCCCCTTGGCTGCACCCTGTATCAATGTGATCTGCTTGGGGAGGAGACGTGGCCATTTTTTCCAGAGGAAAAAGGCCGTGAGCAGTGGCCAGTTTCTCAGGGGAAAAAGGCTTTGAGCTCCTTCCTCCAGGGCCTTTTATTGGGCTGTAATACACAGGAATACAGGGAAGCAAGGATCAAACAGTAGATAACATTTCAAAGAGATCTGAGGGCTCAGGGTCTGAGTCAGTCTGTCAGGAAGAGAGTTGCAGAACCTTTGGGAGACATACTCATTTCCTCTCGGACCCTTATCATATTAATGAAAGCACTCTTAGCAGAGCAGGTTTCATAGGTTTATCAGCAAGTCTTAGTGATGCCAGATTTTTCTCCAGGACACGATCTAGCAAGGCAAAGAGCTGCACCTCTCCCCATCAGGTATTCAGGCTTAAAGGGATTAGAGCCAGGGAATGCTTCTCCCAGAGAACATGGGGACTCAGGCTTTGTCAAACACGGGGGGGAGGGGGGGGGGAGAGTCCATTGCTCTTTGTTGCAGCCCCCTGAGTCCTTCCATGAAGGCCTCCCAAGTGATGAGTCTGGCTTAGGTTGCCCCCCACTGTGAGGGGTCTTACCCATCATTGACTTCCAACCAAGCTTTGGGGGCAGGGAGAGGAAACTGAGGCAGAGTTTGCTACCAGAGACAGGCTTTGTCTCCTGCGGCTGGCATTCCAAAGGTCGTCTCTCGCCCTTAGCCACAAGGGGTAGAGATACAATTCCTAGAACCAGGCAGAGCCATCTACAACAGGGAGCTGTTGCCACAGAGTGGTGAACAAGGACTTTAGATTCAGACAAAGCCTGGCTCTCAGCCTGGGGCCCTCCACTTGCCACTGTGCAACCGCAGGACAGTCCTCAGGCATGACGACCACCCTGACCCTCCAGGACCTCATGGTGCAGCACGAGGTCAGCCCCTGCAGCCAGCTACCCGTGGAACCCTGGTTCTGCCGCTCACTAGCTGTGTGGCCTCAGGGGAGTTCCGTAAGTTCTCCACGCCTCCATCTCCTGCTGTGTAGCACTGGAGATGATCGAACAGGGCCTGCGCAGAGGGTTGTTAGAGGGAGAAGGCAAGGTAGCGGGTGGTTTTAGCACAGGCTGGCATATAGCATTCATTATATGCCTATAATTCGAGTCTCACTGAACTAAAATAGAATGTTTGTACCAAAAAGGATCATCAGCGTCAAGTCCAATCTGCCCGGATGGAGGAAGTGCAGTTCAGGAGAATGGGTGACTGGCCCCGGTCACACAGCCGGTCGCTGCCAGTCCATCTGTGGAAACAGAGTGAGAACAGCCCTCTGCGGGCTTCCTCTGGCACTTGAAGCCATGTTGTGACAAGAAAAGCTGGAATGCTAAAAACCCGTAAACCACACGTTCAATCCCTTCCGCACGCGCATTCCCTGGGGTCCACCTGCCACTGTGCTAAGCAGATGGTGTTACCATGTTGTCACAAACAGTAAGGTTTCTGATATGGGAAACTTTGAAAAACCTCTGTCTAACCTTTGTTTGCCCAGGCGCCCTAGAGAGAATGATGGGGCCGTCTGGGAGGGCGGGTGGCCGGATAGTGAGAACTGAAACTAGCACCCCGCTGATAGAACAATAATCACATTCTGCTTCTGTATCCCATGTTTGTCACGTAGACAGGAAGACCCCTAATCTACATATTCCCCAAGAATCCTTTGTTCGGGGCTCAGAATTTGGAGATGACTCCTCTGGGCCCGTGCACATTAACAATAAACCTTGTACTCCAGAATCCCTCGGTGTCTGGTTGCTTCATTTTCCTATAACATTTCTTTTTTTATGGCCGACTAATATTTCATTGTATATATGTACCACATCTTCTTTATCCAATTGAAATGATATCCATTATCTAAATGAAAATACATCCATTTCCTGCTAAAAATAATTTCAGTATTTTTATATGTCTATGCAATATGATATCATAGTGGCTTAATAATAAATCATATTGTATAGTTACCGAATTCTTTATTTTAAAACCTTTGGGGACTTCCGCCAAGATGGAGGTTTAGGTGGATGTGCCGTGCCTCCTCACACAACCAAGTTTAGGGACAACTAAATATTAGCATCAGAAAACACAACCAGAACACGGAAAACTGAACTTTTCGGAAGTCCGCTAACAACAAATTCTTCGGCCCGACCGGTAAGGGGCGAAACCGGTGTCGGGTGAGGAGTTACAAAGGAGGGCTCGATCGACCCGGGCGCGGAATCCAGAGGAATCCAGACGCGCGAATCCAGTCGCACGGGTTCCAAACCCAGGATTGGACCTAGTGAGCGACCGAGCGGCCCACCGGGTGAGTGACTACGGAGGACACAGTGGGGAGGCGGTGGCAGCGAGTTGACTGTGGTTGCCTGGTTGCACGCAGGTGAGGGAGTGAGCGGTTGGACCGGCGGCGGCGGCGGCGGCGCCATTTCCCGCTCTGACCACGCCCCCACATACAGCGTCACAACCCAGCGACCTGGGAATCCAAGGCGCCGCTCCTCCCACTTAAAGGGCCAGAACAGACCAAAAATGTCTCAGGGAGACCTCAAAGCCCCAGAGATAAATCTAAGTAACGAAGAAATAGCAAATCTCTCAGACGCACAGTTTAAAACACTGGTCATCAGCTTCCTCACAGATCTGGTGGACTATAGCCACAAATTAGAGAAACATATGAAGGCTAAATTAAGGGAAATGAATGGAATTCCACAGGAAACCCATAGAGATGAAAAAAAAACTGGGACTCAAATCAATGGAGTGGACCAGAAGGAAGAAGAAAAAAAATCATCAAACAGAAAGGAATGAAGAAATAAGAATTCAGAAAAATGAGGAGAAGCTTAGGAACCTCCAGGACATCTATAAACACTCCAATATCTGAATTATAGGGGTACCAGAAGGGGGAAAGACACAACCACCAGTGGAAAAACTATTTGAACAAATAATAAAAGAAAATTTCCCCAATCTGGCAAAGGAAATAGACTTCCAAGAAATCCAAGAAGCCCAGAGAGTACCAAAAAAGTTGGACTCAAGAAGAAACACACCAAGGCATATCATAATTACATTAGCCAAAATTAAAATGAAGGAAAGAATCCTGGAAGCAGCAAGAGGTAAGGGGACAATCACCTACAAAGGAGTCCCCATCAGGCTGTCAGCAGATTTCTCAAAAGAGACCTTATAGGCAAGAAGGGGCTGGAAAGAAATATTCCAAGTCATGAAATCTAAAGACCTACAACCAAGATTGCTCTACCCAGCAAAACTTTCATTTAGAATAGAAGGACAGATAAGGTGCTTCTCAGATAAGACCAAATTCAAGGAGTTCATCATCACCAAGCCCTTATTATATGAAATGTTAAAGGGACTTATCTAAGAAAAAGAAGTTAAAGAAACATGAACAGTGAAAGGACAACAAACTCACAGTTATTAACAACCACACCTAAAACGAAAGCAAACTAAAAGGACAGCTAGATCAGGAGTGGAAACATAGAAATGAAGATCTCAAGGAGGGTTAGCAACAGGGGAGTGGGAGGAGGAGACGGGGGAGAAGGTACAGAAAACAAGTAGCATAGACAGTAGATAGAAAATAGATGGGGGGGGCAAGAATAGTATGGGAAATATAGAACCTAAAGGACTTGAGACACATGGACATAAACTAAAGGGGGGGAATGGTGGGGTTGGGGGGGCAGGGTGGAGGGGAATGAAGGGGGGAATAGAACAACTGTAACAGCATAATCAATTCAAAAAAAATAAATAAATTTATTTAAAAAAATAAAAAAAATAAAACCTTTAAGGCTGTGACATCACAGCGGTAGATAAGCATCGGTCTGATGACTACCCTGTGGTTCCCCAGAGCACACCATTTCCTGAAAATGCCTGGAGAGGGGCAGGCGTCCCGGCCAGACCACTCTCTCCGTGACGTCCCTCAAGGCTCCCGGCAACAGTCTCAACAGAGTGAGTACACTTATTTTTGAGAATACCTGAAAATTTTGTCTGCCATATTCCAACTACCATCATTCGAATTTCAGCCTTTAGGATAGCAATCAGAGAACACAGTCGCAAAGCTTGCTCAGGTATTTTCCAGGCACAACTTCAGTCAGAGGGTCCCCTCCCAGAGTAAGCACATTTTGATTCTGACACACATCAAAACACTAGTTTCTTAAAAATTCACACCCTGGTGGCCTAATGAGTCACTTCAGTTTCAAAGTATAAGTACATTTTTCAGACAAATAACACTGAAAAAATTGTAATTGACAGGATTTCCTTTCTAAAGAGCTTTTAAACATGTTTTTATTTTTATATAAAAATTAATATTCCTGAATCCATTCTGAATCACTTTTAATATTTATTTTCTTAAATTTGCTACTTTAAACTTAGTCGGATTTTGAGAGACCTGAATTTTTAGGTAGGAGGCTTCTGTCTCATTCTGTCCCAGAGGTAAACAGTTCCTGTACTGTACACAAATCTGTTCACCTTGACGATGGCCTTAGGGAAAGAAATATCTGGTTTGACAAGTTCCTAGATCTAACTAAAACATCATAATAACATAATTTCATAGGATTATTCAATTTGAAATTTATAAATAAATTAGCACAGACTTTCTAACAATGTTTTTTTTTATTATTATTTATCTTTAGAGGGGAAGGAGAGAGGGAGAGAAACATCAATGTATGATTGCCTCTAGTGCGTCCCCTGCTGGGAAATAGCCTGCAGGGGACTGGCCTGCTACCCAGGCATGTGCCCTGACTGGGAATCGAACCACAATCCTCCGGTTCGAAGGCCTGCGCTCGATCCACTAGTTTACAATGTTTCAAGAAGGTAAGACTATGACTAAAGATGCCATGTTTTAAGTTAAAATTTTCATTTTAAAAATACACAAAGGATCCAGTCATTTACTGATGGGCACCTTGGTTGCTTCCCACTCTTGGCTATTGTAAATTGTGCTGCTATGAACATTGGAGCATAGGTTCTTTTGAATTGGTGTTTCAGGGTTCTTAGGATATAATCCTAGCAGTGGAATTGCTGGGTCAAAAGGTAGGCTCATTTTTAGTTTTCTGAGAAAATTCCATACTGTTTTCCATAGTGGTTGCACCAGTCTGCAATCCCACCAACAGTGCACTAGGGTTTGCTTTCCTCCACAACCTCTCCAACACTTGTTGTTTGTTGTTTGTTTATGATGGCCATTCTGACTGGTGTAAAGTGGTATCTCACTGTGGTTTTAATTTGCATCTCTCTGATAGTTAGCGATACTAAGCATCTTTTCATGTGTCTCTGGATCCTCTGTATGTCTTCCTTGGAGAAGTGTCTGTTCAAGTCCTTCACCTATTTTTTAATTGGGTTGCTTGTCTTCATTTACACAATGGAGTTCTATGCAGCAGAAAGAAAGGAGGAGCTCCTACCCTGTGCGACAGCATGGATGGAACTGGAGAGCATTATGCTAAGCGAAATAAGCCAGGCAGTGAAAGACAAATACCATATGATCTCATCTTTAAAAGGAACCTAAACAACAAAACAAACAAACAAGCAAAATATAACCAAAGACACTGAAATAGAAGACAGGCTGACAGTGACCAGGGGGAGAGGGGAGGGAATTTTAGGGGGAAAAGGGAAGAGTTTACAGGAACAAGTATAAAGGACAAAGGGACAAAAACTAATGGGGGGAGTTGGAAATGGGAGGGAGGTGGGCAGGGCTGGGGGGGAGCTGGGATGGGAGTAAAAGACAGAAACTGTACTTGAACAAAATTTAAATAAAATATAAAAAGTCAATAAAAATAAAAACATTTCAGTGAGGGCAGTGCCTCATATCCAAAATTAAGATAGACTAAATAAATAAATAAATAAAAATACACAGAGGAACTAGAGCTTTCTGATATAATAGTTATTTGCCTTGCACAAAAATGGATCTTTCAATTCTAGAATCCTGGTGTGAGGCGTGGATGAAATGGGTGGAGAAATACTAACTTTCAGTTTTGAAATAAGTAAACCCTAGGGCTGCAACAGCCTGATGACAATAGCTAATAATACTATATTGTATATTTGAAAGTTGCCAAGATAGTAAATCTTAAAAGTTCTCATCACAGGAAAAAATATTCTGTAACTATGTGTGGTGATAGATGGATGGTAAATACATATTGTAGTGATTATTTTGCAATATATAATCTTAGACATGATTAAAGAAGACAACTTAAGTGATACAGTTGTTCAACACCTCATGAAGCCAACAGTGTTCTTTCTGAGAACTATTAATATAAAATGGAGTAGAAGGAAGGAGGCTTTTATGAGATAAAGAATAACGAACAAAGAAGAGAGAACTAGAAAATATCTGATTGGCCGGAGCCACATAGTCAACCTTACCTGGCTGAGGAGGTGTAGAGAAGCTTGGCATTGGGGCGTTGGTTGACTAGACATGCTGTTTCTGGTCAAGAGGAGCCTTCACAGGGACATGAATGTTGTCTAAGTCTGGGTTTGCTGATATGGCACCCCAGACAGGACTGAGTCTATCTTGGGCCTAAAAAGTTATGTTAACAATACATATACTGAATCATTCTATTGCAACACCTGAAACTGAGATAATGTTTACTTCAATTATACCTCAATCAAACAAGTTCTAGAACTCTGGACACGGGTGCTCATATATACACACACCCCTCTTTCCCTCCTCACTCCATACCGCCCCCCTTGTCTCCCACAGAAAAGAAGCAGAGTTAATAATTAATAGGTTCAATGTCTGTTCAAATTTACAATTTGTTAGAAAGTGAGTTAATCAGAATTATTCTCAAATTGGCCATATTCAATCTGGAGAAGAACAACAGCAAATTTTTCAACAAAACAAATATAGGAAATTAGGAAGTAAAGTCCTTAAAAGTTAGATTATTCAGTTTTGTGAGGCCATTTCAAAATTTTCATCATTATCTATGCTCTCTGTGTTCTGTGAGGAATACTAGCTAAAGCGAAGCAGAGAGTGTCATAGTGATTAGAACACTTGAGACTAAAAAGGTGACAAAATCTCGATGCTAAAAGATCAGCAAAAGTCAAGTGGCAATTGAGTCTCAGAGCAAAGTAAAACCTTAAGAGCAAAGACCCCAAGGACAGTGGGGGCAGATCTGCTGTTAGGACTCCCACGGCTGGCTGGAATGAAGAGCGTTTGAGTGACAGTGGCTTCTGCATACAAGTCCGTTCTTATCAGATACTAACATGGTGTGAACAGACCCGTGTTCTCATGGAGAGAATCTGTGTTCGAGTTGATACCTTCAGCCTTTCTGAAATGAAGAGTGTCGAAATTAAAAGAGAAGTCCCAAAGTGAGACAGTTGGTAGAAAGAATAGTATTAAGGATTTTCAACTTCTGCTGGCTTAAATGAAATAGAACTGGCTCTTTTTTCTACTTAAAGTAGGTCATTTCGTTTGATATAAACTCATTGCTATATATACTTCCCACCAACTACGAAAAGAAAAATTCTCTAAATATAAAAATTAACCCCAAGGTTGCATAGATCTCAGAAAAGAAAAAGTGCTCTTTTCTTATCTGTTATGGAGTTAGGTGTGATGTTCTCCAGTCTTTTTTTTTTTCAGGGTAAATAAGGGATAAGAGCGAGTTGTATGTATGAAATCTGATTTTCCAATGTCCAGACACCTCTGTGGGAGCAGGGACATGGACATTTTTAGGCCTATATGGAAGCACTTCTGTAAAAGCCTCTCTAATGATTTTAAAAGTCAGTATGTCCTCTACTACAAATACCAAAAACACTAAAGGAGTTTAAGAACTCACAAAAGTATCTTGGTACTTGTGATCTTGGGCTAGAATAATTCATCCTACCCAGTAAATGAAATATTTTGAGCCCAAAGCTTCAGGAGAGTACCTGATGTTTTATGAAGAATTTCCAATAAATATTTGTGAGTGTTCACAAATAGTATTTCACAACAGTAGTTGTTCAAACATTCTAAATCACCACCATAATTGAAGTAATGGGCCTCTATCACCAAACTCTTGTGTATCCACCATAAAATGCAGATTCACAAAGTTCTTGTGCTAAAAGTGAATGTCGAATCCACTGACTTTTTTAAAACAAGAGTAACAGTAAAAATGTTTTCCTATGCTTACCGTGGCATAACACAAAGAAATAACACATTTTCAAAAGTATTTCCATCACATTTTCAACTTCTAATAGAAGTATCTGCCCACAGAGATGACATTTTGTCTTTGTTTCTTCACTTTAAATTGTTTGCCATCACAATCTCATTCAAAAGCACATTTACGCCCAGACAGATGCAAAGCATAGTTTTTCATAGTATTTTCGATAATCAGTCATTTGTCTATCCACCAAAACCCATTCAGTCTTATTCACACTGTAACAGGAATTTTCTTTTCAGAGTAGCTGATAATCATAGTTACTTTCAGAGTAGCAGGATCATTTCCTGATGGACTGTCATTCACAAATTTGCCAAGCAGCAGAAAGGCTATTAGTGCCAATTTTACCCCTTTGATGGATCCTTTTGATTGTCACTATCTAAGAGAAAAGTGGGGCAGTTTTTTCATGAAAAATGTAGCCTTGGCAAAGCCATCCAGTTGAGTACATTGCCCTTTTCAAAGTTTCAGATCCCTGTAAGAATCCAAGGAAAAGTTATGAATAGTTTCCCCAGAAATAAATACACATAGGATATAATCCTGGATGTGTTTGTATAGTTTCAGAAGTCATGGACCCCATGTTAAAAGTCTTGCCCATGGCTTTTGAAATGGGTGCTGTTACCCAGAGAGATAATTGCTTGTCACTTGTATGCTATCCATATCTGCACAGGGTCTCAAGAAGGTGATGGTGGACAAAAAATATTTGATTCTATTAACTGTTGCTCAAAATGGCTAGAGTTTCATTCCTAAACAATCAGTCATTTCTCCCCCTTAATTATTGTCAAGGACAAAGCTCAGGATAGCCTCCTCCTTCCTCCACACACAACTCTAACTTCATTTTTAGAAACTTATTCCCCCTCTGAGAAGACCACCGATATCTATTTTAATTGTACTTTATCCCTGAGGTTACACACAGGGTCTCACTCTTTAAACCTCCATGGATTGCTCTCCTCAACTTCTTCTTTTGTAGAAAATTTTCCCATACTCAACAATTTACTGCTGTATTTTACATGGATTGGCTTCCTCACTATATGCCTCACATTATTCCATTTTCCTGGTACATCTAGAAAGCATCAAAGAGTCATGGCCAGGTAATCTGTCAACACCCTTTCAAGTTGCAAGCTGATATCTACGCCTTGACACTAAGAATAAAAATTCTCTTGGCCAGTCTCTACAGAGTAGTCCCTCTTTATCCAAGGTTTAGCTTTCCATGGTTTCAGTTAAACTGCTTTTCTAAAATACTAAATGAAAAATTCCGGAAATAAACAATTTTCAAGTTTGAAACTGCACATTCTGTGCAGCGTGATGAAACCTGAAGTCCTGCCCATGATGTGTGACCGCTGTGTCTGCACCTCCCTGCTGTAGACGTTCCTCACTCCTGAGTCACAAGTGGCTGCCTCCTCATCAGATCAACTGCTGTGGTCTCACAGTGCTTATGTCCAAGTCGTCCCTGTAGCAGCCTAATACTGCGTCAAATTCCTATGTCATTCAACTCACTTCATCTCGAAATGCAGGCCTTGTATTATCTCATGTCATCGCAAGAAGAAGGTGAATACAATACAGTAAGATGTTTTGAGAGAAAGAGAAAAAGAGAGAAACCACATTCACCTAACTTTTATTACAAGATATTGTTCTTCTTAGACCCCCTTTTTAAATTTATATTATATTGTTTTTAATCAGCACTTTGTATTGTATGATTGACTGATCTTAAGAGATCATATTCTTATTAATCAGTACCATTTTCATTCTAGACACAAAAGTCTGCTCTTACTAGGTCAAAGGCGAGGGAAACCTGATCTTTAGGGATTTATAGCATTTGCCAAACTCTTTGTGTATACAAAGTAGTTAAAACACGTCTAGTTTACCACGTGCAGTACCTGTGGGTTGTCAATTAACCAACCAAGAAAAGAATATATCGTTTATTTATTTACTCACTGAAAAGTATTTTATAGTTTCAACTGTTGTCAGTCTAAAAGTATAGAAGAGGGCGGGGAATAGATAATGCCGCTCTCTCATTGATTACAGTCATTGCACTCTTGTTGAGGGGTGACAAAAAATAAATAGAAAGCTGAACAAGGTAATTTTAGATCATGAAAAA
Organism: Artibeus jamaicensis; assembly: GCF_021234435.1. NCBI lineage: Eukaryota > Metazoa > Chordata > Mammalia > Chiroptera > Phyllostomidae > Artibeus > Artibeus jamaicensis. The sequence goes on along the minus strand of NW_026521995.1, from coordinate 823,625 downwards.
TAATATTTTAAAAATAAAGGGATCAAGGGTGCCCTTGGGTTTTGAGGAGTGACATTGCATGGAACCTGATTTAAGCAGCCAGTCATGCAAAAATCAGGGAGCAGGGCATTCTAGGCAGGACGAACAGCAGTGGCCCTAGTCTAAGGTAAGAGTGAACCAGGCAATTTATCTTATAGAAACAGAAGGGTGGTCTGTGTGATAGGAACAGAGCGAGCAAATGAAGAATGTCATGTAATGAAGTTGGAGAGAAACGGCTCATGGTTTGCAGCTTTATAGCAAGAGTAAGGGATTTTTGGATTTTAAATGCAAGGAAAACCAATGGAAGGTTAAAGCAGAGGGTGACATAATCGTACTTACATTGCTAGAAAATTACTCTAGTTGTTATATGCAAATAGATTATAATGGGTTAAGAATAGAAGCAAAAAATGAAAGAAATCTAAAAATAAGTATGCTGTACTAAGGAGAAAACTACTATTCCTTACCCAATTTTTGAAAAGTGTTTTTTTGTGAGGGGCATTCTAACAATGCAAATCTTTATAACAAGAATCATTACCAAGTCATAATACTAGCAAGATAAAAACTCAAGTTGGTACCACTGTCTAATGAAATGTGTTTGAATATCGAACCTGAATGGGAGACCCTTTGTGCATGACCTTCTCCCCTAAGTGTTCTTTGTAGTTCCTGGGTCATTTCACTGTCAGAGGCAGATAATTACCTAAAGTTATGGCTGCTTCCAAGGTTTTATTATTTGATTCATTTGAAGTAAAACATACATATGATATTTTAGTTGGGTTTTGACAATAGCATCGAAGCTTTAAATAACAGTAAATTGCTTATGAGATTATATAATTGGATATAAACTTTTTAGGAGTTCTTTCATATTTATGCAGAACAGGAATCTATGAGGGAAATGGTTTCTAGTGACATCTTATGCTTCTATTGTATTAATTACATTTTAAATAGAAGAAATGGCAAGTATGGCTAGAAGAAAGAAAGAAAAAGAGAAAGAAAAAGAGAGGAAGGAAGGAGGGAAGGAAGGAAGGAGGGAAGGAAGGAAGGAAGGAAGAGAGAGAGAGAGAGAGAAGAAGAAAGAAAGAAAGAAAGAAAGAAAGAAAGAAAGAAAGAAAGAAAGAAAGAAAGAAAGAAAGAAAGAAAGAAAGAAAGAAAGAAAGAAAGAAAGAAAGAAAGAAAGAAAGAAGAGTGTGGCTTTGATCAAAACTTGCTTTTCATTCATCACCTCTGAATATCTGAATCTTCCAGATCCACAGCTCCAGGTCTTGCTGTAGAATGTTAGGTGTATTTGTTTTTGCTCCTCCCTCTTTCCACTTTGAGCAGAACAGTCCTCACCTTTATAATAATTATCTACTGCCCTGTTCACTCCCATTCCATGTTCATGGATTTTTCTAACTGCTGGGAACAAAGCCATTAATCTAGAATTTTGATGGTCATTAATATTTAATATAGTTCTCTGTTCTGATATCAAGAGCATTCAGAAAACCAAATTATGATACAAAGGTATAAATGTCATTCTATTGGGAGAAACTGCAGGCATCGCCCTAGCTGGATAGTGATGCAGACAGGCCCCACGACTCTGCACAGATCCCACCACCAAAGCCTACTCACGTCCCACAGAGTTACCTGTCTCAATAACAATTACCATTGCTGTCACAGCCATGCATGGAAGATGCTCAGTATTGAATTTGGACCAGCTAGAGAAGAATTAGCCATGTAACACATACTTTCAGGTTTTTCCTTCCTTAAGTTCAATCTTCCCTAAAAGTGCTGCCTTTATAACTTTAATGACTTCTTCCTATTATCCATCCTTTGCCATCAATCCTCTGCCTTAAATCTCAATTGTTATATGCTAAACTGCAAAGGGCACACATTTTTAAGCTAATTTACTAGCTATTTTCATCATTTATATATGACAGGCCGAAATAAAAAATTCAATCTCTTTCTCTGATAACATATAAGAAAAGCCGAAATATGGTGAAATGATGGCTTTGTTAATGCTTAATGAATACTGTATAAAAGGAATACTCTGGTTTATTTATTTCTCTCAGAAATTAATAGGCACACTCTCCATATTGATAGCAATCCACTGTGCATTAAGACCTTGAATTGTGGATTAAGACTTTCAAATCTCTGTATTCATTTTCTAACCTGCTTCATTTGGTGGCTTTTTTCTCTAGAAATTCAGCAATTATCAGTCATCTCTGCATTTCACAAGCTGCCTGAAAATAAGTTGTTTGCTGCCATTCTGATCTATTAAGTAATGTATAGAGAGAGCCATAAGCTTGTGTTCCAATGAGTCACCAAAAGCTTGAGAAAATCCAACAAAGGGTGTGGAGGAAAGGAAAACTTAATTAGTTCAAGTGGAACTGACTCAGACAAATATACTAATTTACTGACCCTACCAGGACCTTATTTCTTGAGAACAAACTTCCCCTGCCATTTTGTCTATGTCCACTTTTGACTTTTAAGTCCCATTTGTGATGATAGATTGTCACAGAGCTGGTGTGGGTTTGGTTACAGAGAGGAGCATCAGGCAGGAGAGCCATGCCTCACTCAGTAGGGTCTGTTCTCATGGTCGAGCAAAACCGAGTTCCTCCTAGGCCGGGGGAAATGTCACCTGCTTCCCTCAGAGCCACTGAGAAGACATAACAAGCTCATGGCAGAACGGGTCCTAATCACAACATGAAAGTACATGCCTGGGCTAGTTTGAAACAAAATAGGTATTAATGTGAGGCAGGTTTTGTTTGTTTCATAGGCTACTTGAGAAAGGTTTTCTTTCCGCCACATGGAAGTGACTTCGTTGGTGAAGTGAGAATTACATCTTGGTCTGAAGAAGACCCTTCTTTGAAGCAGCACCTGCTTTGATAACTGAAAGTGTCTTAGGAGAAGCTAACGGGAGGTAACTTGAGGCTGCAGATAGAAAATATAACCAACACTGGCCTCATAAGCTTTCATGGGAAGACCCTAGGCATCTCTGAGTCACCAAGACCGAATTCCAGGATGGCTGTGGAGGCCTATCTGAAGTCCTATTGGTTGAAACATGCCTCTTCAAAACTACAGGCCATTCCTCTCCTTCCTCTTTCCTGTGGGGAGAGTGTGGCATTGAGGCCACTGGGGGAAGAGGGAAGAAGTGCAGGCAGGAGTGATGAGCTGAGGTGTCAGCAGTGTGGGTGAGAGATTGGGATCATAGAGGAGGATGACCAAACAAGTCAATATATTGGGGTTAATGGAAGCCACATTTCTCACTGTTAGACAAGGAACTTACAGATGCAGAAAGTTGGAAGGCCATCAAGAACTCAGGTGTTAAATTGATATGGGTTATTGGTGTGAACACATGACTTTTAGTATGTACATACATGAGAAGAGATATAGAAAAACATATTACAGTATTTGTGTGTGTGTGTGTGTTTTCTAGCAGATTCTGATCATGGGGCAGGAAATGTATAACCTGGGCAGCTTTGGGGTCAGAAAGTAAGGAAGTACTCAAGATGAATTAAAAAAAAAACAGGATGGGAACATGTGAAGAGGACATAGGAGCCAACCCCTAAAAGTTCCTAATGCCCACATCTGTGACAATTTGAGCAACAAAATAAGCAGTAGAGAATTATAACCCAAAAAAACAAAATAAATATCTATAAGTGATTGAATACATAAATAAGTGGGGGCAAAGGGACAAATATTATTTTAAGAATTATTTTAAATAATAAATTTAAGAGAAATGAGAGAAGTAGAATAGTATCACTAAATTCTACAGTAATTATTGCTGCAGGGTAATTCTGCTAATGGATGCTAAATGCAGTGGGCAAAACTTTAAGAAGACATAAGACATGAGCATAGCCTCAAAGCATCACCCCACAATATGTACTAATTATTGTGGTACCTGTTAACTAATGTGGTTGCAGGAGGTGGACCTTAATTACCCTTTGAGTGTGGTCTGGATTTAGTGACTAAGTTGCTAGTGAATAGAATGTGAAATGGGACAGGACAGAAACAGGGCAGACGCCACCTGAATCAAGTGATCAAGGTTAACATCACCAGTTGAGTCATATTGATGTCATGTACCCACTAATATGTCAAGATGAGAAGACCACGTTACCTCTGTGGTACTCTCCCCAGGAGCCCATGACCCCAGTCAAATTAGTCATGAGACATCATCAGAAAGACACAAATTGAGAGATTTCCTACAAAATATCTGTCTGGTACTCATAGTTTTAAAAATAAGGAAGGATGAAGAAACCAGGAAAGATGAATGGATATGCAAGCCATGATAACTAAATGTAAGTGTTATCCTAGATGGTATCCTGAAACAAAAGGATGTTATTGAAAACGTTGGTCAAATCCTGATAGTCTGAACTTCAGTTTTACAGTTAATTTCTATTTGGTTAAATAGAAACCAAATTTTCTATTTGGTTAAATATTTCTATTATGGTTAAAACTGTTTTACGGTTAATTTCTTGGTCATGATCACGTGCATAGTTATGTAAGATGTTAACATTAAGAGAAGCTGGAGGAATGGTAAACAGTAGCTCTCTGTGTCAACTTCGCAATTCTTTTGGACATCTAAAATTATTTCAAAATTAAAATATTTGTTTAAAGACTAGAAAACAATCAAGCCGCTTAGAGTTTTGCAATGGGAACTGATACATACAGCCTTCTTCAGTTTTATAGTCACTATTTCTTCTCACTTAAAAATCTTAAGCTAGATTTTTTTTTTAGTTTAAAGAACTGACCTAGGTCAAGAGAATGGAAAGGTAAGCCACAGACTGACAGAAAAATATTCAAAAGACGTATTTTGATAAAGGACTGTCCCAAATATACAAAGAACCCTTAAAACACAACAATAAAAAAGCAAACAATGAAAACACTTGGCTGAAGACCTGGACAGACACCTCACCAAAAAAATATATACAGATGGCAAAAATCATATGGAAAGATTCTCAACATCATACACCATTAAAGAATTGCAATTAGATACCACCACATACCTATTAGAATGCCCCAAATCCAAAACTCTGTGAACTCGTGCCAGAGTATGTATTCTACATACTCACGACATGCTGCTGAGTGTGTAGAACCACAGGAACTCTCCTCATGGCTCGTGGGAATGCAAGGTGGTGTAGCCACTTTGGAGGAGAGTTTGGCCAGTTTCTTACAAAATTAAACACACCCATATGCTACAGCAATTGCACTCCTTGGTATTTACCCAAATGAGTACAAAAGAGTTTATGTCTACACAAAAACTCATACATGAATGTTTATAGCAACTTTATTCACAATTGCCAAAAGTTGGAAGTAACCAACATTTCCTTCAGTAGATAAATGGATAAACTATGGTACATCCAGACAATGGAATATTATTCAGTGCTAAAAAGAAATGAGCCATCAAGTCATGAAGTAACTCTGAGGAACCTTAAATGCATATTTCAAAATGAGAGACGATCATCTGCAAAAGCTCTGTATTGTATGATACCAACTATTATATGATAGGACAAGCTAACAGGAGGTAACTTGAGGCTCCAGATAGAAAATATAACCAACACTTGCCTCAGAAGCTTTCATGGGAAGACCCTAGGCATCTAGGGTGACCCAGTGTGTCACATTCTGGAAAAGACAGAACTATGGAGGCAGTGAAAAGATCGGTTGTTGCCACAGATTAGTTTGGAGCGGGGGAGATAACAAAGTAGAGCACAGATGATTTTTCAAATAAATCTAATATTTAGAGCCATTTATTACACACGATTTCCCATATACTCCCTGCCCCATATATGCATAACTTGGCCCTCTGTCAAGGTTTCCCACCAGAGTGATGTATTTGTTACAATTGCTAAGCCTGTACTGACTCAGCATCACCCAAACTCCATAGTTTCCATTTGGGTTCATGCTTGGCATTGTACAAACCAAGGTTTTGGAGAAGTGCATACAGTAGCCCCCCTATCCATGGTGTTGCTTTCTTAAGTTCCATTTACCAGCACTCAAACAAGCTTTAAAAATATTAGATCTAAAATTCCAAAATTAAACAATTCCTAAGTTTTAAATCGCATGCCATTCTGAGTAGCATGGTGAAATCTCTGGCTGTTTTTCTCTATCAGCCCAGGACTTAAATCTTCACTTTGTCCAGTATCTTCATGTTGTAGTTGCTCCCTGCTCCTTAGTCACTTAGGGGCCATCTTTGTTACTGGATCTACTATTGTGGTACCATATTGTCTATGTTCATGTCACCCTACAGCAGTCTAGAGCTAGTTCATAACACCCACGTCATTCAATTCACTTCCTCACCTCACATAGGCCTTGTATCATCTCACAGCATCACAAGCAGAAGGGTGAGTGCAGTACAATAAGATACTTAGGGAAAGAGAGAGACGACGTTCACAGAACTTTTATTATAGTATATCGTTATCATTATTCTGGCTTATTTTACTGTAGTTGTTATGAATCTCTTACTGTAACTAATTGGTAGGAAAAACCATAGTGTATAGAGGGTTCAGTACTATCTGGAGTTCTAGGCATCCATTGGGGGTCTTGGAATATATGCCCCACAGATAAAGGGAGGCTGCTGTAATGACATGTATTCACCCTTATGGTATCCCGTAGAGGGCAGTCACTTCCCTGAAAAACCCTGTCACTGTAGGTTCACCAGTTGCAACAACTGGACTACACTAAGTGTACACTGGTGGTATACACTGACAGTGGAGGAGGTTCTGCGTGTACAGGAAGCAGGGTTTGGTGGAACTGTACTTCTGCTCGATTTGGCTGTGAACCTAAAACTGCTCTTAAAAGATGAAGTATATTTTTAAAAACTGACCTGGGGTAATGAATGAAGAAAATATAACCCCCCAAAATGCTTCTTTGTTGATAAAGTTTGTTATGTGTAAGACATCGTCAAAAAGCTTTGATCCATAATGTACTTAATCCCAGTATTTCTATGAGGTCACTCTTTTTATATTTGCAGATGAGGAAACAAAGTTAAGGAGGTTAAGTAATTTTTGCTGAGAGGACCATCGTGTAGACTGGCTGTTCTACTTTCTAGGAAAACAGAAGACAGAAACCGAGGCACACTAAAATGTGCAATGGTGTATTTGAGTACATATGCATTTAAACCAGGCAGCACCAGATGGCAAAGGGTCAGGAGCACTCCACTGGCAGAAGCTAGGAGCAAGACTCTCATAGGGCAGATGCAGAAGCAAAGCAAAGCAATTATTTGAATGGAGCTAAACGATTGCTCTGTTTGGGAAGGTTCTCCTCGGCTATTTGTGATTGATTGTTCTGAAGTTTCATTTTCTAAGATTCAAGTGCAGTGACTCTGGCTTAGGTTTCAGTTTGCTTACATAGGCTCCCACAGTACTGAAATCACCTGGATCCAATGGTCTCCTTGTCTAATACTTTAACAGAATCTACAATAGTGAACTTAGGGGGCTTTAAATACAGCCCTCCTGGTGACAAGCATCTTGAAATTTTATATATAAGTGAAGAATCAAATGTACATGAAAGTGCAATCGCTGCAACAAAAATCACATTGTCTTTTCTGGATTCAGAATGCAATTTTCTTTTTATGTGTAGTTTTTTTGAACTTGTGCTTATTGCAGATTTGTGATGTAAGTACAGTAAGTCCTCACTGATAGGTTCTTAGAAACTGCAACTTTAAGTGAAACCACATCAATTTTATGCTAGGCTAATTGGTATAAACAAGAGTCACTTTTCTGTGGCATATTTTTGGTCACAAAAACATCACCAAATTTCAAAATAAAAACCCTAAACATTTCTAATATTAAACATTGACATAAATGTGAGCTATACACACATTTAAGAAAGATGAATCAGAACAAGGAAGAGTGCTTTTCCAACTCACTTATTTCAGTTTAGGGTCCCAAGTGGCACAAGTAGGACTGCCCCCGGGATAGGACACCTTTCCATGGCTGGGCACATCCACACTCACTGGGACTGGGACAATGGGAACACACCGGTTCACCTTCGGTGCACGTCTCAGGGATGTGACAGGAAACCTAAGACCTGAGAGAAAATCCACACAGACGTGGGGAGAAGGTGCCAGCCCCACACTCGCCATGGAGCCAGTCGGAAACTGATTTTTTCTCTTTTCAACGTTATCACTAAACAATGTTGGAGAATCTGTTACTCAAGGAACTGCTGCACGGAAAAAGGGAGCTCTGTATCAAGAGTGCCTGTGTTAACTCTGCCCAGCATGGCTCACTCGGCTGGAGCATCCTCCCACAACTGAGAGGTTTCTGTTTCAATTCCTGGTCAGGGCACGTACCTGGGTTGCAGGTTCTATCCCCAGTCGGGGAGTGTGACCCTTGATCCAGCTGCATACAATCCCCAGTTTGGGCACCAGTCCAGGCGTGCTAGGGAGCCAACCAATCAACGTTTCTGTCTCACAGGGATGTTTCTCTCCCTATCTCCCTGAGAGCAATTTAAAAAACTGTCCACAGCTGAAGATAAAAATTAGCGTGCCTGTTTTATGCTAATCTAAGCAAACATCCACTAATTGGTTTATCTCATCCACATCTGACCCAAGCCAAATTTGATCTAAGTGTTTTTTATTAAAAACTAATCACTGAAGAAGCTCAAGACATTAGAATATGTACTATAAAGACTTCGTCATTTAGATAATGTAAATGTAAGTCAAGATCACAGAGAAGAGTAAATAACATAACAGCATCCAGAGGAAGTTGCGGCGGGTCCAGTGGAAGGCAAAGGAAAAGGCTAGGTAGGGTTCAGAGCTGCCTTAATTAAAAGCTACACTTCAATCAGCGGCAAAGATAAAGAAGAAACACAGAGAGAACACAACGGAAAGAAAGAAAAAACAATGACTGATTTTTCCTTTTGATCTTACCTTTGATGGCATCTTCTGACCAGTAAAATAAATCCCAAAGTCCTTAGCTTGTCTTGCTAGTCCTCTAGGAATCACTGATTCCTACACAGCATTGCCAGGCATGACTCCCTAGGTATCAATTCACAAAATTACTCAAATTCTCCAGACTTGTACACTGCTTTCCAGCTTCACTGTCTTTGCTCATGTCATTCCCTCATTTGCAAAGGTCATCCTTCCAAATCTAACGCAAAGGCCAGTCCAGTTGAAAAGTTTTCCCAGGTTATATTTCATTCTCCAATTACAATTTGTCTTCTTCATTTTTCCTGTATTACAAATGCATTTCACACATATGTGAGAGCCCTTGTTACATTCTGCCTGAAGCAGCGGCGGGTTGACACTGTCCCACCACCGCCCTGGAAGGGCTGTAATCTGAGAGCAGAGACCACATTGTATTTACCCGCACTTCCCAGTGAGCCTATTGCAATGCCTGCCACGTGAAATAACTCTAGAACTACAAGCTCAGAGCTGGAAGAAAACTTAAAGATTAAATAATGATTGTCATAAGGCATCAAAAAATGTTTGTTGCAAGAATGATGGAGGAAAAATTGAGAGGAAAGGCTTGGCAAAGAATATTCGAAATGGCAGTAGTAATAACAAATACTTACTTAGAACTTACGTGCCACACAATTCCAAGCCCATTACATATATTATCTTATTTAATTTTCACCACAATTCAACAAGGCAGGTATCATTATCATTGTCATTCTAATGGAGAAGCAAACTGAGACACAGAGACGTTAAAATGATTTGCCCAAAGCTGAGCAATTAAGGAATGGTAGAGCCAGAATTGAAACCCAGGCAGCTTGATTCTATTTATACTTTTCAGTAAAATACAGTTCACCGAAGGGGCATGTCACACATACCAGAAGAAGGGCCCTTCAGGAATGGCGAATGAAATGTGTTTTTATCCTTGCTAACCTTCGGATGCCCACACTAAGTACACTGGGTGTAATTATCTTCAGGTTAAAATCCTTACCCAAAATGGTAAACATTCGCATAATATTGTAAAACATCCATATAATAGGACATTTTCAGAAAGCACATTTCTGTGACTTTCAATGCCCAAATCCCTGTGAAAGTGACATTTGGTGACCAGCCCAAGCACTGTAGCCATAACAGAGGAAACTCAGTGAATTCAACCAAAAGCATGTATGCAGCTACCTGGGCCCTTCAGGAGCGTCTGCTAGAAGAACCTCGCACCGCCTTCATTTTCTCTCATCTGGCCCTACCGTGGCCCTTGTTTTTTCACTTAGTAATAATTGAAAGCATGTTATTCTTAGGAATGATTTTTCTAAATACTAATTTTTTATGACTTCGATGCTAGGCAAATTTTCCAATCAATGCTCCATATAATATTTATAAACTACTGAGGCTGATAGTTTTTTATTTTTTAACCCAAATGAAATAATAGTATGCATTAGTGGCATGAATGTTCTCTGTGGTCACAACAAGGACACGTTGTTCAGTCTGTTTGACCTCAGGGCATGAGTGGGTCAGTTCAGGTTTCAGGGACTTCCTTAAACTCAGCCAGGTGTAATTGCAGGGCATTAAAGTCAAGCACGAAAATGCCTTGGGAACTTGTATAAGAAGTGTTTTGACAGGGAAACACACTATGTCCTCAGTTCATTGTCAGTCAGATACACACAATCACACACAGAGACTTTGCTTTATCTCCCTGACTCCCACTATGTTGGGCCTTCTCAGGAGCACCTCTCATATTATAGTTAAAGTCAGTGATTTTTTTCCTTTATTTTTTCCTTTTCCTTTTTTTTGTTTTGTTTGTTTGCTTTTTTTTCTTTTAAGTCAGTGATTTTTTAACCAGTGTGCCACAAGAATTTTTAAAGCATGCCAGTTCTTGAGTATTTAGTCAGAGGCACTGACCTCTTTTCCCTTAGACTGTCAAATAAAAAAATGACAGCAGCCATTATAGCAATAGTTATCTGGTATGAATGAATCAAAATTACACCTATTTTTGTCAGATCAGCAAAAAATATATTTTTTAGTATGCTGCAGAATTTCAGTAATTAGTTCATGTGTGCCAGGAGACAAAAAAGGCTGGAAATCACGGTCTAAGTAAAGGCTCCTACCTGTGTTCCTCCTGTTTTTGTTTAGAGTCCCTTGCATCAGGTGACCTCACAGTGGTCCCATTTCCTGGGAGAACCAGGTTTCTCCCTGTCAATTTATATTACAAATACCATGACTGACTTAGGGCTTGAAGCTCTACCCTTCCTGCATTTTAACAGGAGGAGGAAAACTACTCTGACAGGATTAGACCCTACTGCTTAAGGCTCTGGAATTTTAGGCAATATGAAGCAGAAAGCAGAAAAAATCTGGGGACATCTCATCCTTAATAATAAACTAGACAGATGAGTACCTACCCCTCTGATATTAAGCCAGTGTTGCTGCCAATTTTTCATGAACCTTGAGGGTTTCCCATGCCCTGTGTTCTTCATGGGAAACTGGAAATATGGTGTAGCATTAAGAGGTGTGGGTGGAGAACCAGAAGACCTCAGGCTAAAGTTCAGTGTCTCTGCTTATCAATAGCTTTAGCCTCAGTTCCCCCATCCTTGGGCACTGTGTGGTCAGTTGGTTCATTCATTCCATGTTTATAACGTCCCAACTGTAAATCTAAAAGAGTTTATAAGTTTAACCCATGTTTATAAAGTCCCAACTGTAAATCTAAAAGAGTTTTCAGCAAGTTTACACATGTAAATATTTACCATAGTATTTGTGGCACTCAATAAATGCTAATAGTACTGTTGAAGTTATAAAGTTATATAGAATTTGTTCTCTAAAGAAATTGTCTCACAATTTACTTCTTGCTTGCAGTTGCTCTTCCTGGGTTTTCATTACCCTCTTCTGCTAAGATGACAGGACTCCAGATGTTGCTTCTCTTTTCCCAATTGGCATAGCATCTTTGATGGCTCACTTTTGATCAGGACTAATAGGCTCCAATTGCTGACATTATTGATGAGAATGGTGCTGCTTCTTGATAAATGAACTGCCAGCATGGGATGTCCTGCCATGACATGTAGATGAGCACGGAGAGAGCAGTGGCATTCCCCAAATCACTCTTGGCTCCCAGGACTTGACTGATGGCAGCTGGCAGTCTCCTTGTCTCAGGGTGCATGGCTTTGCCAGCCACGGATGGTCATCAAACAATACACTCTGATATTATTCTACAGCTTGCTTTTGCAAAGAGATTCTTTCTAAAATAGATTGATTCATTTCCAAGCCACTGGCAAACATAATCACATAGTGCAGACAGAATAATAGAACATTTCGGTAGTTCTCACATTTTCTGGGATGAAATTAGTAGAAAATAAAAGACTGTGTTTTGACTAAAGTTTGAGAATGAGAGCTTCTACAGTCAAAGGACAGATGCCACATGATTTTATTGTGAGATTTTTTATAAAGATTCTGAATGAATCTTTGATTAACATTCACACTGGATTTTAAACATCATTGATACCACTGAAGTTACAACTGTTAGATATTGAGCATTTAACCTTTCAACTCCCCATTATGTTAATATGTCACAGATGATCCTTAATAAAGATAACTGCCAGAAATACACTTGATTTGAACAAAGTATAATAAGCTCAACAACCAATGAAATTTGGGGAAAAATGAAAATAATACATTTGATTAAGTTTATTTTGTAGAACATGGACAATACTGAGGAGAGCAGTCAGAGTCAAACAAGCAAAAAAAAACAAAAAACCTCTTTCACTTTCCCTGCTGAATTTGGAAGTTTCTTGTTTGAGGAAACTGTCTTTTCTGCAAAGCTTTGCTGACCATAATAAGATGCTGTTGTCCCCAGAAGGTCAACCTGCGTTCAGCCACACTGATCTTGCCTCAGCTCCTCCAACTCATTCAGTTTTTTCTTGTTTCAGAGCCTTTCCATTTGCCATTCCTTGATCTAGAACATTCTTAATGCCCTTATAGTGATCATCTCAGACATAATATCCGCCAAACTTGGGTTTCCTTTCCTCACAATCTTAAATTATCACTATTGTCCCCCTGCCCCCTTTGTAATGCTCTTCACACTTGCCATGATTGTGCAGTATGGCTCTTCCCAAGGGGCTACATTGTCCATGATGACTGAAACCAGGTCTTCTTTCTCTTTGTGTACCTAACACTCAGCATGGGCCAGTGCGTACAGTCACACTGTACGCACTCAATGAACATTTGTTGAATGATGCACTTTTAAAGGTGAACTTGAATTGACACCATAAGACTTGCTTTTAGAAACATGACATCTCAGGATTTTCACAGTCTCCTCCAAAGCATATTCCATGACTAGACACGCAGGAACATAAATGTGGCCTGAAAGACGAAAGTGAAATCAAAAGGCCCACCTTTCGTACTGGGCTGTTTTCACATCAATCACCAAGACTAGGAAGTCATCCTTCATTAAGACACATCATTTTTTAAAACAGATACTCTAGCCACTTATCATTTTCTAAGGGGCTAAAGAAATACAAGAATTTATTCATAATCTGAAATAAAAACAAACAAGTGCACAAAATAATACTAAAAATACAGAAGCTTCACATACAAGTAGAGTGGACATTGAAGACAGATGGAAAATGAGCCAAGCACACACGTGGCACTGATTCCCATGGCTCAGATCGCATCCAGGCGCCTCTACTCTGTGTGACCAGACCACTGGGGAGGAGGAAAATCCTTCTACTTACTAAGGGGAAATGAAAATACACAAAGAACCTGCCCTACAATTTGAACCAGTGATACTGTTATCTCCACAGATTACACCAGTCAGAATACTTAGAAACTGTTGTTCCGATGAACACACTGCCCTTTGCATTGTGACCATTACTGGGTATAATATCCAGGATACAATAAGCTATGTGAGGGTAAGAAATAAAATCTGAAATCTTAATGGTTTTAATACAAGTTTTTTAAGCGCTTCTTGCCACATGTCCCTTCCATCTTAGGGTCTTGCCATCTTCTGGATTAAAATTTGGCCAGCATTCCAGGGGAAGAAATCAACCCAGAAGTAAAACAGTTTACTTCTGCTTACATTCCCCTGGACAGAAATAATCACCTGGCAAATCTAAGAGAAGATTAGCAGTCTTCTCTGTAAGAGAAGACGAGAAATTGAGTAGAGCAAGTGGATATGGATATTAGCAGTCTCCACCACAATACAGTTGGTCTTTCAAGCAATTCTGCATTTTGACAAACAGGCTTGATGATTTACCTAAAAGGACTATTTCCTTTACAATACTTGGATTTAGCCCAGACATTTAAAAAATATACTCTGAGAAACACACAGCTGTGCATTTATATTCTTTGACATTGTATTGGACTACTATTTATTTTGACATACCCAGTACCTCAAAACTTAATAGCTTGAAAGTGCAAACATTTTTATCTCACAGTTTCTGTGGATCAAGAATTTAGATGTGACTCAGCTGTGTGCTTCTGGCTTAAGGTCCTTTATGAGCTGCCAGTCACAGTGTTGGCTGGGGCAAGGGCACATCTGAAGGCTTGATTAGAGGGGCGCCGCTCCTCCGCTCGCTCACAGGGTTAGTGGCTGGACTGAGGGCCTCGGCTCCCCAGCGGCTGTGGGTGGCAAGCCTCTCTCAGTTTCTGGCCTAAGTGTCTCTCCACAGTGCTGCTCACAACATGGCCTCTGACTTCCCTCTGAGCAAGTGAGCAAGAAAGCAAGAGAAAGCAGACGAAAATGGAAAACACCACCTTCTGTAACCTAATCTTGGAAGTGGTGGTCCTATGTGTCACATTCTGTTAGAAGTGAATCACTAAGTCCAGTCCACGTTCAAGGGGAGGGGATTACACAAATTCGTGAATCCTAGGGGGCAGGGATCACCTGGGGCCACCTTAGGGGCTGCTCACCACTGATGTTCTGCTGGCTGTCGGATTTTGGGTTATCTTATTTCAACTCTTTTATTGTGTTTCCTATTTTCTTTTCAAGTTTAGGTCAATAGAGTCACTTTAGTGCTGTGATTCAAAAGACCTTGGGTTTGACTTTCTTCTCAGGTCATGACTTTGAACATGGCCTGTAGATGATATAGTGGAATCACTCTATGAAAACTGTCATAGAACCAAGTTGTACAGTCATCTAAAACATAAGGAGTGTAGCCTTTCTTCAGCTGTCTATATTATGCTATGTTATGTTGTGTATACTGTTCTAGTTAATGTTGTAGGACTTGCTGGCTTCTTAAATTCCATCTGATTTGTCTCTGTCAGTTAAAATAATCTTTGAATAAGCAAAATGCCCTATTAGTAAAATAGAATAAAAGCATGACAGTTTGTTAGCAATGACATTTAAATGACATTTCCAATCATAAAGAATATTGTTACCTGTATCAGTTTGTTATTCTTAATAACAAACAACCTCAAATTTTAAGTGGCGTAGAACTACTAAGATTTGTTTCCTGCTCTTGCTCCATGTCCTTCAGAGTTGAGACAGCAGAATGAGGTGGGGAGGGAGGATTTGCTTGTCGTTATTACTGGGGAGACTCAGGCTGATTGGGAAACATTATCCAAATGTGGTCCCCATGCCAGAGGAGGTAGAGCGCTTCAGAAAGTTTTAAACCATCAATTAAAGGTTTGGCCCAGAAATGCCAGGCTTCATTTCCAGAATTCTCAATTCATTGCCCAGAATTACTTACATGGCTTCCCAACCACAAGGAGTCACAAAGTTCAGTTTTTCATGCACTTAGAATGGGGAGAACCAGAAATGTTTGCACACGATGCTAATGATAGCCACCACCGCTCCATTCATCAAATACTACTGTGAAGGAATCTTTTATCTTTATTTCCAACTTAAAGGTCTAGTAATTCTATTAATGTATTCAAACTTGGGGTTTGCAATAATAACAATTAACATCCTTTCTTAACATTCTATATATTCTTGGACCTGCCAGCCAAACTGCTTGGACCTTCAGATTCCCGGATGTGGGTTTGCTGAGGCCTGGACATGTTTGCCTTTGTTACCAATAATGTCAAACTGAGCATCCTCCACGTGTGTGCAAAGTCTGATAAATGGTCCTGGCTGTTCGTTTTGTGCCCTTAATATCTGAACTAAGAAATCACTGGTCTTTATATGCTCTCGAAATTGTAAAATATAATATATAGATATTGAGCTATATCAAATAAGACAAGGGCTAACCAGCTTAGAATTTCTTTTAAAATGCCGTTTCCATCTCTGAGAATTTTGACAATAATATATAGTTGTGCATAAAATATAAAAATATGCTTTTTTGAGGGTGATCAATTTTATGACATTGGATAGTAACTAGACTACTTGTGGTAGAGAGACTTTTACATAACTTTTATTACAGTAAATTGTTAGGGTTGTTTCACTTTATTACTAGTTACTGTTGTTAATCACTTACTTGCCTAATTTATAAATTAAACCTTATCATAGACTTTACGTATAGGAAAAAATATAGAATATAGAATCACCTATGCTACTATCTGTGGCTTTAGGCACCCCCTGGGCATCTGGGAATGTTTCCACACAGATAAGGAAGATGATTGTATTAATCAATCTTAAAATTATCAGAGACTGAGAAAGCCAAAATTATTACTTTTTCCTGCTGCCTGAACCAAAAAGTTTAGAACTCAGACTGTACTATAGGCAAATCTAAAATCCAGAAATTAGTCCTTATTACTTTATCTCCATATTAGTAGATAAAGAGTGGTCTTCATTTTGGGAAACATGACAGCCAGCATTTTTGCAAAGGAAATATAATCCCTCTTTTTTTAAAAGTCTTATTGTATCTCCTTAGATATTTCAGCTCAAAGCTGTGAATGTCACCTGTGTTCACCACTTAAATTCTTAAGTGTTTCCTGAACATCTACTGTATGAAAAATGCACATACTGGTAGGCGTAGGTTATTAAGAGATGAAAAAAAGCTAATAGATCCCTAATGGCAACTGTATTTAGAGATGACATTTCATAATATTATAAACTCTTATAAGTGATTATTGTTTAATGGGCTTGATAGAGACCTTGTGATTCAGATGTGACCAACCCAAAATTTCTACCAGCTAAACTGGTTCTATTCTAAAGTTTATTTTTGAAATTTCTTTGGGGAAAAATATGTCAATAAGCAAATTTACAACATAAAGCTAAACATGATAGCATTTTTAACCTACATAAGAGAATAATGTTTAAGGATTTCAGCAACATTTATTAAGTAGCAAAAATAGACATCAACTAACAATGTCCTATTCATTTATTAACGCTGGTCCATGGGGATCTACATTTTTGGAAGATGATTAGCAATTTATTCAAGATAATTAACAACCTGAGTACACCAAACATTTTGGTTTTAAAAAATTCATGTTCAGATTTTTAACTAATGCATCTTGCCTCTCCTTCCTGTGACTTTAGATTGGTGAGAAAATTTTTAACACATATTGAGTTTTTCGGTTAATAAATCACTAGAATGTTTTGCACTAGGAAACCATTGATTACATAGCCAAGTTCAACAGTACAAAATGAAGTCCTGCTCTGCCATCTAGAGGACACATACTAACCGCCTAGAAAATAGTGTAACTCTTAATGGCTCCCAAAGCTTAACATAAACAGATATTTTGTTCAAAATAGAGGTGATTGTTTATTTTCCTTTATGGAACTATCAGATTTCACCACACACTGGGAAGAAAATCACTTACTTTAATAAGCACTGTTTATTGTATCTATACGAGGAGATGGATGTCCACTGAACCTATAGCGATAATCATTTGGCAATATATATAAATCAAGTGTGGGCAAAAAGGGGGCCTTATACTAAACCCAACCAACTCAAGGGAGGCCTGCATGGTGGTCTTACAAACTCAGAGACTTCAAGCAACCACATAGGGTGGTTTGAAATTAAACTTTTCTAGCTAAAAGCAGTTCATGGCGGGTAGTCATATCCCAGGGTGGTATTTTCCTTTAAGGTCAGTCTTCACCTTAATGAGTCTGTCTATTGTCTTTTTGCATCTAATACAACATACCTTTGGAATGTCCTTTTTTCTGACACACTGAAAACACAGCCACACTGTGCAGAGAGCACACATCTCCTCACTGTTACTGTTATCGTGCTAATCATTAACTGTTAATGATCCTGCACCCACCAGTGTAAGAGAAGTTTGTATCTATGTTTTACTTTTTATCCAGTCCCAGAGATTTCCCCACTTTGCTTTCTCCCTCCCCACTAATCCATCACCAGTGATTTTATGTGACCCCTTACATCTTCCCCCGTGATTCTGATGTATAAAGTAAATGGTAAAACTGCCATTCTCCAAAGTGGTTTCTCTAACCATTGAAATTTTGCTTCCCAGCAACTGTCATCGCTTTGACTCAAATAAACTCTTATAAATTCTTACAGGTTTTGTAGACTTCTGCCAAGATGGAGGCGTAGGTGGAAATACTGTGCCTTCTTGCACAACCAAGTTTAAAAACAACGAAGTTTTAGCAACAAAAAAATGCAGCAAAACCGCAGAAAACTGACCTGTACCGAAGTCTGACAACAACAAACCTTTCGGCCAGACCAGTAAGAGGGGTGAAGACAGCAGCGGAGCGGGGTCAGGCAGGGAAGATCCACCAGACCGACCCAGACCTGTGACCCAGGTGCGCAGGCAGTCATGGGCGGATCCCAGGTGTGGAGAATCGGGCGGATCCACTGAGGGCGCAAGGCGGGCAGGCAGGGCGCCTTGTAATCACAACAGTCTGGTACTGACATAAGAAGAGATACATAGATTAATGTAACAGAATAGAGAGCCCAGAAATAAACTAGTGTCTCTGTGGTCAAGTAATATTTGACAAACAGGGCACAAGCATAAAATAGGGTTAAAATAGGCTACATTTGTTGCCTATTTTACATTAAAATAGGGTACATTTGTTGAAGAGGCTATTTTAACCCTTTTCAATAAGTGGTGCTGAGAGATCTGGAATGCTACATGCCAAAAAAAAATAAAAATGAAATTAGACCACCAATGCACACCATATATCAGGATAAACTCAAAATAGTTAAAAGACTTACACAAGCTATGATACCATGAAAGTCCTAGAGAAAAACATAAGCAGTAAAATTTCAGATATCCCACAACAATATTTTCACCAATACATCCTCAAGGGCAAGAAAAATTAAGGAAACAGTAAACAAATTAGGGAAACAATGGGACTACAGCAAGTTAAAAATCTTCAGCATAGCTAAAGAAAAATCATCAGACTTCCGGCCAAGATGGAGGCGTAGGTGGAAACATTGTGCCTCCTCGCACAACCAAGTTTAAAGACAACAAAGTTTTAGTAATAAAAACCCAAGGAAAACACATAAAATTGAACTATACTGAAGTCCGATAACAACAAACCTTTCAGCCAGACCAGTAGGAGGGGTGGAGCCAGCAGCCGGCAGAGCGAGGTTGTGTAGGAAAACTCAGCCAGACCTACCCAGGCTTGCAGGCAGCGGTTGGTGGATCCCAGGCACGGGGTTGTGATGGGCAGCCCCAGTGGGGGTGCAAGGCAGCAGGCTGACTGCGGGCACACATTCGCATGCAGATAAACCCGGTGAAGGAGCGAGCAGCACACATTCGCATGCAGATAAACCCGGTGAAGGAGCGAGCAGCGACACAGACCGGAACGCGCAGGCCCCAGCAGCCGGAAGCAGCAGAGGGGACTGCTATTGCCCCTCTTTGACTCCGCCCCCACATCAGCGTCATAACCCAGCGACCTGGGTGGCCCCGCCCTGGTGAACACCTAGGGCTCCGCCCCTCATATGTAACAGGGCAAACAGACCAAAACATTATGGTTCAAGAAGAACTCAAAGCCCCAGAGCCCATAACTCTAAGTAACCAAGAAATAGCCAAACTTTCAGATGCACAGTTCAAAACACTGGTGATCAGGATGCTCACAGAACTGGTTGATTTTAGTCGCAAATTAGAGGAACAAATGAAGGCTAAACTAATTGAAATGAAGGGAAACACACAGGAAACCAATAGTGATGGAAAGGAAACTGGGGCTCAAATCAAGGGAGTGGACCAGAAGGAAGCAAATAATGACCAAACAGAAAAGGATGAAGAAACAAAAATTCAAAAAATGAGGAGAAACTTAGAAACCTCCAGGACATCTTTAAACGTTCCAACATCCGAATTATAGGGGTACCAGAAGGGGAAGAGGAAGAGCAACAAGTGGAACACTTATTTGAACAAATAATAAAGGAGAACTTCCCCAAGCTGGCAAAGGAAATAGACTTCCAGGAAATCCAGGAAGCTCAGAGAGTCCCAAAGAACTTGGACCCAAGAAGGAACACACCAAGACACATCACAATTACATTAGCCAAGATTAAAATGAAGGAGAGAATCCTAGAAGCAGCAAGAGATAAGGGGACAGTCACCTACAAAGGAGTTCCCATCAGACTGTCAGCTGATTTCTCAAAAGAGACCTTACAGGCAAGAAGGGGCTGGAAAGAGGTATTCCAAGTCATGAAATCCAAAGACCTACACTCAAGATTGCTCTATCCAGCAAAGTTTTCATTTAGAATAGAAGAACAGATAAAGTGCTTCTCAGATAAGATCAAATTCAAGGAGTTCATTATCACCAAGCCCTTACTATATGAAATGTTAAAGGGACTTATCTAAGAAAAAGAAGATAAAAAATATGAATAGTGAAAGGACAGCAAACTCACCGTTATCAACCACACCTAAAACAAAAGCAAACTAAGAGGACAGCTAGATAAGGAGCAGAACCATAGAAATGGAGATCACATGGAGGTTTAGCAACAGGGGAGTGGGAGGACGAGAAGGAGAAGGGGGGAGAAGGTACAGAAAATAAGTAGCATAGACGGTAGGTAGAAAATAGATAGGGGGGAGGGCTAGAATAGTAGGGAAAATATAGAATCTAAAGAACTTGAGACATGTGGTCATAAACTAAAGGGGGGGAATGGTGGGGGAGAGGTGTGCAAGATGGAGGGGAATAAAGGGAGAATAGAACAACTGTAATGGCATAATCAACAAAATATATTTTTAAAAATTCTTACAAATTTGGACATTTCTTACATTGCACAAACTATCGTGATGTATGCCTTAAACTTTTAAAGGGATGTCCATCAATTATTTCCCACTAAAATTAGGAAAAAGGGTGTCAACATAAGAAACATTCAAACCTGTGGAGAAGTTTTTATTTTTGAGTTTATTTGAGTCAAACCGACAATTGCAGGGAAGCAAAACGTCAAAGAGTTGAGAAAATGCTCCAGAAAATGGCAATTTAGCACCTTATTTTATGCACTACAATCAAAGGAGGAGACATAAGGGGATTACATGAAATCCACTGGTGACAGATTAGGGAGGTGAAGAGAGCAAAGTGGGGAAATCTCTGGGATTGGATGAAAAGCAAAATGGAGAGACACGCACTTCTCTTGCACTGGTGGGTGCACCACAGCTAACAATGGCGTTCACAGAACAGGGAGGTGGGAGGGGAGAATGAGATACTAATGCAGGAGAGGGGAGGGCTCTGCTCTGGTGGGAGATTGCACCTTGAGGGGTCTGGATAAAAGGGAATTATCTTGACATTCCAAAGGTATGTTGTCTTAGGTGCATAAGGAAAATAGACAGGCTCAGTTAAGGTAAACATTGGCCTTTGGGAAAGATACAGGCCTACGAGGTGCCTACCCTCCATGAACTGCTTTTAGTTAGAAAGGTTTAATTTCAGACTATCCTATGTGGCTATTTCAGGTCTCTGAGTTTGAAAGGCTGCCATGCAGGGCTCACCTGAGTTTGTCAAGTTAATACGCGGCCTCTTTTCTTCCAAAAAGTCTGTTTCATTAACTAGTTGGAAAGTAGTAGGTCCACTGAATCTTGTACTAATTACAATCTGAACTTGCTATAGGTCACAAAAATTGTTTAATCTCAGTATTCATTTGTGCACACTGAAAAAGAAGGCAGCCTGTGAGATGTCAGTGAGCTGGGATCTTTCACAACAACCGTGTTATGTTAAAAGAACACTGAATTATGTTTTCATTTTGTCACCTTTTTGATGTTGTAAAGGTTAACATGATTTAGTTTTTTCTTCAAAAAGCTTACATGTGAAAGAACAAAAAATTATACAGAAGTTCCTATTTGAAAGAAATAAATAAAAGTGGGGACAACTATAATTGAACAACAATACAAAAGAAACACAAGAAAAAGAATATTATGTTAAGTGAATTTTTTTTTTTATAAAAAAGCAGTTCTTTAAAAACTGTGGATTAGCTATGTACCAAATTGAGATTTTATACCTCACCAGATTTGCTTGGCCCCGTCTGGCCTCCGAGGCCTTGGCCACTTGCAAATGCAGAGCCCCTGTGGGGTGGATGGACATGGCCTTTCCGCCTCCCCTGCTGAGAGCTGGTCAGACAGCCAGTACTGGCCAGAGGGCATGTGTATTGTTTTGGGGATGGATTGTAACTCCCTCCTTTTCTCCTTTTGGGAGCTAGCTGCTTCTTGTCCTGTGACTTTTTGATTTTTTTCTTTTTGCATATACACACTGAGGTTATGTGGTTTAGTCACATGTAGGACATGTGCCTCCTTTGTCTGGGACCCCTTATAACAAGCCCCAGACTGGAGGAGGTGCACTGTCTCTCTCTCCATCCCGCTACCAATGGTGCACTGACTTGTAATGTGAGTAATAAACGGCATGTCCACATTGGCTAGCCCACTGGGTGGTATTTTTTCATAGTATTATGAACACTTAAGCAGCTCCCTGTTTTGGGGCTCCCGTGCTCCTCCCACCATGGCTATTCCTCCTAAGAACACTGGCCTGGCCATGGTGGGACACTGCTGCCACCTTTGTTGTGCCTGCCATGGGGTAACCATAGTTATTTTGAGCACCTAG
Organism: Artibeus jamaicensis; assembly: GCF_021234435.1. Classification (NCBI taxonomy): domain Eukaryota; kingdom Metazoa; phylum Chordata; class Mammalia; order Chiroptera; family Phyllostomidae; genus Artibeus; species Artibeus jamaicensis. The sequence goes on along the minus strand of NW_026521995.1, from coordinate 800,877 downwards.
ATTTGCCCTCCCCAAACTGTCTGTCAACTTTTCAAATATTTCTGATGTTATTCTAGTTTGGCTCTCCCCACATGGCACACCCCCAAATTCTTCAACAATTCCTCCTGTTTTAAGATATAAGATCTCCCAGCATTCATCCGTGTTTCTCTTCTGATGTTATTATGCCTACATTTCAATTCCTCTGGAGTTATTTGTTTAAATATCAGATGACCCAAAACCAAACAACAATGACAAAAAACAAAAAAGGAAGAGGAGGAGAAAACAAAAAGGAGGAGGAAGAAAAAGAAGAAAAGGAGGAGGAGAAACAAATCCGTCGACTTATTTTGTGACTTGGGTTTAGTGACTCTCAGCTTTCCTTAGTGCATAATGTGGACCAAAAAATGTTCTATGAAAGGTAACCTCACAAGGTGATCTGATCATAAATTCCTAACTGGGTATATTATATGTATTTTGCTGTATATAATGTGCAATTTTTTTACCCAAGTTTTTTAAGGAAAAATAAGGATGTACAGTATACATGGGTATAACGATTCCATACCATGGGTATAATAATCCTGTGTATAATGCACACAAAAACGTGGGTGCACATTACACATGCCAAAATATGGTGGTCACACACCCGTTGTATAACTTCTTCAGCAAAAGGTTTATCTCTGCCTTAACTAAACCCCATCCATTGTTCCTACACATCTAGGGTAACACACTTTTAGAATAAAACAGAACTGGCCCCCAGAAAGCCATAATCTTGTTAACTGTCCTACAACCTAATCCATGCCCTGCTTTCTCCCACCTTCCTGTAATCTTTCTCACCTCTCTTCTTAATTTCCATTCTAGAGTATATTTAGCTCTACAGCAGGTTATTCCTACAAATCAGTTTTATTCACCATAATGCTCAGCATGTGGCAAATTCAAATTTTGCTTTGGAAAACTTTCTGGGATTTTGTTTTTCAATATTTTTGACCCACAGTTGGTTGAATCCAAGAATGCAAAACCTGTGGATATAGAGAGCCTACTTTATAAAGTATTTGCCTTTCAGACTATATTAGTGTAATATATACTTTTTTTTACGTTTTTAAGAATGTTTTTATTTTTTTCCTTTTTATCTTTTTACTGTTGTTTGAGGACAGTTATCTCCACTTCCCCCCCCCCCCCCAGTTTATTATATACTTTAGAAAACCAGGAAGCAGACGGTCATCCATATAATCAAAGAACTTCATAACAAAATGGGACAATAAAAATAACCAACTTTGAAGTCCTCATCTTCAGTAAAGAAACTGAGGGCAATAGAGATTCCGTACTCTGTTCAAGATTACAGATCAGTTATTGGTGGGGCTTTCACTATAACTAGCATTGCCTACTACGAAGTCCATTTTTTCCCACTTTATCCAATCATTTAACAAGTTTTTAATGCATGCCTACTGTGGGCTGACCATTGTGAGCACTAAGGGAAAAATTGCCACATGAAAAAAACACAGTCTCTGCTATACAGAGCTATCCATCTCCTGAGGACGAAACATTAATTAGAGCAATGAAATTATAAAACTCCTGGAAAATAAGAAAGAGTTTGATGGGAGTAAGGCTTGGTCTAGTCTAGGAGATCAGGTTCAGCTGCTCTACAGAAATAATTTTTAAACAGTGATCCAAAGGATAAGTAGGTGTTATCTAAGAAAGGCAGAAACAAAGAGCATTCCTGGCAAAGTGGACATCACTTGCAAAGGCCCTGAGACAGGAGGAAGTGTGATGCTCTTCTGGAACTAAAAGATCAGTGAGAAACGAGTGTAGAGACCTCCAAATTTACTCACTTGAATTGTAACAATTTTAAACATGCAGATCTACCTAAAACTGTTAAAAAAAAAAAAAAGGCAGGAGGAAACCTTACTGAGTCTGGGCGTGTATCAGAAGAAAACTATAATGTTCAGCTGCTGAAGTCCTATAATGTAGCAGAATTCAAACTGAGGTCAAGATTCCTAAACTTAATCTACACAAAACTAGTAAATTCATACACATGTAATTTTTCAAAGTCATCATCTTATTCTTATTCAAAGTTCACCATCTTATTCTTGACCAGCCCTGGCTGGGTGTCCAACTTAATTCAATTCTGCCACTGTCTACTTAGAGACAGACAGTATCAGATCCCACCAGTTAAAAACAGCCCACAAAACTTCTCCCCCACTTGAGATACCAATCAAAAGTCCAGATCTTCACCCATGTGTCTGACCCCCTACAAACCATAAAGTTTCAACCATCCCCTTCTCGGGTTTGGTTACCTTGCTAGAGTGGTTCACAGAACTCGGAGAAAAACTCAGTTACCAATGTATTATAAAGAATTACTATAAAAGGATACAGAATCGGATAAAGAGGTACATGGGATGAGGTCTGGAAGGGTCCCCATGGAACTGGGTGCACTACCCTATTGGCATATGGATGTGTTCACCTCCCTGGAAGCTTATCAAACCTTGTTCAAGTTTTCGTAAAACTTAACCAACAGCACCCCTTCCACACACCTACCCCTTCAGAGGTTGGTAGATGGGGCTGAAAGTTCCACCCCTGTAATAATTTGACCTTTCTGGTGACCAGGGTACAGACTCAGTATTTCCCATTATACTACACATACCCACTTGGACTGCCTTCCTAATACCCAGGGATCCTCATTCTCTGGTAAACGTACCTTCTGCTGGTACATCTGTTTGGGTCACAGAAAATAACTGACCCAATGCAGACAAATAAGCAATTTCCCTGGGTAATATGGAGAAATGTAACTAGGAACTCGACTTCTCCCTTGTACAAAGACAAAACTGCAGGAGCTAATAGATTATGACATTATCTGCCCTGTGGACAAGGAAACAGAAAAATCCATTCCAGTCAAAGACTGAGAAAGGGGAGATGGGTTTCTCCTCCGTGCTCCTGGCCCTCTGGTCCCATTCGGTCCCAGAAACCCAGCTGTGTGCTGCCCCTGGGTTCTGTAAGCACCACCACTTCACCGTTCTAATTAAATTCCGCTCTCCGTGTTAGAGGAGATGGGTTTCTATCACTTCCAAGGAAAAAGACTGTTAAAACCAAATGTATCTTTAAAAGAAAACACTGGGTTCACATTATATTGGAAAAGTAATTTTTATTATGACAAAAATAAAACTGTTGACTGAAAACAAATGACTGTTACACTGTATTGCACCATGATTGCAAATGAGCCAAAACTTGTCTAAAAGATGAACACTCCAGAGCAAACAGCATCCTTTTACTTGGGTTTGCAGACATGCAACCAATTCATTATAGCGTAATTGCAGAAATAAAAGATCATGGGTAGCAGCAAGCTAAACTTAACATACAAAAGAAGCATTTTATGACAAGAATGAAGTTATTAAACACTGAAAACATGTCTTTTAAACAACCTACAATTAGAAGAACATGCTTTGAACCATTTTCAAGTGATGTCAATTGCATTAAGTAATTTGTTTCTTTCACAAAAAATAATCCTTATGTAATTGACCAATAGCACACATTTCAGTTGCTCAGTTGAGGTTAAGAAGCATATAGTCTATGGTGTGAAAGACATGTTTTGCCCCCTCTTTTCAACCAGGGTACTGACAGAGATCCCATTCATACATTTGGTCTTATTATACCATCTTTTACGGACCCACCTGATTAGCTAAAATGTTATTATAGCTTTTGCAGAAAGCTTGAAGCTTGAAGAATAACAACAATTTATATGTAAACCTTAAAAAATAAACACAAATATAAATACAGACATTTTAAAGTAGTTTTAGATTCTGAAGACGTATATCATACAGGGCCTGCTGTTTCCTCTTTAATGCTCTAAAGCACCAATTCATTTTAAGATGGCAACATGATTATATTCATTATATTCTGATTAGGATAAATGAAAGAGCAAGGTTGCTTTAATTTTTTTCTTTTTAAACCATGTTCTGTGCAATAGATGAAAAGGGTAGAATTTGTTTAACTATTAAATAGTTGGAAAAATATAACCATTTTATTTCACACCCTTAATGAAATAGTGGCTACATTTTTTTAAAAAACCAAAGTTAAATATTTCATAGCTACACTGAACAGTTTACTCCAAGAGAACAAAACAGTTTGTAGAGTCCTTGAATGTCCTGAGGAATAATGTTAGAAGATATGATTAAAGTGTTGTATGAATAGGGAAATATGCAAATAAATTATTCATAATGAAGATCAACTGATAAGTCATTTGACCTCTTACCAACACAGATAGAAATATGTTCACAGTATAATATTATCGGTCAGATTTCAGGGTTTTCCTTTCCCTTATTTGACATTAACCAAACTAATTAAATGTTGCCTGAGCACTTGCCGTAATGAAGACAATATTCAGACCTGCTGCACCAGGCTAGCGCTGCTGGTGATCAACGAGAATAAACCGAAACAAAATCTCCAAGGAATACTCTTCCCTTAGCTGTGAATTTTGCATATTTCAAATAGTTTGGGTGAAGGGGTATTTATAGGATGGTATCACATCCCACAAACTTGAGCAAAGCACCTTATGGATTGAAAAATGAGGTAATTTTTAAATTAAAATTGTACTAGTTTGTGCAAGAGAGCATTTCTTCTAGAGCTTTGTTCTCTAAAGATACATGGTACATTATTTCTCCACTTCTGAGAGAAAATGCAGAGTAGTCATTTTAAAAAATGCAAGATGCCTCTATGTGACTACACTCTCAAATTCTTAAAACCTGATGGGTCTTCAATCCTTTGGTCACATCCTAAGTTCTACAGCAAAAGACTGCACTTTCTAGTGCCTGATTTTAAGGACCTAAAAGGAGGAAATTTACTGTTGTCATTCCAATTTCCTATTATTTAATGTACTTTCGAAGATTTTTCTATCCATGTTCATCTTTACTATCAAGTGTTTGGACTTTTGATTGTAGGTATGCCTCTAAACTTCTCTAAATTAACATTTCCAAAACATTTTACCAAACTACATACATTTAAAGCTGATTTTAGGCCTGCTGACCACAATAATTTTTCTACCTTAAATATAAAATACTTGAAAATATCTTTTTTTTATTGGCCTTCTCTATTTAGCTTTGGCCACCTGGAACTCTTAGAAAATACTTCTTGGGAACCTGACTTTTGGATTTCAGTCTTCACAGTGATGGTAAATGAATAAGGAGAAGACATTACTGAGGAAAAAGAAAACAATCCTGTTAACTTTGAATACAAGCCACTCTCAGCTTTATACAGATGTTTGTAAAATATTGACCTTCTGGCTACACTATGCTTTCAGAAATACTGGAAAGTCAAACAGAACTGCAGTTTGAGACACCATAGTCAATAAACTCTGAACAAACTAACCCCTTCTAGTTAGTGAAAGCCAGGAAAATAAGTGAGGTATTCTCTAGAAAAGAGTATTTCCAACAGATGCTGGTGTTTTATCAGCAACTTGCCATCATGCTCTTAGTATGGCTTATTTTTGCATAGCCATTAGCTATTAGCTCAATTTAAGTTGAGTAGCCATTACTAGTTGATAGTTTGTTTTCTTATTTGATTGTATTCATGTACTAAATGAAATGATAAAGAGGTGGAAATCCACTTCTTTAGATAGCCAGAAAAATACTCTACCAGATACAAGTCACCATGCTATATCTTTTTGTTTTTCTTTTCTTTCCTTTTTCCCTTTTCTTTATCATGCTGTACCTTGAAATGATCTTACTCTGACAAAATATAGATGATCTTTTAGAACTGAAATGGATGTGAAATATTTTGGATTCAAAGTCATAGATGAAAAGTTAAGACTCATGACACTGGTCTTCAAACATAAATGTCCATGGATATATCCATCTACAGGCATAACAGTATGTTTTTTCCACTGATGTGGTTTTACATAGTTGAGAATTACAGGAGCGGTAGTCAGAAACAATTTCATTTCGAATTTATCCTAAGATACTGCACCAAAAATTTTTAAATAATTTTATTTTCTTTGAAATTTTTTGCCCTGTGATTCCCCATAGCATTTCGGAGAATATTGTTTACACTGCTGCCTATATCATTCACTGTTTCCATAGGAAAAAAATATATATTTTTCTCTTTATGTTAAAGATAATGAAAATTAACTTATGTTTAATTAAGATGACTATGGATATAGAGGTGGTATACGTGTAAAATTATTTTAACAATAAAACCCAAATTTATTATCTTTCTTCCAATGAAAATAGATTAAAATCATACCTTTAAGCATACTAACATAGGACCTAAAAGCAAAAGTTATGTATTTAAATCAATTTTTCAATAGAATATAGATATATATTATTTTAGATTAAAAAAATTAAATTATACTATACAAAATGTGCAGTATATCCCCATATAAAAGAATCTGTTAATTCTAAAAGAGTTCTCAAGTGGGCTTTTATAAGAAGTGGGTTTAAAAATGAACACAGCATTTTCAAAATTAAGAAAAGTGCCCAATTTGAACTTACACACACACATATGGCAATTACATTTTAGTTGTAACATGTTTAAAAGATAAATTTTAGTTTCTTTATATTCAAATTAAAAACAAAACGTAGAATAATCTCCCTAAACGAATGTGGGTAGGTCCCTTGCTTTCCATTAACTATAAACTTTGCTAGGCAACTGAAGGGTTGATGGGGAGGGTAAAACTTAAATTATACCACTGATAATTAGTTGTTAATTTGACTTCTGCAGAACAAGTATAGTACAAAATTGAGAACTCATATCAAAATATGAATAAAGGCACTAATCACAAATTACACTTTCGTTAGACAATGTCTTACAGGTGGTTGAGTTATAATGAATGTGAGAATCAAAGCTTTAGCATTAAATACATGCTTGGGTCAAACCATTCTCTTGGAGTAAAGGGTAATCAGTTTTCATATTACTGTAACAGGAAATATCTACTGAGAACCTATAAAATACTTTAAAAAATCCTACATGAATTTCTTAATTGAACTTCCCAATTGTTGGCACAAAATCTGGTTGAATGCCAATTTCACTGTCAACACACAGCTAACATAAATTATTTCTAATCCAAAACAAAGTGTTTTTCAAAAAGGATTTAAAAATAAAATAAACTATATTTTAAAAATTAAATAGCAAACTTGATTCTATGCTAGTTGTTCACTTTAATATAATGCTGATGTGGTAATATAGAAAATAACCATATGATCTGGTAAGAGAAAATTGAGCCAGCCAATCTTATTAGATATAAGATAAATTTCAAAGTAAAAGCATATACAGGAATATTAATATATTTTTCCTCAGGACAGAGTTAGGAGAACTATTCTCAGTATTTATAGCTAAACTACAGAACCGAGAGAAAAATTCTGGCTAGGTGGGCTCTGGGTAAATAGTATTTTCGTAATTCTTATTCTCACTGTGACATACGCACCACAAAGGCATCCATATTGATTTGTCTGTTTTCTCTCAGGTTCTTGATTATGAATTATATTAAAAACAAAATTTATCCTGTACTTGGTAGGATCACTAAGAAAAAGGTTCAAAACAAGGTTAATAAACAACTAGTTCTCAAAGTCCAAAAGCTCTCATATGGCCATTTTTCATTTCTAGGAACAGAAATCAGAAAAATTGTTGCCATATTCAACTAAATTAATTAGACTAAGTAGAATAAATCAAATGTACCTGAAAAGAGACCAGAACTTAAACCAACTTAACAATAAAAAAAATTAGAATTAAAATACCACTTTTGAATAGGTATTTTGATATTCTAAAGAACACTGAATCCTATTTTTGACCCAAATGGGGAAAAAAATACTGCAAAGATGAAGTATTATTCCCTACGTATGTATTTTATCCCTTTTATTATAGCAAAATCATACATTTAAGATAAAAAGGATTAAAATTAAATACCTGTCCTCCTTCTCAAGGAGTGCACTGCTTAAGATTATTGTTCATAGTTGATAACTGCCTTGAAAATGTTTTAATACTAGCCAACAAACTTTTGCTAGATTATGACTTTTTTCCTATTTTTAAGTTGTTAGCATAACTTTGTATTTCACAGTATTATCCTAAAAGCCAGAATTAAATACAGCAGTTTCCTATACTCCAGCAAAAAATTTCAAAACACGAGGCATAACAATAAAGATGGCAATTGTTTCAAGCTTATTATACTGCAGCCTCGAACAGACTTAAGGAGAGCCATCCGGTTCTTTAAAGTAACGTACTGCTGGTGGTAATAACACTATTACAGACACCATTTCAAATTTTAAGAAATAAACTAAACTCTTTATACTGTGCTTTAGCTATTGCCCAAAGCAGATGAGATGTCCCTTGCAAGTGGACAGGTGAACTTTAGGCTGATAATAAAGTTTTTTTTTGTAATTGATAGCAAAATATATTCCAACTGTCTGGTTTTAATATTAGTGCTGGTATGCTTTAATAACTTGCAGTATTTACTTATGCACTGAATAATGTGCCATTCTTAAAATACCAGATTTATTCAAAATATTTATCATCGAAGTAGGGCTTTCAAATAAATATTTTACCTTGATTAGCTTTTCACCAAAAATAATCCCATGTTATAGGCAGAAATGTGGACTTAATTCCTTTGGACAAATAGTCAATTTAATTTCCATGCTAATAGAAACTTAAAATTATACCATGATTTGCAATAATGTAGGGGAAGCTAACTCATTTGAAAGCAGCTCTTATGATGTTTAATCTTTGTTACATATATTTTCTAGGCAGATTTCTTTCTCTATAATAAGCTGTGTCCAAAAGATAAGTGGTTTATAGAGAGAGCAAATATTTAGTGCTGGTTAAGTTTGCAAGGAGTACCCAATGATTTCCACTACTGCTTTGTCAAACCACTAATTATCTGGTGGGGGAGGGGTAGTAAAGAAATGAAAGAACTTGGTCATTAAAGTTATTACAATACTTCAGAAAACATTAAACATATGACAAACATTTCTTACAAGGCAGTCATTGATTAATTAGAATAAGCAGTCAGAAAAATTCTGTTGCTGAAAACATAGTTATACATTAGTGTTGATCCAACCGAAGATTAGTGCATTAAAAAAAAAGTTACGAAAAAGTCTTTTATGTTCCAGTTCAGCTGCACTTGATTCAAGTGTTGCTCACAGAGGTTTGTGTTGTTATAAATTAAACATGCTGCTGCCTTAGCAGCCAAAGGTACTAGGAAAAAATGTTCATGTCACAGAATAAATACAGCAGTCTCTTCCGAGCAAAAAAGTTATCTCACACCAATTCTGGAGGTCATCCACTCTAGACCTTGGCACAACCTGAAACAAAAGAGAGAAATATTTCCAAAATGAAGAACTACATAGTTAAAAATTGAAAGAGTACTATTTTAGTATTACCCAAAGATTGGTACTGCAATAATTATTTACACACAAGTGAAAATTTTCAGGTTAACACTAAAAGAAGTAGAAAATGTGAATGGAGGATTCCTGGAAACAAAACAACCTTATTCAGATGAATAACATGGGAAACTGCTTCAGTCTCATCTTGGGGAGTAGCTTCGGCATTTTGCCAGCAAGACTGCAAATACCCCTCCCTTGTCCCTCAGTGTGGTTGCTATGGACAGACAACAGGACTTCACCTCACCCTCCCAAATTCTAAAGAGTAAACGTTATGACACAATCTTTAAAATTTAGGTCAAAAAAGTCTACATGTAGCCATTATATTGTAAGCTAATTCTAGTATAAGAAAAACTAAGAAGACCAAGTTAATTTGAGCATAAGTAAGTCCTGGAAAGAAATTGGCTAATCCATGCACAACACACTGGTTCTCCTCGGACCATTTACCCAAACTCAAGTTCTTAGGAAAGGCAGAATATACTGTAACAATGGTATTTGTTTCAAATGTTTGCCGTCTAAAAATATGCATTCCCAAAGGACTCTTGATAAAAAAGGAGACATACTCTTAGGCTTAATTAAACCTTGCAGAAAATGTGATATGCCTTTGAAGCTTCCTCTTTAATTCAAGTGACATCACAGTTTTCTCCTAGTTAATAAATGATAAATCAAGAAATGAACAACAACTAAAAGTGTGGATTGTAAAGTTAATTCAAAACTTTATTACCTATTTTTGGTAAAACATTCTATTTATACTAAAAGTTCCAAAAACTTATAACTTTGTTAAATTTCAATTGAACAACAGTAATTGACTAAAATTATTTCAATCTTGTAACCCTGAGATACAATATAAAAACCTTCTTTAATTAAGAAGCAAAAAAGCAGGATCAAATTAAAAAATAAGTTGGCTTTAAAAAACTGAAAAGAAATTTGAGAGACATCGCACTCCCCCTTCGTTCTGATGAACACTCACCCTTCTCCTGTGAGGGCACAGCAGGACTGAATGTGCCACGGATGGTCCTTAATGGAACTGAGGGTGAGGTATTTGGAGATTTCAGCGGCTGTCATACACCCTTTCATATCCTGTTTATTCGCGAAGATGAGGACCGCAGCCTTCTGTAAATCCTGCAATCAATATGAAATATTTCTAACGCCAGAAATGTCATACAGTTTAAATAAAATTAATGAAGCAGAAGGGTAAAATGTATTTATTATTCTACTGGACAGTGATAATGAAATCCCCACACTTTAAAATGATTAGGCACAAAGGTTTAATCTAAAAATTTTATGAAATCCAAAATAAATTACCTCAAATAACCACGATTTAATAATTCAATAAAAAAAACAGAAGAACACAAGTTATTTTTCTAATGATAGACCAAAGGGGTCAGCAAAATAAAGCTGAATCTTAAGTATTGACTGAAAACTATTATGAGCAATATTCTAATGGGCAAATTTGTTGCAGGCTACTATATATATATGGTTTCTCCGAAATGTAAAGGGGAGCACCAAGGCTGAGGGCTGGGCAATACTTATTAGTCTTTGTATAACTTAAGCTCAAGCCTTCAAATTCACTGCAGCATTGTGTATACTATCAAGACATTAGAAATAACCTCAGTGTTCATTACTAAAACAACAGTCACGCAGTGACTAGGTGGTTGTTAAAACTCATGAACAGGGGGTATATACTGACATGGACAAATTACAACGTTGTGCCCCCCAAACCAAGTTACAGAAAAACATGTAATCATGACATAAAGTTTTATAAACATGGCACATAATATTCTGAACATACAGATGTTCACAGGACTAATAATCACTATTTTAGGACAGTGGAATTCTTTATGAATTCTTTATGAATTCCTTAAGAGAGGAAATCAAATAGAAGAAATCACAAGATATTTACCATCTTATGTTGAGCAGTGGGTACATAAATGTGTTTTATTATAGAATTTTTTTGTATATTTGGAATATTTAGAATTAAGTGATCTCAAATTATTCACTAAAGAATTTTCAATTATAAACTCTTAGGATTTTAAACACTTAAGTCTTTCTTGCTTTGATCAGACAGAATTTTAAAGGCACCAATCAGTAGTTTTAACTATGAAAAAATCTTTTATAGCAGTAGCCTACAAATTAATATACTGGATTCTTTTTAACTTTGAAGAAGTAATGAAAATTTCTGAGTTTAAGACTTTTATTAATTTAATATGTAAAACTTGGTTCCTGATGAAATAACCAACAGCAGAGCACATTCATATTTGTAAAAAAGCAAAACCAGCGTACAGATACCTTACTCCATTGTTTATGTTTGTTTTCAAAATTTACCTCATGAGCCAACATTCTGTATAATTCTTCTTTCGTAATAGCTAGTCGTTCCCTGTCAATGCTATCAACAACGAGAATGATGAACTAGAAGACAATTAAAAAGAAAGAAAACTGAATGGGATGTTGAGGTTTTAGGCAAAACTACTTTCAAGTGATACAGTACTTTCTTCACATGGCACCATCATCACTAGAAAGCAGTGTACTGCTTTTTCATCACAAAGAGTTTATGTTATATGGAATCACATCAACAAATACAAACCAGGCCCAATTTTATTTTTAAAAAGAAATGTTTGAATATATAATATTCTACAATACTAAGATTTATTTTTTAAAGTAATCAAAATTTTTAAAAAATCACAGCAAATAAAATAACCTTTGCTAAACCATTAAAAGTAATCTGTAATCGTCCATTTAGGCAATCAATAATTATATGTAACCCAGTCTCCTATCCACTGGAAAGACGTACAAAAGCTAATTTGAAAGAAAAAGCGAAACATTTTAAAATTAACGAATGAATAAAAAAGCATTTTAAAAATAACAGTATCAACAATAAAAGTGCAACAAATGTGCTAAAAAACATATATACTTAGGTGTTAATATGCTAAAGAGGAAGAAGCAAGTGAATTTAAAGAGAGCAAAGAACACTGGACACAGCTGTTGGGAGCTGTGTATATGAAAAAATGTGGGTTCACGCATTAAAAACAAGAGTGTCTTCAATAAAAAAATAAGAAGATATAACGATAAAGGGCTCCTAAGTGAACATCTTATGCAGAAGAAACAATTAAGAAATGAGATTAAATGACATTAAGGATTATAGTACAGAAAGTGATGCAAAAAAAAACAAGACAGAAAGGGTAGAATCAGATTATTCAGATGACTGTTACCTGGGGAAAGAGAGAACTAGGTAATCTAATATACACTGAGAGAGCTTAGAAAGGAATCAAGGAAAAGAAAATAGAAGAGATAAATATAAGAAACATGGAAAAGTTAGAATGGAAATAACTTTACGTTAATGAGAGTAAGATGTCAGAAATTAGTCACTTTTATAACTCCTTGTATTATAATGGAGATATTCAGCATTCGGATGATTCCTCAATGTAAAGAATTTACGAAGCAAGATGACGAAGGTGAACAAAGACATCATGGGAACACTACGCAGATAATAAGATCCCTATGTGGAATCTAAGATTGCAAACACTATGTGCTATACTGGTGTGCTACAATAAAGGCTAAAGATCTTGTAGAGATAGTTTATTGAAAGAGCATTTCATGCAAATAGCATTAATAATAATGTATGTCTTTCTAGACCCATGCTAAGTCAATTTTCAGCAATTTCAACAACTACCCTTTTCTAATGCTATAAATAAATGTACATGAATCAGCAAGAATCAATTTTGATTTGTTTATCAAAGATACCTTCTCTTTTCACACCTGCAATTAATTGTGAGCTTTGAATAAGTACCAACAACTATACTGTTTAAACAGTCATAATGCTAAAATGTTCTTCCTTACTTTCTAACATATTTTAGTTTTGGAATTTTATTTTACTGTATATATGTGTATATATATACACACACACACACACACACACATACACACAAATATATATTAATTAAGCTAACATGTTACTTTGCTTACCAACCTATCCTCCCTAGCAAATAAAAAAAATTAATTGCTATCAAAACTGCTGAGTATTTATGATATGCCAATTGGTTTGATTAGTTACTCACTGCACTAGACTATATACACACATATACATGTTATTACAATATAAATCTAGAGGAATACATGTTTTTATTTAAAAAGGTAACATCACTACATGTGCCCCCCCAAAAAAAAACCCCACTCAATTTAAGAGGCTTCATTTTAGAAAAAAATATTGGTTTGGTATACTTCTTTGTAAAGAAAAATTATGGATGCAACTGTTTATTAAAATTCGGAAAGATAAGCCTCTCTCAACAGCATTACAGTTTGTTAATTTGTTTAGTCTGCCTCTAAGAATACCAACAGAAATCAACATACTCTAGTCTGTTCCCGGGGTTGGCTCTGAACTTGTAAGTGACTCAGAAGTCTGGGGACTGACCTGCAAATCCACTTTTTACAATTAAAATATAATCTCACAAAATTTTTAAATGTTCATGTTATTCAAAAATCATGTGACAAATTATGCTTCAGGTATTTTATTTTTCTTCTTGTGGGAACTTGGGAAAGATAGTATAAACTTTACCCTCATGTCCAATTTCCCCACCAGTGGAGACACCGCGGTACGATGGAGAGAATTAACTGAGACCTGCCTGGCGGTCAGCACTCATCTAGTGATAGCTCTCACCACTCTCTCTACTTGCTTGTCTTTTATTTGAAAACCTCAGATTCCTCACCAAAAGAAAAAATAACTTATCAAAAAGCAACTGTCAACATGTCTTAATCATTTCCTGGGTTTAGTCTGGTTCTCTTTTGGTTAAAATTTACTTGAACAGCAGCTTCAGCACACCTCTGTGTTTGAGTAGTACGTGTTCCAGGAGGACCGCAGCGACTCTTGCCCACCAATATCCCACATGAGAAAATGAGTGTTCTTGACAACTATTTCTTCCACATTGCTTCCTATGGTTGGAGATGTGTGAACCACTTCATTCATTAAGCTGTTGAAAAAGACCATAAAAACCCTTTTGTGAATCTTGAGAACCTGAAGCAAGTTTTAATCTCTGTATTTCATAGGAATCAATCTTCCTTATTTGTACCAATGTTGGTAATCATAAACATCAAAAACAGAACCTTTTAGAACATTTGTGCGAACAAATATCTAGACAAAGAACAACTCCTGAAGCCAAACTGTTTTTTTGTTCTTTTGATGGGATGAACTACAGACTTGATCTGGATAGAAGGGAATGGGATAGTGTGACTTTGCATTTCTGTGTCCAAAATACCACCCAGGCCTTGTTATCAGTTACAGCAGAACCAGTGCTCCATCCCGAAGACCAAGTTTCCAGGCAATGGTGACACTCATGCTTACGAAGCAGCAACCATGGAACTGAACTGTAGGCCATCTAGAATTTTGAAGACTGTCTATGTGAGAAAATTGAGACTTGGCTCAGCCATAAAAATCAGTGCAGGCCTATTAACCTGAACTACAGTCTTAAAAAGATAACACTATGGAGCAAATGAAAATTTTAATTAAAATTAATTCTAAACATATTTAGTACATTGATGCTCATATCACACATACCATCATAATCACTTGTTAACTACATTAATTTATGCAACAAATATGTATTTGACTATAACATGCCAGTAGTGTGTTGAAAGAAGTTTGCAAACCTCTTTTGGGTGTTTTATATATATATATACATGAATGTATATATATACATATATATACATATATATACATACATATATATATATATATATATATATATATTTTAAGCCATGTACAAAATTATTTCAATAACAGTGACAAGATTTCGGAAATGCTTTTATTTGATGTTTAAAGACAAAGTCATATTAAAATATAATGGCCAATGATTGTTTGAAAGAAAAACAAGTAGCTACTCAGCAGTGAAACAACAGACATACTTAGTAGCTTTCAGCAAAGTAGCTGAAAGATATGTTAAGCACTGCTTAAGGGAAGAATTTCTGGAGAGCCATCAACTCATACACTTACGATGAGGTGGGAAGACTAAGAACCACGTAACATGAACTGTATTTTTTATAACTACTTGTTAAAATGCTTGGGATGTAAATCCGTTTTTGTTGCTTAACAAGGATCATTTCCTTGGCAGTAAAAGGATAATGGGATGTACTTTGACAAGTAGACTGATAGACTGTTAAACTTTCCTTAAAGAATAAATGTATTTCTTTGAAAGCCTAAAGCTTTTACCTGTTGCAAGCTACTAAAGCAATATTTTCAGGGGAGATCTTCATTTCTTTTGATTTGACAAGTCTGGCTATTTATTTATTTTTGTTTTTTAGAGATTTTTTAATTCATTTATCTTTAGAGGGGAAGGGAAGGAGAGAGGAAGAGAAATATCAGTGGATGGTTGCCTCTCATGTGTCCCCCACTGGGAACTGGCCTGCAACCCAGGCATGTGCTCTGACTGGGAATTGAACCATGATTCCTTTGGTTAGAAGGCCCACCCACTGAGCTACGCCAGCCAGGGCACAAGTCTGGCTATTTAAAAACAATTTCAGCCCTGGCTGGTGTAGCTCAGTGGATTGAGCGTGGGCCTGCGAACCAGACAATCGCGGTTCAATTCCCAGTCAGGGCACATACCAGGGTTGCAGGCCGGTTCCCTGCAGGCCAGTTCCCAGCAGGGGACGCACGAAAGGCAACCATACATTGATATTTCTCTCCCTCTCTCCTTCCCTTCCCCTCTAAAGATAAATAAATAAAATCTTTAAAAAATAAAAATAAATTAAAAAAAAAAGTTAAAAAAAAATTTCAGATCTATTTGGAGCAGCAACGGCTTCTTAGAGATCACAATCTATTTACATGAACCCCAGTATGATAATAACTAAGTGAAATGCACTTAGTTACTCACCTCACTCTGGCACTATAAATATGCGCTTTATTTATTCTACTTTAGTATTAATTCTGTCTTTCGATATCAGAAGAAGAGTTTGTGAAGGCTTTAACAAATGTAGAGCAGCTTACCTTACTCACTTTCACATAAATTTTGTGTTTAGTAAAACATAAAACCGTATGTTCAACTTTTTCCATTATATTATAATAATACCTTATTCTTATTACTTATACAAAATTAGTTCTAATAACTAAAATAATGAAAACAATTTGAATAAACACCTATACTTACAATTGATAAAGAATGGTGGTTTTCCCTGCATTATCCAGTCCCACTATAATCACTTTGTGTTCTAGTAAAACAACAAAAAAAGCAAACCATTAACATTTATCACTGCTACATATTAGTTACATGCTTTCAATAATGATTATTAATTAGCTCTCTTATGAAAATCATTCCCTGAGTACTTATTACTAGATTATTAAAATAAAGGAAAAAAGAGAACTTGATGATGTTAAGACCTCCTGCCTTGGACGATACAAGCTGTTACGACATTCTTCACCCAGCGGGAAAAACACAAGAACTTACTTCATCCCTTCTACTGAGTTGAGGAGAAATTCAAACACTAGTTGACAAGACATTATAACTTAAAATATAAGTTTCTAAAAAATGTTTGACACACACCTGGTTGCCCTTGATCAAATTAGCTTTTTCTTAAGTTGTTTTTACACCTGGAAGTTTTCCCACCCATGTACACCAAGAGTTTTTTCCCCCTTTCATTTAAAAATCCAATTTAAAACATAAATCTGAAATGTTTCCCATAACTAATAAAATACATACTCGCAACCAGTTTTTCATCACTTCCATTGGTTTACAAGTAAATACACAATTACTTAATCTGTAATGGGTTTTTCCAATCTGGATTTTACAACTCGTTTGAGCAGCTCCTGCTTCAGCTCTTGGTGCAACAAAAATCTCTTCCTTTTGTCCTCATGCACTGACAGTCACTTCTCTCACAAGCAATTTAATTATTCCGTTAAGTGGTATTTTGAAATCTCCTTTGAACACAGAAGAGAACACCCCAGACATCATCTTTTCTAGAGTTTAACCCATACAGAATATATTACAGATCGCTCTTCCCCAGGGCAGAATGCTCCACAAGCTACCAGTGAACATTAACAGGTTATGTAAGGAAGCTGCCATTAGAACCACAACACAGCCCTGGCTGGTGTGGCTCAGTGGACTGAGTGCGGGCCTGTGAACCAAAGGGTGGCTGGTTCCCTTCCTAATCAGGACCCCTGCCTGGGTTGCCAGCCAGGTCGCCAGTGGAGGGTGTGTGAGAGGCCACCACACACTGATATTTTTCTCCCTGCCTTCCCGTCTCTGAAAATAAATAAATAAAATCTTAAAAAAAAAAAAGAACCACAACACAACTGATCTGCAGCCAATGATTTGACACAGTTCATATCAGAATACTGCTCCTCTTCTTAACCTTTTGTGAATGTCAAAATTCTCATTACACACTTCATCAAATGTCAGGTCATATTTCCACTCTAAAATGTTAACACTGCATCAGTCAAAAAGAGAAGCCATAATTTACAGGCAAGTTCTTAGGCAACAAACCATCTCTGTTTCTTCTAACGATCTCCATTCGAAAGGCACATAATACTGCAGGACAAACAATGTCCTCTGGAAGAGCTGTTACCACTATGGCAGAAGCTGTCTTATAAAACAAAACAAAGCTCCTCTACTTCTATTAACTCACTGTAAGTCTTCTTTTCTGACTTTTTTGGTTCATAGACTCTAATTTCTAATGGAGCCAACTCTGCAGTGTTGCTGTTTTTCTCCCTTGCAGTACAAGAGGAGAGCATTCTTATCAGTGGAACAACAATCACATCACTTGGCACCAGGCATTCTAACTTTTGGTGACAGCTGGAAACCACCTGCCCAGTATCTAGAGACCACTGGGGTCCCTGAACATGAGACGTACCCTAGTCTAGCGGTAAGGTAAGCATAAGTGCACCAAATGATTTATTGCTCGGGCAACTTAAGCGAACAACTAAAGCCACTGGCAAATAGTTCTGTTCCTTGTATCATATTTTGTATTATTATGATGATCAGAGTATTGAAAGCCTGTGATGGCAAAACTCATGAATAACACATCATTCTGAAAGATCACTTCCCAATTTGAACTAAGGGATGGTAAACCCTCAAAGTGGATAGAGTATGAATTTCATTAAAGTTTCTAATCTTTGATTAAGGTCTTTTTCAGATTCTCTTTTGTCCTCAGTGGTAGGGAATCCCAGCAATTAAGACAAAACACACAATTTCAACTCTCTCTCATGATAACAGTATAGATACTCACCCCTCAAGTAAACCTATCTTTTGATGTAAAATCACCATCAACAACCTCACTCTATATAAGGAAACATCAACAACAAAATAGAAACAGCTAAATGCTTTTAAATGCACAAAATAACCAAGGGTTTATTTAAATCTTTTCTTTGAAAAATCTATATATATAGTAAGGGTGAAATCAAGTTCAATGAGCAGTTACTAAAACAAGTACAAAATAAAAGCTTTTTGTATTCTGCTGCATAACTGTAATTCTTCCTTCAAATGCCTCCGTTTTACTTAGCTGCTACTTGAATTTGTCAATGACCAAAGATGTCAGTTCACAAATGTTAATAAAATTAGTAAATATGTGCATTCGCCTATTGAGCAGAAAGTAGAATAATGTGTTGATTTAAATGTCCGCAAGTGGCATCTAGATTAATAAAATACAAAGTTACTTTAAGGTGTTATTGAATCACAGCGGTCTATCAAATTTCCACATCAATGCACACTAAAAGCGTAACTACTGTCATAAAGTGGAATCTGACATTGCTTGATGTTAGAAACTGGCCCTCACGCTTGACACTTGTAACTCAGTGGTGCTCGTTCTGCACCGCTGTCCTGGTCGGGCATGACTGACAGGCCATCTGTACGTCTTACTTTATATGCTGAAATAAAAGATGAACTAATCTATGTAACTGCCAGGGGTTTCTTGGAGATTAGCTTTGATAGAAATAATTTCCTTTACCTGGCATAGTTAACTAAAGCAGATATAGAAAGATGCTTATTAATTTGTACTATTTGTATCACCTAACAAAAAATTTTATCTAATAGCTTTTAAAAAATCCTTAAAATGTATGAGTTATGGTACAACACAGCACAACTAAGATGAGAAAAAAATCTATCCCAAAGGTCAAACTTCAAAATCAGCTGCCAGTCAGATAAACATTAGAGGTTTAACATCATTTTTACTTACAGAGCAGAGAGTAGAGATTTCCATTTCACTAGAATTTCTCAAGTTGTACGGAGAAAATTACAGAACTGTATACTTTTACAACTTCAACTGATCCTTTACATGTATATAAAAGCCATATGTAAACTTCTAACTCTAAATAACTACTCTCCAAGAAACTGGAATTATTTGATGGGCTGAAACACAATCAATTCTAGTTAACTTTAAATAGGGCAAACTATAACATGGACAATATTAAATTCTTTATTTAGAATAAATTGTGCAAAGTAAGTATAGAAAATTTATCTTCTTTTAAAAATATCATTATTAAGATCAATGGTGTCACAGAGAATAAGCTGCCCATACTTAAGGACAAGAATGTGTGTGTTAGGGATAGGACTTATACTATTTAAAAGCCTTTGTGGATAGCCAAATAGTTTGAGGTTAAAACAACGTATCAAGTTATAACGAGCCCAGGAGCCCAGCGGGTTGTAAAAACCTGTCTGCACACCCTGAGAGTCAGTCACCTTGGGCATCGCTTCCACTAGCAGCCTCCTCCAGGAGACCGGACTCTGCCTGCAGCAAAGGTCTGAGGAAAGAGTCCTTCCAATGGCACCGATCGACGCATCTCCAGACCCTGACAGAAAGCATGCTTATTTATACTAAATTAAGGAAAAGGTCCAATCTCAGAGCTTTTGTTTAATTTTGATCGTGTGCACAGAAGTTTCTCTGCAGTCTTGACTACAGAGTTTGTTCCTTTGGATCTGCTAAAAGGCTGGCTCATGTTTTTTTTTTTGTAAGAGGGGCATGAAGATAAAGATTAGACAGAATGAGGCTTCAAAGGAAAATTAGTAATGGCACTTGTTTGTAGACAAATACAGGTAAAATATGACTAACAAGAAAAATAACTTATTAAACTCAATTTGTAGTTTTATAGACACCAGCTCCCCCCTTAAAAAAGTTTGTAGACTAACACAAGTATTAGAGAAGCACTAAATGTGGACAGTGTTAATGCCTTGTGAAATACTGTTAATATTTATTTTATATTGTTAAAGGGTGATAAAATGATGAGGTTTTACAGAGTCCATAAACAACTCCTAATAACTAAACAACTCCAATAACTAAACAAACAAAGATTTGTTTGCCCCAAGTCACCCAATTTGGTAACTTAGCAAATCTGGGGTATTGCACATAATGAAAATTAAGTCTGAATTATTGCAAGGGGTAGGCCGTAATATTTTCAGAGGATACGATGTCACAATGTGGGATCTGAGACCTGGACCAAAGGAAGTCTAGCTCTTGCTGGTGGCTCAGTTGGTTAGAGCATCATCGCACAACTTTTGGCTTCAGTCACAGCGGGGGCACACATGTCAGGCAACAGATCACATGGATGTTTCTCTCCCCCTCTTAAATCAGTCAGCATGTCCTCAGGTGAGGACTAAAAAAAAAAAAGGAAGTCTAAGCTCTTGGGTGGGTGCATAAAAAACTGTGTCCTATATTACACTGATTATAGAATCATGAAATATTATAGCTTGGGACAGATTGCAAAACTTGAGATCTACTCTTTCTCTCCCACCTCTTCAGCAAAAAATGTGCCACTGATAAGACATCTATGAGGAACCCAGTTCTCAAAAAATACCTGCAAACTACTAACCCGGGCCACCTTGCTTATTTTATAGAAAAGGAGATGGAGGCCCTATGAAGTTAAGTCAATGATTTTAGTAAACATAGGTAAAAGCTAGCTTTTGTTTCCCTGCTTTTAGCTCTAAAATATTATCTTCCCTCCCCAAATCTTTAGCCTCCCCCCAATTCCATCTGATTACCCATATTCCTGGATACCAAAATTTGGTTAACAGCAACTACATAAATCTGATGATTCCACAATTTACCATTTATTGAGCTCATTACAAACATGAATGTAATACCTATAATTAAGACGAATAAGGCAAGGGCCCTACCCTCAAAAATCTTAAAAGTCAGGTATGTAAACAAGCACTTCCAATATAGCATCGTTAGTACAAAGCAACAGAAGTATCTATCACACAATAATGTTCTTAAGGATAAGTGCGATCTAGAATCCACCTCTTAGCTAAAGACATAAAATATCAATACTAAAAAAGAAATATTCTAGACTGTCAATCTAAGTGATTTACTTGCATTGTGTAAATTAATCCTCACAATCACTCTGTGAGAAAGTGAGACCCTTCCTCATCTCCCCAAGGAAACAGTCTGAGGTCAAATAACTTGCCTAAGGTCATGCTATCTGGAGGACTGGCTGTTGGGCTCCCAACTTGATGCCTGTGTTTGCAACACAAGTCAAGTTTTAGTCTTACAATAATAATAGCTTACTGGATAAAAGAAAGACAAGGGTAAACAAAGGGATTAAATAGAGATGAAGAAAGAAAAACAAAAAATCTAATTATGTACATTACAGTCACAGGCCAGGTTGAAGTGCCTAAGGGAAAAGACCAAAGATCTCTCCCTCTCCCTCCACAACAAACTGAAAATAAGCAATGATTAAGAAAGACTTCAACACAGAAATACTGAAATGTAGCTTTTTACAGAATTCAAATGAGGCCCAGGGGAAGGTAACCTGCAAGGCAAGTGTTAAGGAGCACAGACAATCTCAAAATTGTTTTTAGAACCTGTAAGCTATGACCACAGTTAAGAAATACATTTTATGTCATGACTCAGAATACACATAACTGAAACAAGTAGAACAGTACCTTTGCTAACAGACATACTGTTTTTATTTTAGACTACTAATTTCTTTTTAAAACGGTGGCCCTCACTAAATTGACTTTGTTATGTTGGATAATTTGGGGGGAAAAGCCTTTTTGAGAAATACAGGTGAACTGAGTGAACACAAATATATAAAAAATTTACAAATTCAAGAAGCTCAGCAAACCCCAACTAAGATATATACAAGATATAGGTGGTTCATGTAAATCTTCTGAAAATCAAAGACAAAGGGAAAATCATGAAGGCAGCAAGAAAAAAAGAATAAAGTAAAGATATAAATATTGGCTGACTTTTCACCTGTGTAAAAAAAAAAAGACACCAGAAGACAGTAGAATGACTTTACAGTGCCGAAGAAGGGGAAAATCAACCTAAGATGCTATTTTCAGATAAAATATACACTAGAAGAATGAAGGCATTTTCAGATAAAACTAAGAGAATTAACCACCAAATCAGCCAGAGTCCTTCAGCTTGAAGGGAAATTATGCTAGAGAGGAATTCAAAACATGGAAAATAGAAATATGAGTAAATGTAAGAGAAAATTTTACCCTCTTAAAACTTTAAAGAACACATGACAGTTTACAGCAAAAAACACAACCCTGTATTGTGCAGTTTAGAACACATTTACATACAGCACATATATGTAACTTGCACGGTCACAAAGGTCTGGGGATGGGAGAGTGCAACTTACACTTAAGATTCTTCCACTTTAGAAGTATTGGCCTTACTAACTCTAAGTAGATTGCAAAAAGGTAAGACTGTATGTTGTAATCTCTTGAAGGACCATGGAAATAATGTAAAAGAGAACTGTTAAAATAGCCAAAAAATTTAAATGGATTTTAAAAATTAAATCTAACACTAAAAATTAATCTCTCTAGTTAACCCCAAAGAAAGAAGGGGGAACAGAGTAACAACAAAACAAAACAAAAGCAGAGATAAACAGAAAACAAATAACAAAATTGCACAGCTTAATATCTAACCATATCATAAACCCAAGTACCTCAACAAGCTGGACTAAACATTCCAATTAAAAGGGATAGAATTTCACACTTTATTAAAAAAAAAGACAAGATCCTACTCTATGTTCTCTTAGAAGAAATACACATGAAGAGATACAGTAACAAGACGAAAAACCACCTTAGCTTAATAAACATTTATAGAATATTGCACACAACTAACTGCAAAATACACATTCTTTTATAGAGCAAATGGTATATCCCCAAAACAGACCACATAACTGTACTATAAAAGTTAATAAATTTTAAAAAAGAAACAAAAAGAAAATCTTAGAGTATATTTCTGACCACAGTGGAATTAAATTAGGAATCAACAATAAGCTATCTAGAAAAATAAATATTTGAAAACTAAACATTTATAAATAATCCATAGTTAAAAGAAGGAACTAAACAAAAAATTAAAACTACTTCGAACTGAATAATGAAATAGAATATACTAAAATTTGTGAAATGAAGCAAAATCAGCATTTAAGAGAGACATTTATAGATTTAAAATGTTTATATATGAAACAAGGAGACAAAAACAATGACACACATCCCACCCCTAAAAACTAGAAATGGAGGGTGAAGCATACCCAAAGGAAGCAAACGGAAGAAAATAAACATCAGAAATTAGTAAAAGAAAAATCAGAAACTGTGGAGAAAATGAAAATATTTCTTTAAAAAGAAAGTTAGAGAACTGGCACCGCCAGACTCCCCAACCCACTATGAAACGGCTCTGTAGGTGTGGTGGTGCAGCACGGCACACGCGGGGTTTTCACCTCAGTTTCAGCAAAGCCTGCAGAGCAAGTCTTCAGTAAATCATGCTGCCAGAAGCAAATGTCCATGTGAAAAAGTAATGACTATCAAGTCCTACTCACATCATAGACACAAGATCATTTGAAATGGCTTGTAGGAGTAGCATATAAAAGCTACAACTGCTAAATGAAAGGAACAGAACACAGAAAACATCATCTATTAGGACAAAAAGAGAGATTAGACTATACCAAAATTTCCACTGAGGAAAACTCCTCATTAACAAAATGAATAGCAAAGGCAAAGACTAGGTAAAATGTTCACAAAACATGGATCTGATGGAGGATTCAATTCTGGGATGTATAAGTAATTATGTATACATAATTTTTTGGACAAAAATGTTTTTAAATGGGCAAAATATTTGACAATTTTGGAAAGATAAACAAATAGGCAATAAGCACCTGAAAAAAAATGCTTAACACCCAATAGTTGATGTAGCAATGCAAATTAAAACCAAAATAAGATACCACCACACATGTAACAGAGTAGCTAAAGTTAATAAAGGAGACTGGCAACACCAAATGTTGGTAAGGATGTGGAGCAAGTAGAAGTTCCAAACATTGCTAGTAAGAGTATAAAAACTGTATAACCACTCTGAAAAACAATCTAACGGTTTTTATAAACGAACCATATATCTACTCTATGGCCTAAAAATTGTACTCCTAGATATTCTCCTAAGAGAAATGAAAACATGTCTATAAAAAGGTCCTAAGGGTGACCGCGGTGTTACAGCCCATCATGATGCAAATGAATAAACAAACTGTGGCATATTCCTGCAATGGAATTACAACAGATCGAAGGGGACAGCTTCCAATGTAAAAGGGTAACATAAAATGAATGGAAATAGAAAATTAGAGAACAGAAGAAAAGTTCAAAGAAACTTAAAAGATGTAGCATTATGACACAATGCCATAAGAACAACTTTAGAAAAAATTTAGCAAGTTAGAAAAAAGTTTCTATAAATTAAAAATACAATGGCTGAACAAGGAGAATGGGGAAACAAAGATGTCTCAGAAAGTAGAACTAAAAAAAAAAAAGTCAAATTGAAAGGAATACTTGATAATCGGTGTAGTAGCATATGATCAATCCAAAAAAAAAAAAGACTTAAAAAATTCCTAGAACCAAAAAGCATACACCTTTATTTTTAAAAGGCTCAGAAAGCTCAGTGCAATAAACCAAAAATAAATCAAAGTACACCCCTTTCAAATTTAAAAAATACCAGAGGTAAACAGAAAATTCTAAAATCTACTAGGCAGTAAAAATGAGAATGATATTGGTCTTCCCAACAGCCTTGGAAGCTGGAAGACAATGACAATCAATACCTCAAAATCTGAAATGTTTTGCAATCCAGAATTCTATATCCAGCCTAATTATAAATCAAAACTGAGGGCAGAGCAATACATTTTTAGGCACTGGAATTGCAAAAAAATTACCACTTTGGACAACTCTGCAGGAAATTTCTGAATGATATGCTTTATCAAAGTAAGTGCAAAGCAAAAAGGACACGAGTTCTAACACAAAGTACATTCCTAGTATGATGACAAAGACGAGTCCAGAACAGCTGTGGACCAGGCATGGAAAGAAACAAGCCCAGTTTGGAGCAGGAAGGAGCACTGAGGGCGTGGTGAAGAAGGATAAATCATCTGGGAGATGCGATGTGGGGAAACTAGTACAGAGTTTCTGAATAACAAAGTGACTTAGCCAAGTGTACATAGAAACTAAAGCAGTAAGATGTTGTAATTATTTACTCTAGGGGAAAAAATGTAGGAAAAAAGGGAAACAATTTTAGCATACTAAAATTGGCCCAGCAGCAACACATCTATACAGTTATAATAATGAAAAGACAGTGGAGATTAAACTGAAAACCTATACCGGGATAATGATGGAAAAGGTCACAAAGGCACTGATTTCCCTTCTACCATAATAAGATAAATGATTTGCATACTTGAAATGCATTAACATCATTTTGTCAATTATATCCCAATTAAAAAACACAAATGATATTTAAAATTTCTATATATGCATATTATTAAAAATATGGAGGTACTGGGAAAAAGTCAAGAGATTTGACTAATACATATCATAAAGACATTAGCACTGTTTAACTTAAAAAAAACAACTGTGTGCATGTTACTTTAATATGTATAAGACATATGTATATGTATATGTATAAACTTTTATGTATAAAAACATAAAAAAAAATCAGCATATTTTTTTTGGATTGGAGATATAACAGGGAAGAAGATAAAGTTCATGCCTTTAAAGTTATTCCTATTGAGAGAAACAAACAAATAAACAAACTTATGAAAACAACATTAGTGCAAAAAATAGGAAATGCGTGTGGGGTGGGAAGAGTGGTCAGGGAAGTCCTTAAGGATGCACATTTGACCAGAAACCTGAACCATCTAAAGTAAGATATGGAGAATATTCCAGAAAACAGGGAGTAGACAGATGGTAAGTTTAAGTTTCATATGCCTGAAACCAGCAAAATGTCCACAATTCAGAGAGAAGTGAGAGACAGCAGATCTGAGAAGTCAGAACAATGCCACATAAAAGTTGGCTATCAGTGCTCAAGAAAACATGGAATCCACCAAAAAGACATGATTAGATAATGAAATTATACTGTCAGTATTTGCTTCTGAAAATTCACTACCACGAAAACCACATTCCATTCATCCTTCATTCTGTGTAATACAAGAAATAACCAATTACCAGTAGTACAGTAACAACAGAAGACCAAGAAAAGTTAAAGAATGCTCAACTTTTGAGGTGGATTTAAAGACATCATAGACATGAATTGATTTATTTTATACAAACACATACACAAACATATAGATATATAAAATAAGATTCATTAAGATAATTAAGATTTTGACATTTCTTTCATTGATAAGTGTGTCAGTTCAGCAAGGTATTCAGTTTTGTAGCTTAAAATGAAGCAATACAAAATTACAGAGACTAATTATGTATTATGTAATAACTTTACGAAGACAATACATGCTTTCGTACACTTATTTCCAGAGAGATGGCAAGTTTGTGAAAAGATGCTTAGTGCTCTAAAATGCTACAAGGAAAAAAAAAAAAGATGAGAGTGAGGAAAATGCTGGAAGAAAGATAAGGAGAAGGAGTATTTAAGGTGAGATAAGTAGTTCTCACCTCTGGCCGCACATACGAATTATCTTGGCACTGATGCCCAGACCACCCCACCCCACTCTGACTTTCCTGATCTGAGGTGGGCCTTGGGCATATCATTCTAATATGTAACCAAGGTTGAGTGACTTGAGTATCTCTGGATTAGCTGTGTTAGAGCAGTGAAAATGGAAAAAGCCAAGATGGTCAGTTAACTTTGTCAATATAGAAAGTAAAAGTAACAGGACTAAAGTATCAATCCCTTGCTCAAACGTAACAGACCAAGACCAAACTCTTCAACCGCTCCTATGGCATGGCTCCTATGGCTTGCTTCGTAGAGTTTAAAGTCTTAGTCAACATCCAAGGCCTTCTGTGCTTGGGCTCCCCTAGCTGTCTTTCCAACCTCATCTCCTTTAACTCCCCCACAGGCAAACTAAAATACAGCCAAACTAAACTATTTTCAGCTTCCTTCCATGTACCAAACTAATTCCTCTTCCATTTGCATATTATTAGTTCTTTTGCCTAGAATAACATGCCCCTTCTACTCAATCTGCCTAGCACCCCTTGTAAATTCCTACTTGTCATTAAAGTCCAAGTATACTTTTTTCTGCACTCTTCCAGGAACCACATGAATAAAAGTAATCCTTTCCTTTTGGTGCCATCACCACACTTGTATACAATCAGTTAAATAATTTTCCACACTGCATTTTTTCCCTACTGCTTTCTGTCATGTACTGATCTTTGTGCACCACGAGGACAAGTAACTGTATCTTTTGTTTGTTTTTAAATCTTTGTATCTCCCAAGCTTAACTCCCATGCAAGACTGGTTTATGTCCTATAACCAACTGGTTAGTTAGTTGCATGAATAAATGAGAATAAAATGATCGAAAAACCACTAGTACTAAATATACAACAGGTAAGTTAAAGGAAGAATCTCAATAGTAATGAGGATTTAAAAGACCTGAACAGTTACAACTATAAAAGCATCCCATGAAATGTCTTTCACTGTCTCCGGAATTTTCCAGTTATATACTTCAGTTCTTTTTATTTTGATTAAGAAAGACTCAAAAGCAAGATAAAGATAATAAAACAGAGAGGGGAGAAAGGGGAATGGGACAGGTTACCAGGGAGAACCAAAGACTCTGGTAATGTTTTATTTCTTAAACTACAAGAAAAGATAAGCAGGTGACTACTGTACAAAGCTATGTATTTTTTGGCATATCTTAAAATGCTGCTTTATATATTAATGAATTTATGCAACAAGGAGTATAAAATATAAACTGCTTAAAATAATGCATTACCTTTATGACTAATATTCATAAAGACAAACTGGCCACTCTGAAATCACTTGAAAAGTACTTCTTTTTTGTCTGGGTATTTTTCTCTCTTCACAAGACATCACATTTCATTCTCCCTGACTCAGAACAGGTTTTACAACTCTTGGCCCTTTGGACTTGCAACTTTCAAATGTCTCATAAGCAGTCTAGACTGATCACAGACACGCAAGATCCTACCTAGGACCGAGAGCCTTTTGTTTTCTAACATCTATGAAAGGAATAAAGGATTTAGGATGATGATTTTCAGAAAGCCGTGTATTTCAAAAGGACAACTCATTCCCGAGTTCTAGAGAACTGGCGCATTCAGAGAGAAAGTGAAGGCGCACTGACTTAACCCGAGTAAACAAAAGTTGTAAGTTTTAGTCTTGCCCTAAGGCAAGACTAGAGATTTTTAATTCGAGGCGTAAAAGGCACCCAAAATGTACCAATAAGGTGCTCTCCGCTTAGCTTCACTACAATTCAAAATCCTCAGTTTAGGTTCTGGGACATCAAATGCCTCTCCTTCTGACTTCCCGCTTCTCCGCACATCAGATCCCTCCGGCACCTTCTCCCAGCCCCAAATACTGAATTTCTACTCGCTCCCTTGACTAAGTCCCTGCTCTGCGTCTCGAAACAGCTGTGTACACCGAGAGCGCTGCTAGCTGCTGTCCCTTTTGGCGGCCAAACCCTCTTCAAAGCATTCGAGCCTCTGCGCAGCTCCATGCTTCTCACCTTGGTTACAGAAGAGGCTCCACAGTTTAGCGAAGATCAGCCCCATCATGAGCAGCTGGGCGGGCCGCGGGGTCCCTCAGCAGCAGGTGCTGCTGCTCCGGGGCCCCCGCCGCGACGCGGGCTGTGGAGTACCGAGGAGAAGCCAACTGAGACCGCCGCGGAGAGGGAACTGGTCGGCCGTGAAGCCGCGATCGGCGGCTCGGCTACCCACCGAAGGCGTCGAGCAGAGTCCCCACCAGCTAGTCCTTTGTTTCAAGCGCACTGAGCCCAACGCCGACCCGTAGTCCCCTCCGTCTGCACCCACCTACCCACCAAAGTCTCAACCAGCCCCAAGCCCCGCCTCCGCTCCGCCTTTCCTCCCGACGCGGGACCACCCATCGCCGGAAGAACGGCACCTGACGTAGCGCGCTTACGTCAAACCACGCACTCGACGTGGCACTGTCTCCGGTTTCGTTTCCGGTATAAGGAGTGCTAGCAGCCAGTCGGGTAGGAGGTCGGAGTGTGCGTGGGAGTTGAGGAGTTTCCCCGCGTAAACGCTTCCTTTCTCGTCACAGTTTAGAAACGTTTGCCGGTTCAAGCTTTAGAGTTTGATGTCTAGCAAGTGCGTCCCTGGCCTCCAAACCTGGGGCAGTCTGCAGTTCGTTGGAGCTGCCTCCTTTTGCTATACAGAAGTGAGAATTGTCTTTAGGCTGACCTCTCTACCTGTCATTTCTACCTGTCATTCCTGGGGTTCTGTCTTTATTCTTAATTCTGAAAGGAATTGATGGGGAGAGAATCCATGGCATAACTGTAGCCATAGAGTTCAGTTCTGTGATTAACTTAAGGACTCCCAGTTTCGCCAAGATCTTGGTATTTTTTGTGAATCCCAAATCTACAAAATAAGAAAATAACGTTTTCCTGTTAATTGAAATTTACTTTTTAGAATTAAAATGGAATCGCAGTAGTTTCCCGGGTTCAACAAAATAGAAGAAAAAGCTACAAGTGCTGTACTTTGAAGCAAAACAAACTGATATTTCATGGGGGGAAAAGTCAAACTAGGGAATTAAAATATATATAGATACCTAATACAACTTAAAAGGAACTATTTTAAACTAATTTCAGATAATCTTGGAAGAATTGGCTGCAGATGGAATTGAGTTCAATTTATTACTAATTAACTCGGAAGTCCGGGTGTATATAAACCAATTCGCTATGTAGTTGGTTCAATTCCATTTTCTTTTTCATGGTTATATTCCATAACAAATTTAGCAGCTTCACAGCCTGAGATGAAACGTAACTAATTCCCCTGAAACCAGTTGCAGGAGCAAACTTAATTGAAAAGACTATGGACTTGAGTCTTGTAGCTTTAACCCCTGAGAGCAAGTCCTTTTGACCTACCAAACTTGGAGACATAGCCTCACTTTATTGCACTTCGGTGTGTTTGTGTGTTTTAAGGTATTCCCATTTATTCTGCTGAAAATGCATACATAATTTTCATGTGTTTAAACTTACCAACAGACATAAAAGATCTGGAAAAAATGAGAACTATGCCAATATTATGTTTTTAAAATATTATAAAGGTTTCTTTCCTACAGTATGAGGTCAAAGGATTGCCATGTTCTAACAAAAAAGAATGTGACACGCTGTTGCCAGAATTGTACCGCACATTTAAAAATTAATGACTTTATTAGTAGATAGCACTGAGAAAAACTGGCTCATATATGAAAGTAAATCTTGGATTTCATATACAAATGTGAATTTCAAATAGTTGAAAAGTAATAATAGCAGCCAGTACACCAATGATAACAAATGTTTGAACATGCAGACCAGGCACTAGGCATTGCAAAGACCAACATGTACTAGCTGGAACTTAGCCCTGTTTAGTGGCCTAAATGTGAAAGCAAAAGCTAATACACTAAGAGAAGAAAATGTAAACTATCTTAACTACTTTTAAATAAATCAAAAAGCAACAAATGAGATAACAATAGTTAATTCACCTACATTAAAATTAAATATTTCTGTTTAGGAAAGGACATCCCTAGATACACAAATTTAAGTGCATTCTGGGTTATTTGCAACAGCCCAGGAATACATGAGCAAGTCTTGAGAACAAAGACACAGGAAATCCCCGTGGCAAAATGAGCAAAGAGAAATGAACACTTTACAGAAAGGGAAACTAGAAAGACTGACAAGTATATGAAGAAATTCGCCAAATTCCTGGGAATGAGATGAATGCACATTAAAACACTGTACCACTTTACCTCCATCAGACTGGCAAAAAATAGAAAGTTGGGCAATAAAAGGGCTAATGAGGATGAGAAGAAATGGGAAGCGTCCAGTGGGAGAGTTACTATAAAAAGAAAAATTTGGTTGAACCATTGAGAAATCAACCTGTTTGACCTGTAATCCCATCCTGAATACCTGTGCTGAAGAACTTTCCACACAAGCATGGAAGGGGACACAAATCAGGATGTTCATTATGGCCTTGTCTGTGCTGAGGGGTTATAGGTACCTAGGGTTGGAGTCACCTAGGGGTCCACCAAGTGGACATGTAAGTAACACACAGCTGACACCCACTTTGGAATGCCACAGTGCAGTTCAAAGCAATGAAGCAGATGTAAAACAAGCAAGACATGTTGAATGAAAAAGAAGCAGCACTCTGTTAACTTAGATAAATTACATGGCTTGAACCAAAACTCCAGGGACAGCATGTCTGTCCACTAAAAGTGAAAAAATTCTTAAAAATAGAAGAAAACTGTCCTCAACCTTTAAGATAATGTTCACTGTGACTTTTGCCATGTTGGTTAGTCTCTGAGTGAGTTGAGATCGACAGATTTCCAGCCTTTCTAGACTTACATTTTCCTAACCCCGTGTGTGTATCTGTTTCTTGGTAAGGTTAAGATTTAGAGTATTGCAAACAGATGGAAGACTGTAAGGTTGGATCTAAGATTTTTCTGGTCCCCCACCCCTACCAGGGCCCATATTACCCCACTAAGAACAGCCTAAATCCTCAGAGGGGATTTTCCTTTGCTTGGACAACATCTATTCACTACGCTAACTTCACATTTGTAAAATGAGGCATACCAGTCACCACAAAAATGTCCAGCCAAGGATAGTCTTAAGTAGCCTCAGCATTGTTCACATGTGCTCAACTAGTAAATTAATTTTCAGCAAATATGTGCTTTATCAGCATTTTCTTTCTCTACTTCACACAAATGTCCATCCATGTATTTATCTGGTCACTTAGTACTTGAGTGCCTATATTGTGTTATGCACTGGGTATAAAGTGTTATGATAAAGGCTCGAACTTCTCTGAGTTTATAATCTGTTGGTTGGCTAAAAAGTCTATGTTTTTTTCCGTAAAATAAAAGACATTTTTCATTTTCACCAATAACTTGATTAATTCAGATATTTTGAGTATGCTGACTATCTCCCGTGGTAGAATGTTTATTGTTCTCAATTAATGTCTCAAATTGATCACTGTCAACTTGAACTGGTCTGTCTGACCATGGAACACTGCCCAGCAGAAACTCTCTAGCAGGAAACTTTGCAAACCACTTTTGACACATTCAATCAGTCACAGTACCTTCTCCACACATTGCACAAATGTGGGTTTTTTTTTTTTTTTTGCATTTCAATTGTTTCACTTTTCTTGAAGTAATAAAGCATAATATGCTGAAAATATATACTTTCTTCCATCTTCAATATTGAAATGGCTACACAAAAATTCACCAATTTTTGTAAGATTTTAAAAAATGCACACTGATATGACAGCTGTCACAATACAACCTAACAAAATTGTTTCAAATAAAGTTAAGGACAACTAAGCGCTACTACAGCCATCTTACAGGGGGAAAAAAATGAACTTTTTGCCCAACCCAGTAGTTCAATTTGTTCTTCCCTCTTCCTTAGCTACTACATACAGATTCAGACCATTATTGGTGCTATGATCACCACAATGTCGAGGCCACAAAGATTCCTTTGGAAATGCGCGGTTCAGACATTTTCCTAATCACTCGAAGTCCATTTAAACCTAGAAGAATCCCATCTTATTGAAGGATGTCATGGAGGAATGAGTAGGTATTGGCTTTAGAAGTTGGGTGGCTATAATCTGTATCTTGGGTTTCTCATTCATTGTGAAGCCATGGAGGGATTTCATCTTTGGCAGTCTTGTTTTACTCATGTAAAAGGCAGTGATAACCCCCTTGCAAGGCTGTATAGCATAATGGCCATAAGTTAAAATATTTTTGCAGAACCTGGTTGACGTTTCGTAGAAAGTTGCTTTTATCCTTTAAAAAATATCTTACTTTGAGAATTAAAGAGAAAAAGACTTAGGCAAAAACTGTCCTACAGTTATAATGATTACAGTTTCAGCAAAACATTAAAGGGACAGGAGAAATTATTTTGTTTCCCAGTCATAATATGGCTCTGACTTTCATTAGGTACCTTGTCCCTCTGAAACTCTTTCGTCATCTGTATCATCAAAAGATTTTGCCAAAGGTCGTCTGAGCTTTCAGGTATAAATCAACGAATTATTAATACTGTCTGTGGGTTTTTAAGCTTTGCCTGAGCATCCATTAGCCCAGTTTTTGGTTTTCAATTGTGTTCACAATAAAGTCAGAGCTCTATGCCTGAAATAGATTCATGAAATCACAGTGTGGCTGAGGTCCAAATAAGCTTTGACTTGATCCTTTCTTGGGAGATCGTCTAGCACCTTAGCTCTTGGACCCCCTCACCTACTCCGGGCAGCAAAGCATTCCACCGAATCCACACCACTTCCGCACTTCCCTGGGCACCCAGCTCTCCCAGTCCAAGTGCTGCCCGCGCAGCCGGCCCATCCCTAATTCCACCACCCACCGCTGCGGCCCCGCGCCCCACCGCCACCTGCACACTCGAAGACGCCCTGGCTGGCACTCCCCAGCCTGCGCACGTCGCTGCGACACCCCAGATCCTCGGAACCCTGGGGTGACGTGACGCAGTTTGTGACTGTGGATTGGCTGCCCGGTGGGGCACGTCGCGGGAAGTGACGCCACCTCCTAGTGCTTTGTGTGGGAAAATTGGAGGCGCAGGTTTGGAAAGGTTGGGTGCGGCCGAGCTGGTTTCCGGGTGTCCGTCCAGTTCCTAAAGGACTCGCTCCTTGTGCCTTTTTCTCTGCGTCGCGGGTGGCACTGTCTCACGGGGGTGCCGTGAGCGTTCCTAAAGGAGGACCGAGGGTCGGAGTGATGGGGGCGCGGAAGCGGATTAAAACAGGCTGCGCTCCCCAAAGAGTGGATGTTGCTTCGCACCTTGGAATTTAACTCGGCGAGAGCGGTGCGGTTTTCCTGTGCATCTGGTGGTCCCGACCCGTTGTCACTGGTATTCACTGTCCAGACGCTGCTCGCTGCAGTTCAGGACGGGAAAAACCATCGTGTTCAACGTTTTTCTTGGAGGAGAATTTAGCAATAGGCACAATGTCTATTTTCCCTAGAATATCTTTGAGGCTTGAGGTTGAAAACTATCTTAAAGAGGGCTTTATGAATAAGGAGGTAGGTCAGCTAAACATGTAACATGATATTTGCAAACATTCAAGTATTTACAGACCCTAGAAATAGAAAAAAGTCTGAACGAAACAGTCTTTACAGCCGTTGTTTCTAGCTACTTGTCTTTCTGAATGTAAGAAATGCCAGTATCTTCCCTTAGAAAGATGTACAGGAGAAGACCACCTACCCTGGAGAATTTGTCCTGTTTGGAGATACAGGCCAAATTCTAGAGCGTCTGCTTCGTAGCTCAGGCGGAAGAGGCACTATAATTTGTTGGGTGCCTCTTAAATGTCACGAGAAGTGCTTAGGCGATTTGAGGACCTTTGCGTGTTTCTCTTGGCAGTCTTTTTGGTAGCAATCTCCTTCTTTCTGATCAGTTCTGAGGTCGGAGAACTGAAGGTCTAAAGAACCATTTAACTGATCCAAATTGACCGAGTTTTCAAGTAGTAGTACTGAAATCTAAAGCTAAAAATGTACAGTTTTGTAATCCCTCTAGGCAACTGTATTTTCTAAATCTTTGGTGTTCCATTCAAAGTAAAGCCACTTGAGTGTTACTTATTTGAAAATTTTACTGAAGCTATTATTACCTTTAGATTTGACTTCTACACTTAATTTCCAAAGATTATGTTATGGGGCTGAACAATGGAAAAGAGAAAATGTCTCTTGATTTCAAAGAACTTAAAATATAAAGAACATAGACAAATGGAGGCATTCAGTATTTTTTTCTCCGCAATTTTTATTTTTTTATTATTTTGTAATCTTCACTGGAGGATATGTTACTGATTTGAGAGAGAGAGAGAGAGACATTGATGTGAGAAACATCCATCATTTGCCCTGTTGGGAGATGAAACCCCCCAACGCAGGTGTGTGCCCTGACTGGGATTGA
Source organism: Artibeus jamaicensis (assembly GCF_021234435.1). NCBI lineage: Eukaryota > Metazoa > Chordata > Mammalia > Chiroptera > Phyllostomidae > Artibeus > Artibeus jamaicensis. Next base: position 765,306 of record NW_026521995.1, on the reverse strand, counting down.
ACCTACAACCTTTGGTGTGTGGGATGACACTCCAGCCAACTGGGCCACCTGGCCAGGGTTCTCAGCAATTTTTTAAATGATCCAACATTGTTTTATGAAAGAGCCCAATACCTTTTTTTGTTGGACACTACCTCTGCCTCAAACCCACTATGATTTTACAAAAAAAGAAAAAATCAGTTTTTGTAAAAAGTATCAGAAGTAAAGGATTTTCAGGGTTTTTTTTTTTTCTTTTAAAAACTAAACCTTGAGAAAGTACTAATACTTTTAGGCCCGTGGATTTGTGGGCTTGTAGGTGGTTTATAAAGATCTGTGAGGCAGGCTATAGTCAAAAGATGACAAAAGTTGGGAAATACGTGTCCTGAAAAGCCCTAGTTAATTACAGAGGAACTTGGTTGTTTAAGTCTACAACTTCGTTTCTGACATGTACCCTAGCTACCAAACTTTTTGGGATGGTGTCTGTTTGTTATACTTACTAATACCATTTTAAAATCTGATGTCACACTGGATTTTTGTATGACAGCATCAGTGTTACTTCAAATTCTGGTATTTTAAAACTAAGCACCACTGCTCTAGAATGTAAGGTCAGCACATAAGTAGCTTTACAGAACGGATGTGACAGTTAATGCATTGTAAGTAAGTAGAATGAAATTCTGAATTTATATGGATAAACATAGCAGCTGCTAACACTTTCAAAATGTCTTAATAATGCTTTGAAGTTAAAGCAATGTTTTTCTAAGCCTTTATGTTGGGCATTTTGTTAGGTGTTTATTATCACAGTTGAACCCAAGAACCCTGTGCAGTAGTATTGCGATTCCCTGAGTGTTATTAACACGTGAACAATAAAACAAAATGAAATGGAGCTGAATAATTGTTGAAAGGTGTTCATAAGTTGGCATACATATATGTGCATATTCTGCTTAATATTTTTAATTTGTATAATGAAATTGAAACAGTAACTTGCTCTTTTTCTTCAGGTTGTGTCGGCTTTTGGTAAACAAGAAGCAGAAAGGAAGTTTGAAACTCTGTTAAATCGCTTGTCACACCCTCCATCATTCACAACTGTCAGAGTAAATACACATCTAGCCTCGGTGCAACATGTGAAAAATCTGTTACTTGATGAACTTCAGAAGGTTTGTGTAAATTTTTTATGTCATTATATACAGAATGACATTTATACAATCCAGGTCATGTTGCTCCCCACTACAATCCTATGAATGATATAACACTATTTTACAAATATGGAAATTAAGGATGGTGAATGTTAAATTCTTCAAGGTTACAAAGTGAGTAGTACTGCTAGAATTTGTAGCTAGTACTTCTGACTGAATTATTTTTAGTGATTGGGTAGGTCACCCAACTCTTTGGACATCAGTTGCTTCATCATTAGAATACATGTGAAGAGGTCTAGTCCAATCCTAGAAGTCTGTGGTTTTTTTAACAAGCAGCATATAATTTTCAGGAGGGCAGATTGTATAGTTTAGGCAAGCCCAGAGGTTGGGAAGAACCTACTGATTACCTGTAGGATTATGTTTTTAATTGACATTAAAAAAAGAAACAACTATCATTTGGAGAAATGCCTTACAATCTTTAATGAAAGCAGGAAATTAGAACATTATAAAGAAAATAATTTTTAGGCCCTGGCCAAGTAGCTCAGTTGGTTGGAGCATCTTCCCTGTATGCCAAGGTTGCGTGTTTCATCTTGGGTGAGGGCACACACGAGGATCAAACAATGAATGTGTGAATAAGTGGAGTAAGAAATCAATGTCTGCCTGCCTCGCTCTCTCTCAGCACGCCCTTCCCCCACTCCCTCCCTTCCCCCTCTCTCTTGGCCCCCACCTCTCTCCCTCTTCCTTCCTCTTCCTTCCAAATTAAGAAATAAAAATAAATAAATAAAATATATTTGTAAAAGAAAATAACCAATTATTTCTTGTTCAACTAGCAAAACAGTTTTGGCATAATACTCATTTGCTGAATGTGAAAATACTATTCTATAATGGCATTTTATAAGTTCCAAACATAAAAGTAATATTTGAGTTTTCTTATGTCATCATAATTTGCTTTCAAAAGCTATGTATTTTGTGTTTCGTTCACTGTGCATTGAAATTTGCCTCCAAAGAAATGTAAAATGGTGAAAAACATGCCTGATGGGGGTACTTCAAATTGCATTTTGTAGTTATTAAAGCTCTTACAACAATTAACTTGCAGGTGTCAGCAGACCTATTTTTACCTAATTACTATGTAAATTAAAAGCAAGAGGCAAGCATGATAAAGGGCTTGCATTTGTATATCACTGTGTTATTAGTGTACTCTAGATATAATATTCGGAAACTTTCAGAAAAATATCACTAGTATTTCAAATCCAACGCCTTAACCACTTGGCCAACATGACGTCCTATATCACTAGTATTGAGTGTCTTTAAGAACAGTTCTATAGATTTCAAGTTGTGACTTGATGACTATATTCTAAGAACCAGCTATGGTATCTGAGTGTAAGACCTGGAGAAAAATTAATTTGAGTTTTAATTATTAATAGTGGTAATTTTATTGAGAGTAATGACATTAGCCATAAAATATAAGCAGTTCTTCTAAGCAACTAAATTACTAGTTTTATGTAACCATGCATGTAGGCTTTCAGCCGGTAGAAAGGGAATTGTCTGAGGTCATTCAGAAGTGTCCATAACCGAGGCAGGTCCAGATTGTTTTCTTTGCTGGCAAATTATTCCTAGAGCTTAGATACTCTTGTCTCCCAGACTGATGGGTATACAAGATCTCATGGGCCAGTATTGAGGATGAGGCAGACAGCATCACTCTGCATGGGGTTTGAATCCCTTTCCCTAAAGGTTAATGAACAGAGAAGGGTGGGTCCTAAGCATCCGATAGGAAATTGAGGGTAGAGCAGTACCAACTGCTAACAGGAAAGGGAACTACAGAATGTTTTAGACTATAAAAAAATTTTTTTTCATTCATGTTCCAAAGCTACCTGTGTCTTAAAGAGAAGTCACGAGTGGAATGACATAAGAGTAGGTGCTGTGTCTCCAAGTTTATCTGGGCCACATTTTGACATTTAACAATTTATAATTTATTTGGTGAAGATGTGGAGAAACTGGAACCCTCATACTTTGTAAATGGGAATGTCAAATGGCCTCTTTGGAATATAATTTGGTAGTCTTTTAAAAAGTTATACATAAACTTGCTGTACAACCAAAGAGTAGAATGAAAATATGTCCATAAAATACTTGAACATTATGGCAGCATTTTCATAATATCTAAAAGAAAGGAACTGTCCAAATGTCTATCAGCTGGTGAGTAGAAAAACAAAATGTGGTATATTCATACAATGGAGTGTTATTCAGCCGTGAAGGTAATGATGCTTACTTCAAGATTGTTGAACCTCAGGAACATTATAGTAAGCAAAAGGAGGCAGACACAAGACATTGTACATATTGTATATTTAATTTATATGTAAGTCTAGGAAAGACACATTTATAAAGAAAGACAATAGTAATGGTTGCCTAGGGTCGGAGCTAGGAACATGGACCGACTACAGACGGGCACAGTGAATCTTTGATGGTGCAAATCATCTAAAACTGAATCGGGGTGATGGTCGCACAATTCTTTACATTTACTAAAAAGCATTGAATTGTATGTTTAAAATGGATGCATTTTATGGTGTGTAAATTAAACCTCAATAAGGCTGTTTTTAAAAGGGCATGAGGTAGAGATGAAAGAAACGTGATGTGATTGGTTTAAAAATAAGTTTATTTGTGTTGTTTTATGAACATTATGCTCATGTATGGCTTTATGAAAGTTTTATCAGTTTCATATCTGACAGAAAATAATATTGGATTGAGAAGGATTGATCTCTATATAAAATATTTCTATAGCATAAAGCAAATTGTACTCCTAAAACTAAACAACAAATGATGAAGTTTACTATCTTTTTTTTTTCCTTTTAAAGATCGTTTACCATAGTCTGGGTGCTGTAAGACCAACAAATAATAAGGAAGGTACAAAAGCGGAGAGGTGACTGATCAAATGAGATCTGTTGACTTGGTAGAAATGTAGATTTCTAAAACATGAACAACTTTTCTTACAATTTACAAATAAGTTAACTTAGAAGTTCTTTCCTAGGTAGTGTATGTGTACTACAGGGCAATGCTAGTATCTATTGTAATTACTGTTCTTTCATGTAGTATGTGGAAATTAATGTGTTGACAATCCCTAGTCCGTATAGCAGACTCGTTCACAATATTTGCATGTTTTCCTCTGATGGAATATACAGTCCTTGCTACCCAATCCACCATTCTGCTCATTTTTTTTCTGCTGTGTGGAGTCATCTTCTGCTTGCAGCAGTGATGTACTCGTACATATTCAATAGCCCATTTCTGGAAAAAATAACTCTTTTTGGTGTTCTGCTGATTTAAGTTGTGTATATACTCCCGCTGTGGTCATTTTCAAGCCACCAGCAAGACTGCCGAGTTGGGAAGAGAAGCATGCTTTTGGCTCTGGTGAGGCTGTGTAGGCTGGCTTCAGCACCTACTCCAGTGGCCCTGAACCTTTTTCTAGTCTGACAGCCAACTATGATGGAAGATTTTGAAAGTCCTGAACCTTTGCAAAAAAACCCATTTATTTCTGTCATCAAAATTAGCATAGCATAATGATAGTGTATAATAAATAGTAGTTAATAATCTAAATACTTAATATCTTATTCAAAATCTTTTCTCAAATGAGCCCTACATGCAGTTCTGTATTGGATATATTTTTAAAGCAAGTCACTTAAGGTAAACATGGTTTGTATTTATAAAGCCAAACAGTATTGAGCCTCATAAAGAAGCCAGCATACGGGATATGGTCAGTAATATTGTAATAACTGTGTATGGTGCCAGGTAAGAACTAGACTTATCAATCATTTCATAAATTGTATAATTGTCTAACCACTATGCTGTGCACTTAAAACAAATATAGAAAAATATTGAATGTCAACTGTAATTGAAAAAAAGAATATTTCAGAATCAAATTACAGAGAACACATAGTTGTTCTGAAGTCTGATTTTTATGGTATCCCATGGAATAACATGAAAATATTCCTACCAAGCTTCATGCTATGCTAGGTAATGATACTGAAAAACTCCATAAGTTGAAATTTATTGGATATATTGATTGCTTTGCAATCCTGTGTGTTTACTCTTAACAGCAGTTTAATGGATTAAGTGTTCCTGTTCTTCAACATCCAGGCCTCCAGGATGTCTTACTTATTCCTGTTATTGGACCAAGGTTTGTAACTATTTCCTTTTCCAATTATATTCTTCTAAGGAAACATTTCTCACAGGTTCTTTATTTACTGTTTGATGACAATACTGAGTTTCTCCATTATTAATAACTTTATATAGGTAGGAATTCAAAAATTCATAAATGCTGACTTCATACTCTATTATGGAAAGTACTAGAAAAGAAGACATGGAATGGGCCCAGTTGCATTTTTGGTCTGTTTTGTGTGTGATTGGTATTTTTTTCCTCTACTTTCTAAGAAATTTCCTTTTGTTACTTGTATATCTCAAGATAGTCCGCTGCTAAATTAAAACAGTTTTTCAGTTACAACAAAAATACAGATCAACATATTTCCTACTTTCATAGCTGATGTGTTTGCAAACTTTTATTCATTAATTCGTAATTGTGTTAAATTACTCTGTATGTCCTGTGTGCACAACAGCAGTGTTTTACTCATTTATGTATTTGGAAGGTATGTTTGAAAATTGAAAAAATAGGCTTTTATATTATACTGGGAGTTCTTTTTTCAAGGATCATTTAAAAATCCCCAAATATGGTATAATTTTGTATACGGGTAAGAATTATAATAACTATTGAGGGGAACCCTGTCCCTAGGAGTCCTCCCAGTCGTGGATGAAATGAGTAATCCGGGACACAGTTTGTCTGGCGGAAAAGGGGGTGGCGATTCCCTCTAGTGGAGAATGCCCCAAGCCCTTCTCTGACGTGGCTTTTATTGAGATTGGTATGCGCAGGGGTGTGCAGTATGCATACAAAGCTCATCCATCAATGTCTAAAGGCCATAGTTAGGGCAAACAGATATTGTAGGGAAAATAGATACTGTTTATAGTTAACAGTTGAAGGAACACAGAGATTTGCCTCAGGTCAGGTTCTGTTAGCCATACTGACACCAGATGGTCCCTTAAGGCGTGGTTCATGAGATAAGGCGTTCACTTATTCTGCTCTGGACTTGAATATCTGATTCATGGCAACAGGACTATACAAAGCAAAGCAAGCCTCAAGGGTATGATGCATTCTTTAGGCCTGATTTCCCCCGGGAACCCTCTGGGCTAGTAAGGGGTCATGCCTGCCTCCAGCATTCCCAGCATTCCAGCCCAGACTTATAGGCCTCTTTCAAGGCCTTGCTTATACAGGGCTGCAGTTTCCAATACCACATGAAGTGGTCCCCAACAGACTATAAAAATGCATATTTTGTTAAAGCTTTGAAATAATTTAGGGGGTCAAGAGTAAAGTAGTGGTTTAATAAATTGTGGTTTATCCATGCAGTGGAGTATTATATTAAGTCTTTAATGTGGGGTTGCTGTGTGTGGGATAAGTGTGTTTCTTTTTCAGTTAAGAAAAGATACACACAACAACACATTTGTGTATATTTATTTATATATAGAAAAGTGTCTGGAAAATATACCCAGCTATTAATAGGGCTTAACTCTCAGTGATTAACTATGAGATGGTTGGATGGGGAGAAATGGGAAAGGAAGATAATTTCAGTTGTAACATTTCTGTTTTATTTTTTACCAAAAGCATTACTCTTACAACCTAAAAATTGATTTTTTAAATTCCTTATTTTATTTATTTTAAGGTAAAGTTTGCATGTAGTGAAATGGAGAGATCTTAGTTAACTGTACCAACTTCTAAGTTCTGCCAAATGTGTACACTTATGTCGCCAAGACGCAACCCAGACAAGATATAGACCATTTCCATCACCCCAGAAAATTCTCTTGTGTTCTGCTTCCCTACCAGGAAACCACTGTTCTTATTTCTGTTATCTCCTATTCAGTTTTACACCAGTCATTTACACCAATCACAGGTCTTTTAAGGTTTTGTTTCTTGATTCATTTCAGATTATACTGTGGACATCTTTCCCCTGATTCATGTCACGCTCTTTCATTCTCTTTTTTAAAGATTTTATTTATTTATTTTTTAGAGAGAAGGAAAGGGAGGGAGAAAGAGAGGGATAGAAACATCAATGTGTGGTTGCCTCTTGCATGTTCCCTGCTGGGGACCTGGCCTGCAAGCCAGGTGTCCTGACTGGGAGTCCAACCAGTGACCCTTGGGTTCTCAGGCTGTCAGTCAATCACCAGTTGCCTTTATATTTAAACAATAACTTGGCTGATTATAGTAGTTTCAGGTCACATATTATTTCTGTTAGCACTTTGTAGACAGTATGGAATCAGTTGTAGCCATGAAGAAATCTGGACCAAATAAAAGAATGATCCCCCTTGTAACAGTATCTTGGTTTTTGCCTGGAGATCTAGATCTAGTGAATTCTTTCTCATTGAACTTTAGATACTTGGGTAGGATATAGCTTGATTTTTACTATTCTCTCTTAGTTTTTAGTGAATTATTGTATAACTTTTTAGTTACAAATCTTCCAGTAGTTCTCTGAGTATTTTTTGTTAACATTTTTCTCTATTCTCTGTTATTAAAACACTAGGACGTTGTATGTTGGATTTCTAGTGCAGATACTCCTTGTGTTGCAGATACTCCTCTGAGCCTTGTGTTGGGGCTCCCCAAGACCACCCTCAGGTTTGGTAATTGGCTAGAAGGACTCACAGTACTCAGCATGTGGCCCTGCTCATGGCACACATTTATTACACAAAAGGATACAAAAACAAAATCAGCAAAAGGGGAAAGGTACATGGGGCAAAATCTAGAGGAAGCCAGGCACAAGCTTCTAAGAGTCTTCTCCCCATGGAGTTACCAAGATGTGCTTAATTTCTCTAGCGCCCATTTGTTCTATGTATAAAATATTGTATAGGGAAGCAGCGCCCAATGTTTTATTGGGTGTTGGTCATGTAGGTACCCTCTCCCTGGCATGTACCACAATTCCAGGCTCCCCCAAAGAAAGCAGGTGTTCAGAGTAAATTGTCTTGCTGGTGTAAACAGCGTAAGAACAATACGCCACTCTTACCATTAGGGGAAGTTTACGTCAGTGTCAGGAACTGGATCCCAGTCAGGTTTTCAGGTGCCATCCAAAGGACCTCTTGTAAGCAGGCCTTTCTAAGGATGGCAGTCGCAAGCCTGTTGCATTAACTCTCTTCAGAGGATGCTCTATCTTTTATTTCCTGAGCTCTGCACCTTAAACTGTAGGATACATGTACCTGATGAAGAATTATTGAAGTAGATAACTCAAAGGGAATTATCTAGAATACAGCGGAGACAGATAAAGAAATTGAAAATGTAAAGGTGAGTCATGGAAAATAGAATGAGGAAGGCACGTCATATTTCTAATGTGTCCCAGATCTAGAGAGTAGGAAAAAAATGGAGGTAAGACAATATTTGAAAATGTAATGACTAAAAATTTTCCCGAATTGATAAAAAACAAATTTAGGAAGTACTCTGAGCCTGAAGCCAAAAGTGAAAAAGTAATTCCATGTCTAGATACTGCACAGTGAAACTGCAGAACACCAAAGACGTAAAGGACACCTGAAAGCAATGGAAGGTCAAAGGCAGGGACCTGCTCAGTAACAGGTTAAGAGATGTACATGTGATGTCATGAAGTGGGCCCAGAAGACCTGTCGGAGAATTGCAGGTGGCACAGTTTGATGATGCAGTGTATGTCGAGTGAACAGGTTTAGGAAGAAGAGATTTAAGTTGATGCTGAGGTTTCTAGATGATCAGTTAGATAAGGATACCATTCAAGATTGGAAACAGGAGGATGAGAAGATTTGGGGTTTTGCCAAGGCTTTGCAGTGTGGATTAGAGAAAAATAACATCGCTGAGGACTTGTGGAGTTTGAAGTAGCTGGGAGACACCAGATATAGATACTTGCAGGTCATTAGAAATCACAATTCAGCATTTAAAAAGGCTAAACATTGCAATTCATCGATTATTTTTGTAAGTGATTATTAAAGCTGTGAGATTGCTGAGGGATATGATGCAGAGTGAGAGCAGGTGGCAGCATGTTTTGGAACTTGGGGGTTGAAACTCATTAAGAAATAGAGCACGAGCAATGAGAATGAATGGGACCAGGAAAGAGTAGTAGAAAGCTAAGTTTAGTGAGATTTGGTCCTGTGGAGATCATGGAAAGAAGATGGGACACATGTCAGCAAGGAGTCGTGACAACTCGTGAAGTGCTGCCAACCAGGGAGGCTCATTGGAGACTCAGTGCTCAAGATTGTACTGGGCTGATCGCAGCGATGCCTCCTGACCTTTGAAGAAGTCTTTCTGAGTGTTAGAAATGATACTTAGATTTTAATAATCTAAGGAATAAATTAGAGGTGAGAAACTGGAAAACATTAAAAAACAACTTGGGCAAAATTGTCCATCAGTTTAAAATAGTAATGATTTCCCTTGCAACAATCCAGCACTTTAGAAATGTTTCAAATTCCTTGTATATTGTCTGGTTTTGTCGTTGAAGGTGGACTTTATTTCTCTTGTAATGCTATTATAAAAACAGCAATGTTTGTTAAATGATTAAGCAATTTTTGGTGCCACGTTATTGTCTTCTATCAGATGGACCTTTTTCTACTTTTCTTTTCTCAAATGCCCATCTTGTTAAAAAAAAAACTATTTTCTTAATAGTCTATTTTCAGCTTTCTCTTTCTTATTCATTCATTAATGGCATTATTTGGGGGCAGTCAGGACTAAAGAGGTCATTTGGGGTGTAAGGTGAAACTTTGAAAGGGTTGGTGCATGTCGGATGTATATTACTGTGTTACATTCCTCTCGTCTTAAACCCCAGGAAGAATATAAGAAAACAACGGTGTGAAGCCATTGTTGGAGCCCACTGTGGCAATGCCGTGTTAAGAGGAGCCCATGTCTATGTTCCAGGAATTGTGTCAGCTTCAAAATGTAAGTACAGAGGGTTGTAAAGAATAATACAAAGAAGGATACGTCAAGAGATTTAATGTGGCTCACAAAGCCAGACACATTGCTTGTCCTTTCCACAGAAAGTTCATTGTCCCCTATCTCTGTGATCTGAGCAGTCCTAGCCATGCAGCTGGTAGGCTTCTCACTTCCAATGTCAAGTTAATGGGCTAGACAGATTTATAATAGGTTAGGTGTTCTTTGGAAGTGGAACACAATTTTCCATTGTTAATATTTTTTTGTTTTGTTTTTACTGAAAATAATTTAATGAAAGGATTACAAAACTAGATTTTATCAGCCATGTAAATCAAATCTGTACACTGCACAGTTTCAAGGTATTCTTAAGTACATATACATGTATAAATGAATGTATGTGCTTATTAAAATCTGCCTTAATTGCTATAACAGGAAAAATGAAGAAATACCAATCGTGTTATGGGATTTGTAAAGATTCCTTTGAGGAATTTGAATGTGTTTTTAAGAATCCTTTTGAAGAAAACTTAGAAATGTGAGGAAGGAGCCAAAATACCAAAATTTAAATGAAGTCTCTTAGGAAATGTTAGGTTTGGGGAAAATAATTTAAATTAAAAGATATCTTTCCTTTTCTGCTTAGCTAAAGACTTCAGACTGAGGTAGGATATTTTGAAGGTGACTTCATTTCCTTGTTTTCCTAGAAAAAGAATCTTCTATTAGCTTCATTGTTAGGGACATTTAAAAGTAGAAAGCGTGTTTTCTATTAGGGTCACACTGAGAGCACGAGCTGGTTTAGGCCGCCTCAGGCCCACTGTTGACGTCCCTGGGTCCCCAGTGCAGCTCAAAGAGGTTTAGCTGTTCTTCTATCGAAGTATAAATGGTTACATTATGATTTCCTTCTCTCTCTAGTTATGAAGGCCGGAGATGTTGTTTCTGTATACTCTGATATTAAAGGCAAATGTAAGAAAGGAGCCAAAGAATTCGATGGAACAAAAGTATTTCTTGGAAATGGGATTTCTGAATTAAGCCGCAAAGAAATCTTTAGTGGGCCACCTGCATTGAAGTATGTTATCAAGTGTTGTTTGGGAGAAGTAAGCATATTTCGTGTTTCAAGGAAAAAAAAAAAACAATGTAAAAATACTGTCTAGTAACTTTATATGAAGAATTTTTTTTGTATAAATTGAACTGGAAAATTAAATCCATATTTTCAATGTTTTTTAGAAAAAATGTGCTGCTAAGTGCTTTAATCTGGGCAGAATGAATGCTCAGATTAAAAGAGTTTTAAGTAATCAGCTAGTCTCACTATAATTTAAATAATTTTATTGATCTGAAATGTTTCATCTTTGGAGAGCAATACTTATCTTGATAAAGGATTATTTACATGAACCTAGTCAGATCTTTTTTCTTTCTTTTAAGAAATTTTTAAAAAATTGATTTTAGAGAGAGAGAGGAAGGGAGGGAGAGAGAGAGAGATCAGTTTGTTGTTCCACTTATTGTTGCACTCATTGGTTGTTTCTCGTATGTGCCCTGACTGGGGATCAAACCCCCAGCCGTGGCTTATTGGGACAACACTATAACCAACTGAGCTATCTGGCCAGGGCCCTATCCAGATCTTTTTCACCAAACATTCTGGTCTGGTGAAAGAAAAAACCTGTGAGTTTAATATACATAATAAAAGAAATAATAAAAGAAAACAATTTTAATCAAAAATACATTTTACCAGAAAGCCAGCACTCACTTGAATACTTATGGTCAAACATTAATGTTTGGATTTACTCAGACTAAATTAAAATACAGCTAAGTTTTAAATCATCTCTGGTTGTTACTGACTCTAAATAAAATAAGGCCACGGACAACTCAAATTGTCATTTTGCTTAGTATTTTCAGCCTGGTTGTAGGAGTTCTCTGCACAGCTGCACTTGTCTAGAGCTGGCAGCCGTTGCAGACGTGCGAAAGCTGCGCATTGCTCCGTCCAGGTGAAGCGGTCCCCACGGGGCTCCTCGGGAGGCTCCGCTGTGGTGTGTGAGTAATTTGGAGCTAACGGCAGTTGGGACCCTCCAGGCTCCTGAGAAGCTTTCACCTCTCCCTTCATGAATTTAAATTAGGGGCCTTCTCCGCAATAAGGGACAACACCCTTATTGCGGGGACAAAAGAAATAACTTTTTTCGACGTATCTATAGAGCAAGGCAAAGACCTGATTAGTGAATATGTGCCCTTCTTATTGCCCTGTGATTGTTCTGAGAATGACTTTCCTCCCCTCTGAGGGCCCAGGATGCCTTACCTCATCCTTAGCTCAGAATGTCATGTACCAGGTCTGCCCAGAAAGTATCCATCCATGTACTATGACAATGAGACGTTTATTGAAGAACATACAAGATACAAGAAAAGTGTTTCATTGTCCACAGTGTGCATAGGACAATGATGCCTCAGTCCTCTTCAAAGGAGGCAGGTTGGGACCTCACACAGTTCTCCCAATCACCACCAGGCGCCCTGTCATATTTGCCTGAATCTCATCGATGGCCTGAAATCTCTTCTCATTCTTTTTTTTAAAGATTTAAAAAAAATTTTCATTTTAGACAGAGGGGAATGGAGGGAGAAAGAGAGTGAGAGAAACATCATTGTGTGGTCGCCTCTCCCACAGCCCCTACGGGGGACCTTGCCCACAGCCCAGGCATGTGGCCTAGACAGGTAATCGAACCAGTAACCCTTCGGTTTGCAGGCCTGTGCTCAGCCACACCAGCCAGGTCTGAAATCTCTTCCCTTTCAAAGATGATTTTAGTTTTGAGAAAAGCCAGAAGTCAAAGGGTGCCAAATCTGGGCTGTATGGCAGCTGAGTCACCTGGGTGATTTGATATTTCACCGGAAACTCTGCACAAAATGTGATGCATGAGTGGGTGTGTTGTGATGAAGCTGCCAGTCAGCAGTTACCCATAGCTGCAGCCTTCTGAAGCATCTGAATAGTTTCCATGGAGGAATGTTCAAGCTTAATGCAAAATTTGATGCAGATTCATTGCTCTACTCAGTCATTTTGAATGTGACAGCCACACAGTACACACGCTCACTCAATGGCATCTACGGCCTCCACTGACTAGTACAGTGACGTCCTCATTGTTTACACATGTGCATTCCAGTCCACTCTCCTTGGCTGCCAGGTTATATCAATGTTGTGCAAACATTATCATTTATTAGCAATGGCTAGACTTTTTCTGGACAGACCTGGTACAACTAATTTTCTCTTCCTGTGTCTGAACCTTTCATGTGTGTGGAGTCTCTGATTCTCTTGTGTGTGGATTCCTGTACATACATGTATCATTAAATTTGGTTATTTTCTCTTATTAATCTAATGTCTCATGTAGATTTAATGATTAGACCAGCCCTAAGAGTCTAGGAGGAGAGAGGGAAGTTTCTTCCTTCCCCACATAGGACTGGACCACACCTCTGACTCCTGGAGTAGATTTTCGTGTTATAACAATGTGGGTTTATAGTTGAAATTAATTCTCCTGAGGAACCAGGTTATTGAATTTCCTAGTGGTGGTTAGTAGAACTTTCCAAATGATCAAGAACAAAGATTTGTTCTCCTTACATGGCTTTATGAATATGAAGATAAAGCATAGATCTGTATTTATTTTTGGCTAATAGGAGATTGATATTTTAACTGTCTCATAGTTCATTATAGGTAGTACATTCTTTATCCTCATATCGCATTTGATGTGGTAGTTCTAGTAACTGCAAAATGTCTTTTTAGAATAATGTTTTTTTTTGGTTGGCTGGAGTAAGAAGCAGCTATCTTTAAAACTATTGCTTTTTAAATTCAGTTTTTAAACCTAATGTCAGTTATGCTGTTATGATTTCTTTTTCTGCCTATGTGAAATAAAGCATGCTTCTATAAGAAAGAAATGTTACATATACACCCTGTTTCTTAATTATATTCTTTAAAAAATTTTAGAACCAATTCTACTAGTATTCACCTAATAAATCTGCAGCCTTGGTTTCTGGAATTCCAGCTGAGTGGAATCATTCATAGACTCATAAAAGTAGACTAAGTTAGTAACAGACTGCTTATCCTAGGAGATCTTGTACTTTGTTTATTATGTGGAGATACAGATTACAAAAACAGTTTCAAAAGAAACATGTAATTCCATACCTGAGCAGTAATTGGTTTAAATTATTCTTTGTGGTGTTAAGTTGAATACTATACAGTTGGATAGGCTTGTGCTAGTCGGTGAGGTGCGAAGCAGACTGTCAGAGGGGTGGGGTACGAGGCGTTCTTTGCTTTTTATTCTGCTTACTTGTACCCATGTGAACGTTGATGTAAATTTACCCTTTTGAGGTGCCCTGATGGCCTCTTACTGCAGGTAAACATTCAGAAACAATGCACTGGATGTTCTAACGATTTTGGTGTTGAGTATGTTGTGTTTGTTCTTAGAAATGGAGTTTGTGTACACAATGTAATTCATCCAGATTAACATTAGATTTCCTACTTTTCAGAGGTATAGGCATACGAATGACAGAACCATTATATCTCAGCCCTTCATTTGACAATGTACTGCCCAGCTACTTATTTTTACAGGTAATTGTAAAAGTAAAATATTTACTAACATTGCAACATACTACAGTGAATTATTTGAAATTTAAGTGTGTTTTTTTATACTTCTATTAACATATTTTTGTGGTCTATTTATAAATTTTCTGGTCCAGCTTTGGTTAAGCAGTAAGAAACAACTTTGTGAGCATCCTTTTTTCCTCATCAACTGATTGACTGCCTTTTTACCCTTTTTGCCCATGTGCTTTAATATAAAGCTTTTTATAATTCTTGCTTTCCATCTCAAAATGTTAATCTGTAAATAATACGTGCATTTGTGATATATATGTGTGTGTGTGTGTGTGTGTTCATTGGTAACTTTGAGTAAGATTTAAATGGTTTACTACTAAGATTTTTGTCAGATGGTCATTAATTGTGATGTTATAACACGTAATTTGATCTGCCTTGTTTGGTTTATAAGTACTTGTGTGTACATTAACTGATTTGCTACAATTTGGTTAGGTGGCATTATTATCACTATTATTATTATTATTATTACTCCCAGTATAAGAAGAAGATACTGAAGATCAAAGGTGTTTCCGAAGTCAATGGATCCTTCAGATTTGCAGCCTGCTTTGCTTTGTGGCTGGGTGGGAGAAGGGGTCAACAAAGGAGCAAGGCACCTGCCAGCACTTCAGCTTGTACTTGCTGATTGCATCAGGGGAGGGCTTAAAAGGAACAGTTGTGCCCGCCACCACTGCATTCCCAGACAGAGCTGTCCCTCCAGCCCTTGCCCTGAAGCCAGGCAGTTCGGTTCCTCTCCATACATCCCTGGTGCTTTTCTAACTGCTGCCTCTGCACTGGGGCTTAGACTAAGTGAGTTTGTGAGTGAGTCTGTGTGCTGGCCCTTTAAGATCTGTATTATCTGAGACTCCAGAGCCCTTCCTCTCCCTCAGCCACAATCCCACTGGTTTGCACAGCCAGGAGTTATGGTGACTTCTCTTCCTGGCACTGGACACCTGGGCTGGGAGCCTGATGTGGGGCTGGGGACCCCTCACTCCTCAGAGGAAACCTCCAAAGCTGAGATATCCCTCCCAGTTTTTATCCATATACATGGACATGGGACCAGCCTGTTGCAGTCTCTCCTCTCCTCCTGCCAGTCTCAGTGTGCCTTCATCTCAGTCATGGGGATTCTGTTTAGCTAATCCTCAGAGAGTTGTTCCATAAGTTAGTTGTAATTTCGATGTGGGAGGAGGTGAACACAGTGTTCACCTACTCTGTCATCTTGACTGGGAATCTCCAGAAGCTTCTCAGTTTGATGTAGTCTCACTTATCTTTCTTCTGTTGCTTTTATTTTGGGTGTCAGTTTCAAAAAAAAAGTCATTGCCATGACCTATGTCAGGGAGCTTACTGTCCTTGTTTTCTTCTAGGAGTTTTATGGTTTACAGTCTTGCATTGGAGTCTTTGATCCATTTTGAGTTTAGTTTTGTATATGGTGTAAGATAGTGGTCCAGTTTCATTCTTCTACATGTGTCTGTTCAGTGTTCCCAAAACCACTTATTGAAGAGACTGTCCTTTCCCTATTGTGTGTTCTTGGCTCCTTTGTCTTGTACCTGTGAATTTATTTCTGGGCTCTATTCTGTTTCATTCTTCTGTGCCTGTTTTTATGCCAGTAACATTGTTTGAACCACTGAAACTTTGTAATAGAGTTTGAAATCTGAGAGTGTGGTGCCTCGGCCTTTGTTCTTCTTTCTAAATATTGCTTTTGCTATTCAGGGACTTCTGTGGTCCCATATGAATTTTATCATTGTTTTGTCTCTGAGCATTTAAAAACACCTCGGTAAGTGATTCTCTTGTGTAGCCAGGATTGAGAAATACTGCAGAGAAAGGTAGTAGACTAAATTGGTTGGAAAGAAACTGTCATCACTTATATACTTAGCAAAGCATCTTTGCCTAGACCATTTTATAATTTTTACTTATTGCAGGACCAGAAGGATTTTAACGTGCTACTTACATTTCAGTAAAAGTTTCTGTCATCTTTGACCAATATATTAATCGTATCTCTATTAGAAGTTAAGCATAACCAGTCTCTAGATCAAGAATTCCTATTAGCTACAAATATGTTTTAGTAGTTCATATTAGAGTTTAATTTAAAAAAATTAATAGACCAGACTATTGAGAGGAACTATTTCTGACAGGTGAGGCTGTTCTTGTGTTTACAGTTGAGGGATTGCTTTCCAGGTCCCTCGGTTGTTCCCATGGACTCGACTGCTTCCTGTATCCAGGGACGGGCACAGTTGGTTTGTGGGTGTCTCCTTTCTCACCATCGATGTTTTGGACTGGTCATCTTGGATTCACCTGAGAGAGTTGTAATCTTCTCACAGTTCTTGAGATGTAAATGTTTTGCTGTAAGAATGAATTGAAGCCTTTAAATAGCCCTGTGCTTGTTAATCTTTACTTTTTTTTCCCAGTTTTTTAAAATATATAATTTTGTGTTATTATTCTCTATTATTTAAAGTTGGCATCCTGTAGTAACTGTTTGTATGTAAGTAATACTAATAGTGATTTAATATAACTTACTGCTGTAGGCAGAGGTATATTGGGGTTGTAGAATCTCATGTATTTCCAGATGTCTATCAGAAATGGCTAAGACTTTTTTACACTTTGTTTTTCTTCTACCAAAATAGGGTAGAAGGGGGAAGATAGGAACCCAAATGTGCCTCTCAGTGGCATTAGCAACTTAAAACTGGGAATTTTAGTTGGGAGTTAGATGATGAAGCACCTGAAATTGCAAGTTTTTATGCATTTTCTGGGGAAAAGATCCAGAGCCTTCTCATATTTCTATGCGATCTCTGGCCTCCAAAATATTGAGAACCACTGAAATGAGAAGGGAGGGGGCGTGGGTAAAGGGGGAAAAGGGTATGAGGGGGATAAACGGTGGTGGAAAAAATACAATAAAATAGGACAGTATGCCTTCATTGCTGGGTTGATTGCAGAAATGCACTGTATGTGTCAATGTCCTATGAGATTATAGGATACTGTAGGAAATGGAGGATTTCCTGACACCATTTAAGTTACAAAAAGTGTTCTCTTGGCAGAAGATGCCGTACTGGATTACCTCCAAAGGTTTCTTTACGTTCTCTGATGCTGAGATTTACATTGATTTAGAATCATTGATAATTGACTTTTTTCCTTTATAGAATTTGCCATCTGCTGTAGTAGCTCACGTTCTGGACCCTCAACCTGGAGAGAAGATTCTAGATTTGTGTGCAGCACCTGGAGGCAAAACAACGCACATCGCAGCACTGATGCACGATGAGGTGAGACTGTGTTCACAGGCAAACTGCCGATGTGTAAACTGCCGATGTGTCCCACGTTTCAGTGATGACTGCGGAACTATGTGTGACTTAGGAAACATTATACAGGCATTCATGATCTGGTCTATGTCAGGTGCAGCCAGAGGGAAGACTGTTCCGTGATGTCAGTCGGTAAACAATCACCACTTGTGAAGAATGACCTCAAGGCCTTCTTGAATTCCAGATTTGCTGATGCATTTATAGAATTTTGTCGTGGGAGGAGGGGAACATTTACATATTTCCCATTCTTGACCAGAAGTTGACCCATTTTTGATGTGTATCCAATTATTCTTTGGATGATGAAATGATTTACAGCAATGTTCCACAGAAAATAGTAGGAACATTTATTAGGTCAAGATGAAATTGTAGCTTTTCTCTTTCATTAGTGCAAAATTTAATTACTCATGAAGACTTCTGATGAAAATTCACACACAAGATGGGGCAGAAGTAGATTTACAGTTGTTTGTGTGTAAAATAACAATAATGATAAATAATACAATAATAAATTGTTTCACGTACACACAACTGTAAAACTACTTTTTCCCCACCCTGTACTTACACATTAGTATTTAACTTTAACACCATTCTGAAACATTAAAATGTCACAGCAAGGGGATAAAACTATATAAGTATGAAAATATATTTTTACCAAAGTCACTAAAGGGTAAATCTGTCTGGGCACTATGTGTGTGTTTGGATACATGTGCTCTGAATATACAAGTACGTGAGCACTGTATGTATGTATTGTCTGTGTACATATGAGGGGAGACCCCCCAAATCCTGGAATTTATTTATGAAAGGTTGTATATTTATCCTTACATGTTTAAACTTCAGTCACCTTCAAAATGCTCTCCATTTTTTTAAAAATATTTTATTTATTTATCTTTATAGGGGAAGGGAAGGAGAGAGGGAGAGAAATGTTGGTGAGGGTTTTGATGCAGTACCCATGTTGAGACTTATTTTCCACTGCTCAAAACAGTTTTTGAACTCGTCAGTTTTGATGCCTTTTAGTGTTTGTGCCATTTTTTGTTTCACCTCTTCCACATTGGCAAAATGTTTTACTTTAAGGACTTTTTTCATCTGGGACACAAAAACGTCCTTTGGAGCAAGATGGGGTGAATAGGGAGGGTGAGGCACAGGGGTCATGCTGCGTTTGGTGAAAAACTGCTGAACACTCAGCACAGGGTGGGCAGGTGCACTTGTGAATCCCCCATCATGAAATGGGCAGATGTGTTGAGTCTTCAAACAAAATCCACTGAAGCCAAACACAGCCTCTCACAGCAACACCATCTAGTACACTAATGCAGATGGGTTCCTAGAACACTTCCCTAATGGGGGAAGCCTGCCCTCCAGAAGATAATTCCTTTTTGGGGGTCCCCCCTCGTATATGTGCACACATGTACTCTCTTGCAAAAAAGATAATTTTTGTCCCCTTTCATTTGTAACATCATATTTACTGTGTTTGCTTAGAGATTTCTTCATAGAAATTTTATTCTCTCTAGTAAGAAGTCTTTCCGAATAGAGTCTGGATATCATCATTGTTCCTGTATTATCTTGGTTTTCTACTGCCACATGAAAACAACCACAAAGCCTTTGCATCATATAACCAAACTCGTACTCAGCCCTGGAGTCTGGGGTTCAGCCAGTCTCTGCCAGGCTTGCCTGTACCCCTTATCCACAGTGCTGGGGGTTCTGATGATCTTGGGTGGGCTCATTCACTTGGTTTTGGTTGACGTTGGCTTATCTAAAGTGACCTGAGCTGAGACCACTAGGGTGCCCTCCCTCTGGTCCATGTATTTCTTACCCTGCTCCTAGGAACCCGAGGCTAGCTGAGCTGAGGGAAAACATTGAGGATTAGCCTTGGCTGAGAGCAAAGGAGGCAAGTGCTTTTCATTTCTCTCTTTGCATCACATTTACTCTCATCCCATTAGCCAATGCAAGTCCCATCGCTGTGCCTGAGTCCGAATGGCAGGGCACTGCAAAGTGATGGTGAAGGATGAGGGTATGTGGGGAACTGAACATGCAGTTGATGCATGTATCGTGCAAGGGCACTGTGTGGAAAGGGAGGAAAGCAAGGAAATACAGGGAAGGGTTAATTTCGCCATCTCCCAACACCATTTCATAATGTGTTTTAAAATACCCTATGAATATCACAATACATCTGTTAAAAGGACTTCTTATTTTTATCAGTTTTGACTTAACTGAAGTATTAGCATTTAAAATTATTTTTGAACTACATTTTATACCAGTCTGGAACATTTTGCTGTGTGATATACACTTAATACTTTTCTGTCTTTAGTTGTCAGAATTCACATGAATTTTATGTGTGTAGCTTAGAGAATAGTGAGATAAGGATTGATTTTGTGAGTGATATTTATCTGTATTTTAAAGCACCAGGAGGCAGATGTCTCAGGACATTAGATCGCGCTCCTCCCAAGGTGAACAAGGTGCATCAAATTGGTGATTTTTAATGTTTGACTCCAGTGGATGTTCTTAAGTTTCTTTAAAGGATTGCAAACACTATTTTTGGTTTTGAGTTTAGTTAATTAAAAGTAGTTGGGTGTTACAAGAAAGTTATCTGGCAAGAAGATTTTGTTTTTTTAAAAGAAAGACTTAATAAGTATTTAATATAAATTCCATATACATTTGATTAATGAATTCAACTTTAAAACTAGGGGTATGAGGAAAGTGGGGAAGACCATAAGTTTTCATAGTCTTCTTAGTTTTTAATAATTTTCACTATTGCTTTGTATTTACACTTTATGTATTCTGTTTGTTTAGGGAGAAGTGATAGCACTGGACAAAATATCCAACAAAGTGGAAAAAATAAAGCAGAATGCTTTATTATTAGGGCTGAATTCCATCAGGGCTTTTTGCTTTGATGGAACAAAGGCACTTAAACTGGATGTGGTTGAGGACACAAAAGGTGAGTTAAATTTTATCTGTTACACACAAGTAGGTTTTGCTGTCATTTTTCTAGCCCCAAAATATCTAGGCCTTGAAACTTTGACATAGATCTAAGACATTTTGCTGCAATACATATATTTTTTGCTTTTCATCTCATCCCTGAATATCAAGTCTTTATTAATGTAAGTCAAACCCCCAAGACTTGACCAAACTCTTTATACTTGATATTCTTGTTTTAATTTCATATTGCAACTCAGAAAGCTTCTGAAATTTTCAGTTTTATGATTCCTAAGTTATTTTGTGTTCTTTCCTCGTTTTTCTTGAAGAATGGGACTGTGGACCTGAGAAGGGAGGAAAATTAATGTAATTAATTACATTAACTGTTACATTACATGTATTTAATGTATATTAAATACATTAATTACATTAACTGTTACATTTATTACATTACTAAATGTAACAGTTTTTCACTCTGTCTCTGTTTTTCTTTCTCTGTCTCTTTGTTTAGATTTGATTTCATGACATACTGGAGAAACATGCATATTTTAGTGAACTAATGACTTTTTAAAAGCTGCACATGTGGTCTTAGATTTTCCACCCTTTAACAGTTCATCTGGATTGCCGTTGTTAACAGAATTCAAGGTGTAAATTTGAAGGTCTAATTGGCTTTATTAAGCCAATTCATGAACTGGACAGCATGCCACCCAGCAACCGGAAGCTGCTCCCAGCAGCTAGACCAAGTGGAACATTTTTATACGAAGAAGGGTGGGGCCAGAGAGCTATTAACAAAGTTTTTTTGAAAAGGATTATTTTTGGGTGCAGGACACCTGTTTTTTCTCTTTCTGGGAAGAGAAGGGGATCGGTTTTTTATCAATTAGGCTTCTTCTTTCTCTGGGGGATGTAGAGCACCCACAGTGACAGGTTACCTTGACCAGAAAGATGTTCCTGGAAAATGTTGAAACTGCAACTAAATTGGGTATTAAATCTAGGTTTTGGTATCGTGAGCTTTTAGCACCGAGTAATGCTATTTTTGGACTGGGCTGTGGTTTTTCTCTTGAATACTGTGGGGAAAAATACTCCTTCTAACTTTGTAGTTGGCCTGTATTTTAGGTGTTGTTCATAAAAATAACTAGTAGATAGTAGACAGTTCAATATAGTCCATCACCATCACTTCACTAAAATTGTTGTTAGGTCACCAGTTTTTATGTACCTGTGACTTGACATAAAGTGATCATATTCACAAGCATAGTAGGTTGGGATTAGGGTAAGAAAAATCAATATATAGGGATAGTGATCTCAGAGGTCAGTCTTCAGTGCTACACTGAAATAATCCGTTAACTAACTTGGGATATACAGTCATTGGTTTTTCACTCATACACATCACTTTATTTTTGCTATTTTTTTATCAAGACTTATTTAATAACAGATATTCTCTGGTAGTTAGATTTAGCATGTTAAGCTTATGAATGTCAGACAGTAGACCCAATTGGTTTGATAGAAAATGTGTCAGTAGTTATGTGAAAATCAACATATTTTGAAACTCATAAAAAGTGAGAAATTATTTTGCAATATCTATCTACTGTATAGTAACCAGATGTGATTTAAAAAGCAAACAAACAAATGAAACAAATGGAATTCTTCTTAGAAAACTAGGGCTTCTTCTGGGGAACAGTGTCTAGGCTGTTATTTGCCTTCTGTAAGAACAGGTCAGACTGATTTCCTGAGAACAGAATGTCACCTTCAGTTGATTGTCAACCCCAAATGGTTAGCCAGAGGTTTGCAGGAGATTTATATTAGAGACTAGGCTGAGGGACCATGCCCGAGAGACCCAGAATGCAGTGGTTTAGAAAAGATAGAAGTGTGTTCTGCTTGTTTGTTTGTTTTTGTTGTGTATTTTTGTCTCACTTAACAAGTAGAAGTAGATATCCAGGGCTGGAGTTTTCATCTCTGGGTTCAAAACAGCTTTTCCAGTTCTTTCGAGGTGGGAGGGACCAGGACCAGCAGACTACACTGCCAATCAATTGAAGGGCAAGACCCGAAAGCGGGAATGTGATGTGATTTATAAGAAAAACATTAAGGTTTATTTATGTTATAGCATGCATTAGTACTTCATTCCTTTTTATATATAAATAATGTAGTATAAGGATAATGCTACATTTCATTTATCCATCCATTAGTTGATAGACATTTGGGTATTTCCTCTTTTTGGCTCTTATTAATAATGTTGCTATGGACATTTGTGTGTAGGTTTTGTGTCCACATTTGTGTGGACATGTGTCTCATTTGTGTTGAGTATATATCTAGGAGTGAAATTGCTGAATTATATGGTAACTCTGTTTAACCTTTTGCAGAACTGCCAGACTTTTAAAAAGCAGCTGCGCCATTTTACGTTTCTACCAGCAGTGTCTGAGGGTTCCAATTCTCCACATTCTCATTGGCACTTGTTATTATCAGTCTTTTTGATATAGCCATTTTGGTAGGTGCGTGAAGTGGTAGCCGGTTGTTTGGATTTGCATTTCCCTGATGACTAATAATGTTGGGCATTTTTGCAATGTGTTTATTTATCCCTTGCCCATTTGTTAAGTGAGTTAGTTGTCTTTTTATTATTGAATTGTAAGAGTTCTGTATTTATTCTGGGTACTAGTTCCTTATTAGCCACGAGATTTACAAGTATTAGTGGGGGGGGGGCTGAGATATAGCCCATGCTCTCTTCATCATGTATAGGGCTGTGTTATTGTAGAGGTAGGGATTTCTTACTTGTAGTTCACATGAAAGTATCTTGTGGCCTTGCACATTTCCTGGTTTCTAAGGATTTTTCAGTGCTTCGGTGGGGGGTGGGGTGGGAATAAGATATGACCACTATCGTCTATGTTCTAAGACTAGACATCTAAAAGATATTAAGTACTATGGGAAGTCAGAGAGAGTGCCTGTTTCTCATAGGGACATTGGAAAAAGTTTAGAGGAGGAAGTAGCATCCGTTGGGCCTTAAAAAGGGTAGGTAGTATTTTGACAAATGGAAATGAGTGCAGGAGACATCTCAGGTAAAGAGAATTAGCAGAGGCATGCACATAGGAGCATTCATGCGTCTTTGGTAACAAAGCAATATTCCGTTTTGCTCTGTTTTTAATGTTGGTAAGTATGGGGAAGTACAGAGAATGTGGCTGGAGAAGTAGATGAGGCCCTATTTTTAATGGCCTTTGTTAATCTAAGAAGTTTATGTCATAGTGGTAGGTAGCTGTGAAACTAATAATTTTGGGTTTTATTATGTCAGGGGAGTGAATAACTTGTTTAGAGCTGTGTTTTAGGGGATTCCATCTGGGCATAGGATTCAAAATAAAACTGTACAACATATTTCAGTAGAGAGAATTTAGTATGAATTTATACTAATGAGACACAATTTAGTACAAATAAACAGTATAAGGAAACAGCTAAATAAATAAATGTTGGAGAGCTGAAAAAGCAAAAAGAGATAATTTGGCATCCTAGAGGTAATGACTGCAGAAAGTAGCTTCTATTCTTGTAGCAGGAGAAACAAAAGGAGGAGATTTGCCTATAAGAACCAAAAAGCTTAGGGAAGAGGCTCCGTGGAACTGGAATTCGAAACTAAGGAAGTGAGTGCTCCCCAGCTGCTGCTCTTTCCTTAGGGTTCAACGCAGGCAGTGTCATGGAGCTGGGGCGTAGGCCTCTGAGGGAGAGGGCTCTGTCCCCTTCATACTGATACTTAATAGAAGAAGTTAGAAACTGCAGCTGCCAAGGTAAAGGGCTGTTGTTGGGGTGCTTTTGACAGAAGCAGCAAGCAGACAGGAATGAGAAAGTCCATTCTGTCCACCTCTTGTCTCTCATCTCTTCAACCCTCATTATTTCTCTATCTCCCATTGGTGGATCATGAAAGGAAGCCAGAAAGCAAGGGAGAGCTGTTCAGAGGTGCCCCCTCAGCACTACATCAGAGGATGGGTGGGTAGATTTGGAGCTCAGAAAATATAGATTAATAACCAGCATATTTGGGGCAAAACAAAAGCCCTTGAAATGGGTCTCAATCATGTAATAATGTACTATATAATGAAAGAAGCATTCCAAACCTAGCAGAAAGAATTAGTTAATAGTTACAAAACAAATTATTTTAGATGGGGAAAGTGCTACACAAAAGTAAATAATTTAACTGAACTTTTGTAAATAATTTAACTGAAAGTAGCTAGAAGCAGGTAAAGATGGACATTTATCTGATTGCACCAATGGAGATTTTAAAGCATGAAAGTGAAGGTAAAACTCAACAAGAAAAGGACATTTTTAATATTCAGCAATTACATGTATAAATATAATTCAGAAACTTAGGAAAATGACATTTGGAGGGAAACATTTGGAAAATATTTAATAGAGGAGGGATTAATATCCTTAATATACAAAAAGCTCTTCTAATTAATAAGGACAATAAAATATTCTCTGTCAAAAAAGGGCAGAAACAAAGAATGTGACCATATAAAGAAAAAATACAAATGGCCAATGAATAACTGTCGACTTTGATGAGGATTTTGGGAAGCCAAATATACTGATGATAATGGAAGTGTAAATTTGTACAGTCTTTCTAGAGGACGTTCATCAGTGTGTAAACCTTCAAAATAATTGTTTACTTTGTTTTTTTAATAATTTTATTTTATAATTTTTATTTATTTATTTTTAGAAGGGAAGAAAAGGGAAGGGAAGAGGGAGCGAAATGTCAATGTGTGGTTGCTTCTCATGCGTGCCCTGCTGAGAACTGGCCTGCAACCCAGGCGTGTGCCCTGACTGGAAATCGAACCGTGATCTTTTGGTTCACAGGCCCGTGCTCAATCCACTGAGCTACACCAGCCAGGGTGTTTACTTTGGAAAGATATTTCTTCTAAGACAGTAAATAGAAAAGCAAGGATGGTTATAGATGGAGATGAGTTAAATCCATAAGAGCTTGTGTCTGACAGTTTTGCAGTCAGAAAAGCAGAAGGTTATGTTGGTGTGAGGTTCAGAACGACGCTGTGGGTGCTGTAGGAGATCAAGCAGCTTTGTGTAAAAGCAGTCAGCAGAGTGTTGCTAGCAGCTAGCATAAATATATATAAGCAGACTGTTTTCTTCCATGACGTCCTCCAGTGACACTAAATATATCAGAAGTTGGAGTGGACGAAATTACTTAAGTGAATACAAAGGGAAACCTGTGGGAGATTGGACCCAGGGGGCTGTCAGCTTGCTGTAGAACATGGCCTTGCTGAAGGCACAAGAACTGAGGAGACTGAGAAGCACAGCATTAGTATGTTGGAGTAGAACCTGGCCGGTGTTCTCTTCTTCCGGGGCTGTCTGCTGTAGGGATCACCAAAGGAACTGTTGGCTCTCAGAGTAACTCGAACTCATTCTAGGTCTCAGCTCTGGTGCATTGTGGCTTCTGACATGGGCGATGCAATGTCTTGTTTGATTGGGCTTGGTTTGGATATCAACAGAATAATCCTCAATTGAGATAATTCCATTTTTAACCTTTTTATAAAGTCAGGCCAATACGAATGGGGACCCCTGAAAAAATGGAATTTATTTATACAAATTTGTATATTCTTACATGTTTACACTGCAGTCACCTTCGAAGTACTTTCCATTTGATGTAATATACCTATCAGGACATTTTTTTCCATTACTGAAAAATAGTTTTTTGAACTCATCAAATTTTTAAAAAGATTTTTATCTTTATTTATATTTAGAGAGTGGAGAAGCGAAGGAGAAAGAAAGAGAGAAAGATCAGTGTGCAGTCGCCTCTCATGCCCACCCTACTGGGGCCTTGGTCTGCACCCCAAGGCATGTGCCCTGACTGGGAATCAAACTGGTGACCCTTTGATTTGCAGCCTGGTGTTCAACCCACTGAGCCACACCAGCCAGGGCTGAAGTCATCAATTTTGATGCCTTTTAGTGCTTGTGTTGTTTTTTGTTTCATCTCTTCCACATTGGCAGACCGTTTCCTTTTCAGGACTTTTTTCATCTGAGTAAACCCAAAATGAAGTTACTCCAGATGAATAAGGAGGGTGGGGCACAGAAGTCATGCTTTTTTTGGTCAGCTGCTGAACACTCAGCATGGTATGGTCAGGTGTACTCGTAAATCACTGACCATGAAGTAAGCAAATGCACTGCATCTTCAGAAAAAATTCAGTGAAACTGAAAGCAGCTTCTCACAGCAATGCCAGCTGGCACACTGATACAGATGGGTTCCTAGAACACTCACCTAGTGGAGGAAGCCTGTACTACAAGGGGCTCACCCCCCAGAGGGTAATGGCAGGTTTTTTTGGGGTCCCCCCTTGTATTAAATATAAGTCAGAATTAGTTTCACTGGGTACCTGATTGAAGGCAGGAATTGTTCTTCTGTGTTCCAGACTGTGATTTTATATTCCTCATAATTGCTACTGTCTCAGGAGGTTTTTTTTTACTGTAGACCAATACAACAGATACAGATATGTTTATGATTCTGTTTACAGGAGAGCCTCCATTCTTACCAGAATCTTTTGACCGAATTCTTCTTGATGCACCCTGCAGTGGAATGGGGCAGAGACCAAACATGGCTTGTTCTTGGACTTTGAAGGAAGTGACATCGTATCAACCATTGCAGCGAAAACTCTTTACTGTGGTATGTGATGATATTTTACATCACACAATTTGAGGTTGGCCTTCACTAGCTTGACATTTAAAGACTGAAAGCCATGTTCATAGCAGCATTATTTTCAATAACCAAAATGTGGAAATGGGCAAAGTGCCCATCAACAGATTAATGAATAAGCAAGAAAATGGTATATACATACAGTGGAATATTTAGCTTTAAAAAGGAATGAAATTCTGGAAGATGCTACAACATGAATGAACTTTAAAAACATTATGCCAGACCCAAAAAGACAAATATTGTATAATTACATTTATGTAATATAACTAGAACATGCAAATTCATAGACTAGTAGTTACCAGGTGCTGGAGGTATGAAGGAATAGGAGTTATTGTTTAATCAGTGGCTACAGGGTTTAAGTTTGGGATGATGAAAACAATCTAGAAATGGGTAATGGCGATGGTTGCTTAACAGTGTGAATGTTCTTAATGCCACTGAATTGTAAACTTAAACATGGTTAACATGGTAAATTTGTTGTGTATATTTTACCACTCACAAAAGGACAGAAGAGACCTGGTTTTAAATAACAGGGAGTGTCCTTTATGTCAACTTCGTGATAGGCAGTAGTAGAATTCCTTCACTGAGATGTGATGAATCTCAAACATTCTGCTTTACAGACATCACTAGATTATTTACTACTGGATGTAAATAATTATGTACAAAAAATTCTCTTTTTAATGGTGTTTCTGGATCAGCTTAGATAGCAAATTAAAAGTGGGAAGTCCAGTTATATAACTGTCTAATCATCGTGTGATTGTGTAAAACCAATATAATACTGTTACATCAACTGTAAATGAAAAATCAAAAAAGTTGCAAAAGTGGGAAGCCCAGTAGAAATGAAAATGGGAAATGACAGTGTCCAGCACAGGAGATAGGAGAATCATAAAAACTATAAATTGAACTGGTCAGCAGTACATTTCAGAAGCCCACATAGAATATTTGAGAATGATTCTCAGTCTTGTAAGAATGATACAGTATCCATTGAGCTATTCTCTTTCTTTGGTTGGAGCATTTAATCCACTTCTATTCAATATAGTATTGGAAGTTTTAGCCACAGTGATCAGGCAAGAAAAGGAAATAAAAGGCATCCAAATAGGAAAGGAGGAAGCAAAAGTGTCACTGTTTGCAGATGACATGATAGTGTACATGGAAAATCGTACAGACTCTACCCAAAAACTGCTCGAACTAATTAATGAATTTGGCAAAACAGCTGGTTACAAAGTCAATATCCAGAAATCAAAGGCATTTTTGTATACCAACAATGAAGCGGCAGAAGCAGAAATCAAGGAAACAATCCCATTTGATATAGCAAAAACAAAAATAAAATATCTGGGAATAAACCTAACTAAGGAGGTAAAAAAACCTGTATGCAGAAAACTACACAGCCCTGAAGAAAGAAATCAAGGAAGTCACAAACAAATGGAAACATACCTTGTTCATGGATTGGAAGAATTAACATCATCAAAATGTCCATAATACCCAAAGCAATATACACATTCAATGCAATACCTATTAAAGTACCAATGGCATATTTCACAGACATAGAACAAACACTTCAAAAATTTATATGGAACCATAAACGACCCAGAATAGCAGCTGCACTTTTGAAAAAGAAGAACAAAATAGGAGGGATCACAATACCTGATATCAAACTGTATTACAAGGCCACTGTAATCAAAACAGCCTGGTACTGGCATAAAAACAGGCACATAGACCAATGGAACAGAACAGAGAGCCCAGAAATCAACCCAACTCTCTACAGTCAATTAATATTTGACAAAGGGGGCAGTAACATAAAATGGAGTAAAGATAGCCTCTTCAACAAATGGTGCTGGGAGTACTGGACAGCAACGTGCAAAAAAATGAAACTTGAGCACCAACTTACATCATATACCAAAATAAATTCAAGGTGGATAAAAGACTTAAATATAAGCCGTGACACCATTAAAGTCCTAGAGGAGAACATTGGCAAAAAAACTCAGATATTTCACACAGCAACTTTTTTACTGATATGTCCCCTAGAACAAGGAATATAAAGGAAAGAATAAACAAATGGGATCTCATCAAAATAAAAAGCTTCTGTGTGGCTAAAGAAAACAGTATTAAATTAGCAAGACAACCAACTGTATGGGAAAACATATTTGCCAATGATACCTCAGACAAAGGTTTAATCTCCAAAATATACGAAGAACTTACACGACTCCACTCTAAGAAGACATCTAACCCAATTAAAAAAATGGGAAAAGGACTTGAACAGACACTTCTCTAAAGAGGACATACAGAACATCCAGAGACACATGAAGAGATGCTCAATATTGTTAGCTCTCAGAGAGATGCAAATTAAAACCACAATGAGATACCACTTTACACTGGTCAGGATGGCTATCATAAACAAAGCAACAAACAACAAATGTTGGAGAGGGTGTGGGGAAAAGGGGTCCTTAGTTCACTGTTGGTGGGATTGCAGACTGGTACAACCATTATGAAAAACAGTATGGAATTTTCTCAGAAAAATAAAAATCGATCTGCCTTTTGACCCAACAATTCCACTGCTAGGATTATATCTTAAGAATCCTAAAACATAAATATCAAAGAACCTATGCACCACAATGTTCATAGCAGCACAATTTACAATAGCCAAGAGCTGGAAGCAACCTAGGTGCCCGTCAGTAAATGTATGGATCAAAAAATTGTGGTATATATACACAATGGAATTCTATGCAGCAGAGAGAAAGAAGGAGCTACTACCCTTTGCAACAGCATGGATGGAACTGGAAAGCATTATGCTGAGTGAAATAGGCCAGGTGTTGAAAGACAAATACCATATGATCTCACCTTTAACAGGAAGCTAAACAACAAAACAAACAAGCAAGCAGAAAAAAAAAACAAAAACAAAGAAACTGAAATAGAGAACAAGGGGACAGTAACCAGAGGGGAGAGGGAAGGGAATTTAAGGGAAAAAAGGGGGAGGGATTTGGAGGAACAAATTGGAAGGACACAGGGACGAGAACTAAGGGGGGTGGAAATGGGAGGGAGGTGGGGAGCAAGGGGCGGGGAAGGCTGGGATGGGAGAAATAGACAAAAAAACTGTACTTGAAGAAGATAAACTTGGAAATCACTCCACAGCTGATCTCAATAAAAGTTCTTAGAATCCAAAAAAATATATATATTGCAGAGATAAACATTGGGACAATGATGTTGAGCTTTTAGATATAGTAAAATAAAGCCAAAATAAATTTAAAAAAAAGAATGATACAGTAGATTTCACAGAATACAGGTAGCATTTGATCAAGGATTACTTCACTATTTTTTACTCAGATCTTATTATAAATACATAGGTACTGCAATAATGGATGCAGTGTTAGTCTTTAAAGTTGTCTTTGAGTACATTTCTAGTCATCTCCTGGTGTTTCCCTTCATACACAAAGCTTGGCACCACTGGCAGTGGATTATTTTAACTTTTTATTCTCCTTCTCAGTCTGTGAAGAACACATCCTGGGAGTTAAAACAGCAAGCAGCATAAATGAAGCTTTATGTATAGCTGAAACCCATTTTGATTGGGAGGTAAAATTAGGACGCTGTCTTAAGACCTTTGGGTTCTCTTCCTAGGCCATAGCAAAATGAAAATTCAGAAAGCCTACTTAGGAGCATTACCTCAGTAAAAAGGAACAGCTGACAGTGTGAGAGAGCATTGAAATTGCAGCAGATATGCAGCTGGCATGGGTAGGAATTGAGAATGTGGACTTAGAATCAGACAAGCTTTTTTAAAGTTAATTTATTTTTTCAATTAGAGATGATATGCAATATTTTTTTAGTTTCTGGTTGTACATCATGGTGATTAGACACTTAAATGAATTGATCACCCCCTTAAGTCTAGTATCCATCTAACACCACATCCAGTTCTTGTTGGGTTGGTCAAAAAGACCATTTAGTTCTGGCTGGTGTGACTCAGTGGATTGAGTGCCGGCTTGCGAACTAGAGGGTTGCTGGTTCGACTGATTCCCAATCTGGGCATATGCCTGGGTTGTGGGACAGGTCCCCAGTTGGGGGCATGTTTCTCTTCCTCTCTTTCTCCCTCCTTTCCCTTCCCTCTAAAATAAATAAATAAAATCTTTTTTTAAAAGTCCATTTAGTTTTTTCCATTAAAGACATTTTTCATTTTCACCAATAAATTTATTTATTTGGATATTCTGAGTAAGCTTGCTCCTTCATGGTATAATGTTGACTGTTCTCAGTTAATGCCTCGAATTGATCATTGTCAACTTGAACTGGTCTGCCCGACCATGGAAGATCATCCAGTGGGAAATCTCCAACAGGAATCTTTACAAACCACTTTTGACATGTTCCATCACTCACAGCACCTTCTTCATACAGTGCACCAATGTTTTTTTTTGTGTGTGTGTTTCAGTTGCATTTTTACCTTTCTTGAAATAATAAAGCATAGCATGCTGAAAATGTTGCATATTTTCTCCCATCTTCAATATTAAAATGGCTACACAAAAAGTCACCAATTTTGCTATTTTTTAATGCACACTTATATGACAGCTGTCAGAATACAGTCTAACAAAATTTTTTCAAATGAAGTTAAAGACAACTAAGTACTGGTAGAGCCATCTTATGGAAAAAACAAGCAAGCTTTTTGGCCAACTGAATTGTCTATAGTCCCCACGCTATACTTTACATTCCTATGGTTATTTTTATAACCAGAAATGTGTACTTCTTAATTCCTTTTACCATTTTCATCCATTTTCCTAACCTCCTCCCATCTGGTCACCATCAGCTTGTTCTCTGTAACTATGAATTTCTTTCTGTTTTGCTTGTTCATTTGTTTTTTAGATTCCACATATAAGTGAAATCATATGGTATTTGTCTTTCTCTGTCTGACTTATTTCATTTAGCATTATATTCTCTAGATTCATTTATGTTTTTGCTAATGGTAAGATTTCATTCTTTTTTGTGGCTGAGTAATATTCCACTGTATTTATGTACACTATCTTCTTTATTCAATCGTCCATGGGTGGACACTTAGGCTGCTTCCATATCTTGGCTACTGTAAATAATGTTGCATTGAACATAGGGATGTATATATCCTTTTAAATTCACGTTTTGGATTTCTTTGTATAAATGTCCAGAAGTGGGTCTTATAGTAGTTCTATTTTTAATTTTTTGAGGAACCCCATCTTTTTTTCCATGTTTTATCCCTCCCTCTATCTCTCCTTCTTTTTGTTCCTTTCTTCCTCTCTTCCTTTCTCCTTCCTTCCTTCCCCTTTGTATTTTGTTAGTAGTATTTTTTTCTGACTTTGGTATCAGGGTAATTAATGCTGGCCTCATAAATGAGTTGGGGAGTCTTCTTTCCTCTTTAATTTTTGGAATAGTTTAAGAAAGTGAAATTTTTTTTAATCTTTGGTAAAATTTATCTATGAAGCCCTATGTTCCAGGGCTTTCGTTCATTGGGAGTTTTTTGATTACTTATTTAATTAGTTAATCAGTTTGTTCATATTTTCTTTTTCTTTGTGATTCAGTCATGGGAGATGTATTTTTTTAGGAAATTATTGGTTTTTATTCCAGGTTGCCCAATTTGTTGGCATATAGTTGTTTGTAGTCTTTTCTTACAACTCTGTATTTATATGCTGTTGTTGTGACTTCTCTTTCATTTCTGATTTTATTTATGTGGGCCCTCTTTTTTTCTTGATGAGTCTGGCTGAAAGTTTGTCAATCTTGTTTATCTTTTCAGAGAACCAGCCCTTGGTTTCATTGATGTTTTCCATTTTTTTAAGACTCTATTTTGTTCCATCTGCTCACCTTGGGTTTTGTTTTTTCTTCCTTTTCTAGTTTCTTTAGCTGAAAGATTTGATTGTTTATTTGAGATTTTTCTAGTTTCCTGAGGAGTGCCAGAATCAGATACATCTTGAATGAAGTCATGTATCCATCACATAAGTGACTTCAGGTACATCGATTTACCTCAGTGGAGAGGGGAATCATACCTCATAGTTTTTAAAGGGATTTATTGAGAAAACCCATGTAAAGGGATGAAAATAATAGCTGGCCCACAGTAACAAAATTTAAATTTTCATCAGCATACTCTGGTTAAAAAGGTATTTGTATATAATATATATATTTAAAGATTTTCATTAAAATTTAAAAGGATAAACAGTCATTTGGGCCAAATTTATTTTTGTATAATCATTTCTTGATTCATTTATTGAAAATATTCACTGAGCACTTACTATATGTAATATATTATTTTAAGTGCTGACAACACAGTAGTGAAAAAATAAACAGTCCTTCCCTTATTCATTAGATTTCTATTTTGATTGGTGAGGAAAATTAACAAATAGATGAGTAAGTTACAGTTTATTACAAGGTAATAATCCTATGGAGCAAACTGTACAAAGCAAGGGCAGATAGGAGTGCCAAGTTGGAATAGTTATAGTTTTATATGGGGTAATCAGCACGGGTATTGCTGAAAAGGTGGCATATAAGCAAGGATAAGAAATTGTGAAGGAGCAAGCAATGCAGAGAATTCAAAGAGCTTCCCAATCTAAAGCACTGGCCCTGTGGGGTAGTGTGCCAAGTGTCTTCCAGAACAGCAAAGCCCAAGGTTGTTAAAGCAGAGTAAGTAGGTGTTCAAGGTGAGGACAGAATGGCACCAAAAGGCCTTTTTTGTGTAGGACCGTGACGGCCACTGTCAGGACTTGGGCTGTGACTCTAAGTGTTAATGGAGAGCATTTGAAGGGTTCTGAGCTGAGAAGTAAAAAGTTTGAAAGTACTGGTCTGGCTATCACACTGAGAGTAGATTGTAGAATGGGAAGGGGTAAGCAGGGGGACTAAGCAGGAGACTGTTGCAGTAATCCTGGCAAATATCATGAGGCAGGGACCCAACTGGTAGCAGTGGAGTGGTAAAAAGTAACCAGCGTCTGGGTATATTTCAAAGGCAGAGACAATAGGATTTGCTCACGTATGGGGAATGTGAGAGAGAAATATGATAAGGGATAATCTAAGATTTGGGGGCCTGAACATATGGAAGGA
Source organism: Artibeus jamaicensis (assembly GCF_021234435.1). NCBI lineage: Eukaryota > Metazoa > Chordata > Mammalia > Chiroptera > Phyllostomidae > Artibeus > Artibeus jamaicensis. Next base: position 730,766 of record NW_026521995.1, on the reverse strand, counting down.
TGGAAATACTTCTTCAACAGAGTTCATAGGGAATATAGAATTTAGTTTGGGACATGTCAAATCCTATAGTAGAAATAATGGGAAGGCAATAGAATATATGAATATGGATTTTTTTTCAGGGTGAGGGGCTCTGGTGGAAGTTTATTGTTTTTATTTTTATCATTGTGTTTGATTTATATTTTAAATTATATTTTATTATTTATGCTATTTCAGTGTCCCAAGTTTTTATCCTTTGCCCCCCTGTACCCAGCACCCCCCACCCCCACTCTCTTAGGCAATTCCCGCACCTCTGTCTATAGGTCATACATTTATAAGATCTTCGGCTACTTTATTTTCTGTACTGTATTTTTGGTTATTCTGTAACTATCAATTTATACTTCTTAATCCCCTTACCTCCTCACCTGTTCTCGCACATGTCTCTCCTACCCAGCAACCACCAACATGCTCTCAGTCTCCATAGTTATCTCTGGCCTTGATTGCTTAGTTGTTTTTTAGATTCAATTGCTGATAGATACATATTTATTGCCATTTTATTGTTCCTAGTTTTGATCTTCTTTTTCTTATAAAGATCCTTTAACATTTCATATAATGGGTTGGCGATAATGAACTCCTTTAGTTTTTTCTTGCCTGGAAATCTCTCTATCTGCCCTTCGATTCTAAATGATAACAGTACAGGGTAGAGCAATCTTGGCTGTAGGTTCTTGCTTTTCATGACTTTGAATATTTGTTGCCCCAAGATGGTAGGAGAATTAGAACCCACACTAACCTACTCCTAGGACCAACCTGGAATTACAACTAAATTGTAGAGAAATCATCTGGAATAAACAACTGAACAATAACAGGAAAGAAGCCTTATCGCCACAGACAGAAGAAACAGCTTCACCACAACGTGACTGATATGAAGTGCAGAGGAGATGTGACGGGCTAGCTGGGCCCCCACGGGTGGCAGCTGAAGTGCTAGAGGGATATTTCAGTGGCTGAGGTGTTTCTCTGGAGAAGTTGGGGCCTAAACCCCAAGCCTGTAGCACCAGAGCTGGAAAAGAACCTAGGTAACATCCAGCTGTGAAAAGCGACAGGGTTTCTCTCTGTCAGGGAGAGATGGCTGGAGTCACAGAGAGCCTTTTAAAAGGCCAAAGCACAAAATTTCATTTGCAGCCACTTTCCCTGGACTCTGACAAAGGTGAGGGGAGAGGGTGCAGAGTGGACTAGAGATGCCTGAGGAGAGACTGGAGATAGTGACTCTGGGGAGACAACTGTGGGAGCAGCTGCTGGGATCCTGGTGCAGAGTCACCCACCATAGTACAGCACCCATCTTGCTCGGGCAGACTGCTCTTCCTCCCAGTGACATCAGCCTGAGAGGAAGCAATAGCCCTGTCAGCAGGGATTACTCTGCCTCACCCTGTGGTGCTTAAACCAGACTGCTACTTTCCAGAAGAAAATCCAGAAAGAAAAAGCAGTGGTAAATACTAGATGCTCTCGAGATACATTCCACCACAGTCTTCATGATTTGTGATATTTTCTCTCCTGTGTAAGATTTAAAAAATATTTTATTGATTTATTTTTAGAGAGAGGGGAAAGGAGGGAGAAAGAGAGCAAGAGAAATATCAATGTGTGGCTGCCTCTTGCATGGCCCCTACCAGGAACCTGGCCTGCAACCCAGGCGTGTGCCCTGAGTGGGATTCTAAACAGCGACCCTTTGGTTCACAGGCTGGCACTCAGTCCACTGAGCCACACCACGTAGGGCATAGTTTTTGAACATTCATTTCTTACCCTTCAAGTTGGTGCATATTAAGTCACTAGATTTTATAGTATAGTTTATTTCAAATCTCATATTGTGTTCCTCCTTTCTGTTACCCATTATACCTTCCTCTTTACACTTATTTTCATTTTAATTATTGTTTTCTCTCTTGCTATGACTTGTTTCCATTCTGCATGCTTACTATTTCTCCCACCGCTAGCCTCTCAAAACTATTCCTTGTCACTGGTCATCTCACAGTCCTTTTCTCGCTCTTAAAATAGCCTTGTTCTCTCTCTGCCTTTATCAGTCTTTGCTCATTGGTTGTGCATAGGGTGGTTATTGCATTACTTCAATTTTATCTTTAGATCTTCACTATTTTTATATTTCAAATCTCACATTTTACTCTTCTCCTCTCCTGTGCCAACTACCTTCCTCCTGCCCTTTCCTTTTTTGTCTCAAATTTTAATTTTTTCCCCAACTTAGCCTGGTTTTCATTCCACACTCTTAGTATTGCTTCACCCTCTATCATCTCAAAATCACTTCCCTTTCCTCTAGACATCTCTTAAGCTTTTCTTTCTTGTTTTCCTCTTATTCCCATCCCACCTATATTAATCTTAGCTCATTTGTTTTTGATAGTGCTATATTGGATCTTTTTTTCCAGTTTGGTTTCTATTTTATTATTTTTTTCTTTTTCTTTCTTTTGCTATATACTTTTTAAAATTTGTGTCTAAACCTAATACTGCATATGTCCTTTCTCCTGCTCCATTCTGCTCTGTCCATGCCCTTTATTATTTATGATGCAAATTTTACTTTCTCTCATTGCTTTGCTGTGATTCCCTACTCTTACTATGACTCTTCCCTTTGCTCTCTCAAAATTGTTTCTCTTTCAGTTAGTCATCTCATATTCATTTTTTTCTTTCTTATAGTAGTCTTAATCTCTTCACACCTTTATTAAACTGGCGTATTTGCTGTTTATACTGTGATTGTCGATGGGGGTTATTTTCCTGAGTGTGGGTTTGTTTCCTGGGGTGTGGGGTTTTGTTCTGGCAGCACCTGCACGGCCGCACACAAGATGTGGTGGGCAGAGTAATTCTCAGTTGGCCAGCTGGAAGGAACGACCCACCAAAGAATCACCCAACAGTAATCAAAATACAGTTGTAATCAGAGAGCCAGTATAAATGGCATAAAGGTTATCCCAGAAGCATTAAGTTCAGGAGATCAAGGAGACTGTACTACTAAATGCCACAGGTCTCCTACCATAGAAGTTCACACCACAAAGACAGAGAATCAAAGCAGATCAGTCTAAAAAGCAGAAGCAAACAAGAAGAGTCACTTAAATGGGGAGACAAAGAACTCCCAATTGAAAGGAAAGGAGGAATCCCAGAAAGAGTGCTAAATGAAAGAGGCAAGTAAGCTATCAGACACTGAGTTCAAGTAATGGTTATAAGGAAGCTCAATGAGCTCAGTGAGAACTATATCACAAGGCCACTGTAATCACAACAGTCTGGTACTGACATAAGAAGAGATACATAGATTAATGTAACAGAATAGAGAGCCCAGAAATAAACTAGTGTCTCTGTGGTCAAGTAATATTTGACAAAGAGGGCACAAGCATAAAATAGGGTTAAAATAGGCTACATTTGTTGCCTATTTTACATTAAAATAGGGTACATTTGTTGAAGAGGCTATTTTAACCCTTTTCAACAAATGGTGCTGAGAGATCTGGAATGCTACATGCCAAAAAAAAAAAAAAAATGAAACTAGACCACCAATGCACACCATATATCAGGATAAACTCAAAATAGTTAAAAGACTTACACAAGCTATGATACCATGAAAGTCCTAGAGAAAAGCATAAGCAGTAAAATTTCAGATATCCCACAACAATATTTTCACCAATACATCCTCAAGGGCAAGAAAAAATTAAGGAAACAGTAAACAAATTAGGGAAACAATGGGACTACAGCAAGTTAAAAATCTTCAGCATAGCTAAAGAAAAATCATCAGACTTCCGGCCAAGATGGAGGCGTAGGTGGAAACATTGTGCCTCCTCGCACAACCAAGTTTAAAGACAACAAAGTTTTAGTAATAAAAACCCAATGAAAACACATAAAATTGAACTATACTGAAGTCCGATAACAACAAACCTTTCAGCCAGACCAGTAGGAGGGGTGGAGCCAGCAGCTGGCAGAGCGAGGTTTGTAGGAAAACTCAGCCAGACCTACCCAGGCATGCAGGCAGCGGTCGGTGGATCCCAGGCACGGGGTTGTGACGGGCAGCCCCAGTGGGGGTGCAAGGCAGCAGGCTGACTGCGGGCACACATTGGCATGCAGATAAACCCGGTGAAGGAGCGAGCAGCGACACAGACCGGAACGCGCAGGCCCCAGCAGCCGGAAGCAGCAGAGGGGACTGCTATTGCCCCTCTTTGACTCCGCCCCCACATCAGCGTCATAACCCAGGGACCTGGGTGGCCCGGCCACGGTGAACACCTAGGGCTCCGCCCCTCATATGTAACAGGGCAAACAGACCAAAACATTATGGTTCAAGAAGAACTCAAAGGGGGTCCTTAGTTCACTGTTGGTGGGATTGCAGACTGGTACAACCATTATGGAAAACAGTATGGAATTTTCTCAGAAAAATAAAATTCGACCTGCCTTTTGACCCAGCAATTCCACTGCTAGGATTATATCCCAAGAATCCTAAAACATCAATTTCAAAGAACCTATGCACCACAATGTTCATAGCAGCACAATTTACAATAGCCAAGAGCTGGAAGCAACCTAGGTGCCTGTCAGTAAATGAATGGATCAAAAAATTGTGTTACATATACACAATGGAATTCTATGCAGCAGGGAGAAAGAAGGAACTACTACCATTTGCAACAACATGGATGGAACTGGAAAGCATTATGCTGAGTGAAATAAGCCAGGGGTTGAAAGACAAATACGATATGATCTCACCTTTGACAGGAAGCTAAACAACAAAACAGTCAAGCAAGCAAAATAAAAACAAATACACTGAAATAGAGAACAGGGGGACAGCGACCAGAGGGGATAGGGGAGGGAATTTAAGGGAAAAAATGGGAGGAATTTAGAGGAACAAGTATAAAGGACACAGGGACAATAACTAAGGGGGTTACAAATGGAAGGGAGGTAGGGTGCATGGGGGAGGGGTGGGCTGGAATGGGAGAAATAAATAGAACAATTTTTTTTAAAAAACTACATAAAGGAAAACTCTCAACTAATTAAAAAAAAGTTCTATCTCCTTTGGTATTTGTCTACTTATCTGCTCTCTGCTATTAAAAGAAATAAAACTTTCAAAAAAAGTATTTCTTGCTAATCCATCCTAGCCTGCCTGGTTTCTTTTGAGAACCGTCTTATGGGAACTCCTCTGTAGGTATCTAACTGCTTTTGTCTTGCTGCTTTTTAGGTTCCCTGTATTTTTAGTCTTTGACATTTTAATTATGATGTGTCTTAGAGCGGGCATTTTGCAGCCATCTTGTTTTTGGCGCTCTGTGCTTACTGGACTTGCATGTCTATTTCCTTTACTATATTAGGGAAGTTTCTTTCATTATTTTTTCAAGTACATTTCCAATTTCTAGTTTTTTCTCTTCTCCTTCTACCACCCCTGTGAGGTGAATTTTATAGCACTTGATGTTGTTCTACAGCCTTCTTACACGGTCATTTTTTTAAATTCTTTTTTTCCTGTTCTGATTGGTTGTTTTTTGCTTCCTTATGTTCCAAATCATAGATTTAATTCTCAGCTTCGTCCACTTGACTATTGTTTCCTATGAATTGTTATTTATTTCAATTAGTGTATCCTTTGTTTCTGACTGGATCTTTTTTTTTTTGCTGTTGAGGTCCTCACTAAGTTCCTTGAGCATCCTTATGACTAGTGTTTTCACTTCTGCATATGACAGATTTCTTATCTCTATTTAGTTCTTTTTCTGGAGTTTTGATTTGGTCTTTCATTTGGACCACATTTCTTTGCTTCCTTGTTGTGACAGCCTCCCTCTGTTTATTTCTGTGTTAGGTAGAGCTGCTCTGACTCCCTGTCTTGGTGATATAGCCTAGTGTACTAGGTGTCCTGTAGGGTCCAAGGGCACAGCCTCCCTATAATGCAAGTTGGGTACTTGAGGTGCGTTATTTGTGTGGGCTGAGTACACCCTTTGTAGTTGAGCCTTGATTGCTGTTGGCATGGCAATGGGAGGGATTTAGCCAGGCCAGACATCTGCAAGAATTGTGTTTGACCACTTAACACCAATCTCTGCTCTTTGTGGAGCTACAACTGTGTGGGGCAGGGTGGTGGTGCTCTGTTATGGTCTGTAGCTATGCACTGGGTGTGCATGCTTTGAGGTTCCCCAGATAGTGCAGGCTTACATTGGCCCTCATTTGTGTTCTGCCCAGGGCCACCCTACATGAGCTATAAAGCAATCTTCAGATGGCTGCTACTTGTGCTGGGCTGGGAGGTTCCCAGGTGAAGCCAAACTGTGAAGCTATGCTAGCTACTGCTAGTACTCAGCCTGGGGGACTTAGCAAGAGGAGCAGGAGCTAGGGGATCACTGAGACTGCCAGTTGCTTTTTTGAGGGGATTTAGGATGTTGTGAAGTGTGAGCCAAGACCAGCCATTCTTATGAAAAAACCACAGTTAACAGCTTGTGTTGGCTAATAAATTGAGTGTGACAGAGCCTCAGAGGACCCCCAGGGCAGGGCAAACTGTGTTAGCCAGGTTGATTGAGTCTCAGATGTGACACTTGCCAGCAAGCTTTGTAGCTCTATGGGGGGAGGGTTCAGAAAAGGGACAATGGTCTCTGCTTACCTCTCCATGTGGGAGAAAGCTGTCCCCCAACTCTTCTTTGATGCCAGAAAATTCAGTTCTTCCCCTGTGCCACTGGTGCCTTTCAAGCTGTTACCAGTTGTTGGAGCTCAGAGGGAGTGGACCTGAGTAAGTCTTTCTGAGTGTTCTATAAAAGGAACAGCATAGGGCTTTAGCAGTTTCTTCCACCAACTCAATGCCAGCTGGTTTTTGCAACCAGAAGTTATGGGGACTTACCTTCCTGGCACTGGAACTCTGGGCTGGGGGCCTAGTGTTGGGCTGGTACTACTGGTTCCTGAGATATCCCTATTGAATCTTTATCTACCGTACGCATATGTGGACCCACCCATTCTGCATCTCCACCCCCCACCACCACCACTCTGAATGGGTGTGGTTTCTTTAATTCCATAGTCGTCAGACATCCATTCAACTTGATTTCTGACTGTTCTGAGTGATGGTGGTTCTGTATTTTAGTTGTAATTTTAATGTGGTTGTGCAAGGAGGTGAGTCATGTTTACCTGTGCCTCCATCTAGATTGGAAGTCTCATGAGTATGGAATTTAGAAAGAAGATTGGCCTAAGAATGTAAATTTGGTAATCTAAAGTCGTGAAACCAAATAATCATGTTTGGGCAAGTCTAGGTTCACTCGGGATTTAAAGACTCCAAGATAATGACATGCATCTAGTCTGGAACATCTGATTAGGAAAAAATCCTGATCATACAGAACATCATTTTATTTGCCCCAGATATTTGAAAGGTATCATATAGATATAAAATTCCTTAAAATGTTTATTTAGCCTTTTGCTCTATGTAGTCTGCTCCCGTTTTTCTTTAGGCGGTGCAGCTGCTGAAGCCGGGGGGCGTGCTGGTTTATAGCACGTGCACAGTCACACTGGCAGAGAACGAGGAACAAGTGGCCTGGGCCCTCGCAGCGTTTCCTTGTCTTCAGCTTCAGCCGCAGGTAGGATATATGGTGCATTTCCTTGGTGTGACGTGATGAACTGTGGAATCTTAAGAGCAGTTTTTCCCTGTATTCATTCCTTGCAATTGTGTTAAAATGCCACAGAGCTCAGGTGTATTTTTGTTAGATCTTTCTTTTTGTGGTTCTGTTCTTGTTGCTCAGAATTCTGTTTACAGAAGTATTTTTCCCCTTTTCAGTTATAGATTTTTCAAATAAGGAAAATTATGAGCATTTTTTTCTCATGCCACATCAAAGCCCAAGCAGGCTTCGAAATAACCAGGATATCAAAAGACTAACCAAGTTGGGGAGATGGCTCAGGATTGTCGCTTCTTTACAGTTTCTTATGTAAATTAGGTAACATTTTAAAAGCTGTCTTTTACTTTATTTTACCTAGCACTGTCTTTCTGTTATGATGTTTATTGAAAAGATACTTATAACTAGATTTTTAGCCCATGATTTTTGAGATTAAGCTTACATCTATATAATGCTCACATTCATTCAGATTACTTTGAACGCATAACTTTAATACCTTCCTGTGTAGAATTCTAGTAGGTAACTGGAATACATAAATTAAAACCAATCCGGATATGGATTCTCCATGCAGAAATTAATTTAGTTACGTTGTAGATGAAAGGAAGACTTCAGAATTCACTTGGCATTTTGTGTGTTTGTGTGTGTACATACATGTATACTCAATATATATCTAAGAGGTTCCTCTCGTGGAGTATTAATAATAGCTTTTAAGACATACACCTAAGAAAACATATCTTCAGTAACACACAGATGTTTGTCTGTGAAATGGGGACTTAGATTAGGATTATGGAACTTTTACACAGTTGTTTGCAAGTATGCCTGATAATTCTTTATTCCTCTAAACTGATTGATGGCTGCCTTAATTGATCTCCTTTTGATACTCCTAATGCACTTAAAGACAACAGAAACTTTATTCACTTGGCATGCACCAGACACAGGCATCTTTAGAGGCCCGAGGGACTCCTGTCAATTTGAGGGAGTCTCATAAATAAAGCTGAATTTTTCTCTATTGCTGTTACTAATAATGTCCCACTCATTGACGACCACATACCCTGAAATGTCATCCACTATATGATACCACCTTCTTTATTTCAGCCTCAGATCTGAGTATTTTATCTGCTTTCTCTATGAAGAAACAGGTAGGTAAAGTTACTTATTTAAGGTCACGTAGCTAAAACGTGGCAGGGCTGTGATTTGAATCCGTATATTTTTTACTGTGAAGCTCAGGTCCTTCCCACTCAGGTGGTGGGAAGGACCGTATATGCCGATAAGCATATGAGCTGTAATAGGTACTCCTTCTTCAGGTGACCATATATTAGTTTTCCACTTCATCACCTGGAAAAAGAGCACATTCTACAAAAATAAAAGTTATTTACTCATTTTTCTGTTTTTGGAACTTGTGGTAATTACAACTGAATTTGTCTTTTAACTTAAATTGTGCACAGGCACACACAGGAATTGTAGGATGTTTATGATATTTACTCATTTCCTCTAAACAGGAACCACAAATTGGAGGAGAAGGAATGATGGGGGCTGGCCTGTCATGTGAACAACTGAAACAGCTGCAGCGATTTGATCCATCTGTCGTCCCGCTACAGGACATGAACATTGATTCTCTCCGAGAGGCCAGAGTAGAAGACATAGTGTGGATGGCAAATAAGGATTGTATAGGCTTTTTTATTGCAAAATTTGTAAAGTGTGAAAGTATACAGGAGAATGATCCTTAGAAATGAAAATTCCAAACATTTGCCCTGTGTTTTTGTTTTTTTTTTTAATTTAAAAACCAATCTGTTCTCAGGCCAAGTGATTGTTGGCATCATTGCTAAGGTAACAGAAAAGGCTGCTAGCTGTTTCACCAAGGGTTAAAAGATACAGAGAAAGTAATCAGTGGTGTGGTATGAGGTTATATTTTGTAATTTAAAATAATTTTTCCTTTTGAATTTTGTAGAGTTCAGCAAAAAGGAGATGCCGATAGGTATCTGGAACATTTTTATTTGGGGTCTTGTGTTTTACTTTGTAAAAAATGCAAGTAATTTGTAATGGTAATCAGTGACTGTAACATGGAAAAAATCAGCAATATTTAATTTGCTTATACAAAATCACTAGTTGTCATTCCTGAGTTGCTAAGTGGGTCCTTAAGAATTCAGGGCCTGGGAAGGATGATGTTTACCATGTGCCAGTAACTGAGCTGAGTATTTTACCTCTTTTTTTTTGCTACTATTTGGTAAATAAACTCTCTTTCAAATGGAGTCTGGATCTCTTGATATTCTGCCTTTACTGTTTTCTTTCTTCCCCCACGCTTTCAAACTAAAAAGTAAAATAAATCTTTCTTCACTTTGTAGAATTAAAAAACGAGAACATTCTACAATGTCAGTACTTTTTATCATCTGTTGGAACGAGCTGTAACAGTTCATAGAGATGTGACTAGTGAGAAAGAGAACGCCAGTGTCCAACAGCTGGGAACCGGCCTGGCACCTGCAGACGGGCCGCGGCGTCCTCCCGTTGAACACCGTCTCACGGAGCACCCGCATCAGACACGGCTGTTGTGGCTGCGATAGAGCAGAACACAAAAGGACCGCTGTACAATCAAATCTGAACTCAGATAAAAACATGAATGAAATCCAAATCACAGAAGTGACCAAACATCTCCCTATAGTGACCAAAGTGACTGCTTTTTAAAAAAATCAGTTATAAGCTTCTTGCTCCATCCTACCTCTTTTAGATAAGGTATATTTAAACACCCAGGCCTAATTTAAAGGCTGTCTTGTGTAGAGTTATAGACATCTGTTTTTGTTAACTTTTACCAAATTATCCCAGAATCCCCTAGGCTTGGGCATATAAAGTGGGCATTTGGAAATAATTGCTTAATAGTTTTTCTCCCCCATAGGTTTCCATTAAGAACGTCTCATAACTATTATGTCCAACAAGACTGCAAGGCCTTCTGGATCAGGTAAAACCTTTTGGTGGCCTCATCTTTGAAGAAACCTTTTTTTGTTTGTTTGTTTTTTATCTTCACTGGAGGATATTATTCGTTGATTTTGGAGAGAGGGAGAGAGAAAACATTGATTGGCTATCTCCTGTACATGACCTGATTAGGGATCAAACCCGCATCCCAGGTATATGCCCTGACAGGGAATTGAACCTGCAACCTTTTGGTGTACAAGACAACACTCCAACCAAGCCACCCAGCTGGGGCTGAAGAAGCCTTTCCTGAATACCCTTCTCTGAGGTTGGGTTAGACAGTTGTCTCTCTATACCCGTAGGACCCGTAACCACTGGTACTGTGGCACTTCGTAAACACTCTAGTTTATTAGGCGTGCCTGTAACTTCTGCCCTAGGACTTGAGAAGATCCTGGAGGCAGGGACTCGGTGTTTTCTGTCATTGCTTCAGAGCATATCACCAATAGATGGTAATGAAGGGAAGAAGATATTTCAAGTTCCTTCAGGCTCAGATAAGTGACTGACTTCTTTACATCCCTCTTTCTGCATTACACTCATGAGGTGTCATTGACTAAGGAGAAATGGTGTTTTTCTGTGGCACTTCTGTTTCCAGGGCTCAGCTTCTTTCCCCAAATTGTAAATGTATTTTTAAAAATCCACTAAATCCACTTCTTCTCATGCTGTCTATAGAGCTTCATGTGGTAAGCTGGGATGAAAATAGTAGCAACTGTGTACGTTTCTGATTAATACTGATAAATGGCAAATCGTAAGTGTCACAGGCAAAATATAAGAGAATATTTGCATATTGAAAACAGTAAGGACAAATAATACTGTTAAAATTTTTTCCTTTAGCATACATTTCAGTGGGTTTCTTTCCTTCAAATGTTAAAGCAAATAGGAAAATGAAACACATGTAATTTTAAAGGACAAAGAAACATAAGGAAAAATGCAATAAAAAGGAAAAAGATCAGGAAAGTGTGGAAGAAAATTAATATATTATCTTTTAACATATTTAGTGTTGACATATATTTCTGTGAAACAGAAAAAAACATTTTAATTCAACAGTGAGTACATTTTACTTCAAAATCCTGTATCACATTTAGTTTAAATAGCAAAGTGAAATACAAATAGTTAAAAATATAATTTAGCCAAAATTAAACCACTGACCCCAAACCATTTAGTTACCTTTTTTCTCTAACAGTGTAACTCTTGAAAGTTTTAATAAGATCAGAGTCCCCAAGACTAGCAGCATTACATTGTTGAGCAAACAGACAAGGGTGAGGAGTTCAATCTGTCATGAAAATGGATCTCCATGATGAATTGCTGCAGATGTAGTGTTAAGGTGGAGGAAATCATTCGGCTGTGCTCATACTTAAAAGATCCTTTACCCACCTTAAGTTATGATTTTATCAGACCTAATGGGAAGATCACTAAAGTGACGTCGCTGATCGGCATCGCCCTAAGGGAAATGCTCCACAAATGGGAAGTGTTGAAGATTTAACATATTCTCACCTGTAAGAATCATTCCTAAAGTCACAATTGATACTACTAATAATAAACAGTGTAGAAACCAGCTCTTTATTTGTTTTATGTGAATGCCTTCAAATCTGGTTTGTCGAACAGCTCAGTGTAGCCAACAGCAAACGTTTAACAGGTATGTGTAGCAGACCATGTTAAAAATGTGGCATTGTCCCGAGTACTGTGACTAAGACACCCTACATTTAGCAGCACCTTTCTGTAACAGTAACTTAAGTGAACAGTAAAGAAAGAGCATAGGAAAAACTGAAATGGGTTTGACGAAAAAAAAAAAAAAAAAGCAGAGTAGAATTATTAACATTTCCAGCATTTTCTAGGTAGATGACAAAAATCATGATTCTACAACTGAGTAAGATGAAGCTTTTGCTGTTTGAAAAGAGTGTAATTTTACATTTCATGGGTCAGTAAAACATCCCAGTAAATGTCTCTGGCATTATTTCTTCTTTACAAATTTAGTACATGCTGTTTACAGGTGTGCTCACCATACAGTTTTCATGTAGAGATGCCAAATCCTGCAATACAGTTTTTTGAGGAATACTCAGATTTGGACTAATGTGTTTCACAGGAAAGTAAAAAACTAAGAATCCAAGTACGGAATTTAAAATTAGAGTCCATCAACACAACTCTTTGAAAGGGATTAATGGTAGCAGCAGCTTAGGTACATACCAGTTATACTTTAAGAATTTAAATATTCTGAAATCATTACTGGGATGAAATTATATGTAGCAAAGGATGAGGCTGGTGGTCAGCAACATCTCACCATGATGGAAAGACTATCCAAAATATTTTATGAAAGTAATCTTAATTGAAATGCGGTTTTCCAATGATGCAACTACTTTGCATAAGTATATATTATGACTACAGTTTTATATTCAGTAAATTAATTCATGTCACTGGTACAGAGCTAATTAACAAATATATTGAATCTGAGGGAAAGGTTTCATATTAACTGATAAAACAATGTCTGGGTAACCCATTTTAAAAAATGAGCTTTGTTGGGGGTAAAGGAAATAAGTAGTTAAATGTGAAGCAGTTTTACTTATAAAGGTCCAAGAATATTTGGCAAGAACCTGGAATAATTAGAAAAGCAACACAAAAATAGATTGACTTATTTAACAAAATAATAACTCTATAATGTACAAATCCGAAGTGAGGCAATTATAGATAGGCATTTTCCAAGGACAAACTTCAAGTGCTAGGTACTTGTACACCTAATACTGTCTTACCTGTCCAGTCCTAACTGGACAGAATGTACATGGAGGAGACATGGAGAGGTTTTAGCCTTAGCACGACAGTCACACTGTGAGCTGCTGACAGCAGTGTCATTGAGGCGTGGAGATGGTCTCTTCTGGCTTCCCCTTCCAAGCAGATGTCTGATGGAAGAAAATGCTCTCACCACTTGTTCACTTCAAGTCACCCCATTTGCCCTGATTACTTCTGAAGAGAAGAAAACTTTGGTTATAAGAAGCACTTTTAGGTTTTGACAGACAGTGAAACTCTTTTGAGTTCATGGTGGGGGGGTGAAATGATAGGTGAACTAGGAGATAATGGGAATAATAAGCAGGGTTAGAAAAGGAAGTGGGAGAAGTTAGAAAAATTTATTTTCCCACAACATAATTCTACAAGCTGTGTAAACTTTTCTTTCTATAACAAATACTCGAACACACAAAGATTGTACATTTCCAGTGAAACACTCACAGTTAAAAGTCACCTGTATTTTTTGCTCTCTAGGAGTGAAAACAAGGAGCCTACAGTTGAAGGCTCCCCAGTCACCTTTGGCAGCACGCGCCCTGACTGCTCCATGACCAGTAAAGCAGCACGCGGCACAGTGCAGGTCAAAGCCAGAGGGGTGGAACTGTAGGTATCAGTCTATAGTTTCTTTTCATCTTCAGCATACAGATTCATCTCAACCAATCACGCGCACGTACTCTTACACACGGACACACACATGTGTGCAGACAGAGTTCCGGCTTGTAGCCTCCAGTGCAGTGACATGAGACACTAGCTACTAAGAATGTGTTTGTCACAATCAGTGTGAGCTGCATGGATTAGAACAACCTCTGGAGTTTGGTTATATTTACCATAATTTATGGTCAAAACTATAAACTTAACAAGGATGGTAAAACATTCAGAAATTTAACCTTTTCAAGTCAAGCAATCACACATATTTACAGTATGTACATACAGACTTTCTACTAGAAGGGGGGTAGGTGCCTAGACGATGTTATTACAAATTTCCTGAAGGTGGGCATTTCTAGTCCCTGTAATTCATAAAGCAAATCTGCTGACTTGGCATTAAGACTCTAAAATAGTGTGATCAAACTGATATATATATATTTATATTTATATCATATATAATTATAAGAAGGTGTTTGCAGAAATAACATTTACAAACTGTCTATACAGTACACAGTACTAGTACATAGAAAATAGATTCTAACTTTATGATCCCCTTCATGTAAGGCAAGACTGAATCTGTCCCCAAATTTAGTCAGCCAGAGGTACAAGCAAGAAACAGTGGTCCATGGACGAATGAATATGCAAATCAGGTGCCTACATATTAAAAATATGGAGAATCAAGAAATTCCACTTTTTATCTGGGCCGATTCTGGGTTGCTAGATATAGCAACTACATGTTTTGAAAACATCAACTACCTTTCTTAAAATATTAACGTCACTTGGATGGCAACAGATTTTGTTTAAATGACAGCTACCCCAAGCAGTTTTTGAAAAGTCCAGGAAACGACCAGAGGACTGCAGCTGTACCAGGCAAATGTAACACCTTCAAAAGAAAAAAAAGTATATTAATACTCTGTCATGCTATTGCTACTTAAGCAACAGCAATACAAAATATACAAGACAGATCACGTATGATTGCAATGCCAACCCCAAAGATTTAGATTGAGGGTGATGTTATACAAGACTTAAAAAAAAAAAACCAGAAACAAACAAAAGGGCCAAAGTCACTGGCGGATGTAAACATCCCTGTTCCACTCCCCAGCCTCATTCCTTTTTTTGGATATTCCTTCTCCATCCTTGTCATAGTAGCGATCCTTGGATTTATGACGGCTTCGTTGTTTGTTGCATTCGTTGTGGTCCTGCTCTCGGTCCAGGTCCCTGGCACGGTGCCGAGACTCCCTGTGTCTGTGCTCACCACTCCCGTGGGGCTCATCCCTGTGGTTATGGTCACGATGCGGGACATAGTGGTCCCCATGTTCGTGGGTGTAATCCTCCTTCGGCTCCACATAGGCGGAGTCTCGGCTCTCTTGGGTTTCTGAGTCAAACGTCTCTTGCCTGGAGAGGCCTCGATTTGTACCACTGCGATGGTTGTGGTGCTGGGCCGAGGAGGAAAACCGGTGCTGGGATTTCTTCACTGGTTCTGGGCAGGGTTCTTGTTCAGCTTGGGAAGCAGAACGGGCAGGAGCAGAGCGATCAGTCCTCTGGCCACCTTGAGAGCCCTGCTGTCGAAGGCAGAAAACACAAACATCAACCAGGCTCAGAGTGGGAGGCACTGATGTATCATCACACAGCAACTCCAACATCCAGACTGGTGAAATGAAATCTCACTGGCCGAGTCACTACATTTTTTTGATGGTGTCCACTGGCACTTACAAGGTTTATACTGTATTACATTGGACTTTGTTAATTTGTACATACCTAGAACAGTGCACAGAGTAACCTTTTTATTTAAATAATTAAATGAAGGAAGGAGGGCATTGTTTTATATGTTCTTTTGTGGTTTAAATACTGATACTTATGGGTATATACTTAACTACCTCTGTTTGAATACACGTGGGAAGATGAAAGGCCTTAGGATGTTGGCTTTGGCTTAAGGTAAGGATTAAGGAGAAAAAATGATGAGGTATGATTCAGGGGCACTATGAGGCAAGCACTGTCCTAGCAGTCACATTACTTATTAATTCATTACTAAAACAACCCTGAGATAGGTTGCCAGTATTATTCCTGAGGCATCGAAGGTAAAGAGCAGGTGAGAAGCGTATTCAAGGTTATACACTTGGTGAAAGGCAGAGCCCAGATCTGCGGCCAGCCGGCCAGAGTCCACTGTCTGTGCTGCTGTGTAGAAAGTTCTTCTACCCTGTCTTAAAGAACATGTAGTTAGTGATTCTAAAGTCTGTATATGCATGGTACATTGTGTTGACACTGCCTCTCTCACAGGCACACCACTCACACGGAAGGAGTTTAAGTCACTCAACATCTGTCCCTGAGTGGATAGAGCACTCTACGGGCCCAAGCACTGGGCCGGTATCTGGGCTCGGATCCCAGTGGTGTGACCTTAGGCAGCCTGGTTTCTCCACACAGATGAGAACGCCCCTCACCTGTGAATTAGAGGCAGGAGTGGGGCTAACAGGCAGAGCTGAAGAAGCGAGAGTACGGCTGAGGAGAGGGTTGGGGACACTGCTGCTGGGAGGATGGGTGGCCTTCCAGTAGGCCTCCAGGTAGTCGGCAAGGTGCTCACAAGCATCCTCGAGCTGGTTCTCATCCAGGATCACGTCAAACAGCTCCTGCAGAGGCAACATTTCAGAAAGCGCACTTACACCAGCCCAGGACTGACTCCAGTTGCGCACCCCTTCCCCAGCCTCACGAGAGGAGGGAGGTTTCATGAGCTGCACCGCTTTGTATTTGCGAGGGCTTCTGTGCTTCTCTTCCCTCTGCTGACTGTCCTGTGTAGTCTGATTATATCGCTGTTTAGAACCCTGGATGCTTAACCAACAGCAATGGCTAGAGAGTGAGAAGGTGTAATAACAGTTGGTAAAGGGCACGGTAAAGGTTGTCTGTCGATAGTGAAAGGAATTGGTACCATGATAGGACGAGGTGTAAAAGGAAAATAATACAATCTGAATAGTACAGGAAGAAGCCTATTCTGACACAGAATGAACAGTTTAACCCTGGAAATGAATGAGGGAAGACTGGCATATGAAATCTGGCAGGTGAAGCCATTGATCATTTGACATGGTCCAAACTTCAAAGCACTTCAAAGTGTTTATTCTAAGTGTTAACATATTCCAAGCAATCACAATGATGTATAGTCATAATTCTTGGAGCTTTTGAAATACTTGCATTTAAAAAAAAAAAGCAGAAGCCACCTGTTGTCTCAAGGAAGGGTATGTAAGGCATGAATTTAGAAGTAGGAATGTATTCAGATGCCAGAATCTGGTTAGCTGATTGATCAGACCTGTTTTCACATGGTCTCAAATTAATTTCTCAGACAACTATTAAGAGGCAGTCAAGCTCTCTGTATGATTAATAGGGTTAACCCCAAATAGATCTATCTTATAAACCAAGTTTTTGAAGCCACAGTCTTGTTCATTTAAGATACGAATGAGGTGTTAGGTTCAAGGTGAGAGCACAGGACTTGCCGTAGATCTGGACCAGTCACTTCTTTGGAGTGAAGCTCACTGCTTAGTGGTGAGGATTCTTCCCCCAACAAGCCTTTCACCGTCTTTTTGTTTGCTTGTTTTTGTTTTGTTTTGTTTTTGGGTAATGCCAGGCCTGATCTCTCCATCTGGATTATACTGTGTACACAAAGAGAACTTACTGGCGGGCACTGAGACAGCTTATCAGCGGCTACCATCTGGACATTGAGGTGTTTAGCTTGAGATTTCCCTCGAGATTTTATTAACCTTTGTAAAACCTGTAAAAGATAAGATTTTTTTAACAGCTGCACTCAGATAAATTACAAGATTCAGTCCTTCCTCTGGTGACCTTTTATATACATATACCACAAATGCTAAAGGTCGAGCTACAAAATATGATGTAAATAACATTACCTGCAAAATTGATATTAACATAAATCTCAGTTTCCAGCTCTAAAAATAACTAGCCATGGAGCCTATTCTGAATCTTCTTACAAGGCTACCAGTTACCAAACTTTGTATTCTGCCCATTTGTTTTAAACAAGTCTTGAGAAATCCAAAAAGTGTTTATTTATGTGAACTATATCTAATATTTACTGTGGTAGAAATTAAATATTCATTTAAAATTAACAATAAGCCCACTACATGTTAACATAAATTACTTTATAGAAATTCCTGTACTTTTTGCAGGTATCCCTAGTGCCCTAGTGCCTGACTTCAAAGAAGACAGCCGAAGTCTCCTGTCTGCTTTACATGTGATCTGCTGCAATGGAGTTTGGGTTGAAATATGTGATGAAATCCAGCCTCCCAAAAATATGTAGTTGAGAAGAGGAACATTTAGTAGCCTTTTTGGATGAGAGTATTACTGTCAATACTCTTTGCAGTGTAGAAACTACACTAGTTTCTTAAAGAACAGTTACTATGTGAAATAGGAAATGGTGTGGATGAACTTTTCTTACTCTACTGCATTACATTCCATTGGCCTGTCTTGAAATTTGAATGGATTTTTTTACCATGCATGATTTATAACATCACTTGGAAATATGGAAATAATGGTTTGCTGACTTCTGCAGATCTTCCAAATGTTTCATACACGTCATTATATAATATGAATACATATTTGTTCATGTTATCATTGATCTCATTAGAAAAGTCTTTGTTAGTATAAGCTTCCAAGCTCTCAAAGGCGGATGCGAGTTTTCCAAAACTCTAATTTTTCTTTGAAAGCTTCAGTTTCCATCATTGGTAACAAAGGCTGTTCCTTGTTTTCCTTGATGTGATACCCAAGTCTGAAAAAGCATCACCTGTCCGTTCTTTCCATATAATGGTATTCCGTGAGGAAAGTGGCTAGTTAGTTCCCAGCTCCAATAATCATACCGATGCTTGTCCCAAGATAACTAACGTCCTTGGGTATGTGCAGCTTATATGTACTTCTTATTTTATTCCTCAATATTTAAAAGTCTTGTATAAGAGTCAGACTTAATAAAATTAAGTGAAACTGGTTATTTATTTTTAACAGGTAGTTAAAACCTGGTGGGAAAAGTACAGTAATTGCCAGTACTGTCTGGTACCAGTCTTGATTCATGCTGAGACACACTCAGTTTCACCCACCATCACTTTTGCCCCATCAGTACAAATGTCAAAGCGGTGTAAAAGATGAATGGTGTTTGGGTTCATTATGGAAATAGTTTTGACCTTGTGAACCTTCTGAAAGTGTCTTAGAACCCACCCCACAGGGGGACCACCACACTTTGAGACTCAGCTGTTCTAAGCCATGAAACTAATAATCATGCTTTGCTTATGCCAGTCTTAAAAGCTGACTAACATCTCTTCAAACTCTCTAGGATGGATAAAGACGGAGCCTTTTGGTAACTACAATGTAAACATTTTGGCAAACTTTGACTGCAGAGCAAACAACAAGCCTACTTACCTTAGGAGAAGAAATCTTTACATATACTATAATAGGGGCCAAAGAGGTTTTACTGAGTTGAGCTGGATGATTAATAGTGTCTGCATCAAGGACTACCAGTTGCAGTGTTCTTGCAAGTTCAAAAATCCTTTCTATTTCACTCTGAACTTCCGCTGTAAAAGGTTAAGCAGAGTTCCATTACTTAAAGTACAGTATTTTTAGAGTAAATTGAAATCAAGTAAAATGGTACACTACTTCATCAACAGGAAGGTACATAGGTCAGCCATTGGGTTCATGTTTATAGGCAACAGAGCTGATAAAAGCATTTTTTCCATAACACCTTGAAAATTTAGGGAGTTCCTCTCTCAACCAGCTATAAAATTTACTTACAGTATAACACTATTTCTGAGAGTAAAAATTTTTGGCTCCCTCTGCTGACTTATTTTTTTGTGCTATAAAAATGATTTTTTCATAAAAAATGTTATAAAATAGAAACTTAAGAGAACTTTCATGTGTTTGGTTCTGACCACTGTACTCTAGCAACCATCGCCAGCTTTCCTCTCAGTGTGTGGGCTTATCTGTGTTTATCACCTATTGGTATGCTAATGGGCACCTGTACTAGCCACCTGGAAAACACCGTAGGCTAGGAGAGACACTGAGAGGGCCCATAACACATTTGTCCAGAAACACACTAATCCTGCCTTCCACCAACAAAAGAGTGGCCCTGCAACATTCACGTTTTAAAGGCAGGTATCCGTCAGAGGCAGCACTGCACAAATCTGAGCTGTACCCCTCACAGAATACTTATTAGCAAACACCTAAAAATCTACTTGAACACCAAGAAGATTTCATTCAGTTCATCTACTTCTGCGTGATCTCTCAAGAGTCTAAAACAGGACCGTCCAATAGAATTTTCTGTGATGATGGAAATATGCTGGCCGGCACGGTAGCCGCTAACCACATGTGGCCGTTGAGCACCTGAAATGTAGCAACTACATTTTTAAAATGAAAGTTAAGTAGTTTAAAATTAGATAGCTGAAGAAGCTTCTGTACTAGGCAGTGAAGGTCTGTAAAGCATAATGTGTGACCCGTAGTGCCCACTGCGATCATGAAGGCCAGTCCCGCGAGACTCTGGACCTACAGAAGACCTTCAGTTCCCCTTGTGCATCTGGATCCATGCAGAAGATTCCTGGAGATAGTTTTAAGTAGTATTCAAGGAAAGGCAAGTCACTAATCATCTGCGTCACAGCACGTTACGACTGGAGTACTTTCATTTACCTGGATGTCTGTAAAGTTAGGGCCCACACCACTTGAGATACCAACTTTATAATATTTGGTCACATACTATGGATAATACAGTCTTCTAAAAGAAAAAAGTAAAATTAAGCTCTTGGATTTACCAGTTTATAAGAAATGCAGAAAATGGGCAATCATATAAATGATACCAGTGTAGTGCAGTTGGCAAATTTCAGATTGGACCTCAATGGAATAAGTTACCCAGTTTCTTCAAGTAAAAAATTACAGGGAATCAATCACAAGGTATAGACTTTATTTGGGTCCTGAGTTAAGAATAGTAATTTATATATTTATAATATGAAAATGAATAAAATATTGATATATATAAAGACTATATAAAATATGACAATTGGGAAAAATATGTGGTTAAGTGAAAATCTGATGATACTAGGGATGCATTAAGGTACGATAGTGGCATTATGGTTTAAAGAAAGAGTCCCTAATATTAGAAATACATAATGAAATATTTACGGGTAAAATTATATGATGTTTGTGATTTGCTTCAAACTAATCCACAAACAGTTGGAAAGGAAGGGGAAGACTGGAAACAAAACAACATGTTGGCCATGAACACATGAGACTTGAAACTGGGTAACGGGCATTTGAGGTCCTTTATACTCTTTATATTCATATATATTTAAAATAAACAGCAGTTTAAAAATGTAAATGGTATTCTGATACTTTGTTTCATAATGTCCTAAAATGATGCAATTATTTTCTGTTCTTTAATTTTCATTTCAAAAATAAGTTTCATTTGTTGTGCCCTATAAATGTTTTCATGGCCACTGATCCTCAACAATCAGGTTATAATCTAAATTAATATTTATTGTAAGCATTAAGAAATTTGATCACCCTAAGTTAGCATCATACTCAAAGGCAAAAAGTTGAAAATGTTTTCTGTCAGATTGGAAATGAGAGAAAGATGCCCACCCTTGCCACCTTTGTTCAACACAGTGCTAACAGTCTTAGCCAGAGTTCTTCAGCCCATGATTGGGAGGGAAGAAGTAAAACTGTCACTCTTTGCAGATGATATGATACCACATATAGAAAACCCTAAAAACTTCACCAAAAACTGTTAGAACTGATAAGCAAATTCAGTGAACTTGAAGGACATAAAGTTAATGAGGAATTGGTTGCATTTTTATACACTAATACTGAAATTCCAGAAAAAATTAAGCAAACAGTCCCATTTACAATTGCATCAGAAAGCATGAAATACTTAGGAATGAATGTAACCAAGGAGACAGAAGAGCTTAGATTGAAAACAATGACAATGATAAAAGAAACCGAAACACAAATAAATGGAAAGATAGACTGTGCTTATGGATAGGAAGACTTAGTATTTTTAAAATGTGCGCACTAACCAAACCAATCTATAGATTCAATGCAATCCTTCTGAAAATACCAATGGCATTTTTCAAAGAAATAGAACAAACAATTCTAAAATTTGTATAGAACCACAAAAGACCCTGAATAGCTAAAGCAATCTTAAGGAAGAACATAGTTAGAGTCATTATGATTCCTGATTTCAAACTACATTATACAGCTATTACAATCAAAACAGTATGATACTAGCATAAAAAGACAGATCGATGGAGTAGAACAGCACAGAAATAAAGCCACATATATACGGTCAACTAATTCATGACTAAGGAGACAAGACTATACAATGGGGAAAGGACCATCTTCAATAAATGGTTCTGGGAACATTGGAAAGCCAAATGCATAAGAATGAACCTGGACCACACTTCACACCATGCATAAAAGTCAACTCGAAATGGACTGAAGACTTGAACGTAAGACCAGAAGGCACGAAACTTCTAGAAGAAAACAGGGGGTAAGTTCCTTGACAGTTGGTCTTGGCAGAGGGTTTTTTGGACACCAAAAGCAAAAGAAACTAAAAAATTTTTAAAGTGCAGCAAAATCTGAAAGGGAAAAAATATTTGCAAGTCATATATCTGATAAGGGGTTAATATCCAAAATTTTAAAACTCATACTACTTAATAGCAAAAAACAACCCAATTAAAAAAATGGGTAGGGGGTACATATAGATATTTTTTCAGAGAATACATGCAGATGAGCAACAGGTACAATGAAAGATGTTCTACATCACTAATCAGGGAAATGCAAATCAAAAACCATAATGAATTATATCACCTAACACCTGTCAGAATGACTAATATCAAAAAGTTTAATGTTGGCAAGAATGTGGAGAAAAGGGAACCCTTTTGCAAAATAGGTGGACAAAATATTGTGTTGACCAAAATGACCATATGATTTTTTCCGTAAAATAAGACATTTTTCATTTACCAATAACTTTATTGATTTGGATATTTTGAATATGTCAGCTATCTCCCAAATGGTATAAAGTTGATTGTTCTCAATGTCTCAGTTTGATCACTCTCAACACACCATATGACATTTTAGGTGAAATGTTCACATTGCTGTCCATCTTATGCAAGACTTTCACATACCCTACCAACCAGACTCAAGCAAGCCTTATTTCTGCTGGATCCTGTATATATTTGAATTACCTATCCTTCAGTGCTACCATAAGGAAAACTAAATCCTCATACATACATGTAATTAGTTTACATATAACACATACGTTCTCCTTCTCTACAAACAAAAAGTGTACGCTGAGTTTCCTAGGAGTCCAGATGACCCGTGTGATCTGCGTGGATCACCGATCCATTCCCTGGGCTCTGCCCCATGGCCACCTTCCACGGGTCTAGGGACTCTTCCTCTGGCTCTCCCTGCATCATCTGAGCACAAAGTCAAGGACAGATGTGCCCTGTCAGGAAAGTCAATGGATTTTGCCAAACTTTATCTTTGACTGCTCTGTAGCAGGTGGACACTAAGATGCCCTTCTCTCTCCTCAGTGTAACTGTCTTCTGAACTCTCCCTGGCACTGCCCGGGTAGCCACTGCTGCTTCTTTCCCTACCAACCCCAAGAATGCTGTTTCTGTTTGGGGATCTGAGCTTGTCTTACTTTTTTTTCATTCCCCTTTCTGGCTACATGTGTCAACTAGTGGCTTCCAAAAGTACAGTCCATTTTTGCTGTTTGCGGATTCAGTACTTGCACATTCTTCTACTTGCTAAAATTGATTTGTAAAGCCCCAAATCAATACTCCTGGCATTTTTGCAGTCAGTCATTCAGGGACATGTGTGCAGTGGCAAAAAATTGGAGTTCCCCAAGGTGCATGTTGTCAGCTGAGATCAAACAAGTTGACACTCTGTGCCTTCTGGTTCCAGCTCTCAAACTGTAAACAAGTGTCCTTTTTGTGGTCTGTTTAGTACTTTTTCTCATTTTTTGTATTTATGTGTGATTTCACTGTTTAACCCCCTCCCATTCCACGCCACTCCAAGCCCAGTGCTGAAGTGCTGGCCTGCTGGCCAGTGCTCCTAAGTGTAGGAAGGTGGTGGTGATGTGCCTTATGGAGAAAGCTGCATGTTAGCTAAGCTTTGTTCAGACATGAATTTACAGTTCAATGTTAATGAGTCAATAGTAAGTATCAAATAAGGTATTTTTGAAGCAGAAAACATTAGAAAATAGACTATATTGATCAGTTAATGAGAATGTTGTGACCGGAGGCTTACAGGAACCTACTGCTACATTTTTCATAGAAGTGATGGCTCAGTATTCAATAATTCGGTGTCTGGGGGACTGCATGGAACATAACGATTGTGCATATTGAGAATTGACTGCATCTTAAGCTTGTCCTCTCTGTTGAGTTCCAGATCTGTACACACAGTTGCCTGCTGGCTATCTGGATGCCCCATAACACTGCAAGTTCAAGATGTTTACAAAGGTGGCCATCACCTTCCTTATCCCCCTCCTCAGTCACTCCCTCAAACAGGCTCCTCATCCCAAACTCCTCATCCTCAGAATAACACCATCAGCCAGGTTCTCAAGGCAAAAAGTTGGAAATCTTCCTGGAGTTTGCTCCTTCATGTTCCACATTCAACATAACACCGAATCCTGACCCTACTGTCCCGCAGCATTTGCCGTCTTGGCCACCAGTTCAATGCAAGAGCATGCATCACCCTCTATTTCAGTGGGCTGTTAACTGACTTGTCTTACTGCTACACCAAGACTCCTGAGGGAAGGGGCTTCATCAATTCGTGTTTCTATTCCCAGCCTTGGATGACTTTCAGTGTCTAATGTACACTCAGTAAAGTATGTAGAGGTCATGAGTCATTTAAAAATATATACAGTTAGTAGTTACAAAGAGCCTCGAAAGCTAAATGAATCTGTTACATCGTTTATTCAACTGATAAGTAGTTTAGTCAGTGAGGGGGGGTTAGGTGAAGAACGAAATTGAATTATAAAGTTATTATATTCAGATAAAGTTTATTTTTAAACAGTTTCTCCATTGTTTAAATAATATTATTCAAAGTAATCTAAAAGCTTCTGTGTTAAAAGGCAGTCTCTCAGGGGAGTTATATATGTAACATACAAATAGAAAAAATTAAAAGCGAAGATCTCACACAAGCCTGAGAAACTGTACTTGATAAAAACAGAAAGCCAACAACACAGTGAGTTCCATGGCTAACAGGGATTAACCTCAAACTCCACGCACAGCCAGAGAGATGGAATAGCTGCCCGAGGGTCTCATTAGGTCACATTAGTATGTTAATAAGCAGTACGCAAACATAGCCCTAAGCACAATAACTAAAATTTGTACATGGTTTTTGTGAACAAAATGAAACTATTGATAATGCCAATCAATGGGAAACCACCAGGGACTGAATGCATCCTTTATCAAGCTCAAGACCATACCACACAGGACACTATGGTGAGTGACAGAGCCATTGCTATTATTCAGCTATTAAGGGGTCTGAGGTAACAGCTATCACGTACAGAGGACACACTATGTTTAATCCTCATAGTACTTCTTCAAGGAGGTTAATGTTATTTCTTTTGTTTAGATGAGGAAACTAGGCCTTAAACAGGTAATGAACTGGCTCATGGTAGCAATAATGCAAAGCCAAGGGTTTTTTGAGTCTGTTGACACTGAAGTTCACTTTAGTGACAAACCACAACCAAAACTGCTGACAGCCTGCGGAATTTTTAACTCCACACTATCGTAACAAATTCTGGCATGCCACGAAATCACCAAGATTGTGGCACTAGCTACTGGTAACACGTGTCTGTTCCTTCTCTGCTCTGTGACACAAGGAATTACCATCTAGTTAGTTCTTCTCATTGGCAGCCTCAGGGAGAAGTGTTTGAATCGTTTAAGTTCCTCAGGAGTTGCACACACTCACCTAAGCTTGACCTCGTGTTGGATCGTTCTATTATTGCGTGCTTACTGGGGTTATTTAACACTGAGCGCTTGGCCAGCGAGATGTCTGCAGTGACCCTCGTGATGGATATCCTGTTGGGAAAAAGTAACAGAAGACCCTGAGGTTATTAACTGAAGAAAAAGGGACAGGAATATATGCCTCAGACTCATCTGTGTCTGAAACATATACAATGACCATATTTTCAAACAAAAAACAAAAAATGTTAAGGCACTTGACTGTTCTATTTATTTTTAATCCTGCACTACCTTAGCTTTTATTGGTTAATTTACCAAGGGCCAGGCATATACTAAACATTACCCCATCACCTGGATTATATCCTTTAGTCATCCCAGAACTCTGACAGGGAGGTTTATTATCATACCACTTTTGCTGATGAAGAAAATGAGCCATCAGTAGATTCTTTATTCAAGTCTACATATTAACTAAAAATGACGAAGCTGGGATTTGAACCCAGGCCCTTGAGCACATATTCTTACCCTGTGTTGCAGACCCTGCCATAAGTATAGTGCTGTGAAAGGCATGACCACAGAACAAGGGAAACATGGTCTTTCCTCAGCTGAGAATCCAGTGGCAGAGACGGGTAATAAAATAAATGAAGGAATTACAGAATAAGATGACTGTTGTGAAGAGGACACAGAGGGTGTTGTGACAGACGATCATTAGTTAGGAGGTCATTTTAGATAGGGTAGAAATGAGAACATTTGGAAGCTAGAAAGTGCAAATGACCTAGCCTAGGGAGAGCAGAATATAGCAGGCCGTAGTCGGAAAAGGCAGGGAACAAACTGGAAGGGCCACAGCGCCTGCGCAGAAGGTGAAGGAAATGTTGGAAACGGGAGGTTTGCTTCGAGGTGTCTGAGGGTCAGGGCCCTCCATCTCCCTCCCGCTACACCGAGCCCCCAGGTGACCCTCTTCCTACCTGCCCCGAGACCGTTGGTTTGGTCTCTACAGGGGACAAAACAGTGTCTGGGACCAGGTGACCCTAGCCAGAGCAGAGATTACATGTTGTTTGGAAAAGAAAGGATTTTAAATGGAATATTTTTCCCTGGGGAATCTGACCTCCAAAGAGAAAAGAGCCCAAGATAATGACCTTGACAGTTTCTAGTGAGGCTAACAAAGAGATGGAAAATAGGAGAAGAAAGGTATGAAATTTAGAGAATTATCTAGAAGGTTCAACTTCCAAATTAAAAGAGATTAAAAAAAAAAAGAATAAGAGGACAGAAAACTAAAAAATAATTCTAGAATTAAGAGCCTGACTTTTCCCAGTGGAAAGGATCCAGCAGAAAGTGTGACAGGAACATTCACAAAAATGTGACTCCGGGGATGAAGCAGGACCACAAAGCTTCCACCAGAAAAGGCAGGTCCCCTGGAACAAAAACCTTAAAAATTCTGAGGGGGAACCATTCCAATTGGAATTCCATTACCATTTTAACTATCAGTTAAATGGGAGGGTTGATTGAACACATTTTTAAAGATTTTATTTATCATTTTTTAGAGAGCGGGAAGGGAAGGAGAAAGACAGGGAGAGACAGTCAGTCAGTTGCCTCTCACACACCCCCTGCCTGGTCCCGCGACCCAGGCAAGTGCCCTGACTGGGAAACAAACGACTGGGAAACTCTCATTCACAGGCTGGTGCTCAATCCACTGAGCCACACCAGCCAGGTTAAAGACATTTTTAGACATTCAGGTCTCAAAGAAAAACTTTATGTACTCTTTCCAGAGAAACTATTAGAGGATGTTGTCATAAAGCCTGGAAGAGATCAAGAGATCTGGAAAAAGGGGGCTCCAGCCCCAAAGGGAAGGTGACAGCAATACCAAGGACAATGACAAGGGATGTCCCAGAATAGAAACTACACCCAACACAGAAATCGTCTAGACAGGAGCAGGCCAGGATGCACCCAGAGATTCAAAAGTACAAAGTTGAGAGACTACCTGGTGTATTGAATCCACTGTGAAGAGATTTAGACAACTGGGGAAGAATTTGGGGCCAAGATGGCGCCAAATATACAGAAAATTAAGCAAGTATAAAAGTAACATTATTTAATTTATAGTAACCACAAAGAAAATGCACATGAAAAAGCAATTATAATGTATTTGACATGGCCTATTTACTTATTTACATGGCTTTATAATACATACTAAAAATGGAGCCGGCCCAAAGTTATGACTTAACTGTTGGGACAGCAGAAGATGAGATGTGTATGCAGGGCTGTGACAGAACTGGGTATGAGAGAGCCACACATTCTTCATGGTGGAAGTCAGTGGATAACGTCCAACACCGTAACCTCAACTAGCAAATTAAGTACATTATTTAGAGGTAAAGAGTAAATACCAAAAGATACAGCCAATAGAGTTAAAATTGGGTTGCCTTTTGGATAGCAGTACATTCAGTACAGTGTGGAAAGGGATTACTGGATTTTGCAAATTAATTTATCTCTATACTATAAAAAGTGATCCTTTATGAACTGGGACTAACTCACGGAGTTCGATATTCACCACCATGTTCATGATGCAGAATAATTTTATTACCCCCAATTTCACCTAAGCTACCTCTCTGTGGTCAGTCCTCCCTATACTGCAGCCCTGGCAACCACCGAGCCACATGGATACATGGGCAGTGTGTTCCAGGCAGAGGGCAGAGTGAGTACCTGAAGTGCCGGGAATTATTCTAGCACAGCTGAGTGAGGCCCATGCACTGCTGATGACCAGAATCTGTGTCCTGTGCCTCTAAAAGAGGCCTGAACACCCAATGGGAGACAGGCTGCCCTGTAATGGGCGCCATCCTGAGATCACAGGGGTGACAAGACAGGACAAAAGCCACTCAGGAGCATCTGGAGTCTGAGCCCATTCAGCAGGAGGACAGGGTTTTCTGTAACAATACATCTTCCTCTTTTTTCCACATGCTTTTTCCTTTTCACACATGGTGTTGTCCAGCTGGGCTTCCACTGACCTGCTTACGTGATGAGCTTTGTACGCTGTGTGAAGACTGGCCACTATCCTATTTCAACTCCTTAAGTGTGCTTTGGGAATTGTCATTACTTGAGTTTCCGCCAAGAAAAAAGACCTTGAAAATCCTAAGGGCAAAATTGTGGGGACAATTCAGTTTAGAGGCGTGGTTCTCAACACTCCTGGTACATCAAAATTGCCGAGTAAGCTTTTAAAGTTATATTAGGTCCCACCCTAGAGATTTGGCTCCAACTTGTCACCAGTGGAATAAAAGCCCTTGGTTTTTATTTTGTTTTTAAAATGCTATAGGTGATTCTAATATGCAGCCAAGGCAGAAAACCACCAGTTTAGAAGTTGTCTCACACCTAAGTAAATTTTCCATAAAATGATGAAATGTTTCCTAGGATTACTGACTTTTTCTCAATACAATCCCTTTGCCCAAGATCCAACATACACATATTCCTATGCCAATCCAGCATGAATTTAGACACTTCAGGCTCAGAGCTGACATTTTAAAAATACTGGAGGACAGTTGAATTCATCACTTTCCTTCTTGTCTCTGATTTCCTTGCTAATTTACCTGCATTGTCCTGCCAGGTGAATTGGAAAACTGCTTTGTTTACATGACATGGGTGGTTAGGGTCGATCCTATTTGAATGGGCTACTCTATTGCACACAACAAAAGGATAATGATTGATTGTCTCTTCTTTGACGGGACAACTGAAACGCTATTTAAATGAGTATCTGACAACTCTGCAGGGCTTCGGCAAATCAACTTAACTAGGTTTAAGAGCAGAAAAGAATTCCTATCTGAATCTTCATCACCAATACTTCCTTTTCTATTTTCCCCTCTTGGACTTTAATTAAAAAAATAAGTGTAGTCTATTTAATAGATAATTAAGGAGTAATTTATCCTTTTAGAATTATATGTCTGTTTAGAGTTAGACATACCCACTACTTTCAGTGACTTTCCACCCTCCATTGCTGTCTTGGCTGGCCAAAACAAAGGCATTTAATGATACAGTTACTCTGAATGTCTTGCCATGGAGTTTTAAAACAAATGTTAAGTTTTTGCATGGCTTTTTGAAATTCTGCCTTATGAACACTATTACTTCCTCTGAGGATCTTTGGTGATCACAGGCCTAGGAAGTTGAACCCCAGCTCTATGAGTTAGGAAGAGCCAGAGCTGGTCCATTAATAAAGCCATATGGAAATTACTCTAGGCCAGAAACAAAAGATTAATACGACATGTATTTTGTTTCTTAAACATAATAAATCTGGATGGCCGATACTTTAGAACACCCGCCCAAGATACACCTTAAGGCTGGAATCTGTCTTGCAAATTCAAAACATACTCAGGTTTGCATGGAAGTGGTAGGTCAGAAAATTCCATCTCATTTCCCCAGCTGTGGCATGTAGGCAGGGGCACTGGGTTAAACTCAGTCACGGAGAGCAGAGTGCCCAGTCCAGCAGAATTTTCTGGATGTGCACGCTCATGTTGACAATTCCAAATTGTGATAAACGACAGAACCAAGAATAAAGAAGTGAAAGCTAAACAGGCCCAATTAGAGGCGCGCCTTTTATACTTGGCCAGAACCTGAAAGCCTTGGACCAAGCCAAAGGCCCAAGGACCAAGCTGTGTTTCCTGGCACAAAATAAAATATATTTCTTAAAGCAATGGAAAACAAAAATATCTAATTAGGAGGATTTGGTTCGGTAGCCTTTGATCATAAAGTCTTTTTATACCTTGAATTCTGTTTCTTTTCTGATGCTCTCGGTCTTTTGCTTGACTACTAATGATATTTGTATTCCTATAAATGTTTCTCTCTTTGTCCTTGCCTCTCCTGCCAAAAGTTAGTGTAAGTAAGAAATGGCTGTAGAAGCAGGTGTGCCCAAGGGAGAAAATGCTACACTGAGAAATCTAACAGAACACTGAAACCTACAGATACCTATTACATTTGTATTGTTCAGACAGGGGAAGAAAAGGAATGTGGAGAAGAAAGGTGGCTCATTTATCTTGTTAAAAATACAAGAACATTCACCAGCCCTGTATGTTCACACAGCCTCTATACTCAACTCTTAGTTTAAATTCTGAGTTTCCCTTTTAGACTCCCATTGTATCTTTGATGCTTCAGAAGCTGGTTTAACCTTTACATGGCACTCACTGATTATTTGACTCAAGGCTGCCTTCCAATAGGCTGTAAGTAAGCACCACGAAGCCAAAGTCCTTGTCTGCTTTTGATCCTTTTAATGCCTGGGCACATAGAATGTGCTCAATAAATATTTATAGAAGCAAGTTGAGGGGAGGACAGGAAAAGGAGCAAGTCTAAGTTGATTAATGTGACTCACTAGGCTTGGCCCCAGCTTTGTCACCGGTCACTCTCCCCCTAGACTAGGCACAAAGACCTCTAGGTGTTTGCCTCATGTGTGATGCTGTGTCTCACCTTGATGTCACACACTTTACACCCTCTGGTGGACACCCCCCTTCTCTTCCAATTCACTCAAATAGGTTCCATTTAAAAGCCCTTCCTGGAGGCTGACATCCCTAAATTGGTGTTAATCCTTCCTGTTTGTGCTACCTGTACCTTGGACACATGTCCATCGAGCTACCCTTTCATTTACTTTATATTTACTGGCTGAGGTTTCAATGTATGGTTTACACATGAGCTCCTCACAGGCAAAGACAATGAGCAGCTTTACTATTTCTGCATTTCCCAGCAGAGAGGACACACGAGCCATTCATTCAACATCCATCATTTGTTGTTCACAGTGAGCGTGGCTCTGGACACAGCAGCTCATCAGACAGATTAGAAAACATACTCCCCATGTGGAGTTTACATTCTAAGTGTGGGAGAATGACAGCAAACAACATTAATACATAAAATACATAAAATAATTATGGGAGAAAAGTCAGGGATGGGTGAGAACCTATGTACGTGTGCGTATGTGTGTGTGTGTGTGTGCATATATTAAGAAGAATATCTGAGGGAAAAGCATCCTAGTACAGGGAACTGTATATGCAAAGGTGTCAAGGTCAGTATGTATCTGGCTGTCTGGGACACTATGGAATAAGAAGGAAGGAAGTACGGCAGGACAAGAAGGAGCAAGGGGAAGAGTAGTAAAGTGAAAGAGGCGGGTGGGTGTGTGGATGGTCAGACCGTGGGGGCAGGGCTCTTTTAGGCCACTAAGAACTTTGGTTTTAATGCTGAGCGAAAAGAAAAGACATTAGATAGGTCTGAACGAAGGGGTGAGAATACCCAGCTCACAGCGCAACAGGTCATTGAGACTGCTGAACTGAGGGAAGACTTTAGGGGAGCAGGGATGGAGCGGGGACACCAGTTAGGAAGCTATGTATTGTAACAATCCAGGGAGGAGATGACAATGTCTCAGACCAAAAGCTGAGGGTGTGTAAAAAGTGGTTAGATTCTTGATACATTTTGCAGACATGGATAACAACATTTGGGTGTGACATGGGGGAGAAAAAGAACAGTCGAGGATGATTCAATGACGTGGAGCTGAACAGTCTTGGGACTGAAAGATGAAGAAACTCTTAACAGAGACATGGAAGACAATGAGAGGAACAGGTTTGGCGGTAAGTTGGAAGGTTCAGATTGAGAAATCCGTTAGCGATCTTGGTGAAATAGGCAGTTGGATACACAGGTCTGAAGTGAAGAAGAGAGACCAAAGAGGGAATGCTATTTAAAACCCTAACATCAAATGAAATCACCAAAGGAGTGTACATAGAAGTAGACCAAGTAGACCAAGGGACTTAGCCCTGCTGTTTCTCAGATAGCTGGTTGATGAGGAAGAATCAGCAAAGGAGACAAGGAAGTAGCGAGTGCAATAAAAGAAAAACCAGGGAAGTGTGGTTCCAGAAACTAAACAAAGTGTTGAGAAGAGGACGGTGTGGTCCACCAGGTGAGTTGAGAGGAGGACTGCAGATTCACCCTGAACGGAGCAGTACGAGGATCACCGACTGACACAACTGGCGATCTGATGTGACTAGTTTGGGGTGACTGATGGACACACAATTGGTGCTACTAGAAGAGAGCTTGCATATACAACTTGTTCAGGGAGTTTTGCTAGAAAGAACAGGAGAAAAATGGAGCAGCTGGAGGGGAAATGAGGTAAACTTTTTTTATTGAAGGAAGAAATGACTTTGTCTTTTATGTTTATGGTGTTTCCATTAGCACGAGAAACAGCGATGAGAGGAAAGGCCTGTGTGAGGTGGGGGCAGTGAATGGGGCCTGGCCCCCGAGTGGGTGGGCTGGCCGCTGCCAAGGGTAATAGGAGAAAAGCAGAGCAGGCAAACATGTGAGCGGGTGTGGGTGTGGTGGTGGGAACTCTCCAAAGTTCTCTTTTGTTTGTGTCTGTTTTCTCAATGAAAACAGGAAGCAAGTTTATGGGGGAGAGCAAGATGAGCAAGGGATGTTAGAGGTCTGGGGAGAGAGGAGCTGGTATGAAAGTCTTTTCAAAGAGTAGAAAAGTAAGTGGAAGAGGGATATTTAGTATGATTTCTGGGCAGTAATGGTGGCCAGTTGACCATGAATTTGGGGTGAGATTATTCAGCAGGCACTTGGCCAAGTTTATGTCATGAACACAGATGCAGGAACAGTGAGATGGATTATCCAGGTTCGAGGATGTGTGGAGCAAATGTGACAGATTTTGTGGGATCAGATTGAACTGGATGGAATGGATTTCCCGTCACCCCACAGACTTCAGTTTTCTCTTGGGAATCACATGCCTGTCCCTCCCAGGTATTGTCATCTTCGAGACAACACCCGTAATACCCACAATTCTGATATACTCACCGCCCTTCAAATCTGTGTTTTAAAAAATCAAACAATGCTTTTTGCATCATATCTGTGACCTGCAATTGAGCAAGCAATAAATTAAGATACAATAAAAATATTACTATTATGATAAAACAATTTTACTCCTCTTAAGAATGCCTGAAAACTTGAGCTTCCCATTTTGAAAAAGCAGCATTGAGATCACCCCATTTTTCTGTTTTGAGTTCCAATAAGATGACAATTAAAATGTCAAAGTTCCCTAAATTTATTCTGAAGCTTTAATGACAATACATTACATCACAAGTGATCTCAGTCACTGTCTATCTGATACTATTCCCTGGATTGAGTAGACTGTAGCTAGCAGAAATCTCCAGAGCAACAGCCAAGAGAATAAAACAGAACAAAACAGAAAGCAATATAGACCACAGCTTGAAAAACAACATGCTTTGCTGGTAGGAGCTCAAGTTCTAAATTCAAGAGTCAGGACAGGAGTCTGAGTCACAAAGCAGCTCAGTGTGCAAAGACAAGTGTGCCCCAGAGGGCACCTACTTACCTCGTACCCTTTCAGAGAAGGGCCCACCAAGACCACGGGTCTCATGGAAGGTACCACATCATAGGGGGGCGTGTGCTCTGTCTGGGGAGAGAGGAGATGACTTCAGATAGTTAACAGGGTATGGGAACTTAAGTATTTTGTGTAAAAACTGTTCTTTCTGAACTCTGTAATATGAGGCACTGGCTTTCCAGACATTTAATTTTTTTTTTAACTTGCCTCTTTTCTAAATAAACCCAATCAAAGATTGATGGGTTGATTTTCCTAAAGTTTTCATGTTATTAAGTGGTCTACAGGTTTCTCTCTCTCTCTCTCTCTCTCGTTAAGAAACGCTATTAACAGATTAGTTCCTAAAGCAGAAGGTGCTGCTTTGGGATGAAAACTAGTTGGTAGAAGAGACAGAAACATGCCTCATGCAGAAGAGGTGCTTTAGGCTTGACTTGGGGTTAAGACTGCTTTCAGATGCTTTGGACTTTTATGAAGAGGCACAGTTCCAGACCTAACATGGTTAAGTACAAAGACAAGAAATGCCTCACTACCTTCGTGTCTTGGATGTCTGTCTTACCTGGATAAAACCTAGTTTCAAAACACTGTAACTCTCAATTCAAAATACTCCAAAGTCCTACTGTTCTGAAATATTTAAATAGCAGGCATGCTTGTTTCAGTAAACAGTAATCAGGATTACTCTCTACCGCTTAGTGATTCATATTTTTTAAGTTTCCATGGCTTGAAACTTAAAAAGCAAGGTTCAGTGTCTTGGAGGAAAGGTGGAAAACGTGTGCAAACCAAGCCTGTTTCAGTGGCTTCAAAAGTCTGTTATTGACTTGCACCTCATGAAACTTCCGAGGGCGCATGGCGGTGTTCTGTTGTATAACTAACTCGTGACTCCCCCAGTACTTTTCTTCCTTTTGGAAGAGAAGGGGAGGAGCTAAATTTGGTAGCAATTTCTAAAACTTTCCAAACTTTTGAGTTTAACTGCTTCAAATAAAATAATCAAAATAAAAATTTTCCTAAACATTAGGTAACCGTTAACTTGTTTGATTATATTAAAATCAGCTGTTTGGATAGCAAAAAATGTTATGTTGATCCCCAAAATGATATTTTCTAATGCTGAAGAGAGACATGTGGCCTTGGATCCAAGATAAACAAATCATTGTTATATGAATTTTTCTGCTTGAGGAGCACCTGAAATAATACTTTAAGAATTTCTTTTTGTAACACAGACCAACAGAAAAATGTTCTTTAAACTATTTTAAGAATTTGATAAATGTACAAATATGAACATAAGTTTTGCATCAGCCTGTTGTTGCTCCAGAACGCTTTAGTGTTGCTTAAAATCGTTCATTCCAAACTCTGAATCCAACTACATTTAACTTGCTTAAGTGGGGAAGGACACACCCTTTCAGATTCTGAAGCTTCCAGCTGAGACTTCAGTGACAGTCACAGACAAACGTGATCAGAGGAGAGAAAATATCGCTGGACTGTGCTGTCAAATTTTACTGCTTTAAACTTTACCTAGCATTCAAAATGCACTTAAAAAGTCACAATAAAGGTAGAATACATTTTTCAACAGGAAAAAAAAAAAAACCAAGACGAACATAATACAGTGACAACACAAATGCCACAGAAGCACCACTCTAAAAGCAACCTGAAACATGGAGAACAGTGTCTCCGGTTTGCCGTTTGCTTCATTTTTGAACTCTCCACTGAGGTTGACCATGTAATCAGTAACATAAGAAGAATGAATACCAGTGCCGAAGGCATCATAAGCATATTTGTTAAATTGTTAGTTATACCACCTGGGATGATACTGAGAATGTTTAGGAGACAAGTCTTTATAATGATGATGTATAAGAATACCTTTTCCACCATTGTAATTAGGAATATAAATGGCATGCACTTTAGTAATGGCTACCAAGAAATTTTATTTTAGGTCTTTAAGTATTAAGTGGCCCAGTATTTGATAGGACTTTGGTTCCTTCGATCGGTGACTGCTGGTGATCAGTCAGCTTAATCAATAGGGTAGCTACAGAAATTACCTTATTTGATGGAATATTGGTACTTTGTGCCCTATTGATAACGACACCCATCATTTTTTTCTACCATTTTCTGCTAACCTGATATTGTTCAAATTATTCAGTGGAAAAATTGTGATAAACATCTTAGAAAAGTTTTAGAATTTAGGAGTAAGAAAACTTCAACAAATCTTGTCTTGACTAATCTGGTTTTAGGCCATGTTACCTCTCGGTAAAGCCCAGAGCAGCCTAGTTAGCGATGTTGAATTTCTGGGCTTCCACACTGTCAGTCACCTGGCTGTAAGTTTTCTCTATGACAAGAAGATAGGACCAGAGAGATGGGCTGGGGCTTCTATGCTCACACAAAGAATCCAGCTACTTGAATTTCTGCCTGGGGTGCTGAGGTCTTCCATTATTAAAGTAACCATACTTTATTTTTAAAAAAAATCCCCCAAAACAGCAACTTCACAGTTCTGTATCTGACACCTCATCAATGACTTCAGAATTCCTCCACAGAGCAAAGTACTTATGTAGGAGGAAAAGAGGTTAGGGCATGGAGAGTTCAGAGCAGAGTAGGCTTTACTCAGCACCTGTGTGTCATGATCTACCCATGGCTGTGTAGGATTTGGTGACGTGGGAGGTTTGACTGTAAACACAGCGTAGTAGGCTGTGGAAAGTGGAGTGTGAAGAAAGAAGGGAAGGAATGGACATTGGTGGGGACCCATCCTTAAAAAATAATGCTTCGAAGCTACAAAATATGCTGAAAGGAATTAGAGTTAGGAGTAAAGAGAACTCAGGACTACCTAGTTTTCAGTCAGGGGACACAGAGCGTCACTGTGTGGCATCTTGGTTGGCCTGTGGCAAAGGCTGTACACATGGCCACCGCCCCATTGTCCAACAGGTGAGATGCTGAAATCGGACTGATGGAGGAGGCAAGAACATTGGGAGAGTATTTGTATATGACAATAGGAAAAACTCACAGTAAACCGCCAAAACAAGCCTGCAGTTTTCCACTGGTCTTGTTCATCTGCAGATTTTGCACCTAATGGATTAGAAGTTTAAATACTGACTAAATTAAGACTTGAATATTTTTTAGTACAAGCTATGTATCTGGATATCATAAATCAGAATCTAATAATGGTTTTAATATGCTTGATTATAAGTTAACTTTCCAGAAAAAAAGAAAGACAAAGACAGACAGAATAAGCATGCACAATAGAGGTGCATTATATGGCGTTGTCAGTGTTTGAAATCCTTGAAGGTTTAAACAAGTTCCCTTGGTGGTAGATATTATTCCATCAAAAAGGATAAGTACTGTAATGGTGCCCTCACAGGTCACTCACTGAATTTAGTTGGTTTGCAATGCACGGACTCAATCGGCTGTTTGGTAGGTTCTTTTCTTAGGGCAGAAATGACTGTATTTCAGAAAACTGTGCGATTGAATGCTAATGATGCCAGTGGCAGGATAAACACAGCTTATGTCAATGTAGACTTACCGATTTCTGCTTCTGCTTAGCTACAGCAGCATGGAAAAGAAACAAAGAATAACAGAGCATGCATGTTATTGGCTTGTCAAGGACGCAGACAGTCAGCAGGACCAGAAGTGTGACGCAGTGCAGTTGAGCAGGTGGACAGATGGGAGCTTGGGGGTTAATGTTACCTTCTTAAAGAAGGGCATTCTTTTCTCTTTGGAGTGGGGTGACGTTACACTGTTTGCACTGGGTTTAGGGGAGCGGTGGTTTGCTGGAATATCATTTTCTTCTGCATCTAAGCCAGTAGCATCTATGTCTATAGCTATATACAGACAAACAATTCAAAAATTGTAAGGTAGACAGGAGAGGAAAAAGAGGTTATAAAAAATAAAATAAAGGCAAATAAAATTAATCTTAGTAAAAAATCTATCACGAGTGCTCAGCACAGTAAACAAAGTAAAATTTAAAGGTAAAGCATGTTAAGAATACAATGTCATTGAACCTAACAAAACTGAAAGTGCCCCTTATGATATCTATTTGCTTGATCAATTTTATATCAGATCTCAAAAAATATTCTCCATATTAATGTATGTCAGTATAGTACAGAACATTTCACTTCACTTCTTACAATATCTTAAACCAGCTTTTAGGTAATAAGCAACTCTAGTGTGCCTTCGATTTCTTATTTTTGCTAGGTTTTATGTGAAAATAAGGCAATGTGAAAAGGTTCACTTAAAATGCAACAGGCCTTTAAAGGAAAGAGAGAATAGAATATCCTAAATTCAGACTGCCCAAGGAAGGTCATACACAAGGGAAATGATTCAGGGAGGATTCCAGAAAGGGCAGGCCTGGCTGGAGACTAATGGGGAAACACTATATCCAATGATCTCCAAGGGACAAGAGTCTAATAAAGTGACCTAAGGAGACTTCCAGTGATTTCTCTACAGCCACCAGATGCAACATGAGAGGCAGGGTGGGCGGGCACATGGCCTGAGAGAATATGCCACTGGTCTCCTGATTTGCAGAACAAGAGGTTTAGGTTTGTGGTTTGATGTGCTTTCCCTTTAAAAACCTTTTTACCCTGGAAATATTTCACTTAAAAATTAAGTGTTAAATAAAAGATACATAAATAAAGGCCTATCGTCTTGTTTTGAAGTTTATAAAATGCTTCCACGTGCAGTTACTAGAGAATTTTATCAACTGTTAAAATCAGAGCTAGAAAAAAAGTATTTTAAAGATAGTCTTCAACTCTGTTATTGTTAAGTTTTAAAACATAAACTCTTCAAGAGTTTATGGGGCTTGTTCTTGGCAAAAACTCAGCAGAGCCAGGACTCAGAACATGGTTCTCCTGCTCCTGGGAGTCCCTTCCTGTCGCTGCACTGGGGCCTTCTCGGGTGCGGTCCCTTCTCAAAGCCAGCAGGCTCATCAGTTCCCTCTGCTCCCCAGCGGAGTCCCGTCCCCAGTGTCAGGATGCAGAAAGTATCCTGGCGCTGAGCTCCCTAGAAAATCATTCTATGATTTAGATGAGGTCAAGCAGAAAAAAAGAAGAAAACCTGCTCACCCCAGGAAAGCATCACAGGATCATATGACACATGTTACCTCTCTAACAGAAACCACAGTACGTTCAGGTTTCAGGAAGAAATTACCTGCTTGAAATAACAAGCAGCTGGTGCTGTGAAGCCACACTACCCTTCCCTGTGCTACGCAAGCTGAATCGGTGCTCACGACGGGAGACCACCTGACAGGCGTCACCT
The DNA here is from genome assembly GCF_021234435.1 of Artibeus jamaicensis. Taxonomy (NCBI): domain Eukaryota; kingdom Metazoa; phylum Chordata; class Mammalia; order Chiroptera; family Phyllostomidae; genus Artibeus; species Artibeus jamaicensis. The sequence continues at coordinate 691,326 of NW_026521995.1, read as the reverse complement.
TATTTTTCAATTCTGAAGTTATTACAGATGTTAGATGACTCAGCCTTTTGAGCACCAGCATCTCTTGTTTAAGTGTTCCTTTTTGATTGGGTCGTAAGCCTGTATAACATGTAAAACCTGGCATTGTTTGCACAGTACTGCAAATATCAGCTATTGCTGGCATGAAGATGAGGCATGATGATTTTCTATCCAGTGAAGGTAATAATGGCCTGAATTAGTTCCAGGAATTCAGTTAGACTTACCTGGTACATGCGTTCTCTCTCTTTGCCACGCATGCATACTGATGAACGGAATGGTTCCGCCCACTGTGTGCAATGGGAACATTCTAAAATGCGCCCAGGGTTTGGGATCAACGCTGACTTTCATAGCACTCTATAATGTTTACCCTTGAGTCCCACCTTAGAAAGCGGGTCACTGGTGGCCTCCTGGGTGCGACAGAGAGGATCTGGGTCACCCTTTCACTATTCCTATAAACCAACAGCAGACAGGTCTCCCTTCTGGTGGGAAACTCCTGTGCACGTTTACCTTTCTCATCTTTCCTCGAGCTTGTAAAAGCCACTTTCAAGGGACAGTCCCCCTTGAGAGCCTTCTAGAAATCGAGACCTATGTGTATGTCACCGTTGACAGGACCCTGGGATAGCTAGGTTCACGAACTGGACTGTATGAAGTATCTGTCGATTCTGACCTTCTGGGACCAGATGAAATCTTGTATTTTTTAAAGGAAGAGTGGGAACGTACTGAAGGTTTAGCTGTGACACTGCCCCACAGTCTGGCTGCCCACACACGCAGCCCGAGTGGGGTTTGAGATTCACCCGCATTTGATCACAAGGGCTCAAAGCCCCAAGTTAAAAACATGCCGACTTACTAGTTCTGACTTTTGGCTGACTTAATAGCCATGGGGGCTCATTCTGAAACACAGAGGATGCTAAAACATCTGGCCACTGTCAAAACACATTAAAGAACTGTACGAAGAGTTAAGAAGCAAGTTCAATTCTCTTCATGGTTCTACATGCTATGCACTTTATTCAACTCTGTGGTTCTGCTTATACTGAGAAATGTAACCCCTTTTTAGTTTCATGCTACTATTTGCACACGCTGGTCAACATTGGTATTTACTTGGGAAAACTGCTTCTATAAATATGAAACTAGTTTCTTTCATTCTTCCTCACCAGTATGCTTTTTTTTTAGAGAGAGCCTTGGAGACATTTTTTTTGAGATTTAAATATTAGTTTAGTCTTAGACACTTGGGTCACGTTAAGTGGGAAGTCACAGGGATGTGTGTGTTCATGCAGCGGTGGGTGTGCACTGCACACTTGGCTACTACCCCATTTCCCAGGTGTGAAGTGGAAATGTTTCTTTGTCCAAGTCCTTGAGCATCTCCAAACAGATTCAGTTTAGGCAGGTGCTTCTACTCTTTGGTCCAGCCATGGATGAGGAGAATGGTTGATAGGGCTTCTGGGAAACAAAGGCGAGCATTGCGACTGCAGACACATCGGCATCTGAGAGCTTAGGCAGCTTTCCCTCAAGGGGGTGGCAGACCCTCTCTGTAGAATTTTCTGAAGTTTCCCTTCAGGTAAACTGGGCTATTGATACAAAAATTATACCAGGATTCTGACGAGTGTAAGATAGATTCTGTAGTTGGTTAATATCTCCAATTCACACAGACACAAGTATTTTCCGCTCTTGGTATTTGGAAAAGTTATTCCAGAGTCCTGTGTCTGTATAAAACTTGGGTGAAGGTGTAAGTCACCTTTATTTTATTATATTAAACTCTTCATTGAACTTAATTTTAGTAATGACACACATCTGACTGCAAAAATTAAATGCAATTTTACAAACACACAAACTCACTCTTGAAAATGCACCTACTCTCACTGCACTGCCAAAAGGACGAGAGGGCTACAGGCTGGCTGCAGGGGAAGGAGGAGCCCCGCAGGACCTGTGGAGGGAGGGGAGCCGCTGCTTTACCACAACACAATGTGGAACACGTTCAGGGGCCTAGGCTCTAGCCTTGGGGGTCTCCTGACAGCCTTTGACATGTAGGGGAAGAGTGTAAGGTTTAGACTGTAATCCCTATAGCCTGACATGTTTGTGAAGAAGCTCAGATAAGCCTCCTTTTTCCAGTGCCTCCAGAAAATATCTACTAACTACTCCCTGCTGGTCAATGGAAGACATAAACCTCACATTGCGCCTAAAAAAAAAAAAGCTTCAGTTTTTCCTATCAAACATACTATTTTGCTTACTTTTGAGCAATTTAGAATTGCTCTAAATTATAAGTATGTGGGTTTTTAAAATCAACATACCTCCTACAATGACTTATTTCTCACTGTGTTCACATGTTGCTCATGTAAAATGCCCTACAGTTTTTACTAAGATGCCCTTGGTTGGTCTCTAAAAGCCACCAACATCCCCAGCGAAGTGTGGTGATTAGTAACAGGAGAGCCCTGTTCTTAAGACACAGCAGTCAAAGTGCAACTAGTTCCTTAGCTTCACAGGTGCCCAGTTGTCTGCATCTGACCTCTTCCCACCCTCAGCTTCCTAGAACTGGGTACAGAATCATCTTGTGCAAATGCTCTGCAGGCCAGTTCTTATAATCTTACCATGACTCTCAACTGCATCTCTTAGCGAACGGGCCTTCGTGCAATTCGACCCATCAGTCTCCCATTTCTATGGAACCCTAACTACTACAGATTGGGAGAGCTGCCCCATTGAGTGAACAACGAATTCAGTTAAGTTTGAATTTCAGATAACCAACAAATAATTTTTAATCATTAAGTATAGCTCATATAGTATGTACTTACACTAAGAAGTTGTTATTTGCCTGAAATTCAGCTTTACCTGGGTGTCCTTTATTTCATCTAACAACCCTAAGCATGAGTCCACTACTTTATAAATACAACAGTAGTCGCCTTCTCACAAGTATTTGTATCTGATTTTGATACTTCCATACATCTTCCACATCTTCCAGAGTCCTTAGAGTATAGCTCATGTCAGGCCTATAATTTCCTCATTTTATTTTCCTTTCTTCACCCTTCCAAAGTTTTAGTTCTTCTCTTTTTATTTAACAACGTGGTCTACACTTCACACGCACTGTGGCTGCTAACGGACATTCACCCATTCAGTGCTCATGACAATGTGCTGGGTGGATGCTGAGGATAAAAAGTTAAATATATTTATCACTTTGACATTAAAGCAACTGACAGTGAACACATTAACATATTTCCTTTACTTTTTTCCCCAAAGCCAGAAAAAAATTTCCCAGATTCTTCCTAACTGCATATGGATACTCTTATTTCTGACCCCTTTGAACATTTCTGAGGTTTGCATGGGACTTCAGTGCATGTAAATTCACACAACTAGGTAAGCCTGAGGAGAGCGTGAAATGCAGTATGCAAATTGTTCAACACTTGTCACTTACTTACCAGAGGATGGAGGTGTAGATTTTCTGGAACTAGGTACTATGTCACCCAAACTGGATGATGAATTTCCTCCTGATTTACTGGAGTAAAGCAAAAATTTATATTAAATCTGACACTTACTGCAGGCTTTAAAACATTTGTATTGCTCGATAAACACGATTACTCATTGTGTTTTTATGGGACTTTAAATTTGTCTTCCCTACAAGGAGGTCAATAGTGATACCCAATGGAGACCCCTAGGTACTGCAGACAGCCATGTAATAGTCTCTGTTCCAAGTTTAAGGTTTAATTTTAAATGGCCCTGAGGGAATGGAAGAGAATCCAGGTAATTTCTGCAGCCTTCGAGTTCTCTGCCAGGATCACAGGTAGAAAACAGCAGAGATGTCCTTTTCTTCTTTTGCCTTAGAGACTCTCCAGAGCAAGTCAACTTACTGTTTCCTTTTTAGTTGGTTCCTGCTCCTTTGTCTTAGCTTGATTACTTTTGGTATACTGAGCTTCAAAGGACTCAAATTTTTTACGGGTGACATATAAAAGAAAAGTACAGCAACACAAAAACCTGCTAACCTTTAAAAGGCACATGAAGGAACACGACAGAGTGTCACATGTATCACTAATCGTATCTGGGACATTTCTCAAGCATGGCCAACACGGAGGATTCAGCTTGGTTCATGGAAGGATGTTCTGAAGAGCATATGCTTCAGAACTACCAGACTCTAAAGTTTCATATAAGACACAATTCTGCATCTCAAAAGTTTGGAGTTAACATTGTATTTACATTTACATTTACAGCATTTACACTTTGTACCAGGGTAGCAGCACGCTAAATAACATATTATCAAATGGCCCCCTCATAAATGAAGGTGGAGAGGAATATCTTCAAAGAGTGACATGGGATTTCAGGGGGACAGTTTTATTGCCTGAAGTTTATTATCACAGCCAAATCAGGGTCTGGTTGAAATAATTTGCTACATACAGAGTCTATGTACTGAAGGGCAGTATTGACTTATGTAAAGAATAATACACTAAAACAACAGTAGCAGGTTGAATTTCATCACTACTATCCTGGAATATTAATGCATAAAACAAACATTATAAACTTTAAGCAGCTAGCATAAGGCCTCTACATATTTTTCAGGTTCTTAAAAGATACTTTTGTGCATTTAACAAGGATACCAGATAGTATATAATATGACTGAAAAGTGTTATTTATAGAAACGATCTTCAGTAGTTACCCAATACTCATTACCAGGACAAAAATTTTCTTCCGGAATTTTAATTTTTCTAAAGTAGCAAGTCTAATTTCAGTTCAAGCATGGGTTTGTTTTACGTTCTATCTGAACTTTAATAAAAGTCAAAGTATTATTTGAATTGTGTAATACTGCAACACAGTAAATAGTCAAAATGTTCAGAATGCAAATTTGTCCTTCATTTTTAATTCTATAAAAATGCCACCTTCTTGAGCTGTGCTGCAATTCTGCTCCCTCTGGTTTCAGTGTTTCCCATGTGTGTATGCATTTTAAAATACTGCTGAATTCCAATTATGTTCTCAAAATAAAACTTTATTTAAAATGTTAGAAGACAAATGTAAAAACATCTGAAAAGAAGTAAAAATATTCTCACATATTTAGGCAAAAGCTTAGGTAAATAGACAGGACAAAATGAAATCGAGAAATCAAGCATATGGTTATAGGGGAGGAAACCTAGTTCCCCAGACTAGGCTGTGAGATGATGGACACCCCCAATGCAGAGACTGTATAGCACTTTTTAAAAATGCAAGAACAAATAGTGTATCTAATATAGTTAATAACAGCTGGCAATAATAATAATAATTGTTCTGTGCTTGCTATGTCAGGTCCTGGCTCCATGACTCCCAGAGGGCGTGGTCGTCCATCTGAGGTCAGGCTGCAGTCGGTCCATCCCGATTCTACCACTCTCTAGTTGTGTGGCCTTGGTCCAGTTTCCTGGTTTTTCCTGGCCTGTTTCCCCACCTGTGAGGTGGGGGGGGGGCTCTAATACACGCACTGTTCCCACAGGTACTAGTAGAGAGCTGAGCTGATGACTAATTCTAGACCAGGGATGCCCGGGTGGGAGGCGCAGGAAGCTGTGCTTTCTTAATCAGTTTTGCAAAAACTTATCCCCCTTCCTATTCCTTTAGATATTTTTTATTTTTCAGTTTGTATATGAGGAAGCATAGAAAGATACACAAGTCTGTTTCTGCCCAAAAGCCTTTTCCAAATTTCCTGCAATGCATTCTACAAAATACTATTGCTAAGATGTGAACCAATAAAAGTCTGTATAAAATAACTTAGGTATATGCATGAAAAACATCCTTATTCCACCACCCAGGTTCACAGTGCGTGTGAACATTTTAAAAGCTCTGAAAATCCCTAAAATAACTTTTTACTGCCCTGACCATTGAACCCTCCTATCAGGTGATTGGACAGAAAAACTCTGGAAAATGCTGAATGACCCCAATAAACTAAACCCAAACAAAACGTCCCCTGGCTAAGATACCGTATTTTCTGGACTATAAGATGCACCCCCCCCAAATTTTGGAGAAATAATGGTTGTTAATGCTGCTATTGAGTTCTGTTTACACTTACATTGGTAAAATATTGTTATTTATGCTATTATATATTTTACCACATTTTGGTGAGATCTTTCTTACCAAAAAGCATCTTCTATATTGCTTGTTGTGGATGCTTGGAAAAAATTCTTGCTAACACTAAAATGTTATCATCGACAAAGGATTTACATCATTGTATAAACAAATAAAACATGAGCTAGAGAAAATAGGAGCCTAGTTATTCACATTAAAGAAAATAATTGTCTATATCACATCCTTTCACACAGGGAAGAGCTTGCCATGTCCTTGGACTTGGCTGCATAGGGTTTAATTTCAACTTCACTCCATCTGAGTAACCCTTCCAGTGACTCTCTGAGTGCAAGGCAGACTGCTGCCAGAATGCTAGCAAGGGTTATTCATCCCAGCCTATTTCATAATCTGTTTAATTGCTATCTGCAAAGGCAGTTTTAACTGGTTTCATACTGAGTTTCCCCTTTAAGTGCTTAGCCATAGGGGTAACTGAAAATTGAGTTTCTCAAGTGAAAATGAAACCTAACAGGCCACAGGGGCTGCTCTCTGCCAATGCTGTCCAGGACTGTCATCTCTAAAATGCCTTCCTGCCACACCAGGCAGCTGCAGGTGCGGATTCGTCACCAGGTTTGGTCAGTGCCAGAATATTTTCAGTAAAAGATTAGGACTTGAGAATTTCTTCTGCACTAAAGCCTAAATTTAATATTCTACGACCTTAGCTATTTTCATTAATGATAATAATTAATTTGATTCTCTCCCAGATCAAATGGAAATGCGATACAGGGATGAACTTTTTAAAATGCAGGACTTGGGATGCATCATCAATAAGCCCAATCACTAGTCCACTTGGTAACATGTAATAAAGATCGTGGAACATGGCAAACAACAGCACCTGAATGATCGTATAATCTGGATTTTTACACCAACACCTGATGCTCTTCTCATACCTGGAGTAGAATTTCCCTTGCTTGGCTCTCTGTTCATGCTGTAGCCTCATATTTTCGAGTTTCACCGGGCTTGGTATGAATCCGATTTCACAGCCTTCTTTAACCAATCTTCCTATCCACCAGTCATTGTTAAATTTCTAAACACAAAATCAGAATTGTTAACATCAGTGCGCAGAAGTTCAAATCCTCAAATTGTTTTTTTCCACATTAACTACTTTCAGTGGAGAGAACTATTATGGCAATTACAATTAACTATGTGTCAATGATCACAACTCAAAAAAACCCTGTAAGTTCATGGATTGGGTATGTAAAAATGAAGTATTTTTAGTTAACATGAATAATTCAGCTAAGAATTAAGATTGGTCTGAATCCCAGCACAGCTGCTGCTGTCAACTGTGAGAAGGTTAAATTCTCCTTGTTCCAAGACTAATGGCCCTTCCTAAGGAGAGGCCATCAAGCACCAGAGAGTGTTTGCATCAGAGCAAAATTCATGTTTGTGCGAAAGTGTTTGTAATGAGCAAGGTACACTGTTCACAGGTAATTTCTCTGTTTCTGATGATGTTGAAAATGTCTCTCCTGTGGCTGGAATATTTATCCTAAATCTTTATGATTTGTTTTGATTTCCTGAAACTAAATAGTATTTTTTCAACTCTGTTCTTGAACGTTTCGATGATGAATATCCGTTCTGGTTTCTTTTCCTTTCATAGTAGAAAGAGGTTCCTCTCCAAGCACCAGCCATCAGGAGGAGACCTGGATTAATCTTATTTCCTGTTATAAAGTCAGATTCTTGGCATGTCATCACTTCTGAAAACTTTCTATCCTTCCCTCCTAGCCAATATTTCACATCCCCTTTTAAACATTAATTAAATGGGAGGCTCTAAAGTCTCTAGGTTCTTTTAATAAGTACTCATCACCTCCTTTGCTTATAGCCTTTGGTGCAGCTAACAGTTAAATTTACATATGCTTCCTGAGACATATCAGCCCCTAGACTCCAGCTACAAGTTCCTGCAAGCTAAGGAAATCATGCTCATGCACTGAGAACAGCATGCAGGGGGAGTTTCTGGCCATTTAATACAGTATTCTGCACAGTGAGCACCTAATAAATGTTGACTCAAAATAAACCTGCATTAAGGGTGAATTTGTCTAATTGACAGGTCTGAGTCATGGTTAACTGAAAGCTGTTGACTTTTGACATGGAGGAAAGGGATTTCTCGTTGTTTCTTGCCTTCTTGGCTTCAACTCCTCCCACTCTCCCTTGCACTCAGAAATCCATCAGTGAAGGAGGATGGGGGCACCAGTAGTCCTGAGTTTTGACATTGGCAGCACAGAGGAGAGGTCATAACTTCTAGATATTATTATTAAACCCTCCCAGATAGTTAAACTTGAGAGATGAGGGGAGAACAACACATAGTCAAGGTCGAAAGTTAAAATAAAAAGTACAAGTTAAGCATAAAAAGGGATCATCTCCTCCAGTAGTTCCCAATTTCTGGGTCAGAGAGCCCAGGAGAGCCTTGAAGTTATCCCAAGAAGCCTGAGACTGCTTTCTTCTTTATAAAGGTTGTATTTGTATTAGAGAAGGTTGAGAGGCACCAATTTCATGTATATGTTATATAACTGCAGCTCTCTGCAATGCAATTTCACAGCAATAAGAAATAAATGATGTTGCAAGGTGAAAAAAATCATGCAGACAGAAATTCAAATTATTTTCCTTACTTCCTTAACATGCAGAAAATCTTTTGCTTCAAATGAGATGGCCATGCCTGGCACCGGGACGTCATCTTCGTGGGCTGCACTGTAGCTGACATTTGTCCGAACTGCAAATGCAACAGGCTTTGTCTAAGGAGGGAAAGAGGGGAAAAAAATAAGAAGCAAGTGTTCCCTCCCTTCTCCCCTAAAATACGAACATACGCTGAATAACTGTAACCATTGTTGCTTTTCCCACTTCAGTTTTTCTCACGAAACAGCTTATTAGTATTCAATGCACCCAAGATCCGTGTGCTCTCGGCTACACACCATGCATTTCTGAACTAGAAAAAGGCCACTGTTCTCGCAGCCCTTCAGGTAATGAAGGCGAAGATGAACAACGGAAATATGTTTGTAACTTGACTGGAAATCAGGAAACACACACAGAGATAACATGCCCAGTTCTTTGGTTTCAGCGGAAAAGACTTAGTCATCCCCCATCCAAAACATCTTCTTTAATGAGAATGAATGACATAATTCCAAAAGATACAATGTTTTGGATGAAAATAGAACCACTGACTATATTTGCTGTTTTACACATAAGTGTTTGAGATAGAGATGTAGGCAATTCCTGTTTACTCACAAGGCAAATAAAACAGGTAAGCTCAACAACAGTCAAAAGAGGATTTGTCCTGACTGGCGCCGTGTTTGTTTCACATTACTGCAAATGGATTTCTTCTGAGCAGTTTCTCCCTCCTCAACAAACTTTTCACCTGGACTTTTGTCCAGGAGGACAAGGGAGAATTAGAATAGAGACCCAGCCTTCATTTCCAAATTTCCCCGTTAATCCACTCTCCCGGCCTCCTGTCAGGGTTGAGGACTGAGCCGAGAGCTACGAAGTTACTCAGATCCACCCACGGGATGCTGATGGGAAGAGAGGGCCACGCTCTGGAGGTGGGCACGACAGGCGTGGGATGGTTTTTAAATGTTTGAAATCCAGTTCTGGGTACCCTTTATAGTTTTTAATGGTGTAAGAGGTACTATTCCTCATATGGAAATATGGGCTTTAAAAAAGGTGCCCGTAGTCCTGCCAGTCCTTCGTAGGAGGTCCTTCGTAGGACTGAAACACAATCCTTCGTAGCTCGGCTCTGTTCCCATTGTTTCTTGAAATTTAAAAAAATATGTAGATCTTATTCCCATACTCATAATATATTTAATTTTAATCCAGTTTTTAAAGTATCATAGCACTTTTCATACAGTATACTTCCTTATCATTTACATAATTGCTTCAATTGGTCACTCTTTGGTTCGCAGTAAGGTTTATCATTTTCCCACTAGGTATTCCAGTATTCTGCTTTGAAAAAGTGCTGCACAAAAATCCTCTTTCTACTTAGAATTCTTTCCTTGGAAATGGCTCCCAGAGGTAGCATGAGTAAGTCATGATTGATCAGAACCTTTTAAAATTCTAGTCCAAACTAAGTTCAAATGGACGGCACCATTTGGAACTTAACCAGAAGTATATGATGGTGCCCTTCTCAATAATACGGAGTCTACATCAGACTTGGTTTTACTGCCAGAAATAAGATTTTTATGAGTAGATCCATTCATTATTTTGGAGAACTCTGGTCAAAAAAAATATATAGACACAGGATCTTTTTATGCTATCATGATCTTTCATTTACCTTGGGGTCTTTTATTCCTGTGGGATACAGAGAACAAGCATGGCATGTATTTTTTCATCACTGGAGACATAAATGTTAAATGTACAATTCTTCAGAGAAGCCCAGTGGAAAATTTCCTGTCTTTTATGCAATAATCAGCTGTTCAAACATTGGGGTAAAAGGAAGAGGGAATGCTAAAAAAAGACAAATAAAGAGGCAGTGAAAGTGAGCATGCCATAGTAGGTGCTCCAGACAGTCATTCCATTTTCTCAGGTTAAGGCCATTTCCGAATTCGCCTCCTTCCTGGGCTCACCTCCTGTAACCAATGTACTACCACTAGATGTGGGGCGTATACAGGAATCGCCCTTGCAGAACTTACAGCACTACAGAACCCCATCTCTCAGTATCTTTGCTTCGGGAACTATATTTCTAAAATTAGAATGGACGACAGTCAAAGTGGAGGGGAGAAGGGAGGTAGCCAAGATGGGAGAGCTTAGCAGCTTGAGAGCAAGATGCCAGGACACCTACCAAAGGGGCAAAATGACAAGATCATTTTTGACTCGCTTCGGCTCTATCCACCTCAAGCAGTGTGTGTATAACATGGAAGATATTTTTCACATCAGTTTCATTCACGTGGGTTTAAGAACAGGGGATTGTGAATGGAACTGGATTTAAATGCTATTCTGCCATTCATTAGGTGAGTGGCCTGGGCACATTCCCTACTCTCGCTAAGCATGTTGGCCCATGGCTAAAACGAGAGTAGTTACACCAACCTGGAGGGTTGTTACGAGATTACAGAAAATGCAGGTCACAAGGCTAGGTTAGAACTTGGTATAGAGAGAAAGCTCAATGAATGGACACTTGTTACACACCAAAAAGAACTGCTTTAGAGAAATATGTGTTTCCCCATGGTCCCGTGTCTATTAAGGGCCAGCACACAAAGAATTTCCTCTGTGGTCTTCCGGGGCAGTCCTCCTCAGACCAAAAGAGTTACCACACTTCAGTATCAGCCACAGGCCCTATGTGGAATATAATACAAATGGATTCACGATGTTTTTCGCTATTGTGTATTCTTTCCCATTCTCTAAAATTGAGACTACGGTAAGGTCTAACCATAATCATTTTCTCCTACTTCTTTAGTTCTGATTTTCTTTGACCACCCTCAGCTACGGAGGTTTTCTTGGGGGGTGGGCGTGGGGAGAAGTAAAACAACTAGAAGTTTCAGTGGAACCTCCCTTAAGAAATCTTCACGTTTTTAATCCCATGTAACCATGTTTTTATCAAAAGTATCCTGCCTTACATTGACATCTGCATTTCGGGCCTACTCGGCCTCACAGGACTTTTCCTCTCCTCGTTTGGGCCTCTCCCCGGGTTCCCACTGGGACCTCGCCCTCAGCCTGGAACCCTGCCAGGCCGTCAGGGTTCCAGCCTCAGTCACCTCTGTGATCGGCTCCCGGCACGTGGAGTGCTCATCCCTTTCACTCTCACATCCGCCATAACAATGTGTGACAATCACTGATTCTTGGTGCTCTCGTGTCTCAAGGCCAGTGGACATTTACTCTCTATTGTTTGCTTCTGAAGGTAAAGCAAAGTCCTGAGAAGAACGGACAAACAGGAGCCCAGAAACTGTGGCCCTGCAGAGGCCTGGCAGGAACACCAGGACAGAGAGGACTGAGGTGACGGATTGAACTCTAAGGCATGCTAGGACGCAAGATGTGCTCTGGGCCTCATGGGAAGCCAAGCTGGTCCAGGCCCCAGCACCAAAAAGAATGGTGCTCTCTGAGAAGTGGGTCTGCCCCGGTCACAGGTTCCCCATCGAGTTGTCCACTGCCTGCCCTCTAACTCCAGGGCCTCCCAGGTTTCCTGAAAGGCTGGGTCACAGCTGCAGGGGAAGAAAGTCAGAAAGCATAAGTATAAAGATGGCTCACAGCACAAGATAAAACAGGGTTCTATCATGGCTGACCGTTACAGAATGGAACTTAAATCCAAATTCTGATTTAGACTTAGAGTCATCCTATGCTGCAGACTCATTAGGATTAAAGGCGACCGGGAGACCAGGGGATCCTTACTTCCACTTTTTCCCACCCCTTTAATGTCAGGCCAGTGCCATGACCCTATCATCTGCTTTTGCTGTCTCCTCCCATCCAGATTCCTGGGTAATTTGTTTTGTGGCTGTGGAGGGCCAGGCACGTGATGATGTAGATGCATTCTGTTCTGTCAGTCTTTGCTGCTCACTCTCCTGGGTCATGGCGAAGGGAACTGATCGATTCCCTTGCCTTTTTTGACCCCATGGACATATGTTACAGGTCATGAGGGTGGTGGGTAAACGACCCATGCTCGGCAGCCTCCTTTTGCCACAGAGAGTTAAAGTTTGCTGCACTTCAGCTTGTGGTCTAAACCTGAAGAGATTCTCAGAATGAATCAATAGGTACCATTTTGTATAAGAGTAGCATTTCATTACCCAGACAATTATGCAATAGTGCTTTAAAAACACTAAGTCTGACTCATTTTACTGGCATAACTTCGGCCTGTCCTCAGTTAATATTTCTGAAGGAATGAGTAAGTGCTACAGATGGAAAGGAACTCGTGTTCTATCTCCCCTTCAAACAAGATCCTTCTTCATCCTGCCTGTACATGGCACAACTTACAATCATAAAAGCCACCACGTTGGGATATCTGCGAGGTGCCGAGCAGTGTGCTGCGCATTACACACAGACCGTGGCATTTAGGTTAATTCCAGCAACAACTCTGTTTCCCAGATGAGGAAACAGGCACCAAAAAAGTTCTCCCGGGCCCTACGTAACAGAGGTGGTATTCAAACCCAACTATCCTACTCCAAAGCCGAGTTCTTTCCGCAGCACTAGACTGCCCTTCGTCCCAAGGGGGTACGTTGGTGGTGGTTTTAGAGCACTTAGCTGCTTGTGTAAAACTTCGATACTTGAAAGTTATATTTTACAAAGTGCTCACAAACTTGTTGGTGGAGAAAAATTTAAAAAGTTAAGCCTGAGTCTGCCCTGTAGCCCAATTTGTACCGCCTCTTAAATATAAAACACTGAATGAGCGGAGTTTTGTATGTTGAAGCGATGGGCATTCATTATAAAGACATGCAAATCAATATGCAGTTTAGCACTTCAATAACAATGTCAGCCCTGGCTGGTGTAGCTCAGTGGATTGAGCACGGGCCTGCGAACCACACGATCGTGGTTCGATTCCCAGTCAGGGCACATGCCTGGGTTGCAGGCCGGTTCCCTGCAGGCCAGTTCCCAGCAGGGGACGCACGAAAGGCAACCATACATTGATGTTTCTTCCCCTCCCCTCTAAAGATAAATAATAATAATAAAAATCTTTAAAAAAAACAATGTCAAAACATGATTTTTCTTTATTTTTATATGACTTTTCTTTCTTTACATCCCTTTTCCACAACATACAAAGCTCTTTTTCATGCAAAGATAATTGAGATGTTAAAACATGTATATGTGGTTTCGTGGCCTCCAAAGCGCCACAAATGATACTGTGTAGAGAGATCTGAAAGCCACAATTACTGTAGTTCCAGAGCAAGAGGAAGCACAGAAAGTTCCTTACAGAAAATGATTTGTGGACCAGCTTGAAGGAGTTTAATTAGCCTTAAAGTTATTTGAGAAGCATTCTAACTTTGTAAGTTTATTACTCTGGGGAAGATCCCTTTTCTGTGTCTCTCACCTGCAGCAGCTGTTCCTGCATTAGCTCTTTGCAACATCACAAGGTTCTCTGGCCTCGACCGACTGTGGTTGCTCCAGGAGTTTTACCCAGTAAACAGTGCTGAAGGTGGACTAATTTTGCTCAACAACTGCAATGAGTTATCAGTCTGGCAGGTGGCTGCTGAAGATCCACACCTCCTGGGCTCACCACTTCCCTCTAGCACCACTACAGAATGTCCTAAAAACCTAGAAGGGTGGCCCAGCAACAACCACTCAACCCTCTCAATCTCTCTGCCTCCTTGATGTTTTTACTCTGACTCATACCCTCGAAGCCCTGCCCTAAAGCCCCTACTCATGCTGCTGTATGCTCTACTCTGCTCAGAGATGCATGCTTGGGACGAACAGACACCCATGGTGTGCTAACTGGGCAGGTTCAGAGGGATATTTGTGGATATGTCTGAGACCACAGGACTTGCCTTTTCTCACAACCACAGGACACTCCATTAGTGCCACACAGGCCAGCCCTGTGGAAGCCACCAGCCTCCTGTCAGAGATACATTTGCATTTATAGCAGGAGCAACTTTCATTTTCTCACAGCCCTCTGGAATTACTAGACCAAATGCTATCAGAAAACAATTATTGGTTTGGATTCAGCAGTTCCAATTCTGGGGATATATCCAAAGGAAATACAGACACAATGTTGAAAAGATACCTTCGGCCCCATGTTCATAGCAGCATTATTTATAGCAGCTAAGACATGGAAACAGCCTAAGTGTCTCATGAATGGATGAACGGATAAAGATTTTGTAGCCACAATGGAATACTACTCAGCTATAAAAAAGAAGGAAATTCTATCAGCTGTGACAACATGATGGGCCTTCAGGGATTCTGCCATGTGAGATAAGTCAGATAGAGAAAGAAAGATATACAAAAACAATACATTTCTCTGGTTGTGAAATAGAAATAAAACAAATTGTCACAGATACATGGCACTATTTCTAGTTCTCTTCCTAGACAATGACTTAATGAGTTAAGAGTGAAACTAATTTTAAAAGATACAACAAAATATTCACCTTCAGTTTATTAAAATGTGACAGTGACGGAATACCTAGTGATAAAAATCAAAAGAAAATTCATTCAAAGAAGCAACATGAACTTCTGGTCATGGTCAATATAGTTACTTGAATTCTCATACATTGAGTTTTGCACTTCTTCATAGAAAGACACATCTTACTATGCTAAATAGGAAAATATGTATTTTCCATTTTCATTCTAAAACCATCAATAGCTAATAACATTTTAAAAACCCATAGTTTGTTTTAATATCTATAGTTGATTTGTCTTAAATTTTAACTACTTCCAATTTGCAATATTTTAAAAACAAATTTGAAGAAAAGTATGACTCAGATTCCTATTACAAGAGACTACAGAAAAAAGAGCTTAAAAAATCCAATCAGTTTTTTAATTTACTTTTTGTGGTACATAATAATTTCCTGTGAAACCTGCTATACCCTCTATAATTTTAAAGGACTCCAGTGGAAGTACATCCACTGAGTTTTATGTGGGAAATACCCAGGAACCCAAGAGATGGTGATGTTCTTCAGAAGTAAGTTCGCAGCTGTTTGCTTTATTACATACTAACATTTCAGTTTGCAGTCATTTTCTCTGATTAGCATTCTCGGACCGCTTTGCTCCTTTCAGTGATAATTAGAAATACTCCCAGTAGACAATGAAAATCTCTGACTTTATTCCTTACATTAATATGAAAGACTGTACAAATGTTGTGAAAATTCTTGTTTTGCGTCTGGCTAATTATTGAACTTAAAAAAAAACTTTGCTTAATTTATTATAAACAAGGGTAGTCTGAGAATTCTTTCGTAGCAAAACATATCAACCATACTGATAACCAATTCTGTATCTTGATAACTGAACATTGAATCAGACAGAATAAGCAAAGCATGGCTATCACAGGATAAAATTTATATGAGTAGTTCATTCATTTGAGAAATTCAAATTTCTTCTCCAGAACTGATTCACTTAATGAATATTTATTAAGTACATGCTTACTATCTCAAGTTCCTGTCCTCACATAGCTTAACTTACTTCTAGTAGAGGAGATATCATAATGAATAATTTCAGTTCATGAATAAACTAAAAGGAAGTTACTTGAACAGAGAGTAACCATGGGTGAGTGGGGCGGAATGGGCAGACAACATGAAAGGAGGCGGTCAGGACAGGCTTTTGAGTTCCCGATGATCCATTTATTCATCCACTGCCATCCATCTACCCATCCATTACTTGTGTGTCAGGCACTTCTGGACAGTTGAGATACATCAGTAACTAAGATTCCCTGCCTTCTAGGAGTTTATATTCTAGAAGAAAGAGATAGATCATGAGTGATAGACACCACAAACAAAAATGTACAGAGTATGGTAGAAGGTGATAAATACTGTGGAAAAAGAAAAATCAAAACAAGGTAAGGAAAGTGAGGGAGCAAGCTGGCAGAGCAAGTACAGTTTTAAATGGCAGTACAGGTAGCCTGCATCAAAGAGGTGACATGTGAACAAAAGTATACAGGATGTGAGGAAACACAGATATCTGCACTTGAGGCAGCGGGAGGAGCCAGCGCAGAGGCCCCACAGTGGAGCTGGCCAGATGTGTCAGAAAATGAGGAGGGTGAGGCTGAGTAAGGTAAACTAGGGAACAGAGCGAAGAATGAGGCCAGGCCTCTCAGGTTATGTGTGGCTTTGCAGGTCAGAGTCAGACTTTTGGCTTTTGTGAGATGAGAAGTCACTGAAGAGTGTTCAGTAGAGGAGTGATGCGGCCTGACATGTCGAAAGGACTATGGTGGCTCTTGAATTTAAAAGAGGCTTTGGGCACTTTTGGGTGGAAGCAGAGAAATCAGTTGGAAATCATCACAATAGTTCAGGTGGAGAGATGATGAAGGTGGTTAAGTCAGGGCAGCAGCAAGGGACTAGTTACAAATGGTCCAACTCTGGGTACACATTTTCAAAGTTAAGCCAACAGAATTCGCTTACGGATGTGGTGTGCGTGTGAAAGAGAGTCAATGATGATATCACATGTTCTGGGCCTGTGCAATCGGAAGGATGCAGGACCTATCAGAACATACGGGGAAGGCTACAGATGGCCAGAATGCCAAAGTTAGGAGTTCCATCTTAACCTGTAAAATCTGTGACTGCGTGAAACATCCAAGTCAGGTTTGGAAGAGTGCCAAGGTCTGGAAGTTTGGGAGAAAGATCTGAGCTAAAGATGTACAGTTGTAAGTCTTAGGCATATTGACGGCATTTACAGCCAAGGAAACACAGACACATGAGGGCACTCCAACTAAAAAGAGGCTCGGATGGATCAACAGTGAAGAAACTGCCTGCTCAGACTGTAGTTTTCTGGAAGAAACTGTTCCAAAGGGTAGAAAGTGATCATGGTGTCCAACAAGAGATGAGATGAACACAGTAAACAGACAATTCTTTAAAATGTTTTCTACAAACAGGAGAAAACATGGGGTCCCAGGTGATAAGAAAGGTGGTTCAACATTTTTTCATTTGAGGTAGGAGAAATAACAACTAGCGACTATGCTGATGGAATGATCCAGTTGAGAGAAAAAGGATGGTGCTATGTGAACAAGAGGACAAAATAGCTGGAGTGATGTCCCTGCGAAGCAAGGGAACCCAGTGCTCAAGCAGAGACATGAGTTCCATTTCTGGCAACTGGCAAGGAGGCAGTGTGTGCCAGTACAGGCTGGCTGCTGGGGTGATGGACGCTACCTACTAACTGTCTCAGTTTCCCTGTGGTACAGGAAGGTATGGAATAGGGAAGAGGTCTGAGAAGGGAAGGTATTAGAGGTATTAGTCATTTAAGAGTACAGAAGATTAAATGGACTGGAGAAGAGGTAAGACTGCCTGGCAGTATTAAAGACCCATCTGAGACTCAAGGTCATGGATTTATAGTAAGCTAGCCTTGGCAGGCTAGAATAGAATGAGCACCATTACACAGGTAATGGAGTTCAAGGTATAATCCTGCACCAAAATATTATGGCTTTAAAGTGACCTTTTCCCATCTTGCTTTGAAATTTCTCCAGCAACTTCGCAGGGGTGTTTATTATAGCAGGTGAACATATATTTGCTTTATCTATTTGGGAGTGTTTTTACCTACTTCCCTGAATTGATCTTTCAGCTCGGTTATAACCCTTTTCAATTGAGTGATTATATTCCTGTTCATTTCTTATACCGGCCTCCCAGCATTTGCCACAGTGCTAGTTATACATCAGTAATTGCTAGAGAACTCAATTAGGATATAGATTCTGTTAGAAAAATCAGTTATCAGGTGCTTATTCAGCACCTACTCAATGGAAGGTCTGGTTACCACAGCTCCAGGGCTGCACAGATTGAACGGCTAAATCAGTACAAAAGCAAGGTTGGTCTGATCAGGGTTTTATATGTTCAATATGCATGTATGTAAGTATATATATATATATTTTTAAAATTCAAAACAGCTATATTAAGAATTAAGCAAAATTGTAAATCTTATCACCCAAAAAGGCACTAAAATGCCTAACCATCACAACATACAGTAGTTAAAGTTGTATATGGAGCAAAAATACATGAAATATTAATTTTTTTCAGTAGGTAATTTAAAAACTAGTGAATAAGGGTAATCCTTGAAATATGGCACACACTTTAAAAAGCTTTATTAAAATAAGAAAGGCAATGTTTATGAGTCTGAAGTGAAGGTAGTGTTCAGAGGTGCAGAATCAACATGCAAAGTAAAAAGAGTTTAGAGTAATAATGACATATGGATTTATCCAGAGAAAAGTGTAGCATAACCCTTTCCTTCTGCTTACCAGAGAGCCACTCACTTTGGTGTTTAGTGTTAGTAAAGCACACTCCTTCAGGAAGAGCTGCTGGCTTCTTTTCCCCAGGGGAGCTGTCTGCAGGGGTGTTGAACTTGCGGCCCACAGGCTGCATGTAGCCCAGGATGGCTATGAATGCGACCCAACACAAAATCGTAAATTTACTTAAAACATTATAAGGGTTTTTTTGTGATTATGTGTTGCAATGTATTTAATGTGTGGCCCAAGACGACCCTTCTTCCAGTGTGGTCCAGAGACGCCAAAAAGTTGGACATCCTGCCCTGGAGCATCGTCCTCTTCGAAAGGCCTTAAAATTCTTTCAGGTGAAGAAACCAAAACCGGAAGTAAGTGCTTAACGTTATTTATTCCAGGTTGTGAAATTTACATCTCCTTAGAGGAAATGTAAAGTAACTTTCAGTTAATCCAGCATCCTAAGAAGAAAAGAACTGTTTACCTTTTATTTTACTATTGATTAGTCCTACCAAACATGATAAAAGTGTTTCTCAAGTTATTTAGAACCCCACATATAATTCAGAAGCAAGTAATTTTTACTTTAGGCTTGTTTAAAAAAATTTTTTTCCTTTAGTTGTTGTCATGGACCAAATGTTTGATTAAATGAGGTTACTATGGGCATGGCCTTCATCCAGTGGGACTGGTGTCCTTGTAAGAGGAAGAAGCAGTCACCAGAGATAGCTCTCTGGGCACGAAGGGAGGCGGCGTGTGAGGCCACAGGGAGCAGGGCGCTGTCTGTGGCCCAAGGGGAGAGGCCTAACTGGAAACCGCCTCTGCCGGGCCTTGAGTGGAGACTCCCCAGCCTCCGGAAGTAGGAGAAAACCAGTTTCTGTGGTTTCGGCGAGGCAATCTGTGGTATTTTGTTATGGCAGCCTGAGCAGACTAAAGTTGCCTTAACCAAATCAATATGATGTTTCTATTTCTAGTAAAAAAACACAACTTTCATCTACTTTATCTTGATATCAAACTCTTCACAGCCAAAGATAATTACCCCAAATTCCTGCACAGTTTTCAGAGAAAATTAAGAAAATGTCAAGTCAATAAAACTCCACTCCCTTTTTATCGACACATGTTTATTTAGCCTCTGTTTTGTTTAAAATTGAACACTGCACAACTCAAAGGTCAGGACAGGGCAGGGTACAGGGTTTGCTTCCTTAAGCCCGTTGAGACTCAAGTAAGGGAGCTTGTGTCTACACCAGACCAAAAAACGTTAGTGAAGGTGGATGAACAGTTTGGGTGCCTGCTCCCTCTTTTCTGCTATGGGTTGGCTGCATGTTTTTGTGGCTCAGTGCTGCTTACAACTCCTGAACAACCACCTTGCCTTTCCTTTGTTTCTCTTTGCTTATCTGTTATACTTCACCCACTTAGCAGTCCCATTTTTAACTAGTTTTCTCTAAAACATATTGTTTCTATTTTCTTACATTGCAAAAATTGAACACCAAACTAAAAAGCATGGTGTTCCATACAGGGCCATCCCCAAGGGCCCAGGCACTCCGTTCCCTGAAGTGCCCTAATCCACTGAGTGTGGCTGGGAAACAGTCAGAACACCCTGCACAACAGGTTGTACGTGGCCCCATCACGGTTCTGCTCAGTGCTGTCCTTCCACATCAAGCACAGGAACAAAGGAATTCAGAGGAACCCTTCTACACTACTGTTTGTCTATTGTACACTCGCTTAGAAAATTAGACACTACAAAGAATTTCTGAAGCAGCTTTCTAAACAAATGCAAGGGAAGCCTTCACCAAATACAGGCTGACAAGCATGGGAAGACACGTTATATTTTGCTTTAATTCCATAATCTTCACTTTCTTCTCTACTCCAACAGCTGCAGTTGCGGCTAAGCCCACAGAGTTCCAATGATCAAAAGTTATGCATGTTTGTATGTGCTTATTCTGTTATTGTTTATTTCACACCGAGTGCTTTGTTTTTCCTAAACAGAAAAGAGTGGAGAATATCTGCAGGCCCCAAATCAAAGGTTTTGGCAGGGAATAAATCAGGGCAGAGAGCTGGGGGTGGCATGCTCTGAACATGTGACCTGTCTGACTATTCTCTCTAGAAACGTTTACAACCTTTCTTGCTACCCTTACCTCACGACTTTCCTCAGCAAAGCTTTGTGAATGACTCACTACGCTGGGATGGCAGAACAGAGCCCAAAGGGGCAGACGTTCAAGGAAGGCAGACGACAGCCGAATGTGTGAAAAACCTAACGATGACAAATGCTGAGCACTGACTGGGTTGTAGTTTTAGATGCAAATCTCTCCTTTGAACACCTACAATTAAACTCTGATAGTAACTTGTGTTAAAAGATAAACTGAGGCATATTACAATGATCAGGATTTTATTAGGGCCAACATTTATCGAAGCCGGGCAGTACCAAACCAAAAGTAGTTAGAAATGCTCTACCAACAGGAGGTCAGGGAAAGAACGACTTTGAAGGAGAAGATGGAGAAGCAAAGCAAGGAAATTACTTGGCTGGCTACAGCCTAAGGGGTTGCCTTATTTGGGAAGGCCTAGCTGGCTCTGTGTGATTGGTCATGTTTAAATGTGTTTTCTGGGATGCCAGTGCATTTATAGGAACCGACTCTGGCTTAGGTTCTGTGTTTACATAGATTACCAAGGTATTACTGCCACTTCTGTCTAATGGTCTCCTTGTTTAATTGCTTTAAAACTAGTAATCACTCTAGAGGTCTTTTCTAAAGGCGCCCCAAATATCTGCTTACGCCATCTTCAGTCAAGTCAGGGGATATTTCCAACTTCACTATGGCCTGTGTGCCAAGGTTTCGGAGAAAGTAGCTGGCTATTGGGTGCGAATGTAAGCAGTATTTGGCAGTAGAGAGATATGACTAAACCTGATGAACAGGTACTGTTTCAAGTGTTAGACTGTAATAATTATACTTGCCTTAATTTACTGAGTACTTACTATATGTAAGCCACTGTGCTTCAACATACCTCATTTTGTCTCCATCGAAGCCCTAGGAATATGTGTCCATTAAGTGAGGACATGGGAATCAGATCTGGGTCTTTTTTGAGTACGAAAGCTCATGTTCTCTCATAGCCACCATACTGTCAGCCAGCAAGACCACAGGCTCTTTGGTAACACATTCATTTTTATTTATTTCTACTCGCTCTCTAGTCTCAAAATTCCTATTACATGTCTGATATCCCCTGGAAACACTGTAAAGTATACTTATTTCATAAACTTTCATAGTCTTACTAAGTCATATTTGTGACAACACTTCACATAATTTAAATGCAGTCTAGCCCTTACATTTATTACTTTTTTATTCCCCAGTTGAAATTCTTACAAAAAATACACCCAACTGTATTGTATCCTTGAAAATATAATTATAAAAGTAGAAAATTTAGAAAATGCAGTAAACCAAAGAAAGGAAATGCCATCTGTAACTCTACTATCTACCTAACATTTTATAGACCTTATAGACTTTATATATATATACACACTTAAAAATAAAATATGATAATTTTGTAACCATTTTATTTCATTTAAAAAGCCATTGTCCTTCCAAGTCATTTTCAATAGTGGTACATACCCACACCCATTGAATAAATAATATGTCTTATCTAACCAATGAAATAACTTCTCAATTTCCCAGAAAGCAGAAGCTGAGGCAAAGTGTTTACACAGGAGTGCAATTCCAGGTATCAGAAGTGAGGGACGAGATTAAGGCAGAGAAAGAGAAAGAGAAACAATAGGGGAATCGGTTATTGACTTGTCTGCCACTGGGAATGATTGATTTGTTAATCTTCCTGGACTCTTCCCTGGGAAGCCACGTAAAACATGCCCCCAGGTAGCCTGCCTGTCAGGAAGAGGATGTTATTTAACTACCACTGCTCAAAGGTGTGCCATGCTTGTGCTTCTGGGTACTCAACATAAAGAGCTGGGCCTTAGTCCAGGACACATCATGGACAACGGGAAGAGGAAAACAATCTACTATTTAAAAGACAAAAAAAAAAAAAAAAGATTCTCAAATAATTTGAGTACTTTTTTTAAAAAAGTAAACATGTCTAAACTAATCCAAATTAGTGGTGGCCAGTTCAAGAAAGTATTCATGGAAAAAAATGTACATTTATTGCAGGTTTGCTTACATTGTTTGAAAATTATTTAGGCCCTGGCCAGGTAGCTCAGTTGGTTAGCACATCATCTCAATACGCCAAGGTTGCGGGTTTAATCCCCAGTCAGGGCACTACAGGAATCAACCAACAAATGCATAAATCAGTGGAACAACAAATCAGTCTCTCTCTCTTCTCCCCATTTTCTCTCTAAAATCAATTTAAAATTAGAATTATTTAAAATTCCTTTTTTGAAAGTATCAACAAAATCAAAAGAATATTATTCACTATATTTGAATGCCCTTAATATTGGTAGCTCATTTCCTTTGAAGAAACGTTAGTTTTTCTCAAACATCCCAGAGTCACTTAAAGCCAAGTTTAACAAATAACGATCAGCCTAGGAGATAAACTTTTTAAACTGAAAACATTGCTTGACTCTAAAAGTAACGAGCTGTCTTCCTTGTGTACTTCACATGTTCCTCAGAGGGCAGTCCAAAAATTGTCATCATTTACTGAGAGAAAGTTGGTCCCTACCATTGGTCCCTGAAGTCATTGTTCCCATTTTTTTTTTAAGTTTTTATGATTCCCATAAGATGTCTTGGAATTTTTACTAAGAACTCCAGGATGTGCCCTGGCTGATGTGGCTCAATGGACTGACTGCTGGTCTGTGAATCAAAAGGTTGCCAGTTTGATTTCCAGTCAGGGCACATGCCTGGGTTGTGGGCCAGGTCCCCAGTAGGGGACTATATGAGAGACAACCACACGTTGATGTTTGTCTTTCTCTCTTTCTCCCTCCCTTCCTCTCTCCAAGTTCTCTCCAAGAACTCCAGGATGTCTGCAGAAATTCCACACCACAAATCTCCAAGAGATGGGATCATAGACTCTCTGATTTTGTTTACTCTTAGCAGACCAAAAAAAAAAAAAGAAAAATTAGGAAAAGGACTTCAGAAAAATGTGTGTATGTGTATATTATATACTATATAAAATATTCTATTTCTATTTTATATAAACACAAATGTTTATATAAACATATATAAAATAGAATATCCATCTCCCATAAAGTCAAAACTTTCTACTTTTAAAAATAAATGCTAAATATTAATCACATTTTTAAAGTACCTAAGGAGTCATAGATTTACAGGATTTTCTCCCCTCTGATGTGCATGGAAGAATTCGGGAAAAGAAATAACAAGGAAAGGATCTAGAATTTACTTCTTTTCTTTTGTGTGTCTTGCTCATTTTATTTAAATTCAGGTATGTTAAGGTTTCCCATAATTGTTTTGGCTAATAACTAATTTCTAGGGTACCCAGGGAGGAAAAGCCTCAAAGACAGTTTTTTCCTGCATGGCTCTTCCCCGGCCCCTCAGACTAACTGAGGCATAGCTGACAGATCAAACTGTAAGACATTTCAAGTGTACAACATGGTGGTGTGACGAATGTATATTTTGTGAAAGGATTCCTCCCATCAATTTATTTATTTATTTTTTTAACTTTTTTTATTGATTATGCCATTACATTTGCTCTATTCCCCCCTCCATTCCCCTCCACCCTGCATACCCCTCCCCCACCATTTCCCCCTTTAGTTCATGAACACGTGTCTCAAATTCTTTAGATTCTGTATTTCCCCTGCTATTCTTACCCTCCCCCTATCTATTTTCTACCTACTGTCTATGCTACTTATTCTCTGTACCTTCTCCCCCCTTCCCCTCCTCCCACTCCCCTGTTGCTAACCCTCCTTGAGATCTTCATTTCTATGGTTCTGCTCCTGATCTAGCTGTCCTCTTAGTTTGCTTTTGTTTTAGGTGTGGTTCTTAATAACTGTGAGTTTGTTGTCCTTTCACTGTTCATCTTTTTTATCTTCTTTTTCTTAGGTAAGTCCCTTTAACATTTCATATAATAAGGGCTCATCAATTTAATTAACTCAGCTATCAGCTCCCATATTTAACTTTTTTAAAAAAGAACATTTAAGTTATACTCTCTTAGCAAATTTCAATGATTAACTATTGTCACCAGGTTTTAGATTAGACCCTCAGAGCCTACTTATAACTGAAAGTTTGTAGCATTTTACCAACCTCTCTCTATCTACCTCCCCCCGCAAAGAGGCTCTTCTTAAAAAGTGGGCCCATTATGATCTCTAGAATAGTTGTTGATAGTCTGGAGGGAACTCTTAATCTGGACCTTTCTACAGACGATAAAAAGAACTAAGAAAAATAGAGCCCCTGTCACAGAATGAAAGATGTGTTCCACATATCCTGTTGTAACATAAGCATCATTATACATAAGTACATTATAAATGGTATATTGCAGGGTCTTATATCAATGGCCACTTATTCCTTCCCTGGTTGAGTGGCTTAGAAATCCTCTGTCCTGATCCAACACAGCGCTTCCTTTACTGTATTGCATCTAGGCTCACCAGGTGCATTTCTGCCCAGGACAGCAGCTTGTGTCTGGGTATAAGGTCCTCTATTAGAAATAGAAGCCTATGTGCAGTTGTCTGAAGTTCACTGTAAATATACACGTTAGTAAATTTATACTGTGTTTAAAAAGGTGTTTCCTTCCAGTGTTCTCTCAAAACAAACAAACAAAACCTGATGCCAGTTACTCAGAAACCGGAGAACATCATTCCTTTTCTAGTCCTTCAGTTCTCTCTGCCTGCTCTGTATTCTTCCCCATAGTCCACTTGTGCCTCGGGCTTAAAAACAGCCAGATTTGCATTCGTACTCTGTTCTTCTTGGTGAAGGGGAAAGCTTCCCAAATGGGTCATACACGGATGAAAATACAGCTACCACTATCACTGGGCTCCCAGCTAACATCCTCTCCCTTCTTCAAACGGCGTTAGGAAGTTGATTTCTTAAATGCATTTCTTGCTCAATATCAAGTGGGTATACCAACCTGCCACCTATCTTTTTTTACAGCATACATTTTAAATCATTTTAACTAGTCCTAGAAAACATCACATTTGGAAAGCATTCTGAAAGAAAAATTAAAATAGCAAAATGCGTAAGAGTTCTCAGCTGTGGTAAAACAGAAGTCAGGGCTGTGCCCAGGGTCTCTGTGGGAAAGCAGAACTGGACGCAGTCATTGTGTGACTGGGAAGGACTGGGCACATTGACCTTGCCCATGAACTGGCTGTGGAACCTGGTGCATCTAAACCTTTGTAAGCCCTGTTCCCAAGTCTCAAAGAGGATTTTGTGATTCTGATGTGATCTGGAACACATACAGCTCCTTAGCACAGTGCCTGGCACAGACAGGGACACACTCAAAAAAATGGTACACATTAAAATAGAAAGTATCAGAGGATCATTCCTAACCAATCTGCCTGTCTAGCACTAGTGGATAAACAGTAAGATTTGCTTTTGGGGGGCAGGGGGCATATCAGTAATGCTCCTGTTCATCTGATCATCGATAATTAAAGCCATACTTGTAGATGGGGGCGAGGACTGAGCATGCACCCTAACACCTAGCAGGCCCTACCAGGCAGTGTTGGGTTTGATCTTCCACAAGATAAGCTGGATACCTCCCTGTGTTTCACAGCTACCAGCTTGTTGAGTCAGGCCTTCTTCCCCGGGACTGTGAGCTGTTACTGAGTAAGAATGCAGATAAGGAAAACCACTGGTGAGCTGGCATCCTCACCTTCGCACAGCCTAACGACTCACACTGAGTGACACTGAGTGACTCACGACCCCTTAGCTCACGAGCCTGACTGTGCACCTGGCCTGCTGCCAGAGAGTGACTCCAGAACCCAGGTTCGCAGTCCATGAAAGTCACCCTGCCTCTCTGTCTGTGGCTTCCGTGTCTGTGAGGTGACAGGTCTGCAGGTGCCCTTCAGTTCCACCGCTTTACAACCCTGCAAGCTGCAGCGACACCCAGAGCTGCGCTGGTTCCCTTCCCACCTTGAGAGTCCCCTCCTATCAAAACATCCCATTAGATATTTTTAAAAGGCCCTTTTTCTATGTGAGAAAATTCAGCAGAGTATCTTGAAGCGATGGTACATCATCTTGATGATTAGAGCTAAAAGAGTCTTTAGAAAGCAAATCCAACCCTCTCATTTTAAAAATTAAAAGATGAACCCAGCAATTTTAGGCCTCGCTCAAGGTCACGGATAGCAGCGTGGCAGTGAGCGGCAGCTGGGGCTCCATGCTCCTTGTTCAATTACACCCTGGCCCCAGTTCCAATGCGTGGAAAACACAATTGAAACCTCAGGAAATTATTTTTTTAACTTTACATGGTAGTAGTTTTTGATTGTTATTTTAGAACCGGGGGGGGGGAAAGAAGCATTTTTCAGAAGCAAGAACAACTGGAAAGTAAATCTCCTTTCCCCACTTCAGTTATTTAAAGGGAGTTATGTCAAATCTCTGGGCAGCCGTGTAACTGGTAGGAGAAGGCACACATTTCCGGCATCGCTTCCAAACACACCCGTGCACCAGATGAGTATTGACTGATGGCTTCACACACTAATAAGTCCAGAATCTGTTGCTAGGAAAATGCTTTGCATGCGTCACTAAGGCTATTTTAGAACTTGCTCTCTTGAACTGCATGTAAATTAGCCCTGGTGAGTTTCAGTTTAAATGTGATTTCACTGAGGGAAGGAGAAAGCATAACATTATTTTCAGGGTTTGAACAGAAGCTATACCAAAACAAAACTAGTGGTAAATCTACACACTTTTATAAGCTGTTACTTATAAAAGTAACATCTAAGTTCTTTGAATAATAACTCTAATACTGGCTTTATATTTATTAATACATTTACTTAAATCAAAATACTGCTACCCAAAGCATGCATTTATTTCTATTAAAGATGAACCATACCATAGTAAATCAAATAGAATCACCTGATACATTTTAAAAATAAGGGTGCTGAGCCCCGCCTTACGCATTTTTCACTGAATTGCCAGCGGGTGGAGCCAAAGCACAGAATTTCCTCCCCCCCCCCCCCCCCCAAGACCTTTAAACGTGCAGTGGTGGACTCTTATGTAAGTCTCTGATTAAGAGCCACAGACACACAGAACAGCAATGCCTTAACATATCCCCAGCTTCGGGAAGGGAAATCTACATTTGGAGAGAGAGTGTATTCTACAGCAGTTATGCTCAAACTTTGTTTTGCCTCAGACTCAGCTGCAGAGGGTGAGGTTTGTTAAGAACACTAATGCCAAGTATCACTCCAACCTAAAAAAACGTATTGTTAGCAAAGCTATACAGAATATTCAGAGGCACGCTGTGTTTGAGGATAAACTTTTCATAAGTTTTCCTGAAAGGCCACTTGTTTTCTGAAAAATTGAACTGAAAATAGTTAAGTCAAGGAGGTTCTTGAGGGAGGTGGAGCTGTGTTAGAGACCATTTTAAAGCAGACCTAGTTTAAACCATGGTCACCAAAGCGCCTCTATCAACTGCAGACACCTAGCTTGTTGTGTTGACGCTGGGTCAAGGAAGCAGCTTACGTCATAGAACCAAGGTAGGCTGGCAGCGTGGAAGAATGGTTGCGTGTCAAAGAAATGGAGATTCCTTATCCAAAAATGGTTCACCTGGTCATGCATAGAGTTTAAGGACATAGAAAAGGTATGTCTCACCCACAGAAAATGGGTGCCCCAACCCTGTCCAGTACACATGAGGTCAGAGGGCAGACGTGGTAGAACAGATGGTTGTGAAGGAGCCGTATAGAGGGATGGCTGCAGTTAAACAGGGGATCCCGGGGGTTCGCTCTTCTGGGGCATCTGCCCCTTTGGGTGGAGGTCCTCTGACGGAAACCGAATGTGTGGTGATTTTATGAGGCTGGGTGATGATGCATGATGCTTGTGCAGGGACTTTCAATTCAGAAGACAAATTTACAGATCTTTTATGATTTACTGTCTCTATCTCTCTCTGGCTAGCAATTTCTTCTTTACCTTGGTTGTAAGTTAAAAATTTCAAGATCCCTCCTGAGTCAGAATGTCAAGTGCTTTTGGTAGATAAAGGAAGTCTTATTGGTCCCACTTTGCATAGGAAGAAAATCAGATGATGGCCCCAAACCACATGGCCGCATGTCAGAGAAATTGGAGTCTAACCCATAATTCCAACTCACTGCACCATAATTTCTGCTCCAATTTTAGGCTCTGGCTAACGAGTGTTCCAGGGGAAGTGGAAAATCCACAAGCTTGAGCTCAGAGCAGTTTAGTAAAGACCAGTGGCAGCAGGGTAATGACTTCCTATCCTGGAGAAAATAATACTAACAAGAATGAGCCATTAACATGTTCAAATAAATATTTTAATAACATCTTGTGAGAAGAAAGGTAGTTATTTTTTATCATGTGCAACTAATTCCTTAATTTTAAGGTCTTCCAGAAATACTAATTCGACACACTTTCCAGCCCTTACATTTAACATCTAACATGTGGCCACACTACGTGTGTGGGACTGGAAGAGGTGTCCACCATCCGTCAGAGCTCCTGTTTGGACCCAGGGAGTAAAAACCCTCATGCTGGCTCTTACAGTCATACCCTTCCCTCCACGCCTGTCTATCTCCTCGACCCGACTTGGTTCCTTTAAAAGAAGGTGGTGTTACCTTTATTTTTTCACTCTGCCACCAGCACCACCACCACCCTCTGTACCCAGCAATCAGCAAAGATTCCAACACACACTGGAATGCCTGCCATGTGCCAGACACTGAAGACACCAAGCTGAGTGCTTGTGAGAAGGTCAGTTTGCAGCAGTGAATAGCCGCAGCATAACAAAATCTGCTGAACCACATAACTTCACTATGAAGCAGGACCAGAGAAGAAGGAAAACCAGAGATAAAAACTCTGGGACACGTTACTATAAATAGACTTTGCCATATTCGAGAAGTTTATATCTAATAAATGAAAAAATATATAAATATTCACATACATGCATAATATAAACATATATGCAGGAATGGAGACAGCATTTTTAAACACAAGAAACACATGAAAAAGGAACTGAACATTTATTTTAAAAAACCCAGCAAGTCCTAAGAGGCATATTCTCATCATTACTTAGCTTACAAGGTATGGTACCCTCCCCCCAATTCACAGGACACATGTTCTAAGCACCCCCCCATTGCAGTGGACTGCTGAAATGGCAGCTAGTACTGAACCCTACATTTGTCCTTATACACACATAAACTTATGGCGTCTCTCTGGCAAATCGTACTGCTCGCGTCACTACTCTGGCACTTTGAAGCCATGAGCAGGTAAAACAAGGGCGACTTGAACACACACTGAGCTGATAACCTAGACAGCTACTACGTGACTGAGGGGTGGGGCGTGTCTACATCTTGGAGTCATGAGGCAGAGGGATGATTGCAACCTGGTCGGGGTGAGCAGGACGTTCAAGCTTTCATCCTACTGCTCAGCACGGGGCACGACTCAAACTTATGACTTGTTTATTTCTGGAATTTTCCATTTAATATTTTTTGACCACAGCTGACCTTGGGTAACCGACACCACATAAACTGAAAACATGAAAAAGGGGGGACTACTATATATCATTGGCATTGTACCCCCCAAAGACGCTATCTTTCACTGAAAAATCTTAAGCCATGTTTTGTATTTATATTAAGGCCATTCATATAATTCTGAAGTTTTTTTCTTGCATATACTTAAAGAAAAAATGTATTTTTTTTTTTGCTTAGTGCAAGCATCCCACTTTCTTAAATGAAGAAAATGCATTCCACACATATGTTTCCAGGTAGCAATTCCTAAGTTTAATACTTCATTTAAAGATGTTCACTTATTAATACACATAATAATCTTGATTGCAAAATGAATTTATAGTAGGGCAAGGCAAAAGAATTACTGAGCATACTCTGTTTATGTTCTTGGGGTTCATACAAAAATAAATTAACCAGGTAACTTAACCTCAAAATACCTATGACTTGTCAGGTGGAAAAAAATGTTCATAGGTAAGCTTGGATGTGATTAAATAGGTTGTAATAAAGTGTAATGGGAATTTAGAGAATCTATACCAACCATTAAATTTATTCTTAGTAGTAACCAGATATTCCTTCCACGGATGTAGTTAAGAGTTTATAGTGATTATTGGCTCAAACCAGGCAAATCCTCCTGAACTTGGTTTATTGACAATTACTCTTCATCTTAAAGAAAATAATTACATTTCTTTAAGCCTCAGTTTGCTCAAATGTAAAATAACAGGATTAAAACCAGACTATCTGCAATCTCTTCTAAGTCAGTAATTCTGTGAACCTCCCTGAGGGGGTGACTTCTAGGTTTGGGTATGTTTTGGAAGTTTGCCAGGAATAAGCATAAGAAACTCGGGCAGCTCAAATAGCTTTCTATAAAGCTTCATAAAGCTTCTCAAGTCCGGAGTTGATTTCCATTCAAAACATAGTTGTTAACAACTTGGGTCACCTGGTGTCCTATCCAGCAGGAACACACTGAGATGTGAAAATCCTGTTCTAGACACTATTTCATTTTCATTTCTTATTACCATGTGCTTGGTAAAGGTCTTTTGTTTTACCGATTTAAAAATGCAAGGTTGCAACCTTCCTTTAGGTTTCAACTTACACCTTGTGAATTCACCCATTTCTTTATTCACTAATTCAAGAAATACTTCTTTTTTGGTGGTGGTGGCGGCAGCAAAGCAGGTGGGAAGGGGACACTAACAATATTCTAGTTGCCTTATTAAGCAAGAGAAATTCAAACATGAAAAAGAAAAAGCCATTAGTCTCCAAAAAACTCAGACATTCATGGGAGACAGACATGCAAACTACTACAGTGCATCAAAGGTACTTTACAATAACTAAGGACAGGGAACCAGTGCCCACCTGGCAGAGAGGTTCATGGCCTCTGCCTGGGGTGGGGTTGGGAGAGGAGCCAATTGACAGGTTGGGAAGTCAAATAAATAGGCTCCCAGGTCCCTGGCAGCAGCTGCTGGATGGACAGCAGTGAATTATTCTCCAGTCACTCTTACTTCAGCCCTCCAGAGTCTCCCTCCGGTGAATCCTGCAGCAACCAATGGGTATGCTACCCAGTGGCATCTGACATCTACCAGTGTATGCGGCTCTTGTCCTGACATCTAGCACTGTATCTTTCATGAAAGTCTTGTCTTACTAAACTACAAATTCTCCAAGCTGTAAGCTTGTCAAGGTAGCTCCTACCTCTTATTCATCATTGTTTTCCCAGTGTCTAACAGTGGCTTCCAAATTTCCGGCATCTCTGGACCACTAGAAGAAGAGGAGTTGTCTTGGGCCACGCATTAAATACACGAATGCTAATGAAAACTGACGTGCAAAAGAAAGGTTTTAAGTAAATGTACAATTTTGAGTTGGGCCACCTTCATAGCCACCCTGGGCTGCGTGCAGCACACAAGCCACGGGTTGGACATTCGTAAACACTGGGCACTCAGTAAATAGTTCTTGACCTCAAAGTTAGACTTCACATTCCCTGAGGATACAGGTGGTTTTCAACTGTGAAGCATCTAACACTGAAGTTTGAACGGCAGCGCTGACCACAATCAGTTAAGTGCTTGGTGTTTGTGACCCAGGGAGACTGCAATTGGCAGCTCAAGTTGACTGAATGAATTCAGAATTATTTCAGACTCTTTAAAAGTAAGAATGGTTTTCTACTTCATCCTATTCCATTTAAAACATGATTTCAACATTGTTTGGACATTATTTAAATTCCACATTTAGTTTAGACTTACTTAAATCTAGGGTCCATTTTATTAATATAGATTTCTAACAGTTGTTGGTCTAGAACTTGTCCAACCATAAGTGAGCCAGAATTATTAGATAAACATTATAAAGCCCCATTAAAGGAAGTGTCTCTTATTTCTTCAGCAATTGCTAGTATTCATAATGGATGATTAAATTATGTGGCTACAAGAATACCTGATTTTTTTCCTTCTGCTTAAAACGCCAGCATAGAGCCTCCCATTTTAGACTTTCACACCATTCAGAAATCAACAGCCATACTCAGGAAACCAAGCCCAGCAGAATTAGAGTTAAAGCAGGAACAAGCAGACTCTAGTTGTAGTGACTGGATGCTGTAATTTGACTGTGATGGCTGAAAGGTTTTGTTTGCTGCTTTGGGATTCTTGGCTTTGTGCACCCTAATGAGCATCAGATAAGCCACCCCCAGGTGAGTGGGTCTGACTGTATTTGTCTGTCAGGTGCTGTCACTCTCCTGCTAGGTCAAGGTAACCGATGTTAGTAAGAGCTGAAAGATCTAACAACAAAACCTTTGTAAAGAAAGTGAGATTGCAGGGCAGAGGGAGGTATAAGGAGACTAAACAGTAGTGGGGAAAAAAGTACAATAAAAATTTTTAATAAAAGAAAGTGAACATATGTGCTTATCTTAGTTGATAACAAGACTGACACGGAATGTGGAACACTGCTTCATTGTGCACGCCTCCTGAGAAGAGAATACCTGGGGTGAGTGCAGATGCGGGCAGCTGTGAGGGGAGGAGGAATACGGAGGTGAGTCTGGAAGAAGGATCAGAAAGGAGATACCAGAAGTCAACCAGAGGCAGAGAAGCAGGGCTGACACTCTTTTATTTTCTTACCTGTACATTTTCCTGGATGATCCACTTTCAAAGCTTCAGATATAATCTATATGGAATGGTTCTCATGTTTATATATTCAGCCCTGAAGGCTTCATCCTACTTGTCTACATCTAACTGCCTCCAAGAATATCCATCAGATTACTCACAGCTCAACATGTCCAAAGATTAAGTCATCTAGTCAAAATCTTCATATTTTTCTTGCTTAAAAAATAGTGTTTGACCTGGACTTCCTCTTTGCTCTTACCCATGTCCCATTGGTTCATTATAGTCTGTTCTATTTGCTAAATACATATATTTAATGTATCCCCTCCTCTCTCATTACTATTGTTCCTCCTTAAATACAAATGCTGCCAATTTTCTCTGAATTTACTCCTTTCATAAGTTGAAAAGGACCAAGAGTAGAAGCAGAGCCCAGATGAGAGATGAAGGTGGCTGGGGATGGGGTGGTAGTAGTAAAGCTAGGTAAAGACAGAAAAATTGGACTGATTGGTGGCTGAGGCCACTGTTGAGATGAGGAAGCCTAAGAGATGCATGTATGGGTAGCAACAGAGGTGGGCAATCAAGAGCTCTGCTTTGGACAAGTCTGAGGTCTGTGTGATGCGGAAGTGGAGATGCTCTACAGGGAGTTGTAAATGGAAATGGAAACTGAGGATGGAGAGTGGAGGAAGAAAATGAAAGGCAAGTTCTAAGTGTTGAAGAATTCCAATTTTGAGAGGTTGAATAGAGAGGGAGGTGACAGCCCCCAACCCTCCCAAACAAAGGAAAAAGAAACTGGCAAGAGATGGCCGAGGCACCTGGTGTCACAGAAGCCAAGAGCAGGCATTTCAGGTTGGAGAGAGTGACAAACTGCTCTGAATGATGCTGACAGCCTGCATAAGATAAGATGAAGCTTGTGACCTGTTTGACAGCACAGAGCTGGTTGACCTCATTTGGAGCAATTTGGTGGTTGGAGTTGTGGGCAGGGAGCCTGGATGGAGGAGAGGTGAGGAGTGAAGGGTGAAGAGGGGAGAGGTTTAGTGCAGACCACCCATTTGAGAAAATGGCTGTGGTGGAGTACCAGTTCCCCAGGACCGCATGAGGTCTCGACCATGAGGGTACAGAGGGATCTCTTTCTGGAATAAGTGAACATCCAAGATGGAAAAAAACTCCCTCTCAACCATCTCTCCAGACCTCCAGGAAGATTGCAGAACTCTGAGGTGGCTATGCCTGACCAGAGAGTAGATGAATTCGTCCTGGGTGACATAGGCCGGATGGAGGAGGAAGGGACTGGCATTTCCTGATCCTACTGTCAGAGAAGTTCCAAACTTGGGTAGACAATGGCCAAGGTTGGTGGCCAAAAAATAGGGATTTTGTCAAAAAGCTTAGAGCAAAGAACAGAGTCTGCAAATAAAAATTTATCTAAATAAAATCAAGGGGGAAATCATGGGCAATGGACCAGGGGGAACGAGAGATGGGAGTGCTATCAAATGAGAAAGTTAAACCTAGAAAGGGGCCAATCCAGAGAGGAATACGTTTATAGCAACATAATCTCTCCGGACAAAGGTCAGACGATGTGGCTGGACAATCAGTCCCAGCATCCCAAGGACAGTGGTCTACAGGAAGAAGGGGAGCCCTGACTGGGTCGCCAGTTTAGTTCCTGGTTGGGGCCTGGATTGTGGGTTCGATTCCTGGTCTGGGCGCATGTGAGAGGCAACTGATTGATCTCTCTCTCACACATCCATGTTTCTCTCCCTCTCTTTCTCCCTACTCTCCCTGCTCTCTAACATTAAATATAATCTTAAGAAAAAAGAGAAGAGGCTGGCTGAAGAAGGGACTCTGGTGCACAGAGCACAATAGGGTATTTCTTTTCGAGGACAGGGCTTCAAATACACTTATCTGACTCAAAGGCAATCCTCCCTGCGACCATTACCGAACTCAGCCTCCGCCCTTGTGTACATCAGAAAGCCTGTGGTAAACCAGATGAGTCGTCTGAAATATTTCTACAGAGAGAAAAAATCTGTCCTACTTAACGATCAGAGCTATGACTGTAAAAACCCTACAAAGTGATGAATTGTGGAAAGCCCTCCCTCAGAAAATACTCTCTACCCAACCTCCAAGAGCTCATCCTCGAGAGCAAGACTACATATGTGGAAGCAAAGTCAGGCACACCAGGCTAGAAGACCATGCCTGGTTCTTCCCGCCCTCCCTTGTGCTAATCTATCCAGTGCCGCAGACAGGGAGATAAAACGTGAATTAAAACAACACTCCAGATTTCTCCCATGCTTCTAGTTTATGCCTTAGTATAGAATTTTGTTATTTCATTTGTCACTAGAGAAAGTCATATATGTGCATATGTGCATTGTTGTTCATATGGAAAATAATAGAATAATAAGTAATACAAGAATAAACCCTGTTGCACATACTCGGCATTGTAAACCTACTTTTGCGCACCTCTGTATATGTATGTGTGTATGTGTATATGTGCGCTGGCATGGGCAAAAGTCAGTCCACAGTTGTCAAGGAATTGATGACAGTAAAGAACTCTGTGCCAAAGTGTGCCTGAGAACAGCACATAAACTACAAGGATGTAGGAACAACAGGCCTGTAATGGAGCACTTCCGGGATCGTACCCAGGGGCATCTTGCCGCTGGGACCTTTTTTTGAGTTAACGGAGCTGTTGCAATCATACCAAACAAATAATTGGTATGAAACAATTATTTGTTTCATGCCAATAACTGCAAGCCTACTCTTGCCCACCCCTGTGTGTCTATGTGTGTGCATACATAAAAACAAATGAAAGGTGTTTTTTTTAAAAAAAGAACCCCTAAATATGTTAATACTCTACCTTTACAAAATGCTAGGGAGGAAGAACTGTCCAATTTCTTATATATAGTGTTAGAATGTTGCAGATATTTTAAATCAGAAATAATGACATAGATCAAAGTACAGAGGGAGAGGAGAGTATGGGCTGCGTTTGGTGAGTCCCATTCTAGCACATAGTTCCCGACCGGCAGCGCTGTTGCGAGGGTCTCCGAAGCCCGGCAGACCTGGTCTGCCACAGCACAGAGGGGACCTGGGGGTTGGGGTCGCCCCAGGGGACACTAACAGAATGGTCACAGTTCAGAAAAGTACACGTCCACTTGGATGGTCTTGCCACCTTTTTCCTCTAAAGCTGTTCCAGAGAAAAAGACATTACCACAGAAGAAACACAGCAAAGGTAGCAGGGAAGGCACGAGTGACACTGACCTGATGTCCCTGGTGCTATTAGTGCATGACTTTTAGTATTCGCAGCTACAGGTGTGAATTTGAGGCAGCAATTAGATCTCTTTTCACAAAAGCCAAAGCTAGGTTTTTAAAATAAACATGTCAGATAAAAATTGATAAAGAGAGTCCATCTTCAAAGCTGAGTTACCCTCAGGAGCAAAAAAATGTTAAAGCTCAGTGAAAGTTTACCTCCTTGATTTCTTCCATTCTAGTAAGTGCAGGGCTTGAATTGGCTGGTTATTAAAGTTAGGATGCCAATAAAAAGTGAAAAAAACTTCGTTAAATCCTTTGTAATTTTTTGGTCTTATATGGGATATTTCTTGAAATTCGGTTTATTAATTTCATCTTAAGGCAGGAAGAAAGTTTCCAAATGTTACTGTTATAATTATTCCTTTGTGCGTATCAGCCTGTAATGAGTACCACTGTGTGTAATTAATAAAACACAGAAAATCCCCATCTTTGTGGAGCGATACAGCCTCTCGGGAGATACAAGTGGAAAGTCACTACATGCAAATCAATATTAACACAAAAGAGAACCAAAACAAACCACCTGGTGAGAACCAAGGATAAAGGTCTCACAGATTTTCTAGGATTACACAGTATTTCATCTGCCAAATATTCTCATTTGATCTGATCAATATTTTCATCTTGAATTATTACTGCATAGGAGGATGTAAACTTACCTGCAAGCTTTATATATTTTATTTCTTTTCAAACTTAAATGTATACAGAGCATAAAACACGTGCATACATTTAAAGAGGTTTCATAAAAGCCAACAATGTAACAGAATTGGTAACATGGCTCCTTTCTGCTCATTAAAATATTTCAGAAACGATTTGCTAACAGTATGCAAAAACACATACTTAGCATGTATACCTCACCTAGTAGTAGAAGGCAGGGGTAAGGGGTGGGCAGAGAAAGGGCCGTAGGCAGTCAGCACGCAGCAGCAGAGAGTGTGAGAGGCAGCGGTAGGGGAGAGTCATTCAAGGAAAACAGACGCGCCAGACCTTGGAGTTTGTATTTGGAAGGAACCATGACAAAGAAGGTGGTCAGTCAGTTAATAAGGGGGTTCTAGCAGTCTGAAGGCACCGCAGATTGGCAGGGTGTTTCTTAAAGGAGATGCATTATGAAGGTGATGATTTACATTAATCTTCCAGGAAAGGGAAGATCACACTAAAAATGTGAGGAATGCACTTGACCACAGGAGACTGGTAAGTGAGAAAGAGAATGAAAGTAAAGGACGCAAACGTCCGTGAAACCAGGGAGATAGCGTGTCTCTTGTGTAACTGCAAACAACCATCTTTGGTATAAAGAGGAACATCAGCTTCCTCGGGACAGAGTATCGCCCTTGTTGAGCACCCTTCACGGGCCACCAGGCTGGGTCCTGCCTCATTTCACCGCACACCAGTGAAGCTCAATGCTACTCCATTAATGAAGAGAAATTCCATTAAAATACAGGATGGGAAGCCTTCCACTTTTAGTGGGTTATGCCTTTCTTATCATAATAGGGAAGCAGGATCTACTTGCAGTTGAAAAATAACAGCCAGGACAGAAACGGGGCCTACAGAGTTAAACCATGTAACCAAGTCAGTGCTTCACCTTCTTAAAATTCCTAAAAGATAAGCAGGCGGAAAGTGTTGAGTGACATGGGTTGCCCTTGGACTAACTTCCACAGTAAAAACTCCTTCAACCAGCATTCCCCACAGCACTCCTGTAACACTCTTTACTTTCCGAGGAATAGCTATTTGGTATCTGTGTTCAGGAAGGTGTGCCAAGCAGAACTCCCCTCCAGCCACAGGGAAGGGAGGGAGTGAGCCGGGCTGCTCATTCTGTCTCTGACGGTGCCTTCTCATCTCCACAGCTCTTAAACGTAGCTCTCCCCAAATTCTTCCAGGCCATTTTATCAGCATGTATTTACCTAATAATTTAGTTGTCACTTCTGGATCCTCTCTCTGGCAACACCTCCGTACTAAGTCATCTTCCTGCTACACCACCAAGTAGTCTCAGAATCAATCAGCCTCCACACATTCCTTCCTGAAATCTGCAATGTGCATTGTGTGCCAGTTTTTTCCTAAAAGTACAAGTTCCTCTGAAACATCTTTTAATGCTTTTATGGAGGCTGGGGGCCTATCACACCCTGGTGGATATTCCTGTGTGAACTCTGATATAATTTTGCTGGTGACTTTCACTCCAGTGAGCACGTATATCACATTAAAAAATAATTTCATCTCCTTTTCCCCCATAGGGGGAAAACACCTTATAAAAAAATACCCAGTTCATTTCACACTTAAAGAGGAAGTACTGGAAAAACATATCAACTACATTTTCTTTAAAATTTTGTTGTACGATCTATATTAAATGCTTTAGTACATACATTCTCAGTGGGAACAATTTCACCCGCAAGGGAGGCAAAATTTTGTTTTTAGGAGATGAAAAAACCTTACTCTTCATGTGTAAAGCATACGTATACACAGCATACATAAAAAGATACACAATATAGTTGTAGTATACAATCCATTTGGAAGAGGGCAATGGTGATTAGGGGAAAATTATGTAGAAAGACTCCTCTTTAAGGAATTGATAATATAAAAATGTTGAAAAACACCACTTTGATATAAAAATGATAAGGAATTGAATATTAATACTATAACCTTCCATATAGTTACTTATCAGGGATCCTTAAACTCTCTAGACATCATTTTCTCTTATTTCCAAGTATCTGGTAATACTCCTTCTGGGGAATCCTAGGGCTAGGTCCTTCCCCAACCAGAGAACCTCTCATACTGTATTAGGATTGCCCACTGCACTTTCTCCTGGCACTACTGTTCACTTCAGGACAGAGACTGTCTCCATTCACCCAACCTTTATGGAGTGCCTACTGTGAGAAAGGCACTGGGCTCAGCCCTTGGAAGTACAGTGAGGGACAAGTCAAATACAAACACTGGCCTCCCAGCACTTACATCCTACTTGTGACAAAGACAGGTAGGACAAGGGTAAGCACCTGCATGACACAGTAAAGCTGAGTAGAGGAAAAAAAAACAAGGTGATAGGAAAGACAGCAATCAAGAAGAAATCTCCAAGGAAGCAACGACTATCTAGGGCATGGAAGATGAGAGTGAGTTCGCCACGCAGTGGTGGGAAGACATTCTGAGCCTACTAGAGGGGAGAGGCCAGCGAAAGTGAAGAAGGGAGACCTGAGTGACTGTAAGGCAATGAGGTGGGGAGGGAGGTGTAGGAGGTTGGCGGGAAATGACGCTGGAAAGTAAGGTCGGTGGAAGCCAGTTCAGGCCCTGAACTGGAGTTCTGATTTATCTCACAGCTGTGGAAAGCCCTACTAGGTTTTTAAGCAAGATGGACACAGGATCCAGTTTAAGTGTGAAGAAAAATCACTCTGGCTGTTGTAAGGGGAGAGATCAGGAAAAACAACAGTGGACAAAGGAGACAGGTGAGAAGATTATTCTGGTATTCACAGTCCAGGTGAGACGACACTAGCTTAGCAGCAGAGATGGACAACTGTGGATGGGTAGAAATAACCCGAGAGAGGAAAGAATACGAGGAATGGGGGACGCTTTGGGCTTGAGCAACTGAGTGGTGGTAACATTTGTGGAAATGAGATTTTACCTTGGTTCTATCCCTAGCACATTGCCTGATAAATAGCTAGTATTCAATACAAATTGATTGAATAAATGAAGCATAAGGCCATGCTATCTTTATCATATCTAAAGATAGGTATTATTTTTCCTCTCTTAAAAATAATGAAACTGAGGACCTAAAAATATGTAATTTGTTTAAAATCATGCGACTAGCTAGTCAGGGCCAGGACCATATGACTCTGCGCTGGGCTCCTGATTATGGTGAATCTTTCCCCTGGAAGACCCACCCAGAGTGCTGCGGTGTTCACGGTGTGAGTCTCATATAGAGGTTGACTGTATTGTTTGGGCACATTCCCCAAGTATGCTGGGCTTCTCTACCGGACCCTGAGCTCTTCCAAAGCAGAAACTTATTTAAATTTGGATCATCAATAAAAGTTGACTGAATGCTTAGGATGAACTTCTCCTTCAACCCAAAATGAGGGAGTTTGTTAGATGAGTTCTTAATTTCTCGCTGATCTCATTATACTACTCACGTCACCCTCTTGTTGATTGCTAATTCTAAAAGAGAACATATACAGATATCTGACTTTCTAATATTTGGAAATAGATTCTAAATGTAAATTTTAACTTTCCTGACTACTCATGATTCTTCCAGTGACCTACGGCAGAAATCGTTGCTCGTATTCAGAAAAACTTCTGTTGGCTTTATACTAGGCACTTTCTGACAATGAAACTCTGTTAAACTTGATGTCTTTAAATGATATTAGTAGAAATTTGTGTATTAAGTGGCTGAGATAATTTGAAATTTAGTAATTAACTGTTTGGCAGAAAAAAAAAACCCTCAACTTCTACCTATCTAGCCTCCTAACTGTTAATGTTAATCCCTTACCAATTTATTAGGGGAATGAGCCACTTATAAAGTGTGTAGAAGTCTATCTCAAAGGCATAAAGTGGGAAAAATATTTTTAAATTTGAAAATTTGATTGTTTGCAGTGGTGAAACTAAGGTTGAATTTTAAAAAGAGATGAAAGCCACTAATAAAGATGACTGAGACCGCAACAAACACCCGGCAGACGTTTCACTGGGACGGTGGTTCTAAACTTTGGCGTAGGGCGCAGTCCCCTGCGGGTGTTGCTGAACCAGCGAGTACTGGAGCTCTACACCCTGAGTTCCCCTGAGTTCCAGAGGCAGGAGGTCTGGGGCTGGACTCCGGAATTTATATTTTAACATGTTCTCAGGAGACACTGATACCACTGCTCTGGGGCCACATTTGGAGGATCACTGTCTTAGAAAAAATATTAAGTTGAGGATAAACACCTGCCAAACCACTGTTTTGATCTGACCTAAAGACAACATGGCCAGGGAAGCACGATTCAGCATTATCGAGTTGTGAGAACCAAAAGCTTATGTGTGCACTTTCTAACTTTTCAAAAAAAAATTTAATGTGGTCTATAATAAAGGAAGGAAAAAAAAGGATTTTTTTTTCTTGAAATTACCTTTGGTTTACAGTATAGAATCTGACGGACTTTCCCCCACGGTAGCAAGTTCTATTTAACTGAAGCCTGGTTATAATCCAAGCTGTGGAGGAATAAATTAGGCCACCTCTGACTGCTCTGTCTCAGCCCTGCCACCCAAGCCTGATGTCAGGAAGGGATGTGACACCCTTTATCTGCACTAATAATTTATACATTGGTAAGGTTTCACCCATCAAGGAATTATTATACTCAGCAAAAACAGCAAGGGTGCTGCTGGGGAGCAGGGCAGAGAAGCCTTTTAGTGAACAGTGAAAACAAATTAGTAGACAAACCTCAGTTAAAATGAATCGAGAGGGCCTGTAGGGGGAGCTCTTGCTCCCTACCTCCAGGGTAAAGGACAATAGAGAGAACTCCAGTTTCCATAGTTCTCCCAACTTCCTTTTCCCTTCTAAAAGCTTCATTTCCTTAGTTTTAGTGGTCACACAGCTGACTTGCCATGGTCTGCTCCAAACTGCAATTATTTGTTGTTCCCAAATAAATCCATTATGTTGGAGAAGTACCTAGCCGACTTTTTATAAAGTTCAACAGAAATATGGAAATCGTACTAGGTGGAGAGTACCTCTACATGTAAGGCCCACCTTGATTGTCTCCATTGCTGCAAAGATCAGCGGAAAACAGTGTTTCAATGTGTTTACTGACTAGGTTTTTGTTTTATGTGCTGCTATGGTTCTGC
The DNA here is from genome assembly GCF_021234435.1 of Artibeus jamaicensis. Lineage (NCBI taxonomy): Eukaryota > Metazoa > Chordata > Mammalia > Chiroptera > Phyllostomidae > Artibeus > Artibeus jamaicensis. Next base: position 648,830 of record NW_026521995.1, on the reverse strand, counting down.
TTATTTTTATTTATGGATATTCTGATTTATTCTATAAGAACTTAATTTACTGAGATAGAAACAACCCAGTAAGATAAAAAATTTTTACAGGGTGTTACAGACTTAATCTTTATGTCCTTCTCAAATTCATGTTGAAATTCCAACCCCCAAGGTGTTGTGATTTGGAGCTGGGGCCTTTTGGAAGGTGACTAGGTCATGAGGGTGGAACCCCCCTTAGTGGGACTAGTGTCTTGATAAAAGAGAGGCCAGTTTGCTCCTCTCTTTGTCTTGCCCTCCAGTTTGTCTTACCCCCTCTCTGCCATATGAGGACACAACAAATTGAAAGCACCATCCGCAACCCAGAAGAGGGCCCTCGCCTGAACCCAACCACACCAGCACCCTGATCTTGGATTTCCGGCCTTCAGAACTGTAAGAGATAAACGTCCATTCTTCATAGGCCACTCAGTCTTTGGTATTCTGTATAGTAGGCCAAACAGACTCAGACAAGGGGGCAAAAACTGGCACACTGAAAAAAGAAATATGAATATGTAAGGAAGAGAAGGAATGAAGTCAGGTGTGAGGTCAGACTGCCTCGTTTAACCCTGGCAACCTGAATTTGTAGAGCTGTTGAAAAGCT